>NC_064580.1:126988489-127613047 GCF_937001465.1 Orcinus orca
TGATAAGGAAAAGTAGAAAATAGACGTTAACTTCACCCCGGGTTTTTCCTTTGCTATAGACACACACACAGGAAAAATGGTTTTCATGGTAGTTCATTCAGAAAAATAGAACTTCTGTCTATTAAAACAGACTTTCTTTATTAAAGGTGTATCAGAAAGATTAAAGCAAAGATAGTAAAAGTCTGAACATAACACTCAAATGGGCCTTGGGATGACGAGGTGGCAGTGAACCCAGATGCCACAATGTCCTCCCATCCCCCATGTGAAACAGTCTTCACAAAGCACTGATTTTTCTAGGAGGACTGAATATTCAACTTCACAAAAGAAGGCAGAAATAAAATGACCAAATAAAATGAACGATCTGAATATTTTCCTACTGTATCTTCCACGTAGCAGTGATACACGTCTCATTTTTCTAACCTGTCCGTTACCTTGTACCTTAAATAGAAAATACAGTATTCATCAGCCTCACCAGGAACGCTCCCATGAATTCCACTGGGCCAAGAGGAATGTGAATATGCATTCATTTGTGCATGACCACTTTCTATAGGGAAAGCATGACATAGAGGGAGGAGCGTGGGACCTCAGTGCGCCTGAATCTTTTCATCTCTGTGATGGGGTTGTTCTGAAGGCCCTAGGAGTGTAGGTGGAAAGAGCACTTGTAGACTCTGAAGCAGCACACAAATATAGAGGGGTGGTTAAGGGGTAGTGTGCTTTTCCAAGTATTGGTTTTATATTTGGAAATATTATGGCCATACAGCATCTGTCCATCTGTATAAGTTGGAAACATTTGTATTTTTATTACCAGGGATCAGATGTTTGGTTGCTTTAAGAGCTACACAACTCAGCTAGATTTCCTCAACTTTTAGTTTTATTTATTTTTTATAATGCCTGTGTACCCATGTGGGAAGAATAAGTATTTACAAGAGATCACGAATTGCCCTTTTAAAAAACATAAAATATTGGACTGGCGTCTGCCTGTCTTATTTGTTCAAGTGTTGTCAACACTCTTTGAAGGTGGTTTTTAATCAGTCCATCATCATCACCAAAAAGTACATCATTGAAATCTAGATTTAGTAACACAGCAAGGCAGGACATACAAATTGACATTTGTACGTTTTTTTAATTCCCATTTTGTACAAAGCTAACTTAAGATGCCAGTGACTCACAAAACATATTGTTTAAACATGTTCAGATTACTAACAGACCATACTGTTATGCCTTTTAGATTCCAATAAACCATATGAAAATGCTAATTATTGAGTCTACATTAATTTGTATAAATTATGCAAATTGAGTAGCAATTAAACACTACTGTGGTTGAGGTGGATTCCATGCTATTTTTTAACTTAATGTTGGACTGACATAGACTCTGTTCACTAAAATAAATTGTTTTATTGTTGAGTGTTTACAAAGCAATTGCTGATGGTAATTGGCTATAGATGACACTATTGTGCATTTCAGTAAGATTTATTTCACCATATGCACCACAACCAAAACACATACAGGAAGAACGGTCAAGGATGGATTTATGGCATTCATTCAGAAAAAAATAGAGCTTCTGTCCATTAACAGAGGCATTCTTTATGAAAGTTATTTTACAAAGATGAAAACAAATAAAGATAAATGGAGAGTACTTAGAGAGATGTCGTTAAGAATATTTGAGAGAAGTAGAGTGTAGCAAGAGGTCAAGGCATCTCATTCAGTCTTTCGAGTAGAATATTAGGAAGTAATTGTAATTTTGGATGCCTCCTAGGTATGTGGATGAGAAATTCAGCCCTGATTTGGTCAAACCAGTTGTGTGTGCTTTTGCTCTGGTACACAATGGTTTTTCCCAAATCACTTAGAAATAATTTAACCCGATAGCGTGCCTGGACGTGCTCGTGTGTGTGTGTGTGTGTGTGTGTGTGTGTGTGTAGCAGTGAATGGCACACCATCATCGTACTCCATCAAACATGAGTTAAATTAAGTGTCGGTGTCTTGGGAGCAGCTTAGCCAATTTTCAGTGGTGGTTCCCAGAAGGCTTACTCTGGAAAACCTCATCTCAGCCCATTTCTCTGGCAAACAGGAATCTGCAGTCATGTTCTATTACTGCTGAACAGAACTCAAGGCCAGCCATCTTTCTGTCTCCGAAATTCAGGTTGTGTTTTTCAGATGCAAAGGTTAAACACGTTGGCGCGATAATTATGAGAGGAAAATAAATCCTTCCTTTTGCCAAAAATTATTGCGGGAAGGAGTGTGTAAATTATGATTTGCAAGTGTGGTAATGGCTGTAATGTTGAAAGGTGGCATTGTGGTGATGAGTAGATCATGCCAGCCTTTGGTAATGTATTTCACTTTAGTTTCTCTAATCGGCAATGAATTGGGGGAATCTAGATCCACAGCGAGTGATCTTCCTGAGAGTTTAACCAAAATAAAGAGAATAAGTTATGGATTTTCCACTAAGGTCATATTTATGCCATTATTCTAATAAGAACTTTAGTAAGACAAATCTACAAGTTGATTAGTTTTACTGCCTTCATAAATTTATTTTCCAGAATCTCCAAACCGATTTTCATTTGCCTTCGCTTAAAATACATCAGCGCTCTGAAACATTTGAAGAGTAAATCATTACCTTCAGTATTTGTTACTTAATATCTTCCTAATGAATGATAAATCTCCTAAGGATTTTTTCAGTTAAAATTTTGTGGTTTGACATACAGCTCAGTAAGTCCTTTGGTTTTCTTTTACAAACCGCACTTAATTGTAATCCCTGTTGTTGCTTTTGCCAGATTTCCCTTTGTCCCGGCTAAATCCAGTGGGGGGAAATGAGGTTTTAGAGCAAGGTAGGTCTGGACTTTGAACATTTCATTCGCACTAACTAACTAGATCATGACGAGCCAGAGGATTCGAAAAGAATTTTACCTCCAGCGAAAGAGGTGCAAATCGGGATGTGGGTCAGAGCTTTGTTGCATCCCTCAGATAGGATGGCTGGGTGCAATGGTGGGCCAGCCCTGAGCCAAGAGACCAAAGACCTCTGTCCAGGACCAGCTTCCTGGGTTTAGGCAAGTTGTTCAAACTCTCTGTGCCTGCGTATCCTCATCTGTGGCTACCGTGATGATCATGTGATACGCATATGGGAAAGCTCTTTGGAAACCTGAAAAGGATGTGTAAATGGCATAGATTATGACTTCGTTAACAGAGCGAGGTATTGAAAAGCTGGCATCACGTGTTGGTTCAAGGTCAAACTCTAGTGCCAGTCGGCACTCCCCCCGTTGAGATGTGCAGCCATGGATGTGTCAGTTCTTTTTTTTTTAAAATTTATTTATTTAATTAATTCATTAATTCATTCATTTTTGGCTGCCTTGGGTCTTTGCGCACGGGCCTTCTCTAGTTGCAGCAAGCAGGGGGCTTCTCTTGTCGTGGAGCACGGGCTCCAGGCACTCAGGCCTCAGCAGCTGCGGCACGTGGGCTCCGTAGTTGTGGCTCGTGGGCTGTAGAGCACAGGCTCAGCAGTTGGGGCGCACGGGCCTAGCTGCTCCGCGGCATGCGGGATCCTCCCGAACCAGGGCTCGAACCTGTGTCCACTGCGCCGGCAGGTGGACTCCCAACCACTGCGCCACCAGGGAAGCCCGATGTGTCCGTTCTTTTGGCCTCACTTCCCGCATCTGTGAAATAACAGAGTATCCACCTCATAAGATTGTTGTAAGGATTGAACCGAATGTTGTCTGGCATGTAAAAGGCACTTAAGAGAGGTTAGCTGTTACTACTGGGACACATGGTATTAATGATGACAGAATAAAAATACTTCTCGTTTGGTAGGTGCTAGATGTCTGATAAAGTTTTATTTCTTTTGTATTCATTGTCTACTTACCAGAAGTTTAGATCCTCACAACTTTATCGAATTCTCTCGGCCATCCTAGACTGGCCAGTGTAGTTCTGTTTTGTTTGTAAATCGGGGATCCCATCTCGTGACCTGCTCACTCAGTGGACTAGGACGGCCCCGCCAGTGACATCCTGAGAGGTTGTGTAGAGAAATGATAAACAGCGTGGCTTTGTGGTCAAAGAGACATGGATGCAGACGCCTACTCTTCCACTTGCTGGCCAGGTGGCCTTGGAAAAGCTGCTTCATTTCTTCGAGCCTCAGTTTCCTCATGCATAGAATGGAGGTAACTCATGGTACCCAAGTCATGGGGCTCTTGATTGCGAGGTAATTGACACAGGGACTTGCCATAATACTGACTTTATCATGATGGCTGCTACCGTCATCACTGGTTGTTCTTCTAAAGGTAATGTTATTTTGATTAAGAATGACATCCATACTCTGGAGACTGGCATTTAAAATCCCTTCATAATATGGTCTAGCTCCATCTTTTCTTTCTCTATACATCGACATTTTTAAGTATAATTATGTCCCAAGTATCGCATGGAACATACTTATACTGCTAAACAATAATTTATTGTTCATCTGAAATTCAAGTTGAACCTGGCATGCTGTACTTTCGTTTGCCACATCTGGCTCCCTGACTCGTACGTGTGCCCTTCCCCCACTTCCTCACCTCCGTCCCGGGGTGGAAGGACCTCTGGGAAGGCAGAGCTTCCCCACCTCCCCAGTCTCTACTTAAGGAGCTTCTCAGGCTCCCCATTGCACCATTGTGGCAGAAATATTTTTTATTCTTTTCCTTTATTTCTCTAGCTGAACATTTCTTTCTTCTTGCTTCTCGAAAGTGCAGTCTATAGAAGATCAGAGGCCCCCCACCCAGTTTCCCCGGCTGCCAGCCTCAGCCTCCAGCCCGCTCACTGCCCTGCCCTGCCCTGCCCCACAGCCCTGGAACTCTCTCTGTGCTCCCCAACCCCCTACCGCCAGCGCATCCGCTTTTCTGGTGGTGTGACCAGCATCGGCATGTCAGAAAAGCTCCCCTGTGTGATGCCCATGTGCAGCAGGGTGGCAAAGAATTGCTAGGCCCCTGCTGCCAGCTGTTCCTTCTGCCTGGAGGGTCCCCCTCATTCCCATTCCCACGTTTTTTTTCCATCCCTGAAGACCCTAAATCATCTCCCAGAGACCCTCATCGCCACCTGCCTTCCATGGGCTACTTCCCCCGTAATTTGGGGAAGCCTGGAGGTCCAAGGGTGCCAGCTGGGATCAACTGTCCCTTCCCCCAGTGGATGCCCCTAGCACAGTGCTGTTGGCATCACTGAGGCCCCAACCCACCAAGAAGCTACTAGAGACAGAAACTCGGTATAACTTCTCTCAGTATTTTTTCATGAAGAAACTACTGCAGATGTTTACTAATCCTTTTATCTCAAACTAAAAGAATTTTTAACAACCTGTATTAACTTTATTATAAAGAGAACAATAAATATCTTCATAGACACCATTAAGTCATATCAGGCTTTGGTTTTTCATTTCACCTTGTTACCCCAGGTCCTATAAAAGCTGTTTGGAAACCAAAAGAGAAGACATTGACCTGGCCTAATTATTTGCTTCCCTTCTGTGAACTTTGGGAATTGTAGTCTCTGTATGTGACTCCTAGATACCCACTATGATATCTGCACTTCTGTTTAAAACAGACTAAGCCAATAGAAAATAAAAGGATCTTTACCCATCTTAGTGCGCAGTGAAATCTGAATCTATAGCTTGCAGTTGAACCTACTTTTTTCCCCCAAAGCCTTTGAGGGCTGTTAGTCTGGCGTAAACAATTTATTGTTAAAGTCTTGGAATATTTGCATTTTAATGAAAGAAAAATTTAAGCTCGAAACTTTGCTCAGAAAAGATGAGTTTGGGCAGCTAGCGCCCTTGCATGCTAAGGTACCTCTTCAGAGACGACGAATACTTCGGGAATTCTCTGTTTGCTGTCATTTAAATAGTAAAATGGCATATGTGTCTGTCTTGCTAACTTGGGTGAAAACATCTCCGCCTTTGGGGACCCTCAGCCGAGGGAGGCTGGCCCCTGAAGGGCTGCAGACTGGCTGGGGGCTGAGATGTTTTAGAAAGACAGACGTGGAAATGACAGATCAAAATATCCTTTGTGTGTGGGAGGTTTTTCACATAGTGAAAAGGGGAGCTGTCTTAATAGAAATATTTTAATACATTTACGTCCACCTTGACCATGAGAAATAAATTTAATAGTCCTGAAATTAAATGTTTTTGCTAACTAGCCTCTTATTATAGCACCTCATCAGCAGTTACTCCGTGTGACCTGGAGGCGTGGAAGTAGCCCAGGACCTCTAAGAGTGAGAAGGCTACATTCGGGCCAAGGTTCTGCCCCTGAAAAGCTGTGTGACCTTGGACGGGCCCTAGAATAACGATGGCAGAGCTCGCATCTCTCTGGACCTCAGTATCCCGAGCTGTGAAATGCAAATGATAACCTTTGCCCTGTCCACCCCACAGAGCTTGTATAATGCTCAAAGGATATCACGTGTCTGGAGAACCATGCATACACAAGCATGGGTAAGGTGCGCTACCACTTAAAAAAATATTTTGGTAAGATGTCTGAGCAAATTTAACGTAAAGTACAAAAACAGTGAATTATTCAAACGTTAGGGAGAAGTTGATTTTGTTTCTAAAGGTAGTCATGGAACTGAAAAGGCTTGTGAATATCCTGCAAGCAAATTCAGTAGAAATGGCAACAGATGTCAAAGAAGAGGTTTGGTGAACTGGGGAGGGACAGTGCTTAGGAGAGAGGGACGTATAAACAGGCACAAATGTTTTCCGAGCACCTGGACCCTAGGTTACGAGAGATCAAAGATAAGGCTTTCCGAGATGATTTACACGGTCCAGGCGTAAGCCGCTGAGAGCCTGGCCTGCGATGGTAGCTGTGGGATTCGAAGGGAAAGGAGGAGAAGGAGATTTCTCAATTCTGATTTGCCCAACGTGTTCTTTCTGGCGAGTGCTTACGTAATCGGACCCCCTTGGATCCTGCCATGGCGCTCCAGGGAAAATAACACGCAGCGGCGGTTCTTGTTTATTTCCAGGAGCTTTTACTGAGGTCCGTGCGCCGACCGTCCACTGGCGGGGGCCTTGCTTCTCCTCCCCGCTGCTTAGCCCACAGCTGCATAGAGAGCTCGGCTCATTTGGAGACGTGGGGATAATGAGGGTGCCCCTTTGTCCTGTCCTCCTGAAATGAAGCGCTGAGAGCAGAGGGGGAAAAGGCAGCGGCTTAGTAAGGAGCAGAAATGGCCCCATCAGTAGCATCGGGATTAAACAATTCTCTCATCTAATGGTAGGAAATGAGGCATTTTCAGCGAGGCAAGCTCTGATAGCTGTGTCCTTGTGGTGCCTCACAGGACGTGTCGGGGTGTAGGTGGTTTGTAATGAAGTAAGTTAAGAAATAGACCCAGACGTGGACCATCTTTCTCCTCCCCAAAAAGGTGGCCTGCACTGTGATTAGACCAACCTCTCACCTACTATCAGAGTCTCTTAGACAGAGACAGTGATGGACATTTGACTCAACCCAAGAAAAGTCTACCCTTTCTAATATAGGACCTGTTTACCAAGGATTGAAATCAAGCAGATGTTATGGAGCATGTATTGAATGCTTACTGTGTGGAAGGCACTGGGCCTCACCCAGTCCCCGGACAGCTAGAAACATGCAGATTGCCGGGCCCAGCCCCAGACTCTCTTGATTCACTGGGTCTGGGCTGGGACCCTGGAAGCTGCATTTCTAACAAGCTTCTAGGTGAAGCCCATGCTGCTGGTCCCTGGATGCACTTGGAATAGCAAGGCTGAGGAGCCCCTGAGTAGCACCGATGTGCTTCTCAAACTTTGTGCTAAACAAATGCAGGTTGCGACTCAGTAGATCCTGAGAACTGTTTAAGCAAAGGCTCTTGATGTGCTCGCTAGAACAATCTGATCCGTCAAGAATAGCACTGAAAAAGAAAACCAACCCCCGATCCCCAAATCGCTACCACTCATGAATCCTTACATGGGCAAGGTCTTGTGCTAACTGCCCTGCATGCCTTATCCCATTTAGTCCTGACAAGAACTTACGAGATGAAGACAATCCCCATTTTACAGATGAAACAACTGAGCCTCAGAGTGATCACTCAGGTCACATAGCTAAGGAAATTGTCGGCTCCAGATCTGAACCCAGGTGTGGCTGACTGTGAAGTCCCGTGACTGCTCTCTGATACCATCCTGTTTCCTTTAATAGCTACTCAGTATTCACTCTGAAGACATTCATTTGATATTCAAACTATCTGCCCTCTGTCAGTCATGTCCCTTTCTGGTCCCTCTTTGACATGTTCTCTGCTAAGCAGAATCTTTATGGCTCCACACAGATAAACAGACAGCCTCTGCCAGCTAGATTTTTTTTTTTAATCCTCCAATAAGCATGTGGTGGATTATAGAGCTGTAATTTTTCTTAAACTCTGGGCAGTCTTTAAATTTAGTTTGTCTTAGGAAAGTTATGGGCAGACAAAACAGTATCATTTATTAAGCCTTATTATGTACCTTGTGCTTTCCTATCTGTTTTCTTTTATAACTCTCTTTACCACCCCGAAGGTAGGAATTACCCTCCCCATTTTACAAATGACAACTAGAGACGTTACTGACCCGCTCAGCGTCATACAGCTAGAGAGAGACTGAGGTGTGGTCGGAAGCCAGCTCTGTGGGATTCCAAGGCCGTGCTCATTCCATTATGTCCTACTGCCTCTCAGTTTCCTCATCTGTGAAATGGGTAGAATAAGAGCCATTACACAGGCGAACCATAATACCTGGCATTCACGAGGTGGTCAATACTGGCAGCTACGTATTGTTTTTATTATTTTGATGAAACTCAGCGTGGACTGGAAGCAAAATAGATCCACAGAAATTCTCCACCACAGCCCCCACTCCTTCCCCCACCCAAGATTCTCTAAGATTGAAATATACCCTACCTAGCCTACAGTTTGGACATATGTGTCTTCAGGTTAGTAGCTTTCACTCTTGCCCTCACAATTTCAAAGAGTACCATTTGCTTCCCATTAATGAAGGGCAAATGCCACATGTCACTTTGAAAGTTTCAGTGTTAGATTCTGTCTGTACTCCTGGTTTAGAAGGACAGGATCTGAGTCGCTAGATATAAGACATCGTTTCTTTCCTTCTCTCATAGCCCTCCACACCAGCTTGTTTCAATTAGAAATAACTGTAAGGCATCTGCCAGAAATATGTGCACTTTCGTTAATCTGGGGTTACTCAAGAGAATGGCAAAGCGGTTTATATATTACATTTGCTAATAAAGAGAAATGTTAAATATAAACAGTATTTCAAGATGAGGACGAAAATGAAATACCTAAAACCTTACCAGGTCCAGCTGGTTCATATTTACATTGCCAGAAGGAGGGATTAGGGAAGCACTGCAAACGCACAACACCTTCTGAATTCTTAAAATTAAAGGGACAAATCGTTATCTGCCACGAGCTGTGTGCCAGAGGGGGAAACGCTGACAGTGTCAGCAGGAACAAAGACCGTCACTGACCAGCTGACGATTGACTTGTTTTTTCATTTTCTCTGAATTTAAAAAACGAATCCCATTAAATTGCATTATAAAATAGGACCAAAATATAACAAAGAGAAGCCGCTGCAGTCACAGATGCTAAGTTTATACTCCCCACAACAGAGATCGTCCTTGAGTATAATTCACATCAACCAAGCCTCTATCCCGGAGTAGACACCACTTCCTGGGAGCTTAAGGAAGCATTTTGGGTAGCTGCTCTCCCCGTTGGTCTCAGGCCACTAGGGTCCCATTCAGTTAGTTATTGCTTCAGGACACTTAGGGGTGCCCTAGTGAATGAATGCAGCTTCTAAAACATCCTAACTTCCAGGAGTAGCTTGTGCACCAGGAAAATCGGCTTCATCCTAAGCCGTGCCAAACGCATGCCAAGAGATGCTTTGGAAACTTCCAGAATCTTGTTACTTGCAATGTAGAGCTGGGAAGCAGCCATACTTGGTACGTTGGTTAGTAAGAATCACTGACATCCCTGACAAAAGCCACACTGCCTTCTCACTGCTAGTTTCCCTCTCCGTAGCCAAGATGTGCAGGAAAGAAAAGCCGGGGGGGGGGGGAACACCCAAAGAAAAAGCCTGGGGATTTGACTACATAAAATTTAGGTCCTTCTATGTAACTGAAATTAGAGACAGATAAAACGAGGAAATATTTGCAAAGAATGTTACTTTGAAAAACCGCAAAATGTGAAATATACTATATGTTAAATATGAAAAAAAGGTCTGAAAATTTAAGATCTTTCAGCTACACCAGATGCTTTTGAAAAGAAAGAACTCAGTCATTCAAACAGCCTGATTTTATGAAGTGACATTTTAGATTATGATATGACATTGCAGATCTGACATGATTGTGCTAATTGTGAGAAAATATGCTACTTTGATCAGAGTAGAAGGAAGGAAATAAAAAGACATTGTGGTTCAACTTGTAATAAAGAGCAGCTCATCCTCACAGCTTTTTGATTGTTGCCATAGTTATCTCTTCAACATGGCACGTACAATACAGTTAACGTGGCATTACCAGTAGCCTGTTGCGTGCTTATTGTTAAAAGGAATTTAACATACAAGCTTTCGTATGGGTGTTTCTCCTGATTCCGATTCCTCGCGCTGACTGGCATGAGACAGGAAGCTGGACTGTATTTAACTGGTTTTATTGTGACGTGACTATGATGGATGTGACAAGGGTCTCTATTATTCGCTGGGGAGCGTGGCCGTTAATGAAGCCATTAGCTGAGCTAAGGGAAGTGAAGAAAATAGGGAAATTACCATTATTCTGAAGCCATTAAGTTGTAATCCACCACTTTCTCTCCTTACTGAAAAAGGCATCTTCTTTTTAAGGCCTTCCTGACTGTCCTTTAAAGATTCATTAATTCATTAACTTTCCAAGGAGATGGGGGTGGATGCCAGAGTTCACATTTGAAGCAGTCCGGCAGATCATAATACCATTATGCCGGTGTCTGTGTTCATTGCTGGACCACATCAGGTTAATTTTAAACAAACCGCAGTGCGGCAGATGTCGTTCAGTTCCGTGGGTAACAGAAAGAGCTGCCATTTGTAGAGGATTTCACGGAGGTGTTTCATGCTCAGGACATGACCTGACCACAGGACAGGCACTGTGGTCCCCTCTTTTACAGACAAGTGAACCGAGGCTCAGTGTGCCTGAACCACCTGAGGAGTGGCAGCCAGCTGGGCGGAAGTGGGTTTCACACATCCATTCTCGTGGAACTTGTGCCTTATGACTTGGGCTTTCCCCGTGTATATTCTTTACCGGAAAAGTGAAACTAACCTCCAGTGAGCACAGCTCTTTGGAAAATGAATGACTTGTGTCGTATTCTGTGCTAAGTGTGTGCCACCAGTCTTTAGATCTCTCTGTAGCTGGAGCTAACCAGGGCTTGGCATATTTTGTTAAACAATGGTCGTGTGCTAGTTCTGGCTCCGTGGGGCATAGTCTGCTACTTCTGCGTTTATTTTGAGAAGAGGCATTGCTGTGTGTGCGAGTCATATATGCAGCACCAGGAAGCATGGCCTGTGGGTTGTTTTCAGTTGCCTCCAAAAACGTTTTTTTTTTTCTTTCTTTTTTTTTTTTCTCAGTCAAATTGAGTGAAGTCTACTTCTTGGCAAAGCAGAGTGTCCTTAAAGGCACAGGCCTGGGTCCTAAGCCCTTAGTAAGTCACCATTTCCCAAGCCGCATTTAGAACACTTTCTCCTTTAGAGGGACGGTGCAGTCAATTCCATGCTCAGTCCTTGACGTACTAAGGACGTTTGCCCCCCGGAACCTGGGTCTCGGGTCACTGATCATAGCATGCCCCCAGATGGATGCATCTTCAAACCCATTAGCGAAGGTGTGTTGCACATATAGTGATTACACACTTTAAGGTATGACTTAAGCTCCTCTACCCTGGGGCATTGTTCTTTAGATCTCCTAAAAGGGAGGCAGATCTGCAGCGCCCCCCTTTGGTTGGCATCCATCCGTGCACACACGTGCCCGCGGGCTGAAGGGCCTCATAGGACGGAAGGAAGTGGGATGGGAACTGAAACTCAGAATATTTCTCATCTTATTTTTATGAGTTTCCCTGGGTGGGAGGGGGCGGGGAGGCGAGAGCCTAGCCCTGAGTAGAAACTTGGTACGTATTTGTTAAAGGAATGCCTGAAGAGGAAAGGGACACTGGTGAGAGTTCATTCAGCTGTCGGTGGTCTTGGGGGCCATTCCCACCTTCTTTCACCAGTGAGTCCACACATGGAAATGGAGCTTGGTCCCCACATCACAAGGTGGAACACGCGGGGTAGAGCTGTAATGAAATCTCCCATTCCTCTCAGGTGTGAACCCGGCCACCTGGCCTTGGCATTTCTGTGTGAGTTAGCGAATGCTTTCCTGACACCCTCCTGGCAAGTCTTCATACTATGCATGGCAGAGCCGGGGCTGGAATGCAGGCTTCCTGGATTCTAGACCCTCGTTATTCAAAGCGAGGTCTGTGGACCAGTGGCACCAGCCTCGTTCGGTGTAGCTTGTTAGAGATGCCCAGCACGGGTCCCGGCCAGACCCCTTGAGCTGCCGGCAGTGCACGAGATCCGCAGGTGATGCAGACGCTCGGTGCTTTAGTGCACGTTGGTGATAAAGCTTGACGTCCATTGAAACATAAATCTTATATCAAATGAGCAGATTGTGTCCTTTTGCTTTACTTTTTGAAAAAGAAGAGAAAGGGAGCTGATCTTTTAAAAAATTTTATTTTGTATCAGAGTATAGTTGATTTACAATGTTGTGTTAGTTTCAGGTGTACAGCAAAGTGATTGTTATACATATATCCATTTAAAAATTTTTATTTTATATTGGAGCATAGTTGATGAACAATGTTGTGTTAGTTTCAGGTGTACAAGAAAGTGATTCACTTATACATGTATCTACATATATCCATTCTTTTCCAATATAGGTTATTACAGAATATTGACTATCGTTCCCTGTGCTATACAGTAGGACCTTGTTGGTTGTCTACTTTATATAGAGCAGCGTGTAGATGTTAATCCCAAACTCCTAATTTATCCTTTTCCCCCACATTTCCACTTTGATGACCATAAGTTTGTTTTCTATGTCTGTGAGTCTGTTTCTGTTTGGTAAATAAGTTCATTTGTATCTTTTTTTTCAGATTCCACATGTAAGCGATATCACATGATATTTGTCTTTCTCTGTCGGACTTACTGCACTCAGTATGAGAATCTCTAGGTCCGTCCATGTTGCTGCAAATGGCATTATTTCGTTCTTTTTCGTGGCTGAGTACTATTCCACTGTATATATGTACCACACCTTCTTTATCCATTCATCTGTCGTTGGACATTTAGCTTGTGGGAGCTGATCTTGACTGAGCCCCAGTACCCGAACGTGCTTGGTGTGTTAGAGATGCGCTTGCCAACCTTCCAACTACCCCTGCAGGATAAGCAGTGCCTTTCTCATTTTATAGACAGGGAACCGAGGCACAAAGCAGCATGCCCATGGTCCCAGGGGAACTGGCAAAGCTGGGGTTTGAACCCAGTTTGGTGAGATAAGGCTCCAAAGCCTTCCCAGGACAGCACGCCATAGGAGGGAGCAGAGAGAGGTGATCCGGAAAAGATGGAATCACCTAGTTCTTCAGGGGACATCTCTGGAGGAATGATGTCATTATTGTTATTTACTAGCCCTAATGATTAGAGTGATATTTTTTATAGCAGCTTTCAGATCTGCTGATAAACGTGCAAGAATTGTTATTTGGTGGTGTTGTGACATATCGCATTGGGCTCTAAAGGTGTTTTAAGGTTAGATGCTTTGGCTGAGCGCTCAATTATCTGCTTGTCTTACTTTCCACTCTTTATGAACAGGGTTAAAGTAACAAGGTTAAAGTAGGTGATCAAACCCTTTGCTGCCACCATCTCTATCACTTATTTGTTTTTGTCCCTCCATGTTCCGTGAAGGTAGAAGTCTTTTAAGCCACAACATCTAATTACCTCCCCTGGGAGGGAACTGGAAAGACAAAAGAAATCGCAAAGGTCAAGTCTGTTTAAGCTGATGACTTGCCACAGTCTGAGGTGAGGTTGTCACTTTCGAAATTGGAGTGAATGGTCACTAAGCAGGGAGCCTCCCAGGGCCACCCTCTGCATCAGGCATTGTGTTTTATTTCATGTCCTACCTGCCCAAACTCATTCTATGGTTACATTTTTCCTGAACAAAATACTTATTGGTTTAAATATAAACCCTTTCCAAGTTCAAATAATTTTGGGATTCCGTGTTTGCATTACCCACATGACTTCTTTCTTATACTTCTGACTATTTCTTAAAAGCATCTCAGGTGGGAAATGACTTGATGCCCTAAGAAAATAGGTGGGTTTCTATCCTCTCTTTTTTGGGGGGGACGGTTTCTTCCTCTGGGACCGAGAGTCTCACGATGGGTGCGTCTGTGTGTGGGTGCCTGTGTGTGCGTGTCTACATCTCGGTTCATCTCTGTTTTGGGCTTTGGGGCTGCTGCAGAGCAGACTGTAGTGGCCAAGTTTCGCTACGTGTTTATCGCTCATGAGCTTAGTATTTTCTCCTGCACGATGCAAGGCAGTTCTGTATGAACCAGCTATTGTTTTTTTTCTTTTGTACTTTGAGGCTTTGCCAACTGCCATGCCATCAGGCGTAGGAGTTTCTAAGAAGGCTTCTTCTCACAAAGCCTTTAGTGAGAAAGACGTGAGACTGGGAGTCCACTGAGCTCAGTTCGTATGGCCATTGGCGGAGTGGATGGTCCCATGGGACAATCTACACAGTCAAGAGTAAATTAGGGAGGAGATGCTTTGACACTATGGAAATACCCCATTGCTCCTTAAAGGTGCACCCACTAATTTCAGCATTCCTTCTACCTTTAGTAATTGGAATTCTTTTGTAAATAAGGGTTATCCTTTCTTCCCCTTGATTTGTTCAATCGTTTTTATTTATATTAGTAGGAACTTGTGGGTGTTTATTGTACTCAATGGCTATCATCTAATACAGTTTTTATTTATTTCGTTGCTCAAGTCGATCCAGCTTTAGTCATTGCAGCCCGTTCATTTCAGCCCGGGAAACAGGCTGGAGAGGGGAATGCCCTGCCCCAGATCACGCCGTGACCTTGGGGCCAGCGCCGGCGTTAGAACACCATCTCCTTGAACTCCCGGTTCAGGCCTCTCCGTTATATTGTGCCACTGTGTGAAGCACTGTGCGAAGTATCTAGGTGCATTCTCTCGCCCTGCTGTGCTTTTTGTTTATCTTTTGAATAACACAGTCTTGATTGTACTTCATAGCTGGGTACGGGAGGGCTGTTGGTGTCCCTACTGTGTTTAAAAGTCTTTGTCAAATACGCAGGACTCCACTAGCGTGAGCCATTGTAGAGTGGAATTGAAAATAAGACGGATGTACCTTGTATCCCTTTGAAGTGGATACCCCATAATAAGGCAGCATAGGTAAGGTGACCGTGCATCCTGGTTGGCCTGGGATTGGCCCGGTTTGTACCTGTTTTCCAGGTGTAATTGTCAAGGGTGTCCCCTTTTCCCCTAGGAAGTATGCAGATTGGGATGATCGTCAGGATCACCTGGAGGGCTTGTTAAACCACAGACTGCTGGGCCCCACCCCCTCGGGCTCTCTTTCATTAGGTTTGGGGTGGGGCCTGGGAATGGGCACTTATAACAAGCTCTGAGGTGATGCCAGTTCTGCCTTTTGGGGACTCCACTTGGAGAACGATTGCCCTAAGCGTTGGACACACACTCACAGGGCAGTGGACGAATGGAGGGATGAAGGGTGCCCGCTATGCGACGGGAACTGTCCTGGTTGGAGGGGGGCAGACAGGCAGTTAGGCCGGTGAACAGTGACAAGGGCAAGTGCAAGGTGCCCTGTGTGTGGACACCAGAGGCACCTGACGTAGACCTGGGGCCTCTGTGCCTGGACTCTGAGGGCAAGGTGGTATTAAGGTTTTTGTACCTTATTAAATCGTTTTTTTTTCTAGTCCATGCTACAAGCACAGTAATGATGCAGTTAATTGGACACCAACCAACGAAGAATCTACATCAGCATTTTTCTACTCTTTTCTTTAAATTCAAGAGATGAGGAAACAATTGCTGTCAGTGTCTCCCTACCCGCAGCATGCAGTAGTCATCTCTGTTCTAAGCACAATAAATAAATACATAGATGCTTGCTAGGTTGAATTGGATTAAATTTCTCAGTTATGTCATGAAATGAGGCTAGATTCCTTCCATTCTGCTACCATCTCCATATACAGAATGGTAAGTACCTTATTACTGTACTTATTAAGGCAGGAAAGCGGAAGGGACATGACACATTTTCAAAGGAATTTTAGCAATAACAGATGAAATAAAAAATTTTCAATGAACCCTTCACTTAACCAGAGAGTGCACTTAAAACAGCCTATCCTTCAAACACTGTAGTAAAATTAAGTTTCCTTGGGGCTTCATAGCTTGTATATAGTGAAGGGGGTGTTTTTTTTGTTTTGTTTTGTTGTTCTTTTTTTTTGCGGTATGTGGGCCTCTCACCGTTGTGGCCCCTCCCGCTGCGGAGCACAGGCTCCAGACGCGCAGGCTCAGCGGCCATGGCTCACGGGCCCAGCCGCTCCGCGGCATGTGGGATCCTCCTGGACCGGGGCACGAACCTGCGTCCCCTGCATTGGCAGGCGGACTCTCAACCACTGCGCCACCAGGGAAGCCCGGGGTGTTTGTTTTTCATCATACCATCAGGAAGAGTATTCCACAGGCCAATCACTCTAGTCGTGTGCACTTGCCAGTAAGAGTCTACCCTTCAGGCTTTATTCTCAACAGAGTTTACGTTTGCTTTGGAATCTGTCAGTGAACATGGTTTATCCTCATATCACCTGGTTTGTAGATGCAACGATAAGACTTCAAGCCGACGGCATAGTTGTTGGGTATCTAGGCTCTTGCGTGGGGTTAGGGATATTGCCCCACTTTTTCAGGGCTGAGTGTTTGGCTGAGTGTTTGAACCACAATTACCAACAGATTCTCTCTGCACTGGGCCTATTTTTACAGGTAAGATGCAAACAGAAATGTTGGGACTCATCACCTCCAGAGCTCGGGACATACTGTGTGATTAATATGTTGATTAACATCATGAAACTTTTCACTTGTAGGTATTATTAATGTTTGTTACTAGAATGTAATCTTTTCTACCTTGGCGTGACACCATGGGATAGATTTATTTCAAAAAATTCTTCACTTTTCCCATCTAGTAAATTATGTTTATAGAGATGTAATTAGTGGCACAGGCAAGATAGTAGTAACAGCACTGCTAATTATATTACTGTACATAAAAAGTGACATCAGTATTATCAAGTACCATTAATAGTCCTAAATGCTGGGCATATACCCAGAGAAAACCATGATTCAAAAAGACACATGCACCCCAATGTTCACTGCAGCACTATTTACAATAGCCAGGTCATGGAAGCAGCCTAAATGCCCATCGGACAGACGAATGGATAAAGAAGATGTGGTACATATATACAATGGAATATTACTCAGCCATAAAAAGGAACGAAACTGGGTCATTTGTAGAGACGTGGATGGACCTAGAGACTGTCATACAGAGTGAAGGAAGTCAGAAGGAGAAAAACAAATATCGTATATTAATGCACATATGTGGAATCTGAAAAAAACTGGTATCAAAGATCTTATTTACAAAGCAGAAATAGAGACGCAGACGTAGAGAACAGACGTGTGGACACCAAGGGGGGAAAGCAGGGGTGTGGGTGGTGGTGGTGTGATGAATTGAGAGATTGGGATTGACATATGTACACTAATATGTATAAAATAGATAACTAATAAGAACCTGCCGTATAAAAAAATAATAAGATAAAATTTTAAAAAAGTAGTCCTCAATGGTGTCAGATGCACCAATCTTTGCTTTGAATATAGCTTGTAAATCTTGCTAAACCTTTTTCTCCCCCGCAGACTTTCAAGTTTGCTTTGGTTCTATAGTTTTTATTTAAAGGGAAACAGAACCACTTAGAAGAGTCAGCCTACCCCCATTTATAGCAGTGGCTTTGGGGTCACAGTGGGCACCTGCCCTCCTAGATGGCCCAGGTAGATGGCTGTTCTATTTGGTTTGCTAAAGGCATAAATTGATCTTGTGCCCTGTTTCTTCGTGTAAAGGAGACACAAAAGATGGATGTGTATGCACACACACCACCAACTATGATAATGACCGCACACTTAGGAGCCGTCTTTCGTTTTGCTTTTTCTTGATAGAAGCCAGTGTTCTACAATGGCATCTCCAGCTTTTAGGTGGCTGCCATATGTGGTCTGCATTGCTCCCCATGTAGGAGAGGAATGTACAGGAAGAAAATAATGCCAGAACTGATTCTGACATCCAGTGTCTATTGTATCATGCTGTGTTTCCATGTTGTTGTTTCCCTGACATTTCCTCCATGTTTGACTGCTTCAACAGCATTCTAAACATAAAAGGTTTTCCTCTTTGCCTCTGAGGGGGAGAATCCCTTGGGTGGGATAGTTCTAATCAGTTCATCGGTCATATGACAAATCCTGAGGATTTGTGCCCTTGTTTTCCTTCTCTGCAGGCCAGGTATGCGTAGAGTCTTGGTGGGAGCATCGTTGAGACATATGACACTGTTTAGTTTGCCGGAAGATGTTAACACTTTAGTGCTGATTGGGTCTCGCTCGTTGTTTGTGTGTTACCAGACGTATATTTATTGAGCAGCTAGTAAGCATGAGGGGCTGTGAAAAATAAACTCGTGACTAAGACGTTGACTTTGCCCTCAAGGAATTTACAGTCTGGTTGAGGATGTAATACAGCCCACAAACACATAAAAAGTAGACAGGGTTAAGAGCTGTGCGGTGGGGGAGCCTGCTGGGAATGCAAAGGAAGGGCAGCTCCCTTCCCACGGTGAGAGTGGCCTTGAGACTGGCTTTGTCCATGAGGAGATAAGGAAGGACAGTCTAAGTGGAGGATACAGGGAGAAAAGGCAAAAACAAAAAAGTATGTCCAGGGAACCGTTTGCATATTCATTTGGCTGGCTGCAGGGCAGGCTGTAGCGGAAGGTGAGGGTGGCACACTGTGTTGTGGCCACACTGCTGGCAGCCTTGGCCATTCGGGCAGGGAATGCGGACTCTGGGAGCCAGTGCAAGTGAGCAGGGAGTGGCATTAGAGCTAGGGCAGTTTTGTTGGTGTCCTGGGCCGGAGGGATTGGGGCCAGGAAGTCCAGTTTGGTGACCAGTTGGAAAACAGAAGGTGATGGTTTTAGCAACCAATGTACTTCTAAGCACAGGCATTTGGACCCGCCTTGTCGTTTTGGAATGAGCCATTCCTCTTCGATGGATATTTTCATTTGAATATAGTCGTCTGAAAATGTAAGATAAATGATCCGGAACAGGGAACTGTGCGTGTGCTTAGAATCCATCCTGATCGAATGGGTCTCAAACCCTAGTGGGCCTAAGGATTGCCCTTGGACCCCTCAGCAGAATTTTAGATTCTGTAGGTCTGGGATGTGGCCCAGAAATCTGCACATCTGCTAAGTGCTCAGGGTCATTCTGATGCAGCTGCTCAGGCCCTGGCACTTTGAGAAATACTGTGACTGGCCGCTGTGAAGGTAAAAAGGCATGTGTCTCTGCCCATCAGTGACCTGCCTACCACAGAGGCCGGAGAGACCAGGACACGTGGAAGGGACCAGAGCCCCTGCTATGGGCCCCTGACTGCGGCAGGCGTCTTCTGTACCTTCTCTCATTTGAGCCCCGCAATGGCTCTGAGGAAGGGAATTCTTTTATTCTCACCTTTCAGGAAGGCCTGTGAATACTTTTCAGGAGCAGAGCTTCCAACATGCCTCCAAGAAGGATGTGGGGGAATTAGGCAATGAATGACCCAGGAAACTGAGTTTCCATGATTTGGGTCTGGTCCCCAGGCTCCTCTATTAAGTCAGAAGCTGTCAAGACAGAAGTGTTGACTTTCCAAGTGTCCAGGTTTAATCATATTCAAACAAGGAAAGAGCCCTTCCTTGGAGACAAGGATTTTAGCCAGAGGTATCACCTTCTCTTTGGCGCTACCCGTCTGGCTAGGCGTGTCCTGAGAAAAGAGTCCCATCTCCTCTTCATCCTCCATCTATCACTCTCCTCTGCTCTCACCGCCGAGCTCTTGTCCCTGGACAATTTACTCACGATTTGACAGAGGCCAGGCCACGTGCTAACTAAGCAGGACATGGTGGTGCTGTATGGCCAGTATGACTCAGCCATCTCGCCACTGCAAGTCCATTGTGGTTGCCTGAAATAGCTCAGCATGTCATGCTGTTGGACACTCCTCAGTGGGAGGGCCGAGATCAACTCCTGTGCTCCCACTGCCCGTGGCCATCGAGCCGTGCCCTCTGCCCAGTGGGTTTCACCAGCAGACATTCTGTGCTGGGGAGATGGGAGAAAATGTTTGATGTCCAGCCGCTACTTCCCGATGATTGGCCACACACAGAGTTCTCAGCGTTTGCATTTTGTCTCTGTCTGCATCTGCAGTGTTCATCCACGTCTAAGGAGGCGACCGTGTAAAGCAGCCGTTTCCCACTTCCTTTCAAACATGGTCTAGTTGTTCCGGTCAGCATCACCATAAGACGGGGATACCTTTAATGGAATGGATTCTGACCAATTAGCTCACAGACTCAAGAGAAGGCTCAAAATGTAATCTTTTTACGTATGTGTGCCTTCATATACACTGGCTAGATAGACCTTTTACCATTTTTTTAAAAAGACTCCAAATATAACCTGTCATTAAAAACTGATTGGTATAAAATATTTGGTTTTTCTGATTTTTCGGTTTTACTTTGTTCAAAAGTAAGGATCATACAGCTGAAAGAAACTTGTAGAGGTTATCTGATTTGTCCTCACGATATAGGGATTAACCATTCTAGGCAAATGGAGGTGTCGTTTGCTTCCAAAGGTGTCCTGAGAATTCGTTTTCACAACCTTGAGGGCGGGGCGGTGTCAATGACTTCTGTATTTCCTTCCTTAGCTGAAAATAGCAGAGGCTTAACGGACACTCGTCAAATACATGAACGAGCCTTTATTGGAACCACATTGAATTGGCTAGCAAGTAAGTTCCGAGCACATGTTTGTGGAGTGGATGCCCAGATGAAAGAATGGACAGACAGCCACTAGGACATTTGCCACTGTAGCTAAGGTAATTTCCTCGTGTTGCAGATAAAATTCTTTTCTCGGTCTACTCTTCTTGTGGCTGAATTATCACAGCCTCATTTCCCTTTCCTCATAGGCTCATCTTTCCAGGCCTGTAAGTGTGTCTGGGGCTGTCTGATCCCCGGGTGCATTGTAATCCTGTCTCTGTTGTGGATCCCAGGCCTGGATATGCCAAAGTGAGATTTACAGAGGATTAGCAAGCATTTTGTATCTAAACCTGGATGATGACAATGGAGGTTTTGTGATGAGTTTTTTAAAAATCTGGTTTGACCACTCTCGGCTCTTCCTTCCCCCAGTTGCTATTTCTAGAACTCAGGATCGTGATTAGGCAGCGTCAGAAAAGGAGGCTACTGCATCTCCCTCTTGGTTGTTGAAACCGATATGCTTAATAGTTTATTAAGCATCTTCAAATAGCTTCCTCTGAGGACTGGAGGAAGATTTTCCCTCTCCCGTATAATTCTGTGGCTCCAGGATGGTCCTTCAGCTTGAAAATATTGATTCGCTGTTGTTTAGCCCCCAGTGGATTGCTTCTCATCTCCAGGACTGGATTTTTGTTACAATGAGAGTTGACAGAATTCAGATTTAGCCAAGTGAAGTCTGTCAGCGTCGGTAAAATGTTAAAGATTGAGAACAAATGGGGTATTAACCCAGGACATTTCGTGTGAATGTTGTGAAAAGAAGTTGTATCAGGAATCAGGACCTTTGTGGTGTACATTTGTAGAAGATAATTATTTAAATGCCCAAGTCTTCTTGCGGAGGTAGGGAATTGATTTCCATGCCTACGTTTAAACAGGTTAAGTCATAAAACGGACCTAAAATGGGAAACAGTCCAAAGTTTCAGCAGCAAGAGAAGAAATGCATCAAATTTGGTACATCCACATACTGGGCATTAATTTTTCTACTTTGGACTTTTTTTGAAATTTCCGGTGTTACTTGACAACAACTGTGTGTTACTTCTTTACGTACTCATATAATAAACGAGTACATTCTAGCGAACGCATCATTGTACCTGAGGCTGGTCTCGGGGACCTCGCATCCAGCCACATGTCCTCTAACTCATAGACAGTGAGGGGGAAGGTGGGCGTTGAATTGTGGTACGAAGACCCCAAAGCTGTGGCCTTGCCCGATGTGTGCCAGCTCTGATTCGATGGCCGGCTGGAACTGGCCATTTGGCCCTTTAGGAGTCAGGCTCTTCCCAGGCCAGAGGAAAGGTGGAACCCGTGCCCCGGATTGGAGCGGGCTCCTGGCCAGTGCCCCGTTCTTTCCCGTGGAGTCAGACACGAGGGCGCATTGGCCAAATAGCCTTTGCCAGGCAAGCAGAGCAAAAGTGGGGCTTCTGACTGCCTTTGGTTCTCAGTGTGCTCTGGGCGGTGTTCCTGAACGACTCGTTGGTTCTGCTCACTTGGCTGTTTCGTCTTTGAGTGGAGGGACCGAGTAGAATATCACAAAGCGAGTCCCGGCTTCACAGCGCAGATGCTTTTGCATGAATGAAGAAGTCATATGTGGGAGAATGGAAGACTTGCTGGTTTTCGATTTTTCTCTAATATGTTTTGCTCAAAGCCTGTTTACCTCTAGATGTGGAAATCAGGACATCCCTTACTCATGACCTTTGTAGGGACAACTGCTAAGTCAGTCAGGGTCCTGGCTCCATTCTGAGTGTTTGTTGCTTTGTGGCAGGGAAAGCAAAACAATAGGAAATGAGAGGGTTTTCCCGCAATAGTTTGAGCTTCGTGGGGAGGCAGGGAATTGCACCGAAGACCTGACATCTAGTAGGAATTAAAAGATGTGCGGGCTTCTCTGGTGGCGCAGTGGTTGAGAGTCCACCTGCCGATGCAGGGGACACGGGTTCGTGCCCCGGTCCGGGAGGATCCCACATGCCGCGGAGCGGCTGGGCCCGTGAGCCATGGCCGCTGAGCCTGCGCGTCCGGAGCCTGTGCTCCGCAACGGGAGAGACCACAGCAGTGAGAGGCCCGTGTACCGCTTTTCCCCTTTATGTCAGAATAGTCTTTGAGGATGAAAAAGGATGAAGACTCTTCTGTAGCCTTCTTTCTCTTTCCTGTGTGTGTGTGTGTGTGTGTGTGTGTGTGTGTGATTTTTTAAATTGAACTATAGCACAATAAAATGCACAGGTCTTAGGTGTTCAGTTCAATTTTTGACAATTGCATGCACCCAGGTGACTACCACCCCAAACAAGATAGAGACCTGTTCTGCCCAACAGCAATCAAAGCAAGCCACACGTGTCATTTAGAATTTTCTAGTAGCCACATGAGAAAAAGTAAGATATAGGTGAAATTAATTTTGATACTCTATTTTGAACCCAGTGTATTTAAAACATTATTATTCCAACAGAAAATTAATGTAGAAATTATAATAAGAGATTTTACACTTTTTTGGTAACAAGTCTTTGAAACTTGATATATAGTTTATGCTTCTAACACATCTCAGTTAGGATGCTAATTTTTAAAAAATGGTATTAAAATACACATAGCATAAAATTTGTTGTGACCTTCTCTGAAAGGGGTATAATCAAGTTCTGGAGCTGCGTGATTAGGGGCTGCTCAAACAGAATGCTCTCCCTGGATTTCCATTTTCCAGTGACACTGAGTTTGGAATCCTGTGGACAAGAGGCAGACAGGTCCCTTCTGTGACGTGATCTGAAGACCCAAACTGTACCTGAGCTTCGAGCTGTTGTTGTCTGTCCTCACCCCTCAGTTTCCTTCCACTGGTATTCCTGAGTGCTTCGTAAGTGCAGCGCATCTACAGAAAACTGGCAAGAGAAAAACAATGACATTGTCCTGGCCCTGGAGCAGCTCACAACCCAGTGGAAGAGGATACTTCCAAGCACCATTTCAGAGAAATATGACACAGCCCTTGGGTTAGAGGAAACATCTGGAAGATGAGGCCTAACCTTTAAAGCATGGTTAGAAGTTGATGAGGCAAAGGGACCAGCAGAAAGAACAGGGACTAAGAATGAATAGAGCACGAGTTAATAGTCAGGCTGATGGCCAGCTCCACCATTTACCGGCTGTGTCACCTTGGGCCAATTGCTTCACATCTCTGGGCCTCTTTTCCATCATCTATAAAACAGTGATAATGATACTTACCTACCAGAGGTGTCAAAAAAAGTGTACTGCAGTGATGGCTCATTCATTCGTTCGTTTGTTCAGCAGATACTTTAAAACACTCACCCTGTGCCAGGTGCTAGGCTAGTTGCTAGGGATACTGCAGCATGGTCTGCAGGCTCCCAAAGCTTCGTATCTGTATGAGGGGTTTAGTGAGCAGTAGCTGTTTTCTTAGGAGGAGAGGCAGACCTGAGAAGTGCCATGGGCTGTTGGGGAAGAGTGAGACGTGTAGTCAAGTTTACATGTGCCTAGTGTGTGTGTGGGCTGGGGATGAGTGGAGGGAGGTAAGATTGGAGGGGAGAATGGGGACCCCCTCGCAGTCTCACTCCTACTGAAAACATTTTGAAAATCCTCTTCAGTATTTACCAATATTTGGGATTATTCAAGTATTTAAATAAAACCGGAATAGACACTGGTCGCTTGTTGGGTTGAATTTGCATTTACCACATTTTACCGTCCTGATTTCAGACTCCATGAGATTAGGGGCCACGCCGTATCTCAGTCTTTCACCCCATTTCTGTACTGAGTCCTTTTGCAGTTCTGCTCAGGCTTCAGTTTTTTATTGACTTCACTGAATGCGTAGCCCCTGGCACCAGGCCTGGCACACGATTTTTGCTCCATAGATGTGTGTTGAGTGGCTAGATGGGCAAATGGGTGGACTGGTGCCTGCGAGCATTGGCAGAATGAGTGCAGCTCTTCCAGGGCGCTCCCCTGAGTCAACCCCTGCAGAGGCGAGGCATCTTGCTGCCCAACAAAAGGAGCCTCGGCCCAGAAGTTAAGATATCTGGATTCTAGCCCTTTTTCTGCCCTTCATTTGCTTCGTGACCTTGGGCAAGGTCACTTAACGCCTCTGTGCCTGTTGCCCAAGGGGCAAATTAATGGGTTCGCCTCCATGACCTCTGGGATCTCGTTGCACATTCCATGATCACCTGGCTTCTAGGGTTCATTTCTTTCACTGTTCCAGCCTCTGTCCCCCACACATGGTGTGAGCTGCTCACTACCCTGCAGTTTGGGGAACTGAACTCACACCAGTTAAAAACAGGGCACATTAACAAGAGTTTTGGTGGAGATGTCTGATTCCATTGTTGCTACAAAAGGTAGTGAAGGGGCAGCGAGAGGATTCCAGTCTCTTTTGGAACCTGTGTTTGGTTCTTTGTCTTCTCATCGTCCACCCACTGAGTACTTGATCATTGCTGTGCATGAAGAAGAGGAAGAATTAATCCTCATCTGACCTGTATTTAAAAATACATATTCATATTGTCCTAGACCTAGACTGAGTCTAAGTTCTGCCCTGATAAGGCAGTTTCGACCACCTTTTCCATCTATAACGTGTTCTGCTTCCTGATTGGAGCACCAGACTTGGATTTGTCGAGATATGCCCTTCAGCAAGATTGGCATTTCTTTTGGGGGACAGTGACTGTTTAATCCCCCAGCACTGGGGAGATGAGCATGGAGAAAGAACCACAAAACATAAAGATGACAGCAGCCAATGACTTTGGTGTCCCATCCCAGTCAGTCCTCCCATACAAAAGTAACATCACCAAAATAAAAATAAAAATCTTTCTGCATATGTAAGAGGCTGCATTTTCATCCCTGGAATATTCATTCAGTTTTTATGCATCAAATTATGCACATACCAATAACCTTCTAATTTATGGATGCTTGCTGTTAGGTTTTGTTTAAATGAGTTCCTTCCAAAAGGAACCAGCTTCTGTTCTGAAAAAATGAATAAACCACACAAGGTGAACTTTCCTACAACTGATTTTCTACGTGGAGTTTCCAGGGTGTAATTTAGACATAGCTGTGGTGGTTTATGAGCATAGAAAGTGTAGGAGGCTACACGGATGTACCTGTGAGTGACTGGAAGCCAGAGGGCAGAGGGAGAGATCCAGGGGGTGGGGGTTTCAGCTCAGTTTCACATCTCTACCCTAAGGCATTAGATGCTGCTAGTTCTTCAAAAGCCAAAGATTTGTTTTCCAGAAGAAATTCTGATTTGATTAAGATATTGCTTCCAGACCTAATGTTCCCTTAGCAAATCATGCCTACATCCATGATTGGAAATAAACTGCATGTTATCTAAGCATAAAAAAGCCACATGATTTGGAACTATTCTACAGAAGTAACATTTAGTGTAATTACAGTACATTTAGATTAATTATAGCGCTGGTTCTGGGCGCCACCATACTTAAGGTCATATCAGCATTTTCGTTATTAACCCTGTGTGGAAGAAGTTTCTCCTCTGGCTGCGTAGTGTTTCCTCTTAAAAATATTTGCGTTCTATAGCTGTCTAGATCAAAATTGAATGGCCTTTCCACTTTTAGGGTAACTTTAAAAAGATATGATTTCAGAGGGATTATTATTGCTAAGATTGCTGTTTTTGTATAAACGCTCAAAATAGGCAGAGAATCATTTTCAAGAAGTGGAAATGGTCACAGCGTTTCATTAGGAAATAGACTTGCTATAAATGGCTGTAGGCTTCCTACCGTTGACCAGAAAGTGGCTGCAATTTAACAACCATGTCCAAAACAGCAGTACCCATCCACCCTGTCTTTGTGAGTGGCTTTTGGAATCTTTGCGTCATTCTTTCTGAATATCATTCTAGGCCTCAGGTTTTTATCTCTTGAGAGCAATGGTGTTTGTTTGTTTGTTTGTTTTCTTTTTCCTGAAACAACCAAAAGTCATTTGGAACCAGATTTGGTGAGTAGGGAGGCTGATAAGGTCGAATACACATTTTACTGAAGGATGAAATAGCTGTGCCTGGAAAATAATGAGCCTCATTTTCATGCCTGGTTCATAACTATAGCTGAAGGTAATTCCCTCAGAGGAATTCCAAACTCGGTTGAGCAATGTCTGTCTCCTTGAAAACAGGGTACAGTTTCCTCATGGGCTGCTTCGAAGGTGCCGGCATTCATTTGAATGTCAAATGTCTGCTAGTTTGTTATCTGAAGAGTCTCATTATTTTATGGTTCTACTCCATTTAAATAAAATGAGGTTTCTTAAAAATGCTAAGCTATTGACCGTAATGACACTAAAACTCATTCTGACCTGTTGTATATGTTAAGAACAGTCCCTAAAATGTATCTTAATATAAATGAATGTAAATATTCTCAAAAATATCTGTTGATAGTAATAGCTAGCATTTTGTTGAATATTTACTGTGCGTCAGGCAGTGTGTTTGCTATGCTTTCACTCATTCACCCATGAATTTTTGAGAACCTTAGGCACCCATCTTTTCAAAAGGTGCCGAGATTAAGTAACTTGCCCAAGGTTCAGAGCTCGTAAAGGGATGAGGTGAGATTTGAACTCAGGCTGACCTGATATTTCACCCCATCCGATGCTTCACTGCCTTTGATAAACACATGGGTCGTGGGTAGAGTTGTAGATTACTGGTCCCCAGCATTCTAGTTGTTCTCTTGGAGGATGAAGGGAAAAATCAGGGCTGTTCAAGCCAGTTTTACAGAGCAAGTTGTAGTAAATGAACAAAGAATCCGTGCAAGAGCAGTGATTTTGTCAAGCTCTCACCTGGTTTGAGTTTTCCTTTCCCTTTCTATTTGCCCTGCTAGCTTCTATTTCACCTTTTCCTGGTAGAGTTGTGCAGGTGGGTAGTTCTTATCAGGAACAAATGATGCCATAAATCAGGACTGGAATCAATGAGGTTACGAGCCCTAAGAGTGAGAGGCAGTTTTGTGGGCCTCAGTGTTTTCCCTGCTCACCGTGCTGTATCTTTGAAGCCAGAAGCCATAGAGGCTCATTCAGAGACCTATATATATATATAGCGGCTCTGTCACCAAGCTGGGTTCCCAATGCCCACCTTTCCCTTTTAAACAAGAGGAATATTTAGAAGAAATAATAGAGGGCACGTATGCTCTCATGTCTGTCTCCAGACGTGTAAGAAAAGAAACGGAAAAGGATGTGCTAAACAAAACCACCTCTTGGTAATAACACTGTAATGTAAAAATTATAGCCTGGGATTCTTGGAAATGGCTCCGTCCCCCCGCCTGCCTTCTCGGAGAGACTGGCACCAGCTCTTTAGCTTTACTCAGCTGAGGGGAACTTATTTACCGGTGCCAAATGCATTACTTTAGTAAAAGGGAGGCAAATAGCAATGGGTGGCATTCGGCGCTCTGATGAGTGGGGACGGCCATTTTTTCTGAAGTACTGACTTCAGTTAGAGGAGAGCCATTGACAGACACCAGAAACCCGGGGAGCTGGTAGGCCAGGGAGCTGCCTGTCGAATTCTGTGTGCTCAGTTCTTGCTGCCTTCCGTGTGCTAGATAATAGAGGGAAAATGGGAGTGACCGGTGAGGTTTCCGCTTGAAGAAAACAGGTATGACTCTGAATGTTTGAGGTAATGCCGGGGAAGTTAGTCTGGCAGTTCGAGTTGGTCTGTTCTAGTCGACTGGGTGGAAAAATGGACTGATCGTCTACCCCCTCGTCACATAGATTGCCTGGCTTAGGGAAGGGCTACGACTAGGGTGAGGCAGGTCAGACACCCCAGCCCATCATTTCAGGTGGCACCGAAAATTCAGTCATCAAGACAAATAATATTTTAATGGGGTCTTTGTAAAAAATCAAAATTAAAAAAAATCCACAATGAAAAAAAATCTAATTTTTAAATGCAGACAGGATCAGTAATGGTACTGTTCTCAGGGACACTGGAGCCTGAGGCAAAAGGAAAAAATGTTCCATTAATTTTGATTTAAAAAAAATTGCCTTAAAATTCCAATTCACTTGATGACTGGGTTTTTTGGGCACCTTCTGCTCACCCTGAAAGCCCAACTCTAATACTCTCTCTCTCTCCCCCTCTCTCTCTCTCTCTCTCTCTCTCTCTCTCTCTCTCTCTCTCTCTCCCTCTCCCTCTCCCTCTCCCTCTCCCTCTCCCACTCTCGCTCGCTCTCTCGCGCGCGCTCTCTCTCTCTCCCTCTCTCTCTCTCTCTCCCTCTCCCTCTCTCTCTCTCTCTCTCTCCCTCTCCCTCTCTCTCTCCCTCCCTCCCTCTCTCCCTCTCTCTCTCTCTCTCTCCCCCTCTCTCTCTCTCTCTCTCTCTCCCTCCCTCCCTCCCTCCCTCCCCCTCCCTCTCCCTCCCTCCCCCTCCCCCTCCCTCCCTCCCTCTCCCCCTCCCCTCTCCCCCCACAGGCTTCTTAGGCGGAATGTATTTTACCTCTGGGCTTCCCCGGTGCTTTCTGCAGCTCTGCTGACAGCGCTTGCCATGCTTGTCTGTCATTGTTTGTTTGCAGTGTCTGCCTCTTCCGGAGCGCTATGGCTTCCTTGAGGAGCAAGCCCACATCTTAGGCTCTTTGTATCCACTGTGCCAGCCAGACATTCAGTAGGTACTCAGAAATATTTGCTGGTTGTTAAAAACAACAACCAAGTGCATAAAGGAGTTCAATGAATAAGTGAAATTAACCTCTGAGTCTTTTAGAACTTGACCTGCGGGTTGACGTTTTCCAGTTGTTCCTAACCACACCGCTGGGTCCGTAGGGACCCTGGTTGGGAAACACAAGTGCCACAGAGGGAACTGCTTCTAGAGACTCTCCCTCCTGAGGGCACGCAGGGAGTCAGGTTCGCCAAGTGGGTGATGACGTGTCCTCGGTGACCCCGTCCCCGCACCCATTCTGCTTCACGGCCTGTGCAGAACCCCAGAAGGATTCAGTCCCAGCTCAGCAAAGCCTCGGGGCAGAGGATGGTTTGCCGAAGGTCAGCATTCAGTGGGCACTTCCAGAAGCCCTCCTGGCTTTCTCCTGGGGCCCGGGCCCTGCCTCGCCTCTGCCTCGGGACGCTGGGGTGGGGAGCACTTCCCCACCGTGCCAGGCACTGCTAGTGCCCCAGCTTGCCCCGCTGAACCAGAACCTCCAGGGGGTGATGCCCTGATCCTCAAGGGCCACGGAATACTCCAGAACACGTGGGAATCTTGCCTGGGGGTTCTGTGTGGCCAAGCTTTGGGGGGCTGCTTTACTTTCTTAGAGAGCCACGTTCTTTAACATATTTTTATGACAGTGGCTCAATGGCGAGTTGCCCTTAACTGAGCTGGTTCACCCTAGGGCACCCACTAAAAGAAAAAAAAAAGGTGGAGCAAACTATACAATACGCATGATCACTTCAAATCAGAGACGCAAAAGTCAGTATTGAAATGGCCCCTTGCACGTGGAGCTCATGCGATTAAAATTCAGGGTCCATGAGTTTTAATCCTAGTTGTAGACACTGGGAAATTATTGAACTTACTTATGGGAAAAGGTTAATGAAAGTGGCGAGTTCCCCAGCCTCCAGTATTGTTAATTTTTTAGCAATTTAAGACAACACGGACGTGCCAGCTCGTGCCAGCGTGGCTCTGTCTGCATGCTGTCTACATGATGTTGAATCTGTCTACCTGACTGATTGCTTTTTTAACCGCATCTAATCAATTGGCAGGTCGCTTTGGCATCATGTAGACACAGCCAGTGCTGTCCTGGGGGCTGTGTATTGATTTAGTGTTCAGAAGTCTCGGCTGAATGGTGAGTAAAAGACGTGCAACACTAGCATACAAACCCATGGACACAGCGGAGAGTCAGCTGCTTAGAGCCTTGCGAAGTCCCTCAGGAAGGCAGCACCTTCGGGGTATCTCCCCTGGGCTCTTTGACTCATGCAAGCAACTCTCAGAAGGAGCCCAAGCCTCACTCATCCTCACAGGTAACAGGCCACCCATGGGCTGGAGTCCTGTCCTCTCACTTGAGTCAAAAGAACAATCTGTCTCCCATGCTCCCTTCCCTGTCCCAAGCCCTATATAGGCAACCAAAGCTACAGACAGGCCAACTCAATCGTTCAAGAAAAACGAACCTGAAAACAACTGCACTCAGGTCGAAGGTGATTTCATTGCTATTCCCAAGAATAGTAGATACCACACTTCCTCCCTCCCTTTCCTCTCCCATCCCCTTCCATCCCTCTCTCCTTTCCCTTCCTTCCCCACTTCTTGCAAGGGATCCAGTAAACGCTAGGCCCTGAGCTAGGTGCTGAGGGGCCAGGAGGGAGCTCGGTGCCAGTTTTCACAGAGCTTGCATTCTAATTGGAGTGGGCAGACGTGAAAAAATCAGCAGTCTCATTTTTGACTGCAGTAAGTGATTTGAAGGAAGTCAAATCGGATGACGCGATGCAGTTACAGAAGTGGAAGAGGCCGAGTTTAGCCTGGGTGGTCTGAGAAGGCGCTGGTTGAGCTGAGACCGGAATAACGAGAAGAAGCTGGTGAAGCGAGTATCTTGGGGAAGCTATTCAAGGAGATAGCGGCGGAATACAAAAGGCCCTGAGGCAGGGGCATGCTTGGCTTGTTCAAGGAACAAAATGAGGCTTGTTAAGGAGGGTAACCTTACAGGGGCCGAGGTCATGGAGGTACGCAAGGACCAGATCAGTGGGTACTTCAGAGGCTGAGAGGAGCAAGTTGGATTTTATTCCACTTGCAGTGGGAAGCCATTGGAGGAGTTGAAGTGGGGCAAGTCATGATCTGATTTACATGTTACAATGGCACCTTCGGAGAACAAACCGTAGGGAGGTGAAGAAGGAGGCGAGGGAGGCCAGCTCTTGGGGCCGTTGCAGTGGGGCAGGCGAGTGATGACGTGCATGGATGGAGAGAAGTGAGTGGATGCACGAGGTATGTCGGAGGTGGAGTCAAAAATAGTTGCTGATGGAGCCAGCGTGTGTATGTGGCGGGGAGAGGGTGAGTGAAAGGGAGGAGCTGAGCGTGTCCTCTCAATTTTTGTCTTGAGTGGCCAGGCAGATCGTGGCGCTTTATGTCTATGTAACTAGAGTCTCTTGAAATGGTTTTTCTAAAACAGAGGACTAGTCTTTGCCAAAGAATGATTGAAGTTTTATCTTTGGTGAGACAAGAGCAAAATAAAACTGCAGCATGCCACTGGGAACCTTTTACTGCCCATTCCATATACTCATTTGTAAGCTTGCAAACGTCTCGGGACTGAATTTCAACCTGGGCTGTCTCCCCAGCGGGACTGTGAACTCCTTGAAGGTAGACAGGGCACTCTATCTTATTCCTTCTGGTGCATCTAGTGTCAAAGTCAGTGTCTGGCACATGACAGGTGTTTGGTAAATACTTGGAGAAAGGAAGGAAGGAAAGACAACGGACCCTCTTTAGAACTCGTCTACCCTTTATTTTCAAAGGTTAACCTGAGAATGAAGGGGGTACAAAAAAGGAAATAACGTAAGGGAATCTCTGCAGCGTGAGAAGGAAACCTCAATACACCCAGAAAGGAAAAATACGATAGAACAACAAATATGCTGTAAATAACATCTCCCTCACTGTGGAAAGATTTAGTAAATCTACAGCGGCGCTTTCCCGTCTGGCAATGTCACAGTGTTTAGGACTAAATTTCAACTCTATGTGATCATTTGAATTCAATCCCAGATACGTTTTAAATATATCTTTTGTTCATGTCTAAGACACTTTGGACGACAGATATACTATCATTAGACTGTATTCAGTAACTAATAAAGAAATTATTAAGAAAGTGAAGTCCAAAATGCCTGGGTAACTATAGAGGAGCTGCCTCATTCATCTGATACAAGAGAGGCAATGAACTGTCTGGCAGAAAGGTATTTTCCTCCAAAGCCTTTGGTAGTTCCTTCCTGATTAGAGAAAAAAGCATCAGGATTACTCAGTGTACTACTTTGGAGGCATCTTGATGTGGCCTTATCTGCCTTTTCTCAGCACACCTTCTGCTCTGCCTTTTTTTTTTTTTTTTTAAATTTATTTATTTTTTTGTGGTTCGCGGGCCTCTAACTGTTGTGGCCTCTCCCATTGCGGAGCACAGGCTCCGGACGCGCAGGCTCAGCGGCCATGGCTCACGGGCCCAGCTGCTCCGCGGCATGTGGGATCTTCCCGGACCGGGGCACGAACCCATGTCCGCTGCATCGGCAGGCGGACTCTCAACCACTGCGCCACCAGGGAAGCCCTGCTCTGCCATTTTACACCATTTAACATTTGTAATTACTTATTCTTCATTCTTTCCTTCCTCACCTATGCCTTTACTCTTGCTCTTCCAGTGGTCAGGAAGAGATGTCCTTCACCTTCTCCATCACCAGTACCCTATCCTTCAAGTTCAGCTCAAGTGCAACCTTCTCTAAGCAGCCTTCTTGGATTTCTCCAGGGTGACTTTATACGTTCCTCTATGTTTCCTCTGGTTTATGTTATGTTCAGAATTATGTCAATGACTGGCCAGTTGTTCTCAACCCAGGAAACTGTCAATGCTTGACTTTGTGACTACAGCCTAAGATTTTGCCACAGTATATAGTTGAATATTTCTCTGCTTGAAGGAACATTATGTAGTTCATCATATATATGATAAAAACACATGCTGTATCCCCTGTATTTTATTTTCTTGGTTGTAGGAAACTGACTGTTTCAAACACTTTACTCAATATTCCCCTAAAGGCATCAGCAGCAAAAACTTATGAACATATTTTTATTAGAGATGATTTGGGTTTTATTCTTAGGAAGTGGAGCTAGAAAAATTTTAAGGTCATTAGCCATAATAATTGAAAATACATAGTTGTTTGAATATGTTAGCTTTAGCTTTTAGGTTCTCTGCTATCTTTAGCTTCTTCCATTTTATTTTAATAATGATAAAAATAAATCTCACATTTGTTAACTTTTTCCATTCTATGGTGTTTAACAAACCTTAGCGGTGCAAGTATAATGAAGTGATCCATGTGCTTGCAACTAGGTTTATGACCCTGAGAGCATTTGATTACAGTTCTTTCTATTTTATTGATGTTGCTCAGAGTCAACAGAAGAATTGGGTTCAAACTTATTGGAAAAGTACAATTAGAAACCCTTGTCAACCCAGTTAACATGTCTTTGAAAACAGCATGTTAACACAGAACCTCCAGATTTTTTAACTCTAAAATGTACTTTTATTTCTATTCTCCCTTCTTCCAATAACCATTTGTTGCATAACAACTATGTTTTGGGTTCAGAGCTCAACCCTGGGGATAAAAAGAGCAGCAAGTCTGTCAGAAGTGTATATATATATATATAGATGTGTTTATACATCAGTAAGGTAGGTTGTATGTATGTAGTGTCAACCGTAAAAATAAAATAGCCAGTTATTTTACCGGCAAAATGAATTTATTCAGGAATCACAGAGGAATTGCAATTTGGGACAAGCAAACTATGGCAAGCTATAAGCAAGTCCAGAGAACTAAGGAAAGGAGCCTTCTTTATAGAGGAAAGGAGGCAGTTGGGAGGGGCTGTTTTGAACAAAATTCATTGGAGGAGAGTAGGAGTTCAGGGTGGTGGCAGCTTCTCATTGGCTGACTGTGGTGGTTTCTCATTGGCTGGGCTGTTGCTAGGCGAGCAGAAAATCTTTCTTCCTCCTGCTGGGGTGTGTAAAGTAAGCTTCTTCCAGTTGGGGAATGCAAGGTACACTTCTTGCTGGGGTCTGCAAGTGGCAGAGAGTGCTGGTGCATGAGAGCTCCCCCTTCGGGGCTTCCTGACTCCATTTTCTTTTTTTTTTCACTTTAATTAGTTATTATTATTACTATATACTAGGCTCCCTGCTACATGCTCTACTCCTATAACTGCATTTTTTTAAACTTTTTATTTGTTATTTTGGAGTATAGCCGATTAACAATGTTGTGATAGTTTCAGGTACACAGCAAAGGGACTCAGACATACATATGCATGTAACCATTCTCCCCCAAACTCCCCTCCCATCCAGGCTGCCACATAACATTGAGCAGAGTTCCCTGTGCTATACAGTAGGCCCTTGTTGGTTATCCATTTCAAATATAGCAGTGTGTACATGTCGATCCCAGAATGAGGTTTCCTTTATTTATTTTTACGTTTCCCCTTTTGATCAAGATCTTTCTTATAAAGCATTGCTGATCAGTCAGGTTTTGGTGGGTTTACCCCTTGGTTCCAGGAAGGACCTTTTCTGGTTGTCATGTCCCACGTCTGACAGAAAGTACACAGAATGGAAACCACTGAGGCTGCATTTGAGTAACAAGAAATGGTAGGAGGGAGAACTCTCAGGCACCTCTCACTTAAAGTCTATATCTTATCAAAGTCATAAGTGTTGGAGGTCATTTTGAAGCACTGAGCTAATATCACTCTATCTGGTGCATCACTTCTGCAGAGATTTGACGGGCAATAGGTATAAAGTTAAAAAATAATTATGCAAAACAGAATGAAAATTAACGTGACAAATCCAGGTTGTATGATTGTTCTACACCATTTACCTAGGCCTGAAGGTAGCCAACTGAACAAATCAAAGGACCGTGGAGAGTTACGTGACATTTGTTTGTAACCAGTATGCTTGTTCCCTGATCTTGTGTGGTTGAATATCTACCTTACCAGAAGCGTTTATCCATGAGCAACAGGTGGTATTTGCTATTACGCAGACACCTGCTGTTCAGCAAGTAGATAATCAAAGGGCTGTACCGTTGTCCAAAACTGCTTTAGCCAACGAGTCAAGTGATCATTTGGGGGCTGCTACTGCCTTGGCTGTGGAGTTGGCTAGCTAACCTAATGTTAGGGAGAGATTTCTGATCCGACGTTCACTGGCATTTACTTGGACCCATGGGAGAAGGGCTTTCCCTGTGGGGCAGATCTGGAGTCATGTGCGCCTCCTAGAAGTTCCCATTTAAAGTGGCCATTGGAGCTTTAATGCGGAGGACCAATGAGAGGCTTCTGATTTGTCATGAATGGTGACTGGGACAGTTAAATATCCCAATAAGCATTGATCTCCAGTTCACCAGCTATCTAAACATTCATATGCCCGTGAGAAATGCCAAGCACCACAGGCAAGAATAAAGCCAGGTGTAGCGCAGAGGATTCCAGCTAACATATGGTTATTGGCAGCTTTGTTGGCTGGAATTTCCTGATTGACATTTCCAAGCCCGGGGTCAGAGGAATTGGGATGACATTCCGTAAGGTACCATCCCAGCCTAGAGAAGTCTTTTCTAAAAACCTTGAAAAGAGGAGTTAGCTTGTTTGCATTTCCCTCCGGCGCAGGGTAATGGATCGTATTTAAATAAGAAAAAGAGTGCCAAGGTTGAGGTGCTCAGCTGAACTGGTATGGTTATGGTTGGAGAACGTTCGAAACAAGGTATGGGAACACCTGGCTGTAATAGCCTAACCAGATAGTTAACACCAGTAGGCTTATGCGTATGACTGACAGTGGCATTGGGGACTAAAGAGAAATTGGTTACAGGTAAAACCAAGGGATCTCCGACACCATGAACAGATCAGAGTTTCTGGTGACAGATCCAACCGTCGGAAAGGTGTCCTGCTTTCCCAGGAGATTGGGAAATGCACATAGGAGTATTGTCTTTCCAGTAAAGAGAAGGAGAATATAGGGTGAGAAGCAACAGTGAGAAAAGGCATACAGGCCTGGTCTGGTTCTGTTGGGAAAGCTGTCTCCTTCAGAGGCTGTGTCCACTTCAGTTCCTGAAAATCTTTACTTTCAGGTCACCAGTTTGCGTGCAGGTCCAGCCAGGGTTTGGTGTTTTCTTTAGATGTGACACATGAATCCAAGAGTCTATTCCTTGGAGTTTGGCAACACAAGGGTTGGTTAATGGTACCTGATAGGGGCCTTTCCAATGAGCTTGAAGGGACTCTTTCTGGAGGTGTCTTGTCCAATAGGTGAAATCTCTAGGTGGTAAGGAATGATGTTTAAAGTCTTCGTGTCCAGAGAAGATGGGAGACACTGAGAAAAGATTGCTGTACTAGAGCATGGTTATTTTCAACAGAAGCAATTAAGCCTTTATAATTTTGAAGGATGACCTCCTTTTATCAGTTGTGGATCAAAAGAGGCAGGTGCCAGGTGTATTGGGTATCCTGTGATTATCTCAGAGTGAGAGTTTATCACTTCTAAAAGGGTTTAGACATGAGATTTAGAAGGACTAATGGCAGTGCCTTTGGCCAGGATACTACAAATGGGAGGGTTTCCACAAATTTTGCAAATTGAGTCTTTTTTTTTTCATTAAACTTTTTAAATGGGTCTCAAATTCTGTGACCGATTTTTGGTCAAGTTGTTTCCATTAAAAATATTGATTTTAGGGCTTCCCTGGTGGTGCAGTGGTTGAGAGTCCGCCTGCCGATGGAGAGGACACGGGTTCGTGCCCTGGTCCGGGAGGATCCCACATGCCGCGGAGCGGCTGGGCCCGTGAGCCATGGCCACTGAGCCTGTGCGTCCGGAGCCTGTGCTCCGCCACGGGAGAGGCCACAGCAGTGAGAGGCCCGCGTACCGCAAAAAAAAAGTATTGATTTTAAAAACTAATAACTTAAAACTGCCACACACAAAACAAATGGTCCGCAAAACATTCTCCTTCCTTCTGAAGGTTTTACGATGCATTGTTATCGTTAACCAGTCTTTTACTATTAAACTTAAATGGCCAGTTGAGACCATTCTTCCACCACTGATTAAGACTGGGGTGGCAGGTATTGGGGATAATATTCATTTAGCCTTCTGAGCTTTCTGGGCGGACTTGGTGACCTTGCCAGCTCCAGCTGCCTTCTTGTCCACTGCTTTGATGACACCCACAGCAACCGTCCGTCTCATGTCACGAGCAGCAAAGCGGCCCAGAGAAGGACAGTCAGAGAGGCTCTCAACACACATGGGTTTGCCAGGAACCGTATCAATGATGGCAGCATCACCAGATTTCAAGAATTTGGGGCCATCTTCCAGCTTTTTCCCAGAACGACGATCAATCTTCTCCTTCAGCTCAGCGAACTTGCAAGCAGTGTGAGCTGTGTGACAACCCAGCACAGGTGCGTAGCCAGCACTGCTTTGGCCTGGATGGTTCAAGATAATCACCTGAGCTGTGAAGCCAGCTGCTTCCATCGGTGGGTCATTTTTGCTGTCACCAGCCACATTGCCACGACGAACATCTTTGACAGACACGTTCTTGACCTTGAAGCCCACATTGTCCCCAGGAAGGGCTTCACTCAAAGCCTCACGGTGCATTTCAGCAGACTTCAGTTGTCACGTTGACTGGAGCAAAGGTGACCACCATGCCAGGTTTGAGAACACCAGTCTCCACTCGACCCACAGGGACAGTGCCAATACCACCAATTTTGTAGATGTCCTGGAGGGGCAAACGCAAGGGCTTGTCAGTTGGGCGAATTGGTGGCAGGATGCAATCCAGAGCTTCAAACAGTGTGGTTGGTTCCAGTGGCATTGCCATCTTTTCGGGTGACTCTCCATCCGTTGAACCACGGCATGTTAGCACTTGACTCCAGCATGTTTTCACCATTCCAGCCAGAAACTGGCACAAGTGCTACTGTGTCGGGTTGTAGCCAATTTTCTTAATGTAGGTGCTGACTTCCTTAACCGTTTCCTCGTGTCTCTTCCGGCTGTAGGGTGGCCCAGTGGAATCCATTTTGTTAACTCCAACGATTAGTTGTTTCACACCCAGAGTGTAGGCCACAAGGGCATGCTCACGGGTCTGCCCATTCTTGGAAATACCTGCTTCAAATCCACCAACACCAGCAGCAACAATCAGGACAGCCCAGTCAGCCTGGGATGTGCCTGTAATCATGTTTTTGATGAAGTCTCTGTGTCCTGGGGCATCAGTGATGGTCACATAGTACTTGCTGGTCTCAGATTTCCAGAGGGAGATATCAATGGTGATACCATGCTCACGTTCAGCTTTCAGTTTGTCCAGGACCCAGGCATACTTGAAGGAGCCCTTGCCCATCTCGGCAGCCTCCTCCTTGAACTTTTCAGTGGTTCTCTTGTCGATCCCACCACATTTGTAGATCAGACGGCCGGTAGTGGTAGACTTCCCGGAATCTGCGTGTCCGATGACAGCGATGTTGATGTGGCTCTTCTCCTTTCCCATTTTTGCTTAGGTTTAGCGGTGGTTTTCACGACACCTGTGTCCTGGTGGCAAACCCGTTGCGAAAAAGCACAAATTGAGTCTTAATATTGCTGTTAGTGCATTGGACCAGCCCTGAGGATTGAGGGTGGGAAGCACAGTGAAAATGCGATAGGACTGGCCAAACGACACAGACCTGCTGTAGTATTTGACCAGTAAATTGGGTTCCCTGGTTGCTGTGGAGCTCAAGAGGGGTTCCTGAGGGTAAGGATAATCTTTCCTAAAATAATTTTAGCCACAGAAGAGGCAGCAGGTTGTCTACACAGAAAGGCTTAGACCCAGTGGGAAAACATACAGACCATGACTAAAACATATTTATATCCATGAGATGGGGGAAATTGAATAAAATCCATCTCCCAAACCTCCAGTGGTCCACTGGGCAATTTAAAGTGTTCCAGAGCACTGCAAACAGGTTTTCCTGAATTATATTTTGGGCAGGTGTGGCAAGCGGAGTAGGCGCTTTTTGTGGCCTTACTGATATCTCCTCACCAGTACTGATTCGTAAGCATTGTCATTTTATCTGCAGACCAATGGCTTAATGCATATACAGTAGTCAGTAATGGGAATTTTAGAGTCCCTGGCTAGGCTGGATTGTTATTTGGCCCAAACCAGAGTTCTCCCTTTTTATCAAATGAACAGTTACTAGATTTCCAATCTTGTGTTTCCTTTTCTGGAGCCAATTCTTGGGCTTCTCTAACCAATTTCTCTAGAGAAATTGATAAAAAGGGAGGGCTCTACTGCATGGGGTACAAAATTGGTGAGAGGGGATCCCATGACTACCTCTTTGGTGGCCTTAAGTAAAAGGAAAGTGGCTCTGAGGTAAGGAGGGGTATCCTCATACCGTAGTATCTATCTGCTGACTGTAGTACCTTATGGGGCGATGGTGATCCCCGTGTTTTTGGGTAACTACTCCGAGAGTACTTGTCTCCTTCTCCAATGTAAAGAGGAAAAGGGGAAGTTGATAATTAGGATGTCCAAGGGCAGGAGGATTTATCAAGCTCTCCTTTAAGGTATTAAAAGCTGGGTCATCCAGATATTCCCAAGTAGTAAGGGTCAGGTTTGCTGTTCTTTAGTAAGGCATATAGAGGCTGGGCCATGAGAGAAAAGTTCAGAATCCAGCTCTAACCATCACTAGCCAACCCAAGAAAACCTCATAACTGACTTTGGTTTTGGGCTTTGGGAAGTTCAGGATGCTATGAAGCTTATCTGGGTCTAGGTGCCCAGCCCTTTTTCCGTGATCAGGTGCCCAAAATAATGAACTTGGGTTTGAACAAACAGCCGTTTCTCCTTAGAAACTGTATGTCCCTTTGAGGCTAAAAGCTTCTATAGGTGGGTGCTGTCTTCCTGAAAAAAGACCTGGGAAGGGGAGCAGAGAAGCAAGCCATCTACATATTGTAATAAAGTGGAGCCTCCAGAACATTTTATCTCATCTAAATCAGCTTTTAAGATTTGTGAGATGTAAGGACTTTTGGTAAAATCCTGGGTCATTACTGTCCAGGTGTATTGTTGTCCTTCCCAAATAAAGGCAAATAGGTATTGATTAGCATTATCTGTAGGGATGCTAAGGAAGGTGCTACGTAAATCACTCGCAGTGGGAAATTTGCTTTTGGTGGGCATGAAGCTAAAAGAGTATGGGAATTGGGAACAATAGGGTGACAAGGGATGACAGTATAGTTTATGGCTTGGTGGGCTTGGACAAATCTCCATCCTTGGTCATTGGGTTTCTTTTCAGGTAAAATAGGGATGTTGCAGGGACTAGTGCACCAGCTAATGAGACCCTGGGTCTTATAATCATCTATTATTGGCTTAGTGCCCTGGAGGGCCTCTTTATTTATGGGGTGTTGGTTAATTCCAGGGAGAGGCTTTGAGGGATCTATTTGCATCTTAATAGGAGGATTCTGCCGATATAAGTTGAGGATTTTGCCCATAAGGAGGGTGGCAGCTGATCTTATAGGGACAAATGATTAGTTTCCTTAGAATTAGCTCCAGTGCCATCAGAGATGGAGCAAATAAAAGATGTTGAAGGGTCATTTGATTCGCTCAGTAGGTGGCTACTTTGGTTGCTGCTATCAAATTCTAGAATTATTCTCCCTTTTTGGGAGAAAGAAATTCCAGCATGATATTTTTCTAAGAAATCTCAGCCCAGTAAATGAATAGGGATGGAGGAACTAAGGAGCAAAGGGTGGGTATCTCTTAGAGGGCCTAAATCAAAGGGGATAGGTTTAGAAACAGGAACCTGAAGAGCTTTATTTGGGATCCCCACCATTTGAACCCTCTTAGTATTCTGAGGTAGGGGCTGTTTAATAACGGTGGGGTTGAGCACTGAGAGTGAGGCTCTGGTGTCAATAAGGTCATAGAGAGATTCATTCCCAATCTGGAGAGTGGTTTTTTCAAGCCGATTAAGAGGGAGGATTTGGAAGAGCCCCTGTAGTTCCTCAGAGCCCCATCACTGGGGGTTAGGAGGGCATTGGAAAGGCTGGTTAGAGGGCTGAAGGTGTCTGGAGCGTTAAGTTTGTAACAGTCTTCTTTCCTATGTCCTGGCTTTTTCCAATAATGGCAGAGACCGGGAGGGTTTGTTTTTGTTTCTTTAGAGACCTCCATTTGTTGGAGTTTAAAATTGAGGATTTTAGTGGTCTTCCTTTTAGTTGAATCGTACAGGGTGCAGGTGAGCCGGTTTGCTAAGTTAACTAAATTTGGATGGATGTAGTTCCCCATTCCATCCTCTTTGAACTAGAAGAGAAAGATCCTGGTTCAGCCCGTTAATGAACATAGAGTTAAAGGCTGCCTGAATGGATTCAACATCCAGAGACCAGAATTGTCCTTAAAAATAGTTTGGAGTTGACTGTAATAATTGTGCAGAGGTTCATTTGTGTTTCTGAGTGCAAGTCTGAATCTTATTCCAATCACTAGGTTTTGGGAAATCACTAGAAGTTGCCAACTGGAGTTGCCTGGCGATTCCCTGAGTTTGATCATATAATAAAGCATAGGGTTGGTCTCCTGGTTGTACTTCTAGGGACTCTTCTGGATTTTCCCAGTTAGCAGTTTGTATCCAGTGTTTGGCTTGACCTTCACTGACAAGCATGTGAGCTAGCTGATATAAGTCAGAGAAACCAGGCTGATAAGCTTGAATGTCCATATTAAATTCCTCAGCAAATTTGTGGGATCCTCAGTTACTTTGGGAAAATCTGACTATAGCTTGTAGTTCAGCTTTAGTCCAGGGAACATAAGAAATTAGGGGTTTAGCATTTGGATCCTCAGAGGGCCTGATTTAAAGAGGCAGGTTTTAATAGGTTCAGGGGAGGAGAAAGTGGGGAGAAGTTCAGAGAAAAAGGGAAGTTCAGCAAAAGGATTAAAAGGAGGAGATGGGGACAGTGCAGAAGGGAAAGAGGAAGCTGACACCAGGTGGGACCTTGGCACAAGATGGCTGCAGTGTACCTGGAGACATAGAGGATGGGAGAGGGAAAAAAGAGACCTCAGAAGCTTTTTGGTTTTTTCCAATTGTTTATTTGCCTCAGTTAATTTAGAAATGGTATTTTGTAAAGAGGCGATTTTAGAGTCTTGAATGAATTTGGAAGCCTCCAGGAGCCAATTAAAATAGGCATCCCATTCAGTCTGTTTAATTTTAGAGCCATGATCTTCTAATTTAGTTCTGAGAAAAACAAATTTAGGGAGGTCAAAAGTTCCCCATAAATGCCACTGGAGTTCTAAATTGTTTTTGGTCAAATTGATCCATTTAGTTAAAATGTACATAAGGAGGGACCATAGTTTTTAAACATAAAACCAGCTGGGGTCCCGAAAGTGGGACACTCCCGAGATAATTTAGCCGAGTTGGATCCAACTGCTCAAAACTCAGAAGTTTAGAAAACAGAAGAATACTCACCAGAAAGGGCAATGCCTTCATAAAAACAAAAACAGTTCCCAAATAAAGTCAGAGAGCTTGACCAAAGGAAGGGAGTTTGGATCCAAGGGAAGGCTTACTGAACTCAGAAGAAAAAGATAACTCACAGAAGGAGAGAGTGCAAGCGGCTCAAGTGCGTACCTCACACAGTTCTGGGAGTCATTAGTTTGTTGTTGGGGAGCGGTGTTGGCACCTTCGGATCCCACTTCTGACACCATGAAATGTCAACCTTAAAAATAAAATAGCAGGACTTCCCTGGTGGTACAGTGGTTAAGAATCTGCCTGTCAATGCAGGGGACACGGGTTCAAGCCCTGGTCTGGGAAGATCCCACATGCCGCGGAGCGACTAAGCCCATGCATCATAACTACTGAGTCTGCGCTCTAGAGCCCGTGAGCCACGACTGCTGAAGCCCGCGTGCCTAGAGCCCATGCTCTGCAACAAGACAAGCCACCGCAATGAGAAGCTCACGCACCGCAACGAAGAGTAGCCCCCCGCTCGCCGCAACTAGAGAATGCCCACGCACAGCAATGAAGACCCAACACAGCCAAATAAATAAAATAAATAAATTTATTTTAAAAAACAAATCCTATTAAAAAAGTAAAATAGCTAGTTATTTTACCAGCAAAATTAGTTTACTTGAGCATAGCAGAGGAATCACAATCGGGACAAGCAAACTGTGTCAAGCCATAGGCAAGCCTGGAGAACAAAGAGGACCGTCCTTTTATAGAGGCAAGGAGGAAGTTGGGAGGGGCTGTTTTAAATGAAAGTTCTTTGGAGTAGAGCCGGAGTTCAGGGTGGTGGTGGCTTCTCACTGGCTGAGTGTGGGGGTTTCTCATTGGCTGGGCTGTTGCTAGGCAAAGAAAAAGTCTTTCTTCCTCCTGCACGGGTGTGTAAAGTAAGCTTCTTCCTCTTGGGGAATGCAGGCTACACTTTTTCCTACTGAGGTGTGCCAGTGGCAGAGTGGTAGTGCGTGAGAGCTCCCCCTTCAGAGCTCTCTGACTCCATTTTAAATGCGGTTTCCTTTATTTCTTTTCACAGTAGCAATAAGGTAGGAAGGTATACACACATACATATTTATAAAGTATGTATAAAAGTACATGTCAGTTAAAAGTGCATTTTCAGGTGTGTTGCAACAACCTCGTGAGTTACTACCATCCCCATTTCACAGAGAAAGAAACCAAGACTTAAAAATGTTATACGATTTGCCCAAGTTTATACACTAATAGGTGGTCCAGTTAGGGTTCAGACCCAATGTGTGTGACTTTAAAGCTCATGTTCTTTATCAATGTACATGTGTCAGTGTCTCTTTTTTAACCAGAGACCAACTTTGTCCCAGAAGTTCAGATACAGAATAAAAGAAAAAAGAATGAAGAGTGTGAAAATGGTAATGGTTGTGTGAATGGCAAAACTGGATCATCGTGAATACCAGGGATTTATTTTATTGTACATGTGCTTTAGGAGTAGAGAGTTAGTCCTCAGACTCTGGTGCTCAGCCTGTATTGGATTCAGAGCATGAAATACAGCATTTCAGTGCAGTTGCATCCCCCGCTCCCCACCTCCCCAGCTGAAGACCACCTTATGGGTGAATTACTTCATGGTGTGGTCCTTTAGATATCTTGGTAGCTAAGAAGGAACTCCCAGAGTTATAATATGTTCAAACACCAGATGAGCCACCCAGGATGTCTGTGAGGCTTCATTCTTAAGAATCTCCAGATTGAGAAAACCATCTATTTGTTCTGAAGAGCTGAGCCATTTACCTCTTAAGATTTCCGACAGTCCTGTGATTTTGCAAAACATGCACAGGTTTCAAGTTGATTTCACCTGAAGCCATTCACCTCTCAAGATCGCTGACAGTTCCACGGTTTTGCAAAACACGCACAAATTTTGAGTAAATTTCACCTGAAATGGAACCCTACTTTGTAGTTGTTTTATAAGCAAGGTGCTAGCAGAACACCCAGGTGTCTCTGGGACCCCTTAGACTACATTAGAATCCTTCTTAGGCACTTGGTATTTCTGCTTCATAGGACTTCTTACAATCGTGGTTCATTGTGTGATTGTTTGTTTAATGCCTGTCTCCCATGCTAGACTATGAACTCTGGGTGGACAGGGGCGGTGTCTGTTGCTCAGTGCTGCACCTTACCTGCAGTGCTTGAAAGCCCATGACTAGCAAATAGTTGGCGCTCAATATTTATTGAGGCAGGAATAAATGAATGGACTCTGACAGAAGACTAGGCACACGCAACCATGTAGCGGATTTAGTCTTGATTTATGCCACAGAGATTCCCATTCTTAGTTTTTAAGCACAGCCCTAGTTCAATACCTCTTTCATGACCTAACAGCTCTGGGGCTTTTATGTGACGGAGGGCAAATCTGTTTGCTTGGTGATTACAAGAGGACAGATACAATATTTACTAGCCTTAGCAACTCCTGAGCAAATGTGGTCCCTGGAGAAGGGCACATGATAATGAAGCAGGGAAACCCAGCCGTTATCTCGAAGCAAAGCCACACAGGCGTCAAGGCCGTGACTCACGTTCCTGTGGTCAGGAGCCCTGGAGTTTTCAAGGATAATTTATGGTGACACGGATGAGACAGAGTTCATTTAAATACTGTAACCGCTGAAGTATTCTGAATTGGAAAAGTCAGCGCATGGTGGAGTAAATACCTTGTTGACCCCTTTTCACTCTCCGATTCACCATTGTTTCAAGTAGTTACTCTAAAATACTTGAGTCCTAATGTGACCCAGGAGAGAAGAACTGACCACGGCTGCTTAATGCGCGTTCAGATTTGGTTTCTGAACACGGAGCACACGCTCATCCTCACTCAGCCCATTGTTCTTTGATCGGTTAAATGATGCTATAAATGGAGGACTGTGATAGCAAAAAATAAATGTTTTATACAGTGCTAGAAAAAGCTTTAGGGGAAAATTTTAGCAAAAGAACAGATTCTTTCTTGTTTCTATAGAAACCAGTAGCTATGAGGAGTGAGGTGTTCTTTCATGTGTACATGGTAGTAAGGCCAGCTCAGCAGTCCCCAGCACACACTGGAGGGCTAGTTAAAGACCCACTATCAGCGGGGGAGCCTCTGTCTGTGTCCCTTTGATCTCACTGGCAGTGGGGGGCATCTTGCTGGAAATCCCGGCTTCCCCATGGGCTGAGTAGGGCTGCGGTCCACAGTCGCTGAGCATCATAGAGCCAGAAAGGCTCTGAACAGGAATCTCTTGTTGAAAGAGGAAGAAAAAGGTAAACATAAGGAAAGCTCTCATGTCAGCTGTCAACACGCCTTTCAGTGTGCTCCTTGCCATCGAGCAGTAAATGTCCTGGTCGTGTCCTGACCAGATTACTGGTAAACTGGCCAAAGCAGGCATTTGAGCTGTGGGTGGTAGGATAATTTGTTGCCCTTGCAATTTGTCTACTTCTATAAAATCTTTTTTTTTCAAATGAAATTAGGATGAAATGCCTCCTTTTTGGTTTCATTTGTAAAGCTGTTACCTTCTTGACAAGTGAATGTTGAGGAAGACTTAAATCAAATTCCAAGGCAAATACTTTTCTAAAGCCTAATCAATACTACAGCTTTAAAATGATTTCTCCAGTCTTTTAAATGAAGTTTAGGTCAAATGTAATGACAGGATGAAGCAGGCGCATTTTGCTTCAATCTGACATGTCCCAGAAGCTAAGAGGAATATCTAGTAACTGACAAAAGGGTTTTCCTTTTGTTTGACATTTACTTTGTATGTAAACAATCCAGTATATTGGCATGTCAATGTATTAGTTGGTGGTGGTCCAAAACATGATGTGAATTCAGATAGTATTTCTTTCTGCACACAAATACACACTCTTGATCAACAAGAGAACATTTATTGCAGTCTTGCCTTGCAGTTGGCAGAACAGAATGAATCATTTTGAAATATAAACTTCCTCAGATCTAAAATATATCACTGGAAAACACAAGACGTAGCGGGGAGTGGATTACGAAATAAAAAGAACGTATTTAGGAGTGTATAGGTCATAAACATAATAGATGGTCACTAATAAAATACTGGGACAAATGTACAAGACTACGTTCGGTGAGCAGGTGTTGAAAGCTGGATAACTTCCTTGAAGCTGTACTTTGGAAGCAGCATTTGGCAATGTGGAAGGGTATGAAGTGGCCTCTTACGGGCTGTGTGACCTCAGGTAAGTCACTTCCCCTCTCTGAACTTCAGTTTCCTCACCTACGAAATGGTAATAATACAAATGATGGTGATGGTGATGATGACGAGGGGGAGGAGAAGGGTGTCTCCCTCGTAGGGTTCTGTAAGGTTTAAGAGAATTCTAGAAAACTCTGCACAGAGGAGGTACACAATATGTGTCATGTTCCTTTCCCCCTTCCCCAAAAGTAACCAGATTAGTACTGAGCATTTCTTTCTTACCAAGCTTTCAGCCATCATCTTTCTGCTGTTAAATGAGAACTCAGGTTTTGCTAAAATGTACTTTGGCAGAAAAGTAAACGAACTTTCCTAAATGGGAGATATACATGGAATGAGAAATACCCTGTATTTTCTAGACACATTTTACTTTAGCTTCTTTTCCCCTGGGAGTAAAGTGAGGGTGCAAAATGTCTTGAGTCCTTTTATGAATTTGAGATTTAAAATCCTTAGATTTGCTATGACAGACCCAAAGCTTTTCTGGAGACCTGTGTGTGTGTTTGACCTGTGTGGGGCTGCCACCAGTGTTCAGAAGCTCTTCTTATTCATGCATGGGTCTTCGTTGCCTAGCACACATAATAAGGGCTCAATAAACGTGTGTCTAATGAATAAATGACAATATCATGACATAAAGTTAAACATGTAATGCTTACCAAACAAGTCTCAATAAATTTGCTTCAGTGATTTTTTTTCTCCCACACCGTCGTGTGTAATATCAGCCCACAGGCAGTGTATGAAAAAGGGATAAGTGTAGGTAAAATGGAAAGAATCCTTGCCTCTGTTTAACTGGCCTCATTAATTTATACCAATACCGACTTGATTGATTGTATTTGACTTAAGTTTGATTGGATCAGGATGCAGACTGTTTACAATTTCTACCAACCTGAAGTGCCTAGCGTACATTTGTGGCGATTTATAATCTCCAGACACTCATTATCACCATCATTTAGCCTGTTTTGAACCCCACTAGTTACACAGCATCACAATATCTACATGGTCAATAAGCTCATGATGAAATTTCATATCACCCAATAAGACATCCTCATTAGTTATGAAGAATGAGTTAGGGTGAGGAGGTGGTTATGATTTCTTCGCTGATTTCTTGACTTATTTAGTTCGCGAGCTCATCAATTTGACCCAGACAACCATTACTCTCCCTTTATTACACACCATACACGCAGCCAGAATGAGACTTGAAGTTTCGTAACGTTTAGTAAAGTAGAAATGCGCATCTTCAGAGAAGAAATGTGGGATGTATACTATGTATTTGTTCCTTTTCATTTCAAAGACGTTACTGCTGACTCTGCTGATGCCGAGGGGACTTGGATGGCCACTGTAGGACACGACAACCCTTCCACCTGAGATACCAAACGTTCTCCTTCTGCACGGTGCCTAGAGTTGTGTATTAGTTTCCTAAGGCTGCCGTGACAAAACACCACAAACTGTATTTGTGGCTTAGAACAACAGAAATGTTTTGTCTCCTGGTTCTGGAGGCTAGAAGTTTGAAATCAAGGTGTTGGGATGGCCACACTTCCTCTGAAGGCTCGAGGGTAGGAGCTTCTGGTAGCCTCAGACGTTCCTTCACGCCAATCCTCTGTCTTTCACATAACCACCTTCTTCCTGTGTCATCGCATGGATTTCCCCCTATGCATGCCTGTCTCTGTGTTCAAATTCCCATTTTTTTAAGGACACCAGTCATATCGGATTAGGGTCCACCCTAATGAACTCATCTTAACTTGATCACCTCTGTAAAGATCCTGTTTCCAGATATGGTCAGATTCTGAGGTACTGGAAGTTAGGAGTTGGACATATCTTTTTTTTTTTTTTTCAGGGGCGGGGGAGGCACAATTCAGCCCATGATAAGCTTTCATCCCCAAAGTTTATTTGCAGCTGTGCCTCTGATACTTGTGGTCCAGATGAAGCCTTAGATCCTAAAAGCAACTCCAAGCCCGTGGGCTACTTCATTGTTGCCTAGGTCCTACTGTTAGACCACTTGACCTGGGGCCTTGCTCCTGTGGGTCTTTAAAGATGGACATGATTACCATGCCTGAGTAGCTACTGCAGCATTGCGTTCCGAATATGCTAGAACTCAGATTTGTCACGGATTCGGCCTGGATTGCCCTCTACCCTGCCCCCCACTGCAGTTAAGTCTAAGCTTAACTAGATTTGAATGATATCAAGAAAATTTAAACTTTTGGACAAATTTAATTTAAATGGGAAACCGGATGGCAGGAGCTGTCTTGGAGTGTAAAGTAAAAGGTAGTATTGATTAGAGAGAGCATTTCTAGAAGTCTCACAGCTATACTGCATTCCCGCGGGAAAAGCTGCTAACCCAAATCCTCCTGGCCAAATAATACCAATTTTCTTAAAAAAGCACTGAGTTTACTTGCTCAAAAGCAGGCATTCACAATGCAACGTGATCATTTTAAAGCTACTAAAAAGCTTTCTGGGAAGTTTGAGGAGGTCCATTGTCCTAAGGACAGATGGACACTTGATAAAGTATTTACGGTCCAGTCTAGCTAAGGATCAGCACGGGTCAGAGGGTCAGTGGTAGGAGGAGTAATATCTCTAGGTCCATCTACATATAGGAAGCACTTTTAGAAACTATGAAAAAATACTATTCAGCCTGAGGCATTAGCGATTATTTTAATTAAAAAATTGATAGGGAGCTTCAAACAACATCATCAAGAAAGTGAAAAGATCTTGCAGAGTGGGAGAGAATATTTGCAAATCACGTATCTGATAAGGTACTAGTATCCAGAATATATAAAGAACAGATACAACTCAATAATCAAAAGAAAAAAGACCCAAGTAAAAATGAGCAAAACCTCTGAATAGACGTTTTTCCAAAAAAAGATACACAAAGGACCAATAAACACATGAAAAGATGTTCAACATCCTTAGCCATCAGGGAAATGCAAATCAAAGTCACAATGAGATACCACTTCACACACTCTAGGATGGCTGTACTGTAAAAGATAGACACTAAAAAGTGTTGCTGAGGATGCGGAGATATTGGAATCCACATCCATTGCTGATAGGAGTGTAAATGGTGCAGCTACTGTGGAAAAGTTAGGCAGTTCCTCCAGAAGTTAAACATAGAGTTACCATATGACCCAGCAATCCCACTCCTAGGTATATATCAAAGAGAATTGATAACACATGTGCACGCAAAACTTTGCACGCAAATGTTCATAGCAGCATTATTCACAATAGCCCCAAACTGGAAACAACCCAGATGTCCATCAACGGATGAAAGGATATACAAAATATTGTTTTATCCATACAATGGGATATTATCCAGCCACAAAAGTGAATGAAGTATTGATACATACTGCACCATGGATGAACCTTGAAAACGTTATGCTAGAGAAGACAGACCCAAAGGGTCATAAATTATAGTTTCCTTTATATAAAATAACCAGAATAGGCAAATCCGTAGAGTGGTTACCAGGAGTTGGGGGAAGGGCAGAATGGAGAGTGACTGCTAATAGGTACAGGATTTCTTTTGGGGGGCGGTAGTGGAATGTTCTAGAACTAGATAGCGGTGTTGATTGCACATCTCTGTGACTATACAAGAACCACTGAAGTCCATACTTTAAAATGGTGAATTGTATTTTTATGAACTATATCTCAGTAAAGCTGTTACCAAAAAAAGTTTCACTTGCTGGCTTTACCATTCATTGGTGTTTCATTGAAACAGTAGCTAGATCCATTGTTTACAACTTAGCCCAACGCAATTTTTTTTCCAGGGAGGAGTATTTTATCACTGGCATTTAGAATTGCTGTTGCACAGTGATAATAAATAGCAGACAGACTGAAAAATTTGTTAGGGAAATCACAGTGGAACACATTAATCAGTCTAGTTAGGTAGGAGTCACGGAGCTTCCGGAAGAAAGATACACAGAAGGGTTTCAGCCTTGTGCCAGCGAGTAACGACAGTCAACACTCAGTGGTTTGCCGGCTCTCCAGTTGGATGATCAGCCATTTAGCCTCCTCCAGGCCTCTGGGACCCTGATCCCCAGCACCTCCACTAGAGGGGGAGCAAGCGAGATAAAGGCGGCTTGCAATGAGTGCAGTGAGTTAAGAGCCTGGGGGAAAAGACTGTGGAATGGAAAGGAACTTGAAATTCTGGGCTAGCCTATAGCTTCTCATGCATGTGTCTGAAATGCAAGCCGATAGCAGGCTTGTGCTCTTTAAAATGGTGATAAAGACAAAATTTTTGTCCCCAAGAATGACCCGGAAATTAGAATCTGTTTGAATTAAACATCAGCGTTATTATGAGTTACATTAAAAAAAAAAAAAAGCATGTGGGGAGGAAGCTTTCCATCTCTCTTATTTCCAAACATGGGGACTGTTAGTGTTTTTTGCAGTCCTGGAAACAAGTTCAGGTTCAATAATGTCGAGATTTGCAATTTTATCCTCTGGAAAGTGAAACTAAAAGGTGCCAAACGTTGGAATATTTTGTGTATTTGAGGGGAAATAAAAGTCATAATTTAACAAGAAAATCAGTATCAGCTGTCACATTCTGATCTGACAATTGAAACTAAAAATATTTGGCAAATTTTCATTTCATAGAATCCAGACTGAAAAGCTTAGAGCTGGATTTTTCCCTCTTGGCATCGCGTACTCTGCCTTGATAAGGAGGAGACAAAGGATAAGCCAACAGTCTTTTAAGAGAGTAAATATAGAGGTTATATCAGAAGGATAGAGGAGATTTAGCCCAATCTATATTTCCCACAGCAGCATCGGGATTTATGATGACCTGAATCACCCAAAGAAAGGATAAATTGTGTTCAGTAAGGATTTAGCAGCAACTGGAGTTTTATCATTGTCTGAGTCCTGAAAATGGGTAACCTATGTCTAGAGTGTCCTGGTGGCTCGTGAAAATATTCAGTGATCTGAAACCGCTTGTTCGTTCTCCACAGTATATCTTTAATTCTCACCATACATGAACCTGATTTTCTGATATGCAGATTACTTCCGGCCCTCCCACCCTGGTGACAAAGGGGAGTGTTAGGGCTTTGTGAATGGAGCTGACTGAATAGCCCTAGAAGTGTTGGTGTTGACAAAGCCAAAGTTAGGCAGCGGCACAACAGACTGAGCCAGGACCACAGCTCTGGGTTTGGTCGCTTTGATCCTAGTCAGTGACCTGGAAATCGCTCTTAATAATAGGAGCGCAGGTTTTCGTTCTGTAGCCGGGCAACTTGTTTATTCTTGTTTGGGTCAAACTGTTCATGGAAGGGGATGTGACTGAGGACGTTGCGTCTTGGGCAGGGGATAGTGGGCTGAATTGGCGGTGCTTCGTGAAGTTGACCGAACAATTCAGTGCTAGGTGGCTTTGGCCTTAGCCTTTACTCGCCTGTTAATATCTAATAATAACTATGATTTGCTGGTACTGGACCATGCCTTTTATTTACCTTGTTATTTAAGCCTCAGCAAAAAGCTAAGAAGTACCCATTATTATTTCCACCTTAGAGATGATGAAACAGGGTCTCAGAAGTCCTTATGGATAGTACCATTACCTGCCTCTGTTGGGATGTTGTGCAGATTAATGAATACATTCATAGTGCTGGTGGACTGGTGTGTGTGTGTGTGTGTGTGTGTGTGCCTGGTAGCTGAACACCGTGCCTGGGACACGAGAAGGACACGAGGACCCTCAGTAAATGAGAGCCATACTTCTTTTGTCTTGAACAGCACTGAGTATTTTGCCTAACAGGTTCAATAGATAGTAGCTGAATTGAATTAAAATCTCACTAAATAGATTTTGCAAGTTGGCTTTCCTTCTGTAATTAGCTTTCTGACAATTGGAGTGGTAATTGGTTGATGGAAAGAATAATTAATAATAAAGGCTGTTTATTTGTGGGGTAAGCATTTATCACAGTTTTCACTCCTTTCCATCAGCATTTAATTCACGAAAAGGCTCATAAGTTAACTATAGAGAAATTATATTACTAAATATTGAATGGTAATTACAATACATGATATGTTTTCCCTTTAATTAGCAAATAGACTGTTCATTATGTTTTAGATAATTGTTACATATCATTTGATTTTATTTCTTTATCACTGGTGACAGGTGATTACATTTCCACAGGGTATAATTTTTTATCACATTATTTTGAAATTTGATTGCAAGATTATGCAGTACAGAATTCAGTGTATTCAAATCACCCTGATTTCTCTCATGTTCTTTGCTTCTGGAAAATTTGCACTTCTTTTCTCCTCCCTGTATGCGCATGATAGAAAAGAATTCAGTATTAATGAAGCTGAATAATTGTATAAATCTCTCCAAATCGTAGACCTTGGAACTTGAACTTGGGAACTTCGTCTCGTGTCCCATTGCAATAGCCATCTCTTTGAAAATCAGTCTCTTTTGCTAATGAAGACAAAGAATAATATAATATATAGTAATATAAAGTGATATATGATAGTACAGTGTCATATAAGCATTACACAGTGCTATAATGTAATGGAATATACAACGATACTATAATAAATGCAAGTGAAAATAAATGCAAATGTTGTGTCTGAGCATCTGTGACCCCTGAAGGAGCTCAAGAGCATATAGAGATGGCTGCTAGCCTCTCCCCCCCGCCCCCCATCTTTGAGTAATTGGGCTGATAACACCCCTCATTGCCCTGCTACAGGATTGGCACCGTGAGTTTAGCTTTGACAGGAAATCAGTAGCGGTGTGCGTGTTGCTTGAATACACTCAGACCTCCCTGCCTCTGCTTTGATAATGTTATTTATAATGAAGGCAAGATCACAGGCTGCACAAATTATGGTTATTGTGGTATTCAGGCATCGGCGGATGTGGCACCCAGATGCCTAGTCACAATTTGTCTTATTAACTTGATTATCTGATTTCCTCTGAGTCCCGCAGTGTCGAAATGGCAGCCTTTGGGGGGAAAGTTTCATAGGAATTAGCACTGTTCTATGCAAGGCAACCAAGTTAGTTGAAAATAAGATCCTATCAGAGGAATGAGCAGAGGCTACAATTTTAAGGTCTTACAGAGCTTGTTGAGATATTAAATGTGAAGCAAAACTCTTTCATTTGCTCATTTCATTTTGTTCCAAGGAGTTTAAATAATACTGCTTAAATGCTATCAGGACGATGTCAGGACTTCAAGGGAATAACTTTCCTATTTAGATTTGGTCATGCAGTCTGTTTAACAGCTATTCCCTTTCTAATGGCATGTTGCGGTTCCCAGCATTCCTTAGGGCATGCAGGGAGAATGGCATGGACCTCTTGAATAATTAATATGGTTTTCAGAGCAGTAGTCATGGAAACCCAAGCAGTGTCACATATTTGGATTATAAGAATTAGGCACATTTTGAGTATAACATTTAACCAAAAGGGGTGGCTAACCCCCAAAGACAAAAGCATTTTCCCCAATTCCCCCAGCCCAATGAAATGAATACGGGTCTGTTTATTTATTTGTTTTGAAGCGTGTGAAACTAATCCGTGCTTCGTAATACATATTTTTATATCTTTGTGTTTGAATTGCTTAATTGGTTTCCTTCCCTCTATATTTGGATCCTCTGTTTAGTTGAGATGTTTTCACATGCAAGCTTCTGTTTTCATACTTTCTGTAGTTCTGTTCATGATCACAGGTTATTACTTTTTTATTAAAGAGAAAATGTAGAACTTAATTTACAATAAAATAGCATAGACCACTCACTGTGTTGAGTATCTCTAAGGTGTCACATACTTTCTAACGCTGCCCCAAACCTCTGGTGATATTAGGATGTAGGATTTTCAAGTATTAGACAATTGCTATTCACTAAAAAGACTACAGTTTTCCCATGAAGTTTCTAGACCTGTTCTGTCAGATCAGTTGTACGGCTCTTTTATTTGTCTCAAAAAGTGTCTCTTCAGAATCAATATCGTCATTACCTTGAATTGTGTGTGTGTGTGTGTGTGTGTGTGTGTGTGTGTGTAAGAAGTCAACCAGGCAAGAGCAAAAAGCTATCATCCAGTTTTCAGTAATAGTGTACGTGTAAAGAATAAGAATAAATGGAAGTTATTTATAGAGTGTAAACCCTCAGGTTTATTCCACAAACAGCTTCAGTGTCTAAGACTCCCAAGCCTCTGCTTTCCTCGACTGATGAAGGAAGTGATTAGCAAGACCATTAACCAAGACTAGGAGATTAAAAAGGATTAAGGAAAGCAAAGACCTATTTTTGTTGCTACTTCTAGTTTTCTGCTTGCTCTTTAAAATGGACTTTCTCCCAGAAATGTGCCGTCGCATGGAAGCCCACACGTGTGGACTGTTTGGTTCTGTGCTCCCTCATGCCAAGTACCCCTGAGTGGGGTCCTCTTCGGAGTCCCCGATTCTCCTCTTGTCTTCCGGTGATCCTTTCTCTCGGGTGAATCCGCCCAGCCATATTGTCTTTCCTCCAAACGTCCCGACAGCAATGCCACAGTGTTTCACTTGTATTAGGTCCCACCTACTTTGCACCTCTCAGGCTGTGCCTGGGCTTTAATTAGGATTCCGACTGCATTGCTGGGCCAGCTTCCATCCATCTGTTGATAAGTTGCAGCTCCTCTGCGATTCTTTTTGGAATTATCAGACAAACGCTGTGCGGAGGCTACAGCAAAAGCCCCCGGTCCTTTCTCTGGTCCCTCAGTCAGTGCATTATCTTACTGTTTTTACTTAGTCATGTGTTGCACTTACTGTAGCTCTTGGCCTTTAATTCTTTTCTGTGAACTGATCCAGTCAGAACATTCTAAATACCTCTAATTCCAAGTGCCCTTTCTTGTCTCATTTTGTTCATGGTTTTCGAATTTGGAAATTTGCAGTTGTGTTTATGAAGTTTACCTGCTTGCAAGGGCTTGTTGACATTCCCCTATACCTCTGCCGTATCCCTAAGGCCATCTCTTTCCATCCCCCGGGCTGTCCTTCCCCTCCTTCGTTGTTTCTTAAAGACCCAGCTGTCATTCACAGTGGCTTCCCAGCAGCCTCCCTCTCCCCCATCAGTTTTTCTAGCTTCTTCCTACTGATCTGGGCAGGTGACATTTGAGGGTCATCTATTCCCTTTCGTGGTACCCACCCCTCCCAGACAGAACCAGATGCCCTTGAGCAGACCGTGCCTAGCACCGGTAGGTGTGTTCCGCACATCCGCTTTCATGCTTGCCCTCGCCACCCTGAAACTGCAAGGTTCTTAAGGACGAGGATCTTATCTTCTTTCTTTTTCTATCCCTGGCCCTTTGGGCAGTGCCCAGCACAGAGGAGGTGCCCCACAAACATTCTAGCACTGTTGGTTCCATTTCGAATGCTGTAAAGATTGTCAAGCTGCTTTGTTTTATGACCTTGGATAATTTTTGCGACCTCTAGATGTGTCTATTTGGGGAAAAGAAAACCACATCGTGGGACACCATATTCGTCACCTAGGCAGCACTCTGTAAGACAAAGATATTTGAATACAGACTGTGAAACATACTGTTTTTTAAAATGGAGCGATTTTGAAATTTCTCACTTTAGTATGCATGTTCATTGAAGGGAATAAAAGGTATCTGGTGACATAAGTGTTATTAGAATCTGACCTCTTAGGCAAGCGTTTTAGAAAGGTACCTCTCTCCCACAAAAATGGCCACTGTCACCTTAATTAATTACAAATGAAAAGATCTCCCCTGGAGAGGGGCTCCAGTGGCTCCCCCGAAAGGACACCTTTTCCCAGAGGCTGTGCTTGAGCGCTTTCGGAGCTGCAGACTTTGTTTCCAGGCTGGAGCCATGCCTTGCCAGAGCGGTAGCTGAGCTGTTTTGAAGCATCAGACACCAGGGCCCTTGTAAACTTATGGAAAATGTGTCTCTGATCAGGAATGCAGCTGCAGACACAAAGAGCAATTTGAAATAAAAATGTTTTTGTTGTGACAATTAAGCACCACCGTTAGTCTGCATATGCTGAAGTGAAAACCCAAGTTTGTCTGTTATTGATGGCTGAAAGGGCTGGATATAGCCTCCGTATTTGTTACCAGATTGTCTCCGATATATTTTGTCTGTAAATAACATTGGAGTCGTACACAAATCTATATGGAGCTAAATGTTACCTGAGATGCACGTGCACAATTTTCTCTGAGTTCAGTGCAAGGCCAAGCACAATTTAGTTCAAGGAATAACAGGCTTTTATCAACAACATGTATATCACAGCCACACGTGTTTGGAAAAATAAAGTGATTGTTGTCATCTGCCATCGTAAAAAGAGAGTTGTCTGTAGTGATATATTTAAATGATACCATTAGTCATTTATGCCCCCAATATAAATGCTGTTTCATGTTTGTTTTATTAAATATAATAGTATAGCAGGAATCTTTCGATGCACAGAGACCTACATGAAAACTGGACTAAATAAAACTAAAGAGCAATCAGGGCATGCAGCGCATGGAAACCAAGTTAAAGATAGTTTTATGTTTTGTGACCGTGCCTGGAAAGCTTGTCGTGAAACTACCAGCTGGGCTTTATTGCATTCAGTCTGCAAGGTAGTCGAATAACCACGATAAGATATGAATATTTCTTTCGAGTAAATATTGTGAGATGCTATGAATGACAAGCAGGAGGGACAGGATTCGGCGTGGGGTTCTAGTCCGCTGGGAGGGACAAGGAGAAGATGGGCAGCATTTCTTTTGCAGTTACATTAAGCTACTTTCCTTTGGGCCCTTCATCTCTAGCATGTATTTAAGGGATAACATGTGGCTTTTAAAATTTTCCAGTGCTAAGCTGGGTCACTGCTATCTCCTCGCCTGCCAAGTAGTTGTTTGCTCAGAGACTGCAATCTGAGTCAGACATGCTTTGCTGCTTATAACCAAGGTACGGCTATGGAACCAACACTTACGTTACTTCTCCAAAAAGGGCCAGGTTGGCCTGGGTGAACTTGCCCATTTATACCCAGTGTCTTTGTTCCCAGTGCCTCCTAATTGCCAGATGGCTGCTACTGGTTACGAGTCAGTGAGGCCTGTGTTTATCACACTGAACTCGGCTCCTAGGAGTCTCAGCTTCTGGGGGGGCTTATCCTTGGAACACGCCCATCCACTTCTTGTGAAAGAATCCCCAAAGAAAAAAATCCAGGTCATTGGTTATTTCTTTTAAGGTAAAAATTGTTCAAATAAAATGAAAATGTAATTTTCTTGTTCTTTAAAATCATGCTTTAACCGAGTTGTGGAAAGGCCAACACAATTTTTTTAAGGAAATTATTTGAAGTTAGTCGCTTTGTTGAAGGAATAAGCTTTTAACGGCTATATTTTTTTTAAAAAAAAGAACAACTAAGATCAGTGGGTTAAAATTAAACAATTTTAATTCTTAATGTAAGTAACAAAGAGCAACTTTACACTACTATTAAAGTTCATTTTTTTCTTTTAACTTTTTATTTTTATATGCTTTCAGACATACAGAAGAGTTGCAGGAGTTGTGCAAAGAGTTCCCATATACCTGTCACCCAGCTTCCCCCAATGTTATCATTTTACCACATTTGCTTTCTCCTTCCCTCTCTGTCTTTGTCTCTGTCGTCTCTCTATCTATGCACTTTTTTTTTTCTGAATTGGGAGTGAGTTACAGACATGGTACTCTTCACCCCTAAATAGTTGAATGTATATTTCCTGAAAAGAAAGCCATATTCTCTTACATAAGCACAGGCTGTTACAGTCAGGAGGTTAACGTTGGTATAATACTATTCTGTAAATCTAGAGATAGTCAGGTTTTATCAATTTTCCCAATAATGTCCTTTTATAGTAATAGAAATTTCAGGATCATGTGTTGCATGCAGTCTTTAGTCTTCTTTAGTCTGGAAACATTTCTTAGTCTGTCTTTGTTATTTCATGACCTTCATATTTTTGAAGATTACAGGTTGGTTAGTTTTCAGAGTGTCCTTCATGTTGGGTTTGTCTGTTTTCCTGTGATTAGATTCAGATTATGTACTATTGGCAGTTGTATCAGAGAAGTGAGGTTTTCTTCTTCTCAGCGCATCATATCAGGAGGTACATACTGTTGATTTGTCCCATTACTGGTGATGTTAACTTTGAGCACCAGGTTAAGGTGGCACCTGTCCTGTAAAGTGAGTACTTTCCCCTTTGTAATTAATAAGTATCTTGTGGGGAGGTACTTTCAGTCTATGTGAATTATCTCGCTCCTCATCAAAGCTTCACCCACTACCCAATTGAAAAATGAGCAGAGCGGGGCTTCCCTGGTGGCGCAGTGGTTGAGAGTCCACCTGACGATGCAGGGGACACGGGTTCGTGCCCCGGTCCGGGAAGATGCCACGTGCCGCGGAGCGGCTGGGCCCGTGAGCCATGGCCGCTGGGCCTGCGCGTCCAGAGCCTGTGCTCCGCAGCGGGAGAGGCCACAACAGTGAGAGGCCCGTGTACCGCAAAAAAAAAAAAAAAAAAAAAAAATGGGCAGAGCATGCGAATAGACATTTCATCAAAGAAGATATATAAATGGCCAATAAATACATGAAAAGGTGCTCAACATCATTCGTCATCAGGGAAATGCAAATCAAAACCACTGTGAGATCCCACTTTACACCCACTGGGATGACTATAACCCAAAAGACATCCAATTACAAGTGTTGACGAGGAAGTAGAGAAACTGGAATCCTCATACATTGCTTGTGAGAATATAAAGTGCCGTAGCCGCTGTGGAAAAAAGTTTGGTGGTTCCTCAAAAAGTTAAATGCAGAATTACCATATGATCCAGAAATTGTACTCCTAGGAATATATCCAAGAGAATTGAAAACATACGTCCACACAAACAGTTGTACACAAGCATCACTCGTAATAGCCAAAAAGTGGAAACAAGCTAAATGTCCATCAATTCATGAATGGATAAACAAAATATGCTCTATCTATAAAATGGAATATGATTTAGCCTTAAAAAGAAATGGAATTCTAATACATGCTACAACATGGATGAACCTTGAAAACGTCATGCTAAGTGAAAGGAGCCAGTCATAAACAACAACATATTGTATGATTCCATTTATATGAAATGTCCAGAATACACAAGTCCAAAGAGAGAGAAATTACATTTGTGGTTGTCAGGAGCTGAGGGAGGGGGAATGGGGAGCAACTGCGTAATGGGTACAGGGTTTTCCTCGGAGTAATAAAACATGTGCTGCAATTGGTGGTGACGGTTGCACAATCTTGTGAATATATTAAAATCCACAGACTTAGCATTTGTTGATGATTCATTGATGATTCCATGGAATCAGTCGTTACGATAGATGCCAAATGGTGATTTTTAAAATTCCATAATTCCTTTGATATTTCTGTTGGCTTTCTACAGTGAAGACAAATTTTCTTCTCTTCCCTTTCCTCCCTCCCTCCCTCCTTCCCTCCCACCCTCCCTCCCTTCCTTCCTTTTTTTTTTTTCCTGTTTTTCAGTGTGGATTCTCACGTTTCTCAATGGATTGCAATCCTTTATTATTATGTGTTTTGATGCTCGAATTTTCCCTGTTTGACCCGTGAGAGCCCCACTAAGGTGGTTCCTGTGTCCTTTTGACATGCCCCCATCATTCTTTAAGTCTTTCTTTACTTTATGCATAAAATACCCTGGTTCATCTTGTATTTTCTCTGTTCCAGCCCAGGAATCAGCTATTTTCCAAAGAAGACTTTTAGTGGAAAATGACATTTAAAAAACAAGACCTGGGCATTCCCTGTGCATATTGCTGCTGGGATGCAATTGATTCTAAGCCCTCTTAGGAGATAGAGCTAAAACATACATGTGTACAGATATATACATACGTACATACATGCATATATTCATACGTCTATCATGTATTTCTGTATTTATCTATCGCTCATATAGACTTCAATACATATTCATATAGACTTCAATATATATGTATATATTATACACACGCACAGGCACACACACGTTAAAAACCATGAGTTTGCACTCATTCCTCTAATTCCCATCTGACACCATGCAGTTCATTCTATCCTTTTCCCTTTCCATATTTATAACTCCCTTTTCTGATTTAAGGAAACCTTGATCCCATTACTTACCGTATATTAACTTATGTGCTCAGTTCTAGAATACACAGAGAGCAGTTCCAGAATTGCTAATCCATGGCACTATGAAAGGAAGCCTACTAAGTAACATACAGTATTTGCTTAGATTTCTTTTTGTGTTCAGCTTAAAGGTATATTCTTGAAAGGCTGTATTCAAAAATTGCCTCCCCCCACCCGCCACCCCTTGCCCAGTGCAGTTATGTTATTTATTTGAAATACAGTTCAGTTCATTTGTTTCTTTTGGAGTTTTTGAATTTATTTTTCTTCTTTTGAAATCATTGTGAAACATTAACATGGTTCCAAGTGTCAGAACTTTTTCACTTAAAAATATAATCCTGGATCTTACTCCACATCAGCTCATAGAGCTCGTCCTCAGTTTAAAGCTTATTTTAATTAAACAGAGCCCTAGTAAAAGACTTTATTGCTTCTTTGCCTAAATAAGTCACTTTGTTTTTTTATTTTGAAACTTATTCTCAAATGCCAGTATCTGAGACACTGTTTAAAATGATGACAGGATAATACAGAGGAAACAATAGAATCCAAGAGAGAAAACTAGGAAAATGGCTGATGTAATAATTGAATAATCAAGGAAGGGATTGAAAACCTGAATTTTATTATGTCTGCTTACCAGCTGCAAAAGTGAGGCGCCAAGGTCAGCTTGACCTAGTTATGTGTCCCTGGGGTTAAATCAAATCATCACTTTTTTTTTTTTTACTGAGTTTCTACTTTGTGCCAAGTGCTCTTTAGGACATAAAAGAAACATGAGATGCAGACCCTGAACTTAAAGAGCATGAGATCTAATTGGAGAAAGAAGCCAAACATGAACAAAAAGCAAGTCAGATCTTTCAGAATTCAAGAAAATAGAGACGCTGTTCCAGGATGTTAGATAATTATACGACAAATGGATTGTCCCAGCTTCCAAGGCAGTGGCGACTGCTCTGAGAGTTCAGAGCTGAAGAGCTCCGAGGACTGGCCTGGGAGGGGGATGTCCAAAGGATGAGATTTGAGGTGTTTTTGGAGAGCACACGGATAGGTGAGGGGCAGGGGAAGCCGTTGCAGGAGGTGGGACAGAGAGTGGGTAGGGACAGAGGCAGTACATCCCAGTGGTTTTGAGGAGAGAGCGCTGGAGCCAGACTGCGTGAATTTCACCATTGGTTCTGCTATGTATTAGTGCTGCTGTTATGGTCAAGTCAGTTACCCTTCCAGGTGTCAGTTACCTTCATCTGTAAACGGGAAGGATAATGGTGTCTTTCACGTAGAGATCTTGTGAAGCTTAAACGAGGTAATCCATGCCACATGTAGCACAGTGCCTGGCACATAATATGCTCTGCTCTCCATAATATTTGCTACTTATTGTGCAAAAGCACAAAGGTAGGAAAGCGCAGGGTATACCTTAAGAAAAGTGAATAAACCGGAATGTTCAAGACGGGAGCAGTGGGGAGTAGAGCCCGAAATATATGTCGAGACTCCACTGTGGAGGGAGCAGCACGGTATTTATATGGGACTGTGTGCTGGGCACTGTTCTATGTGGTTTACATATATCAATCTACTTACTCCTCTCACCAACGCTGTGAGGTAAGTATCACTAGTTTTCCCACTTTACAAATGAGGGCAAATTGAGCCACAGAGACGTTAAGTGATTTGCACAAGGTCACACAGCTTCTCTGTGGAGGATCCTAGGTATCAGATCAAGGAGTTTGAATTTATTCCGTAGGTAACGGAGAGCTGTTGGTGGCTTTTAATTAATGTATAGGTGTGAGGGGGGTTATTTATATGAACTGCCTTGAGTTAAATAATTGCTCGACCAGCCTCTGCTATTACATGAAAAGAGAGAAGGAGAGAGAAGGGGAGACAGGGAGAGAAAGAGAGAGAGAGAGAGAGAGAGAGAGAGAGAAAATGAGAGGGAGGTAAAGAGATATCAATTGATCAGTGGCTCCAGGGCAAAGCAGATGAATGAATAATGCCATTCATTGGTCACACGGTCACCTCCTTTAGCATGTATAGTGGTGCATAATGGAGAAAGTATCTCACTGGGATACAGTTACAACTGTGAGCACACCAAGAACTTAGTTTTGGTAGGTGTGCATTCAGATGAAGTGTATGATCTTAGAATACTTTTCAAACTTGAGAAAATATGCATGTTGTGATATAAGTGCTCGATCAGCAAGCACACAGTGTTAACTAGCCTTGAATTATAGGGGTTTTGGGAGACTTGGAGAAACTTGAATTACCTCACTTCCGGGAGACATTCGTTTTGGAAGTGGGGGAATTAGTGGTGACAGTGCTTTAATTAGCAGAAGATCATCTCAGCCGACACCATGATGGAAATACTTTTTAAGCTTTTAGAATTTCAAGAGATTAATATTCCACATGTGTTCATTTTAGGTGACATTAGCTTTCTTTCTTCTTATAAGTATACATTATTTCAAGAGGATGATACTCAAATTGTTGAACTAGAGCGGTGATAAGTGTTTTAGTAAACCTATGGAAACACTTATGAATCTGCACTCTGTCAGTCTACAGATTAAGCAAATATATGCCCAGTTCATCTTTCCAGTGCAGTTTAAATATTTCAAACGAAGAATTCTCCAGTGTTTGGAGAATGGGACAGAAACTGGACTAATAAGGGGTTCTCTTCTGCATACTTTTACATATTTCACTGGTGAGCAAAGGACTTTTTTATTATCAGTACTGCCATTGACATCAGTGGACAATTTAAATCTCAGAATCATAGACATTTAGAGCTGGCAGGATTAGAAATTATCTGGTTCCCCCTCTTCATTTGACCCAATGAGGGGTGAGGCTTAGAGGGTCAGTGACTTGCCCAAGGTCACACATCAAGTTCAGCCTCTCCTCTTCCTCTGCTCCCTCCCTCCCTTCTCCTTCCCTGCTTCCTGAGTTTCTTCCAACAAACGTTTGTGTACTGGGCACCTTCTAGGAGGTAGATGCTATTCTGGGTACTGGGGACCCAGCAGTAAATGAGGTGGCAGTGCCCTCTGCTCTCACAACTCCAGCTGGAGACTCTTACTGCCTGTCTTCTAGACTGGAGCTCACACATTCATCTGTCACTCTGTTAGCGATTCACTGACTAAGACAATCTAGAGGGAGAGATCACTTCTGTATTAAACAAAAACACTTGTAACGTTACGCAGCCAGCATTTTGCACATTTTAAGGGATAGGTAGGTAGAGGCAGGAGCTATTAGTTTTAGCTCGATCCTAACAGTGTTTTCAAAGCCAGAAAGACCGACCACTCCAAGAGTGGATGACCAATGGGAAATTACTTCTAAACATATTACTCATGATGAAAAAGCATGCATTTTAGTGTATGAATATTTTATTGAGCAAAGTGCCTGTGAGTAGCTTCCGAATTTTTGTAATAAGCAGCATGAAATATAGAATAAATTTCATAATTGAAACAAGAAAGGTGATTACAAAAGTATGGCTTTAAGGGGACTAATAACTCCTAGAAAGAGCACCCAGTGCATAACTGCTGGAGCATTACAGCGCTAGATCTTGAGAAAGGCCTGTCGTGAAAGTTTGACTTGAGTCCTTAGAAGGAAACATCACTCTGAAGTTACCTTTAGCTCTTTGCTGAGGGAAAGAGGCTGTATGGTGGAAAGTGCCTGAACTCGACTGCATCACCTGGCTCACCCAGAACACCTTTGCAGATGGGACAGATAGAATCCAGAGTTCTCTGCGCTCCTACTGCAAAAGCAGATGTATTGGTTTAGAGATATATTTGTTTTTCATGCATGCTTAAAGATCCATTCAGTGTTTTCTTAGGTGTTAGTCCAAGTCTCTGTATTCACGTCCCACAGTCTCCCGATTACCCTGCATGCACTTGGCGGGTCGTAGGCATCCCAGGCAGGCTTGTTGATTACGTCGATTTTTCACGGGTTTCTGCTTTCCCCCAAAGGCAGTCCGCCGAGGTCCTCTTCAGGGAGCAGCAGTGCGTGTAAGCTGTGGTGGCTTCGGTAGTCCTGAGACTGGTTCTTTGGATGTCGTCAGTGGACTTTTAACAGCAGGAAAATAGCCTGCTCTGTTACTCTTTCTAGCACGGGCTCTTAGGCGGCGCATGTACTCGCATGGGCATATACATAGAATGGGTTTCCAAGTTCATGAAATGTCAGTGTTAATACAGAAGTGGCAATATTGGTTCATATGTGTCAAATGTAGACATGTCTAATGAAGTTACGGGAGTCGGCCACAGTCACTCTTTGAAACGATGGAGTGCTGGTTAATGCTGACACTTTAAAGGTTTCGGTCACGACCCTGGCAGAGGCCTGGGTGTGCAGCAGGCAGTGCGAGTCCCACAGCTGTCCCCTCATCAGGCCTCCCCTTTGTTACCCCTTCCGACTTTTGAGTTTGCCACCTTGCACCAAGAGATCAAACCAGGAGGAACATTCTGTAGGCCAGAGGAGAGACTGACCTACGACTTCTGGATTCCAATAAAGAACACAGTGAGGCCGTGCGGTTGTTCAGTGATTCAAGTTTCAGAAATTATCACGTGAACTTTCTTCCCCCAGACCAATCATTTCCTGTCCACATTAAAGAAAAAATCAAAACCTAAGCGTAAACGGATGAGTAAGCTTTCCTTTCACTGTGACAAGTTGTGCTGTAAAGGCAGAAATATCAAAGCATGAGACAATTGACAATTGTCAGTTACAGTTGACAGCTGTCAATTACCAGCTTACCGAGTCTAGCTTACCAGAGCAATGTTGTGTTTGTTTGGTCACCTGCACAGCCCCTGTCTTCTTTTTTTCTAATAATCTGCCCCGGAATGTTCGAGACAGCTGGCACGAGGCTAGACTGAAGTGAGTCCCAGAGCCCCTGGTCTGTCTTTCAATGGGGAGTCAGCTCTAGGACTTGTAGTAATGCAACGATGCACTCGGAGTTCGGCTCTCCACACCTGCCACGGAGATCAGACGGGCCGCTGTATGTCATTGACTAAAAGAGAGGGAACCCCGACCATCCGTGGATGTACATGGCACGTGGCCAGTTAAGAGCTGAACCAGGTTGGAATTCGCAGCAGGGGAGTTGGAAAAGTGCCCTGGTCCTACCTAGCCCAGCAGGTCTCAGTGCAGTGACAAGACAAACTGCGTGGCAGGCTTCGAGAACTTTCCTCTTTCAACAGAAGGCGGAAACACAGAGGCAGTGAGAGGCGTTGCACTGTGCTGATGTGGCTTTTTCAATTTGCTGTCACTGATGCCACCGATGTTAATTCTGGCAGGGTTAATTATGAGAAATTAAAAAGCCACTCCGAACAGACCGTACCCTTCGGTCTCAGAGAAAGAGTGGGCTCTGGCATGAGCACATTTCTTCATTAATACCCATCCCCAAAGGGCTACTCCATGCAGCGTTCCGAATATGAATCCTGAACTTGCAGGGGCGCTGCAAGAAGCCAGGGAGCTCGGATTCAGAGGAGGGTGACTGCTGCTTCTACCCTTTCAGGAAAATACTGCAGCGCCTGCCTGGAAACCACCCAGCTGGTGACATTTGGAAAGGAGAATTTATTTATTTGCATGTTGGCATGTTATGAGATTTGAAATATGGTTTGTACTGCATTCCGTGTAGACGCCACTGCATCCGGGGTCTAGGGGCAGCTGTGTAATCCATACAGCCGCTAACAGGTAGGTTTGCAGAAGCCCTGGAATTGTTTGACGTTTAGTATGTCACCCAGTGGCTCTAGGGTATGCATTTCTCTCTCAGGAAAATTTCACCAGCTCCTTACAGACTAGGCTCTCTTCCACCAGCCTAACGTATTATACTAAATAGCAATCTTGTTACCCCAGATACATCATAGAAAGTCAGCTGTGAAAAAATATACCAATATAAATAGTGCAGCTGTAAGGCAGATGCTTAAATTATTTTATTGTAACCTCAAAAGGCCACATTATGGAGGAAACCCACCTAGACATGGAAGTAGGTAAAACAGTCAAACGCTGCAGCATTTGCCTTTCAGCAAAACCAGAGCCCCATTGTTCAGTGGGTTAGGCGCTGAGGCCGGTCACAGAGCAGCTCTCCAAGTCAAGACGGCTCCAGAACACAAGTGTGGTTCTCCCTTAGTAAAGGCATCTGCTAATCATTAGCACAAAACACACAGTTGGGTAGACATTAAAATATACTACCTTCCACAGAGAGCAGAGCTGGCGGTGTGAACACAGAGCCGTTCTTGGATTTGCTGTCTGTCTGAGGAGCAAAGACAGCCATTGGCTATTCGGAAAAAAGAAAGAAGCAAATCCATCAGTATGTAATTAGCCCTTCCCTTTTGTCTAAAGATCAGATTGCTCAGGGGGCCTAGACAAGACACTGCTGTTTTCCTATCTCTGTGTCTCCCTAAGCCTCTCCCGTCCTGGTGAGAGGACACCTGCCCAGGCCTGGCTTCTGATGCTGCAAGGCGCACTCTGTGTGGCCAAGCTCTCTGTGCGCTTTTAGGCGCCCCCCCCCGCCATGTTCTCCCTCTCTCCCCACCCCTTTCCCTCTCTTTCTCTCTCTCTCTCTCTCATGTTCTCCCTCTCTCCCCACCCCTTTCCCTCTCTGTCTCTCTCATGTTCTCCCTCTCTCTCCCCACCCCTTTCCCGCTCTCTCTCTCTCTCTCTCTCTCTCATTTTCTCTCTCTCTCTCATATCCTCTCTGTTCCTCTCATATTCTCCCTCTCTCTCTCTGTTTCACTCTCTCTGTCTCTCTCCCCCTCTTCTCTCTCTTCCCCCTCTCTCTTTTCTTTCTGTCTTTTATCTCTGGAGCCCTGGAGACGTTGGTGATTCTCCATGAATGCCTCATCTCCTCCCCAGACTCTCTGCTAGGAAGTGGGCGCAAACCCTAACATTGCCTCGCTTAAGGTCCCAGGCTGGCACAGAGTGTGGGATTGCTCTCGACAGCATCCTAGTGACTCCAAAGAAATACTCATATACCCTTTTAGAAGCACCAGAGAGCCGTGAGGGCGAGGCAGAATGGAGCCCCAAGGTTACTAGTATCCAAAGTGAGGAATTTTCACATGTATTTTGTTGCTTTTCTTTAGGAAATGTTTCCTACCCCCAAGGCCCAGTAAAATGGGTCCTTTTCATTATGATTTGATAGAGGGGAAGGGTCGTGTGTGCAGGATGACTACAGCATCACCCCGGAAGCCATACGTCTACGCTTGATATTTCACCTTCCGAGAGTCCTTGTGCGCGGCACCTCAGCGAAGAAACTCCTGTTTCCAATTCCCTCAGATGCAGGAGGTGTTTCTCTTTGAATTACTCTTGCTGCCGCGTGGGTGTTACAGACATATCCGTGTAAATGAACTTGTACGTTCATTGAAACGTGAACAATCCTTGTCCAAAAGTGTGCAGGCTAGTTTTCCTTCCCCCTGAACTTAGTGTCCTTGCTGTGCAGCTGTCACTGGTATGAGCACCATCAAAAGATAATATTGGATCTAAGGTCCATCCACAGACATGAGCCACCAGGAGTAGGGGGGACATAGGTCATCATAGTTAGCTGATGTCCAGCTTCATAGGCAGAGCTTGAATTGGGAGAACACTTTACTGTGTCTGGAAGCTTGTCTACAAGTCTGGTCCCCTGGCTCAACGGTAGGGCAGAGAGTTCCAGAGCTCTGGAGGCTGGAGGCCTGGCTTCCAGGCCCAGCCCCAGTCCTGACAGCTCTGGGTCTTTAGCTAAGTTAATTCACCTACGAGAGCCTCGGTTTCTTTCTGTCTGGAATCAGGCTGAGAGTCACTTCTACCCTGCTTTTGTCACTAGGGTTCAGACAAAATACAGTTACAAGTGCTTTAAATACCAAAAAGTGTCATGCATATACTGGTTATTCTTGTGGCTTGTATATTATGATCTAAATCCTTTATTTAATGGCTTCCAGCCACGATCAGCTCCTTCGAGGCATGGACTGGATTTATTGCATCATTAGCGAAGAAGTTTCCTTTTCTGAGAGAGCCAGAATTACGTTCTGCGTCACGTGGCCTTCCCCAGAAGCGCCCACTTTCAAGTACTAATTTTACGTGCTCTTGAGCATTTGGCCAATGAAGTGGAACAGTTTTGAACAAACATCTTTCCATTCAGACAATTGTTTCAAAACACAGACCTATCATTTCTGATCAGAGCAAAAGACGACGCACCGTTTTCAACGGGACTTTTTTTTTTTTTCTTTCCCGTTAAAAATGCGGCTCACTCACAACTTGTTCCTGTCTAAGGAAAATGCTTCCCGCCACATTTCCTCATTAGCTTTGCCTAAGACAGACGCCTGTGTCACAGCTGATGGAGGCTTTATGAGCCTTTTAGCCAAATGAGTGATGTTTGCCTCGTTATGTCAGATCTGAGGGCACTCCTGGCATCTCTCTTTATTCCCTGTCTAACACCATCAATCGAGCAGCTGCCGTGCACCCATGATCAGGCTGATTATGAAAATGTGTTCAGGAGCCTGACGACGCCAATTGTCTTTTATCTGAAGAGGCCAGTAGACGCTGCCTAGGGCTTGCAGTTCTGTGAACAGCAGATTTTGTTCCAAGACGGGCAGGTGAGAATCACCCGAGGCCGGAGAAACTAGGTGAGGGCCCTGCAGCTTAATTTTGGTTGATTATGGAAGATTCTTTGGTCCTTTCATTTTGATTTCATGTGCTGGACAAGGTCATTATTCTCGGGACCATGGGAAGAAAGCTTGTTAAGCCCAAGGCCCGTTAATAGGCAATCTATTTTTTTTTCCCCTAAATGCACTTTTTAAAAAGGAAGGGGAACATTTGTTTATAGAACATATCAAATTCCAGCTGGACCTTCACAAAGTTTCCCTGAATGTGTGATGACAGCTTTCCTTTGTTGCTGAAGATAAAAATGATCTGTGAGGTTCTGTGATCCTGGACCTGCTCCTGGCCAGCCTGACTGCATGCGATGGGCCCTGGGCTTTCTTCGGAGCCCCCGGCTTACCCCCGTCCCTGACAGCTATGCCGTGGAGGTAGCCTATTGCTTTCCCTCCTCTGGCTTCATATTCCCCCAGAGTGCCCACGTGGCATTTTCCCCTTTGCCCCCCACAAAGCCTCCCTTTGTGTCCTTTCTGGCTTGGAAGACCAGAAGCCTGTTTTAGATAATTTAGTTCAGACCCTCGGGTTGCCCTAACAGTCTTTGCAATAGACCATTCTGCAGACCCTGTAGGGGGGCCCAGGCTGACCACACAGAACGACCTCCCCGTGTAGTCAGGAAAACTTGGCCAGACTGTAGCTGGAACTTGACGTGCTCATTTCTAGTCATTTCTGACCGGCTATGAATCGTCTAAACCAGCGAGTTACTGCGGTGGTCAAACAGTGGGCGGGGGCAGCCACTTTTAGGTTTGTTTAACACTTTTTCTAAATAGTGTATCAGGATTGCATTTCTGTGTACTGACCAGGGGTCTAGAACACAGGTGTGAATAAGGGTCTGATGGCGGATGAAATACACACTTCAAGGCCACCGGGGAACTAAAGAGGGAGTTTGGTAAGGAGCATAGGTTTGCAGCCTGGACTTAGCATCAGCTCGCCTAGGGAGCTTGGGAAACATGCCTGTGTCCAGAATCCATCCGGAGCGCTTAAGTCCGAACCTCTGTGGGTGGTGCCTTGGCACGGGGATGTTATCCCACCTCCCCGGGAGATTTGAGTATGCAGCCAGCGGTGAGAACCACATGTGTGGTAGAAGAAGTGTGAGTTCTGAGTCGAAGATGGGAGTTCTTGGCCTCGTCTCTGTCCCTCATTGGCACTGTGAACTTGAATAAATCATCTCACCTCTCTGAATCTCAGGGTCTTCATTCGTAGAATGGGAATCAGGGTCATAGCTACTGTTTATCAAGGGCTCCCGATGTAAACAGCCACGTGCTGACTGCGTCACAAGTGTGATCTTCTTTAATCTTTCCCAGACCCTCAGAGAGTTTGGCTAATTTGTCCAGGGTCATACAAATAGTGAGTGTGGAAGCCAGACTCTAACCCAGGTGACACTGAGTCCAGAGCATCTTAAGCATCGTTCTAGAAAGTAAGGATGATCTCACCATCATGACAGTTTCTTTGCAGGGGTAAGAATTAAAGGAGTCAATATGTGTTTCGGTACTCTGTAAACTGTACGTGGATGTGCACGGGAAGTGGTTTGTTAGCAGCGGTTGTAGTAGGAAGAAGACCAGGCTGGGGATTTCAGCTGATGAGATGTCAGCCTCAGCTGAGGAGCTGCGGACACGCACGCGTGAGTGTGAGCCGGATGCGCTCACCGTGCATGGACTCTGCGCCTCGCTTCAAATTCCTGAGCCAGGCAGGCTTAAATAAGGTCTGGAATCAATTCAGAAATGCATCTGGGACAGCCTCTTCAGGACCTCCTTTATCAGTGTACAGAGCTAACTGTGTAACATCAGGCACGGAATTGATGTTTAAGAGAGAGAGAGGGAGGGAGGGAGGGAGAGAGGCTCGTGATTGTCATATGTGAATTAACTGCATTGATCACACGCATCTAATTTCACTCCCTTCTCAAAACCACACTAAAACTACAATGAAGGGACTTTTAAAAGGGATAAACCCCCAAGGACTGGGAAAATGGGAGAGGAAATAACAAAATTTGGGAAGTTTGAAAACATTGGACGAATAGTAACTGATTTAGCAGATCGAGGAATCCAAGTCCTAAGCCGGCAGTGGGGAAAGTTGAGAATCGATTCACATCACAGAACCCTCAAAAGCCCTGCAAGTGGGAGTGAATAGGGTCTCAGATATAGAGGGTTGGTTGAAAGCAGCGTCAGAAGACCTTAAATCCCTAGTTCCCCTCCCTCGCTCTTCCATCCTTCCATTCCCTGACCCCTGCAGAAAATGGGAGGTTTTTTTTTTTTTTTTTTTTTTTTTTTTTTTGCGGTACGCGGGCCTCTCACTGTTGTGGCCTCTCCCGTTACGGAGCACAGGCTCCGGACGCGCAGGCTCAGCGGCCATGGCTCACGGGCCCAGCTGCTCCGCGGCATGTGGGATCTTCCCGGACCGGGGCGCGAACCCGTGTCCCCTGCATCGGCAGGCGGACTCTCAACCACTGCGCCACCAGGGAAGCCCGGGAGGTTTATTCTTGGGGGTGGGGAGGATAAAACAGGCTTAGTGGAGAAGAGCACATATAAGAATGTAAAAATAAATGTTCAGGGAACTGAACTTTTACTATAAATATGTTGGAAAGACGGAGGGATAGGAAGGACTTCGGTGTGTGGTAGGGGAAAGGAAGAAAGGCTAAATGCTCCACTTCCGTAGAGGGAAGTCAAGGAGAAAATACCGGAAACTGGAGAATCAACAAATAGCAATACAATTGTGTTATTTAGAGAAAGGGGGCAAGTGCGCAAAGAATGACCTAAAGAAAAGTTGCAAGCAGTTGCCTCTTGAGAAGGGGGATGAGACGGAGGTGAAGTGCAGAGCCGGAGACTGCAGTGCATCTTAAATCTTTTGGAGGGACTTAACTCTGTGTCTTCATGTGCGTACAGAAATTTGATAAAGTCCCAAGCATCCGCTGCTCCCTTTTGCAAACACAACAGTGGAAAATACCCTGAGATAGAAAATTAACCAAGTAATAACAGAAACTCCTACTAAGCAGGTAATGGCCAGGAAGGGAGGAAGGGACAGAGAGAGAGAGACAGAGAGACAGAGAGACCACCAGCAGAGAAGCAAAGCTTTCCTCAAACGTTAATTCTGAAGGAGACACCATCCAACACCAAGGAAATGGGCGACAGTGCATCCGAGGAGCACTTGGTTTGGTTGACTGCGTAGCCGAGGGGCCAGGAAAGCTGCACAAAGAGCCCTTCATCTAACCAGGTCTCTCCTTTAATTGCTTGCAAATCCAATGGAACCAACCCAAATACAACGGGCGCTTGAGAGGTTGTCTCTGAAAAGAGCATGAAGCGGGACGGCCATGTTCCCACCTCCTCTGTCTAGGAGTCGGGATTTGCCCCGACTTTCGCATGAGCGTGGCTCGTCAGCATTTCAGCTCTCTCGATTTGGCCAAACGGTGACATGCTGAACAGTGGGGCAGATCCTAACCGCCAGTTAGCAGGGTTTAATGAAATCCAAGAGCTCAGCGCACAGGCGAATTACACTAACAGATATCTGTAGACATTTACATCATTGATGGACTCTGTAGTTTAACCGGGAGAACATTGGAGATATTTGTTACTTTTTTCATTTCCTTCTATATTGCTGCACAATAAAAACCACCATGGCAATGACTGTATATATTGACTAGCTCCTCAGGGATCGTGATATATCTTGTGACCGTAAACACTCCCTGATAAACTCTCAGCATTAGTAATGAATGACTCTGTGACAATGCTGTGTCAGCATTTCCTGCCTGTCCCCAGGCGGCGACCAAGGGGTTACTGCAGCTGGCCTCTAGAGAGAGGATTGGTTAGCGACATCAGATGGGGCAGATAAGGATGAGGGTGTCTGAGCTGCCATATTTTCTAGGGAGAAGCTCCAGTTTGTTTGAAATGGGGAGCGCCTCGGTGGAGTTTACCAGGGACCTCTGCTGGCAGGGCCTTGCAACACAGAGAATTTTTAAGCTGAGAAAATGCTTAATAGCATTTAAAATCTCCAGCCCTGCCGTTTTGGTGTGTCGCCCTAGGAAAGGCCCTAGAAGGGGATGGGGAAGCAGAGGCGGGCAAAGAAGGTGGTGCGGTCATCTCAATGAGCACGGAGCTGACCAGGGACTTTCTGTCTGTGCACCAGGTAAAACCCACACAGGAACCCTTGATCTCATGTTGTTCTCTGGTATTATTAACTGAATACAATCTTCATGGCCCACCTGCTAGTGTAACTAATTAACAGCCATTCTCATTAATTACATTGATCAGGATCATAAAATAATTTCAGATTGCTGGATATGGTCCGCAGTTGTGGAATGGTTTCACTTTAATCCCTTAGTGATTTTTTCACGATTAATCAAACGAAATATATGTAGTTATTTGAGCCACTTTTTTCATCTTAGAACTTCAACTCAGGGCAATTATGGTAGACATAAAGTTGGTGCAAATAGAACTCCATTTCATGCAGTAGCTAGTTAAGCAATAAGGCACAATGGGGTGGGGGGGTATGATTATCAGGAGATAATCACCCCCCTGGGGAGTCACAAAGCGAAAGGTGCAGTTGAGTACCTCTGCTGCCACAGGTCTGTGATTACCTCCGGATAACCATACACCCTGCCGCTGCCTTGTTGCTAATTGGAAACACTTTCCGTTTTATGCAGAAATAAATTAAGGAAAAACGACTTTGATCATAGGAAATGGTTCACTACAGTGTGAAGGTTTCATCTATTAATAGTGACAACACTAATGTGTGCTTTAGAAGGTGAAATAACCCATCGTACTGTTTCACATCATCTGTGGCTGTTGGGGGCTACTTTCAGTTTATTGTTTACACCTTGGAGAGTGCGTACATTTAGTGGTTTGGGTGTGTGAAATGTAATCTTCAGATGCTCAGATGTCTAATAATTAATTTTTCATCCAATTGGGAAGTTCTTGCGTTGAAGGTACTAAACTTTTTTGGAACGAAATCAGAAAAGAATAGTAGGGTAACTTATATAGTCTAAGAAAGAGAAAAAAAATGCATCTGCTAGGCTTCAGCCGTGATCTCTCAGGTTGCTTCCAGCTCTGAAACTTTTGCTGCACTGTACAGCCAGCTCCGGCCATGACAATGGCAACACACGGCCCTTCAAGCAGGGGAGAATATTCTGGCTCTTTCTAGGACATGGTTCCTCTCCTGTTCTTCCAAAGGAAAAAGGAATGAAAAAAAAAATCAAACCCACACAAACCAAAACAAAGCAAAATGACCAATATCCTTCCTGTGCCGGTGCCAACTGGTAGCGTAGAAGGTCCTGCTCCCTTGGCATTAGTTTCCCCAACCACCAGGCCTAGTTATTTCTTCCTTTAGGAACCATAATGGGGTTAGAGCAGGGGTCACACAAAAGAAAAGCAAAATAAACAAACAAAACCCCTACTACTCTTACCAGCAGCTTCTAAACAACAAAGAGGAGAGGCTAACAGCTAACGGGGTGCCTGGCGGTGTGGTGTTTGCGTTTAATGTCCAGGAGAATTTCATTCTTGTTGACTGTAAAGATATGAACTTCATAGTAAACTTTTTATAAACCTTGTAATAAACTTTATTTTGACCAACTAAACTTCCCTTTTTATTATTAAAAATCACTGTATTTATCTGAGTTGTACCTAAAACGATCAGATTTATTTCATTTCATATCTGATCATTAGGGCTTTCTTAAAAGTGTGTGTGTTTTCATTTTAACTCTAGGAAAATAACACAGAACTTACATAGTTGTTGCTTCTCGAAGATGTTCATCCAAATCGGCCCAGGCTTGTTTCAAAATGAGGATGCCGCCTGGTTTAGCATCTGTGGGCATCCTGAGGGAAATGTAGCCGTGTACTTACTGTGACCCTGTCAAATGAAGATACATTTGTCATATGCAGGATACATTACTGACTTTATGACATGCGACATGCAGAAGTGGCCAGTTGAGAGCATCTCTTCTGTAAAAGCATCCTTCAGATTGCTTATGTTCTGTTTTTAGTGTAACTTCGTTAACAGTGTAATGCATTGAAAAATATGTAGGTAAAACTGTTGGACACTAGACCCAGGGTTTTCCCTTTAAGTGTCGGTTAGTGCTGTTTTGAAAAGAACCGTCTCACTTTAACCTTGCTAACATTTAATTCAGGCCGTGTGGCTTCATGAAGTCAAACCATTTGGCCCCATGTGGCTCTGCTTGGCATGGGGTTCTCTACCACGTAGAAATACTCTTTGGTCAGGGTTAAGAATGAACAAGACGTTATTGAAGAACAAAATAGGCACAAGAAGAAGGTCGGCGATCAGTATGATCTTGAAACATTGGCTTCATACTGAGTCTCCTGGTCTCCAGGCTCATCTCAGCCTCACAGGGGTCCTCAGACTTACATATGCATTACGAAAAGGAAATGTCAGTTATTAACTTAAGTAGCATAGGTGCGAATTGTAAGAGGGCCTTTAAAGTGCCAGAAGTTGAAAAAGGAAATGAAATGTAGTTATTTATGATAGAGCTTTAGAAATACTTCCATTTGTTCTTGGGAGACCTGGCATTTTCAATTTTAAATTGCGTGCGTTCTTCAAAGTGGCCTGATTCGTGTAAAAATAATAATAAAGGCAGCTTCCCCTATAGTCATCTAAGTGTGCAAGTGTGCGTTTGGCCATGGGTTTTTCTCCCCCAAAGCAATCAACCGTCAGAACTTCAGCCTTCTCTAAAATGAGAAACATCGTAGTATCTGATGAGTTGAGATGACGCCAGACGAAACTTAGCCGAATGAAGGTCATTTGCGAAGCTCTATCCGTTGGAATTAGTTAAGTTTTTGGTTTTAATTCCTGCTACTCATCAACCTTTGGTGGAGATTATCTAGAGGAACCTTTGCACCTGTAATCATCTCAGGTGTTTTGATCTTTCTAGGCTAACTAAGCAGACCTGAGAAAAAGTCTTGTGCGGAATTGAGAAGCACAATGGGTCTTTAGGTAGATAGCCCGCCTGGTATCAATGAAGTGCGGCTTAGCAATTGCTCATTGGCCCAAACAAGTGGAGGCGGGGCGGGGGCGGTGGGAGGGTGGCTTGATGAGCCAGATGGAAAGGGCTACTTTAAGAAGGGATCAGAAAAGGCACTGCTCTTCTGCTGGCCTAAATCCACTAATCTGATGTTATTATTAGCGATAAGGAGCAGTGGCCAGGAGAAAATCTCATTCTCTGCAAATGTCATTTAAATAGGACTCTGATATTTTCCGGTCAAGTCGACAGGCTTTAGTCAAATAGTGAGCACTTTATTTGTAAATGCGGGAGGGAAAGAAAAGCTTCAGTTCAGCAGTGCTTAGGATGTCAGCTTACCAGTATTGATTAATCGTTCAGAAGTAGCAGCTGCTTCTTTATTAAATGTGCAGCTCGCCATACAGAAGATATCAGGTGTAGGAAATGTTTGTTGACGATTCACCTTTTCCCCCGCGATGTGGTGGAACAGACCCTTACATGTTCCTCAACGACCATTCCTGGGAATTCACCTCCTTCCCTCTCCACAAGTCCGCCACCCGCAAACTCCCTGCTGACCCGCAGGAGTTACTAGGGTGAACCTCCCCCAAACAGCTTGTGACTGCACAATTAAAAAAAAAAATCTTTGGCAATATTTTATCTTTTTTTTTTTGTTGGTCATTGTTATGCTCCGTGGGAAGATCTTGCTACTTAAGTACTAATTATAATTATAGATGTAGCGCATATATTGTTAAGGAACCATGTTCTCAGAATTGTGACTCAGCTCCTGGCTTGGGGAATGAGGCATCTTAAAGAAGCTGAAAGAACTCTTTGAAACCACTAGGGGTACTATTTAGCAAGCTATCTGCTTCACGTTTTGAAATTGTACCCCAGTAAGGCCAAAGCCTTTCTGAAGTTTCCTAACACAGTCAGAGGAGAGTTTATGCTTTAGAAGAATCTGGCATATATGTAACTCTTCAGTGGGTTTACCCCAAATGCACCTTGAAGAAACACAAATCCAATAAAAAAAGCTTTCTAACCCTTTCCCATCCTTCAATATCAATTTTCCATTCGTCTGCCTTTAGGATTTCCGAGCTCTTTTAAATTCTTTGGCATTTAACTTCTGTGGCCCTCACTTGGCACTCAGCGTAAATGACATGTGCATGTACTATGTCCCCATTATTGATTTACAAAATATTGCCAATGTATTGATTATTCATTCCTCATTCAATACATTTATATCTAGTGGTTACTGTGTGCTACATGTTCTCCTTACTTGCAGTAAATGGCAAGATAAAGCAGAAGGCGATGCCTGCCGTGGATGAAAAAGCATTGGCTAACGTGATAGGGAGGGATTGGGTGAAATGGTGGAGTGCAGGCACTACGTTTCATAGGGCGCTCAGGAAAGGCCTTTCAGAGGAGGGGATATTTGAGCAGAGACCTGAAGGAAGAGCCAGGAGAAGAGTATCGCATGCTAATTGTATAGCAAGGGCAAAGGCTCTAAAGTGTGAATGAGCTTGGCAATTTTGAGGAAGAGAAAGGAGGCCAGTATTGACATGAAGAGAGTAATTAAGTTGGAACATGGCATGGGACCGAAGTTCGAAAGGAAAGAAGTAGGCATTGGAGAATTTAAGTCAGGCAGTGACAAGATTTGATTTATGTTTTATTAATAAAAATTTGCTCCGGCTTCAGTATGGAGAATGGATTGGAGGGGGTGATGGTGGAAGCAGGGAGGTTATCATGGCAGCTGTCCAGGTGAGAGTTGATTCTGGCTTGGACCAGAGTCATGGAATTACAGATGGAGGGAAAAGGAATACAGTTGGGAGAGAAACAGATGAAACTTGCTCATGGGGTTGAGTGAACATGAGGAATCAAGGATGACTTGAGTGTGGCAGTTGAAGCCGTATGGTGAGTAGAGGTGGAAGGAGGTAGGCAGTGTAGAGTCAGAGCTAGGAGCTCCAGCTTTGGAATGGAGTGGTATTGCTTTTGATCCTTGGACAAGTTACTTCGCTTCTCTATGCCTCACTTTCCTCATCTGTAAAAGGTGGATAATGGTTAGCTATTCCATAGATTTTAAAAGTGGAATCTGTAAGAACTAATGCTGGTAAAATGCTTCGCACAGCGCATCATTAATAAATGCTCAGAAGACAGTTAACAGCCAAGTGTTAGGAGACAGACAACTTTGGAGCTTTGTGTGAGTTTCGTTAACTAACTGATGGGGAACCTCCCCCCACCACGTGAAATTTCTCTTTTGACATATTTAAAAGTCGAGTCGGTAATTGCAGTTAGCCGAGGGCAAATGTCAGTAGCATAACTGGCTGTCTTGGAATATTTTCCCCACAAACCATGAGAAATAACAACAGAAGAAAAGTAAATTGTACACTCAACCAGACGCTCAGCATCATTTGAAGACAAACAATGCCAAAGGTGTGAAATAACTGTGAGTAAAAAGTTAAAGTTGCCAAATCACAGTGCATGATCTCATGCTTCTGCCCCACCCCTGCTCTGATACAAGGCTTTTCAGTGATCAAAGGGAGACTGAGAAAAACTTGAAAAAGAGCTGACGAGTGCAGAATTCCCTAAGTTCGGGTATGTTGAGACTTTTTTTCCCTTGTAGCCTTGATATAACAGACTGGCTAGATACAAAATCTAGCGACTTTATTTCATTGAATTCTGTGTTTTTTTAATGCTGCTCCACTGTTGCCTTGGTTTTGTAAACTCTGATGCCGGTCTCATTCTCTTGACTTTGTAAGTTATTTGATGGTTTTTGTCTAGAGGCCTTGAGAATTTGTCTCTATTTTTCAAATCTAATAATTTTACTGCCATATATCTTTAAGCTGATCATTATGGATAATTTCCCCAGGTATGCAGTGAGCCCATTCAGTGAAATTATTTTAGGTCTCTTTCTATTGTAGGAACATTTTCTTGCATTACAATTTTAAACGTTATCTGTTCCAGCATTTTGTTTTTCTTTTCGAAGGACTCTAGTAATATGAATATTATTTATTCTTTGCCTTCCTTCCATTTCCACTACTTTCTCTCTAACCCTTTTACGTTTTTTCCCCTGTGTCATTGTAATTCTCTTGGTTGTTTTCCTACATTTCTTCAATATCTCTTATTAATTTTTTATTTGAATCTATTCTCCTCTCTGCACCTTTATTTTTCAGATAATTTGTCTTTTCCATTTCTTTCCTGTATTTCATCAACTTACTTTTCATTCTTTTCTGTTTTTCTTGTACATTTAAAATTTTAGTTTCCGAATTTCTGACTCACGGTGGTTTTTCATATCTTCAGATGCCTTTTGGAGAATATTCTTTTAGAGTATATTTAATTCTTTTACAGTGTTGGCTTACAGTTTCCTTGTGCTTTATAACTGTTTCTTGGAAGGGAATTTCCTCAATTGATGAGTACAAAATTTCACTTCCTGTGTAATGACACATTCACAAAAATTCACCATGTTTTGGTCACAAAGCGAACATCCATCATTTTCATAAAGTAGAAATGGTACAAACAACACTCTCCAATCACAGTATAATAAAACTAGAAATCACTAACAAAATAAAAACTGGAGTGCCACTTTTATCCAGATATTTTAAAAGCTCCAATTAGACAGCTCCTGCCTGGAAGAGGAAATACAAACTGAGATTATAGATTAAAAAATGGAAATAAAAAAACGACACATAAAAACCTATCTATGGGACTTGCCTGGTGGCTCAGTGGTTAGGAATCTGCCTGCCAATACAGGGGACACGGGTTTGAGCCCTGGTCTGGGAAGATCCTACATGCCATGGAGCATCTAAGCCCGTGCACCACAACTGCTGAGCCCCCATGCCACAACTACTGAAGCCCGTGCACCTAGAGCCCGTGCTCTACAACAAGAGAAGCCACCACAATGAGAAGCCCCCGCACCGCAACGAAGAGTAGCCCCTGGTCGCCGCAACTAGAGAAAGCTCGTGTGCAGCAACAAAGACCCAATGCAGCCAAAAATAAATAAATAAATAAATTTACAAAATCTATCTATGGGATGCATTTAAAACAGTGATCAGAGGAAAATTAATTGAAGTGAACACTTTTACCAATAAAAATGAAAGAATGGAAATAAATGAGAAAATACCCAGATCAAGAAACTAGAAAAAGAACAAAGTAAATCAAAAGAAAGCACAAGGAAGGAAGTGATAAAGGTTAAAATGGAATATAATGAGATACAGAACAGGAAAAAAAGAGATCTAATCAATAAATCAAAATCCTGTATTTTAAAAAAATTATGCAAATAGAGAAACCACTAGCGAACTTATTAAAGGAGAAGCAAAACTATGAAATGAAAGATGAGAGGGAAGAAATACCCATTTGAAAAATCACAAGAGAATACTTTTCTGACATCTATGCAAACTTTATTTTATTTTTTAATTAAAAAAAATTTTTTGGCTGCACTGTGGGGCATGCGGGATCTTAGTTCCCTGACCAGGGATCGAACCTGCGCCCCTTGCAGTGGAAGCACAGAGTCTTAACCACTGGTGTGCCAGGTAAGTCCCTATGCAAACTTTAAAACTTAGATAAAGTTGATAATTTCCTAGAAAAGTATGGATTGCCAAAATTTAGATCGTTTGATTTAGAAAGCTTAAATAGATCAATATACATAAAAGGAATAGAGAACGTTATTAATGAACTACCTCACAACAAAGCTCCAGGCTCAGACAGTTTCGTAGTTTTGAAACTATGTGTATATTAGGGTTGATCAAACATGTGAATGTATTGTAGCTAATGAGTGTAGTTTTCTCACTGTTGGAAAAGGGAGTTACAAAGAAACAAAGAGAGAAAGCTAGAATGAAGCTTGCAATTGGAGGTATCAATATGAAGTCATATATTTTAGATAGACAGATCGATAGATGGATAGATAAATAGATACATGTATGCATACATATCATATTTTCTAGCTTGATCTGCTGCGAGAGCGTAAAAGTAAATGACACGCTCATAGCGTGAGCATAGCTAGCACTCAGATTTTGGTTTCTAAATACCATACTCTAATAAGTGGAACCAGGAACGCTTGGGAAAGTGATTGATTTCAGCTGGGGCAAGAAAAGTATAAAATGAGTCTGGAATATCTTATGGAGCTAGAAGTAAGGCAGTCTAAAAAATGACCAAGGCATGTCAAAACGTCACAGGAGCCAACATGAAAGAGCACAAAATGATCAAATCCCAGACAATATAAACAATAAAATAAACAATGATAGTAATGGGGTATAACTCATAGAACAAAATAAGTATCCATGAGTTCATACTGCTATGAATTGAGTGAATGAATGATGAATGAAATACAAAGTCATGATTTGAGGAAGACCATGGTATAATAGTGGTAGGCGTTATTCACCAGTGGATACTAAAATCTTTGGATGAATGTTTGAGGAGAAACAAGATGTTTGAGTAATCTCAAAGTATCTCCTCCAAATTTTGATCAGTTACAAAGGAAAAAAAAATAGTAACTTTAGCAACCTAAAGACATCTCCTTAACTAAGTGATGGAGGTTCACATCACCAGTAATAAGATATATTGACATCACGACTCCCTGTGGTGATGCACTGAGAAAAGTTAAGGTAACTTCAGCATCACGGCTGTGGTATTCTTGCCCAGACGCGTAACCTCCGTGTAATCATGATAAAATACCTGACAAAACCAAACTGAGAGACCGTTTGCAAAATAATTGACCAGTATTCATCAAAAGTGCCAAAGTCATGAAAGACCAGGAAAGATGTAGAATTGTCGCAGATTGGAAGAGGCCAAATAGACACGACTAAATGCAACTCGGAATCCTGAATGGGGTCCTGTAACAGAAAAACAGACACTAGGGGAAAACCTGGTGAAATCTAGTTAATTGTGTTTTAATAATGTTGATTCCTTGTTCTTTTGATAATTGTATTGCAGCTCTGTAAGTTGTTAACATTACGGAAAGCTGGGCAGAGGATGTACATGAATTCTCTGTACTGTGTCTGCAGCTTTTCTATAAAGTCTAACGTTCTTTCAAAATAATAAAAGAAATTAAGTCAGCTTTGCAGATAGGTTTATTACACTTTCTAAAGCCAGCCCACTTTCTAGCAGCCTTTATATTTTACACCGTGTTCCCAAGCCCTGTAAATGCCATAGCATGTTGTTATGAACAGAATGTTTATATCCCCCTAAAATGTGTATGTTGAAACCCTACCTCCCAGTGTGATGGTATTTAGAGGTGAAGCCTTTGGGAGGTGACTAGGATTAGATGAGGTCGTGGGGGTGGAGCCTCATGAATGGGATTAGCACCCTTATAAGAGCCATGAGAGAGCTTGCACCCCTCTCTGCTCTCCTCCATGTGAGGACACAATAAGAAGGCGGCCGTCTGCAGCCCCGGAGAGGGCCCTCACCAGAACTCGACCATGCTGGTATCCTGATCATGGACTTCCAGCCTCCAGAACTGTGGGAAATAAATGTCTGTTGTTTAAGCCCCCCAGTCAATGGTATTTTTGGCATAGCGGCCCAAGCTGACTAAGACACATACGAAGGGTCTACAGCAGATTTTTCAGTTTCTGTACCATACGAAGATTACCCATTTTCAATCGCTTAATGCTAAAACTAGATTGGGTATAATTGAATCTTTGCCGATTCAGGTGACACTTCCAGATTTTGCAGTACCTCCAAGGTCATGATTACGAACACCCAATTATCATTGCACAGCAGAAGAGATACACACAGCGGTGCCAATTAACAGAGATTTCTGGTTGACACAATGCCACATAAATGAGATTTTTCCTGATTTAGGCCCGTGTTAATGAGAGTGAAATAAATAACTTGCTCTCTTTTTTTCAAAGCATTCATTCTGAGGGCACTTGACCTCATTTCTGGGCATTACACACCTCTATTGCTCTGAGGCCACGATAAGAATTTGGCTTCATGTGCCAAGCACCTTTTTAGGGTGACAAGCATCAAGATGGAGAGAAGAACACTGAGATTTTATGATGAGCCGAGTATTCCGAGAGGAGGGAACAGAATCTCAGGCAGGTAGAGTAACTGGCCCCCGTGCTCACTCAGCTAGTATGCAGCTAGTGAATAGATCTTTCACCCTAATGTTCCAGATTCCAAAACCCCGGTTCTTTGCACTATCTCAGGTTGTCTCTAGAATGGGGTACAAAATCATTTGAGGACTTGGCCCGTCCAGACTAGAGGGCAACAGCAAAGCAGCACACACCACTCTGTCCAAATTCTTGAGGAGTGCCCTGTGCGTCACGGATATGTGACCTACTGCAAATCGTTTCTTTCATCATCTGAAGATTCGTATCAATGAGTTTATGACTTGGAAACTTTATTTTGTGTTTCATTATTATAAGGGGACAAGTCTCTTTGAAATGATTCTAAAAATCTGTGTGGTTTCTTTTCTCTTCGGTAAGTTCTATACTGGTAGTGTGCCCGTAGGCCTTTGCTGTCTGATCAGACCTAGAAGAGGGGACGATACAATCCATGAGACCAGGGTCCTCCGTCAGCACGGACGTCTCTCTCCATCTGGTATTTGATTAGAAAGGTTAACAACAGAGCCGTGGTCGGTTATTGGATTACACAGTCTGGCAAGGCTTAGTCGGGAATTCTCAGCCCTGGTTTGGACATGCCGCAGTGCATCAGTGGATTTGCCCACACGGTGTGATAAACTTATCCAAAGGTTCTCAAAGCAAAGTTAATTTTAATGAGTTTTTAAAGAAAGAAATACAAACCGTGAAGCACCTCTCTAAAGGAATGGGGAGGGTGTCATGAAATCCGAGACACAGAACTGTATCTTCAGAGTGTCTGGGAACTTCTGGCCGCCTGGTGACTTTGGGGAGGTTGCCTGACTCTGGAAGAGGCAAAGGTTTCGTTTTTTGTCTGTTTTTGGTAGAGGAGTTGGTGAAATACTTTCAACTGTTCTGCACTCATCTCCAAAGTCTGCATTTTACATCTTGTCCGGAAATTCAGTCTTAGTTCGTAACGGCATATATGTGTAAAGGTGCTTTTAACAACAGGAATGTTTAGTGCAGTGTAGAAAGTCTTTGAGCCAAATCCTGTCTTCAGTGTGCACTTAAGTTTCCATTAAAGGAGAGCGGCAACTGAGCTTGCAGAGCTGAGGGTAAAATTTGAATTCTGCTGTAGGAAATCAGAGTATTAGGAGCTGGGATATTGAATTTCACTTTTCCCCATGCTGACATTGACTTTCCTGTGGAGCATCACACACTAGTGAGATCTAGTTCAGTTGCATGATTTTTTAATTTTTTCTCCACTAACCTAAATCCAGAGATACAAATCCAGAGCTTAGGGGGGTCTCATGTAGATTTGTAATATTCCTGAGGGTCTGTGGGATCTTAATCACTTTCATATTTTATTTATAAAGCAAATGTTCCATGACATTGAAACATTAAATGCATTATACTCAGCCATGTGCGATGTATAATTTTCTAAAATCTCTGATTAATTTAATATGGGTGATTTTCATTCTTTGATATGTGACCTTGCTATAATTTATAACAAGCTATAAATATTTGAAATACCGTGGAAACGTGATTTGGGGAATAGTATTAACACCTGCCTTATATGCTAGTTGGGTTATATTAAAGCTCTGAAGGTACACGGGTATGTTTCTGGGATACTCTGTGATCTGTGTTCCATCTGAGTCTGTGTATGTAATGATTGGCTGGATTATAAGGGGTTCTCACTGTTTTCTTAGCTTTTCATCCAAAACCAAGTCGAAATTTTGGGAACTTTATGGCAGCATTCCTTCTTTTCTGCACTTTGTAATTCTTGTCGAAGCAGAGCTGCCAGAGGACTTCCCTTGCTGACTCTTCCCTTCCACCCCACACATTCCCAACTCAGCCGCTGAGTAACCTGAACTTCGCTGAACCTCGCCTCCCTTCTCTGTAAACTAGGATGGATTGTTCAAAGAATGAGGGATTGCACACGTACAGAGAGCGAGAGCCTGGTCCATAGGATGGGTGCACTATTATTATCACTGCTGTTTACTTCCTAATTGGAAATGACTTGGGATTGAGTCACGGGTGGCGCAGATGGTCTCTGTGTTGATGACGTGGTGACTTGTGGTAAAGGATGCCTGAGTCCTAGTTCAGGGTTTATTCTACTTGATCACGGTGCTCTCTGCCTTCTCAGTATTCCATGGCAGATGACGGCTCTGTTTTTATGTATTTCCTCTCCAAACAATAAAAAACAAAACAGAAGCAACAGTCCTTGCCAATAATGAACATTTAATGAGGGCCGTGCAAGTTGTGCTTCTCTTTTCTGCTTTTCGCCTTTTATTTTGAGGGAGCCACGAAAGATATGGCATTGCTTCCTTTATGGTCCGCAAGATTAGGGATTTATGCAGTCAGCTGGGGCTTGATTCCCCCAAGTGAATTGCTGCCTTTCCAGCTGGGTTTCTGGTGGATAACATGCCTGGAGAGGCTCGGGTGTTGATGTGGCCGACACACCGGGTGCTGCTACAACCTGGCATTTGGAAAATGACATCAGGTTATCTCCACAGAGCGTTACACTGGCCTCAGCTGGTCATATCAGCCTTTGCAAAGTCCTCTGTGTTAAGAGTTAGAATAAACTATATTTTTCCTATATTTTAGTCTCCATATAAACAATACATTCCCCTTAAAAGGTGATGCAGGGAGCTTGTTAAATGGGAAATAAAGCTAAGGAACTAAAAACACTTTAAATAAACTGTAGTAGTGAACCCTAAAAGCAGTGACTTATTAAAATAATGTTTTGTAATTCTTGTTACTCAGCCCGGTGTTTTTCAAATATTTTTCTGTCTTCATAGTGTTCCCAGTGGGAAACAGGAAACAGGCCCGTTTAGGAACTTTATAATGTGACTTTGATTAGACAGAGACCGAAGCTTGGCCATTCAAGGTCAAGTGTGCTGGCAGGTAGGGAAGACTCTGGCATGGTGCATTGTTGAGATGCAGCCTTCCTGGTTCATTCAGATTGACAGCAGCTGGTGCTCTAAGAGGGTTGTGATTGTGAGAACGTTGTCCTTTGGAAGGTGGCACTCCCAGGAAGGTGTTTGAATTTTGGAAGGTGCTCTCTTGGGAGAAGCTGGCTCGTTGCCTGCTGCTTCCCGATGGGTCAACATCTTGCTGTCTTGTCTGCAATTTGTTGAAATAAAAGAAAAACTCAGGTGCTGTGGTCTAGTGGTTAGCATAACAAGTCTGTGAAAAGGAGAACGATATTTGTATATACGTAGGCAGTTTTAGATGGCTGCTATAACATCACGCCGTTAGTGGCTTAAAACAGTATACATTTATTATCTCACGGTTCTGGAGGGCAGAAGTCTGAAATGGTTCAGCAGGGCCATGTTCCTTCCAAGGCTCTAGGGGAGAATCCCTTTTCTTGCCTTTCTTTTCCAGTTCCTTGAGGCTACCTGCGTTTTCTGCCTCTTGGCCCTGCACCACTCTGACATCTGCTTCCCTTCTCCTCACTCCTTTCTCCTTCCTGACTCTGCGTCCCCTGCCTCGCTCTTAGGAGGAACCCTGTGATAACATTGGGCCACCAAGACAATCCAGGACCATTTCCCCACATCAAGAGCCGTACCTTAATCACCTCTGCGAACTCCTTTGGCCACGTAAGGCAACATAATGACAGTGTCCAAGGATTAGGGTGTAGACATCTTTGGGGGGACATTTTTCCAGCCTGCCACACATACAATTAAACTTCTTGTGCCCCATTTTCTTCTTTTGTAAAGGACTGGCTCAAACGCCCATCCATCTTCCCATTCCCTTGAGGTTTAGTGAAAGAGTTTCCCGAAAGTGCTATAAGCACCTTGGCGGATCGTTTCTATGGGAATATATTTAAATGGCATAAAGCGCCCGATTAACAGTACAGGAAAATAAATCCCAGAACCCTTTAAATACCTTAACAATGACACGCCAGTTGAAATCGGAAACGTGGGCAACCAGAAGTTTCTTGTCTCACCTTGTTTTCTTACCTGGCCTTTCATTTGTTATTTGATATCTCCCACCACTGTCTCCCACTGGCCATGTGATACTGCAGTTTTTTCCTGTTTGTAGTCTCTTCCCCTTTAATCCAGCGGACATGGGATTCCCAGCCCAGCTCAAAGCACTGCTGGCACAGACCACTTCTTCCCTAAGCCATCTGAACTCTTCAGCCTGCATCCCGTACCTTCCATGACGCACTCCCCACCCCGAAAAAACCCCGACTTTCCCAAACTTGTCTTTCGCTGCTGCCCTACATTGGCTGTTTATTCAGATAGGCTCGGGCACTCGGCATCCCCTGAGCGGTCTGGGTTCCGTCCTGGCCCCGGCTCTCACATCGTCTCTGTCCCCCAGGCCTCCTCCAGCATCCTTCCCATCTCCTAGTCCTCTGTGAAGCCTTGCTTGCCCACTCCAGCCTTCAAGGATTTTCCCTATCCCTGAGCCCTCTGGTAGTTATCTATACCATTCATTTGGCAGTTGTGAGGGGGTGTCTAATTTGGTTAATCATCTTTACGTGTCAATAGGTCTTCTTTCTTCAAATAATTATAATCTTGAGTTCAGGGGCCAGACTTTCCACATTGGCGAGCTCTCCACTCAGCATTTAGCACCCAGTAAGCCTTAAATACATATTCCTGGATAGCAGTGTGTGTGAATAGGGATTAGCTTTGCAGGCCTTTTGTTCTAGGATTTATTTTCCTGTGCTATTAATCAGGCACGTTATGCCATTTAAATATATTGACATTTAATTTCTTAGCTTGCACATGAGCCCCCCTCTGTCTCCTATAGAAATTGATGTCCTGGCTCATGTTTAGGACTGCACAACTCTGTGACAACAGAGACTTCACCTAAGCTTCAGTCCATATGTCTGACCAGGCCCATCTGAAGAGATTTCGAATCTATGGAGATCTTTCTCCCCTGCTGAATATGTCTGAGACCCCTGTTACAAAGCTCCCTCTTCTTGAGCACTGTTTCTATAAGGCAGAGTCTTTGTCATTTCCTCCAAGGATGCCCCCAGTATGAGGGCGTGAACTCTCTAGCTGTTGTTGCCAAACTGAAAAGTCTGCGCTGCCATATTAGCCATCGGGGAGACTTTTATTTTTATCTTTTCTCCATTTATTCAATATTTATTAAACACCTCCTATGTGCAAGAAACTCCGTGAGGTATAGTATTTACCCTCAAGGGCTTACAATATATCAGAGGAGATGGCCACCTAGAGTAAATTTATTGAGAACTTATTATGTGACAGCACATTTAAACGCTTTACAAAAATGAGATTGCACTGCAACTGAATGTACAGAGTTTGGTATAATGACCAAGACATTAATTCTCACCAAATGTTCAATTTAATCTACTCAGTGCAAGTGAACAAATGTGGTTTCATTATTTTTGTTTGTTTTAAGATCTATCATCCACGATGTCATTAATCGGGGAGACTTTTAAAGACAGACGCTGCGTGGTCAGACCTGTCCTAGGTTTGTGGCCTCTTTTAAGAGCTGGATGTGTGACTTGGTTATTCTCCTTGTGGCAGCCCGGACATTTGGTACAAGGCAATTTTCTGTTTAGTAAAAGACATAACTAACGTGCACATATTTATGAGCCTGTGGGTGAAAATCCCCAAGGCCTTCGTGATATGCTTTTTTCAAAAAAATTTGGCCCTTGAAAAGGAGAAGGGGGGGAAGGGGAGGTGTTGGCTGTTCCACAGAAGTTACAAAATAATTGCTGTATTTGTGTCAAAGCTGCCTTTTGAGGCTATAATAATGATCACATCGCCAATTTTTTTTAAGACGGTCTTTCACTCCCCTTTCTAAATTGGAGAGGCTCTTTCTGGGACGCTCAATGGCGGCCATAAGGATCGCTTTTAGACTTCATTATGGCCTGCCTCCATTTTACACCCCCTAACATACGAGGCCATAGAAATCCGAAGTGTGAATTCAGCCTTTCATGTATCATTGCAGTTCCCCACTTATCATTAAATCCTTAATTTTAAGGCTCAAGTGGCCCATTGTGCTGGCAAGTAGCCAATTGCAGGTGCAAAATCTTGAAGGCATCCGTTGGGAGGTCGTGGTGGGAATGGTCTTAAGAAATAGATCTCTCGTTATGCCCTGCGATGCAGGATTTGTGAGGGGCTGGGTGTAAAGAAAATTAAATGGATCCAGATGCTGTCTCAGGAAAGAATTGCTGAAGCGCGTGAAAGTGAACATGAAATGGCTTGTCTGCGGGTTGACCTTATTTGACTAAGCAAAAGAGACCATTCACCCTAAGCCCTTTACAATGGAGACATTTAGAGGTGTACTCCGGCTCTGCCACCTGCTTATGAGAGCTCAGGAACGGTGCAGCCTTCCACCCCTCTCTGTCCCATTCAAAATCAAGGCCAGATGTTCGGGCTTGGAATTTAAACCCCAGCACAATTTTGCTCCCGGCTTTGTCTCCCATCACACCCCCTCAGGAACCCTGTGTTCTAGTCTCTTGTTTTTCGCCAGGCTGTTCCCCCTCTCGGACATGCTCTTCCCTGCATTATACACCTTAACTAACCTGTCAGAATCCACCTCAAATCCTCATCTCTTCTGAGAAAGTTTTCCAGATCCTTCTAGCCAAAGGGAAAATCGTCTGCCACGTCCCTGCACACTTTGCACCTCTTTCTTTTTTTTTTTTTTTTGTACTCAGGCCTGAATTAGAGCGATTTGTGTTTCATTCATTTATATATTCCTATAGAACCTAGCCTGGTGCTTTGGCACCAATTCATTAAATTAATAACAACAACCATATATCCAGCTTAGGAAAAAATTGGCATAAGAAAATCTGAGCAGCTGATTAACGACTTAATGGAAAGGCTGGGAGCCATCTGAGACACGGAGCTGAATTGTCAGGATAAACTAGCAATTGGTGATCAACTGGAAAGGAAGACAAACCATTTTTTAAATGATAGCCAATGAGAAAGTGGAAATTAACGATAGTTTAATTTACACGCAGTTTTGCAAGAGCACAGCGTCACACACACCTGTGACACCGACAAGCCGTGTTTTGCTTGTTTTTAGCTTGCTATGCCTTTCTGAAATCCCAGGCATTGTAGAATTAGATGAAAAGCTGAATTGTCCTTTTGACGGAGAATAGTGTCTGTTAATTTCGTGCGTGGGTCTGATGCTGGGGGCCAGATTGAACACATGAGATACAGTAGTCCGGTCTGCAACCCCCTCTGAGGAATGATCCCTGCTTGGTAGCGTGAACGCTTATCAAAGTTCCCACTTACCCTTCTTTCCAGGCAAAGCTAAAGGACTAATAAGTTTTCTTGAATGAATGATTCTGTTGAAGAGATCCTGTACGTCATTTTCCCACACTTGCTTTCTTTTTTCATTCCCCCAGTGAAAGTTCATTTCTCTTACCTAGAGTCATTTTTTCGCTCAGCTCAAAAAATTTTGTCATCAATTCTAGAGTGTCTGCAGCAAGTTTCTATGGCCTTAGCCACCCAGTAAAATTCGTGCCTGCCTCTTCCTCCTGTCATTTCCCTGCTGAGGGAATTCAAGTCGGTTTTTGGTTAAGAGAGTAAATACACAGTAAACAGACTCGTGAAATGCAGGAGGGCTCTCAGAAGCCAAGGACACACTCCCCTGAGTTCATGCACCATTGCTGAGTCTCTCTGTCACTGGCTGCCTTGCGCGTAGGAGGCTGGGAAGAGGTACAGTGGAACTTTGACAGTGTCGTTCTGGGCATTTTCAAGTTTAGACAGAGTGGTCAACCCATTATCGTGTCTCTGCGTCATAATCCCCGAAAGAAAATTACTGTATGTGAAATTGAAATGAATTGTTTCCGATTTTCCCATCTCTTTTCTATTCGTGCCTTTAGGGGGCCTTTAAGGACTAGAAGGCAGAATATTATGAAAGGAGATATATTTATTCTACTCATGGGAAGGCTGGGTGCTCCTGGCTTCACAGCCTGTGAATCATCATGTCTTTCCTCCCTTGAAGGATAAATATGGCATTCATTCCAACCCATTTAGCCCATTATTCTTTTGTGTATAAAATAGGCCCAATTAAGACATTCTTGTGTTAATTTCTGCATTCTATGTATGGCTAGAAAGAGTTTAAAAATACCCATCGCAGCAAACATCTCAAAATGCTTCATGCGTACTGAGCATACCACCCCGGCCCCCCACCAACTGAAGGCAATAATTCACCCAATCATGAAGATTTGTGATGTTCTCTTTTCCACTTACCTACATTAAGGCTCTGTCTATGCACAATCCAATATTTAGATGAAAACACGTATTTGTAAATATCTGGGGTTTTGACTAAAAATTTCAATTTTCATCCAGATGTCTGGCGTTGTAGATTAAGCGTCTATTCTCTGCATGTGTTAACTCATTCATGGTTACCCAAGTGCACAAACGGAAAGTGTTGATGTGATCCACAGTCGTCTTACATTTACTCCTTGTAAAATCTGTCTTATGTATACCTTCTTGATAAACTCCGCGTGTAAGAACCTCATACAAAATATCTATCCCCAAGATGCCATAATATTTGGTTACTAGAAAGATTAGCTGCCGGAAGAGATTCAACAAAGTTCCTCTGAATTATGATATAAAGCTTTGAATTTCAAAATGTTGCTTTCCACTGAAAGGTATCTTACGGCAGGGAGAACACGATAAACGTTTAAAGAGAGTGACATTTAGTGAGAGTATATTGAGTATATACAATGAACACCTCTCTCTCTCTCTCTCTCTCTCTCTCTCTATATATATATATATATATATATACATATATGTGTGTATATACATACAGTTTATATTTATTAGAAGAAGCTGAAAGTTAGTTATAACTTGAATTCTATTTCTCCTGTCACTAACTCTTATAGAATTCTAAATATCTGTTTGAGCCATTAAACATAACTCATTTTCTTACTAGGGGACAACTGAAGCTTATTACCTTTGAGATTGAATGAATCTAATTTTTTAAAAAAATGTACCTTTTCATTCCTTTATGAATCTTTCCCTGTCTGATGATATCAGCAGAAATTGGTACCAGGTAGATTTTACAAGAGGGCCTCATTTTAACTGGGGAGGGCTTATTTAGGCTTGGTTATAATTTTATTTATGAAGAAAACAAATGGACCAAACGAGTGGATTTGGGCAAGTCCTACACAGGAAGAGATTTGTACCCCAAATTGATGCCTGTTGACCAAGACTTTTAGAACTGAAGCAGTTTGTCGCCCCTTGTGTGTTGCTTCTGACCATAGACCTGTCAGGGTAAAAGAACTACCCATGCTACCGAGTGAGGTTATGGCCCAACTGTTCAGAGGCCAAAAACTGTTCAGTGGGAACACAGTACCCAAGGATGCTGGGGGCATTGAGATGATGAGTGTTTTCTTCCTCTTTCTTTCTTTCTTGGTGTCTTATATTCTCTTTTCCTTCACCAAGGCCTGTTATTCCTCTTCGAAATCCCTCAAGCTGGGAGTTTTGGAGGAATCCACAAGTAGCCCTACATACAATCCCTTCTGGCTTTCAGAAAGACCCGATCATTTGTCCTGCAGGGGTCCCTTCTGACCTCTCTTGTCCTAGGGCTACAGACTTTCTTGCAAATGGCTCAGGTGCCAATGTCCGCAAGACAGAGCTGGGCATAGCGGGTGCTAGGTGTGGGAGCACAGCCTTGTTGTTGAAGCAGAGCTGGAGCGGGGACTTTTGACCAAATGTATGGCTCAGCCCTGAGGTTGCATGATACGCGTGAAACCCCCCAACTGTCCCGGTTCAACTGATTTCCCCAGATAGCTCCAATGTCTTTGCTGTACAATCTCTTTAGCAGAGCTGTTAACAATGCTGGAAGATGACAGATGGGTGGAAGAGGAAAAGCTGCACTAATCAGAGACTTCTCTGTGTTGATTATACCAGCATATCCCACGTGTCCGTTCTGTAAACAACCACTTGGGGAAGATGTATCGTATTCTGTGCATCTGAGCTCCCAGCTCCAAAAGCTACATAGAGTAATCAGGGAGAAGGCACATACCTAGATACACGGCATCAGTGTTTGGCCATCTTGCCTCTATGGGTGACTTTCCAAGGGGCAGTCTCGGTGACTGCTATTTCGCACTTGGCTATGCGGTTTTCTGAGTTCTCTGTTATCTACCAGCACATTTTTTGTTTGCTGTAGCCATTTTGCCAAGAAATTCTTAATTATGATTATTGTCCTGACAAAGCATTTTCCTCAGTGTGATTAGAAGTTCATCATTTGGGAGAGTGACAGTAATTACCACCTCAATGCAGGCCCTTTTGTGCTTAGCTTGGGAGGACTGAGTCCTCAGCATGCCGCTAACACGAGCTTGCAAATGTGGTTCGCGTTGTCAAACCTTGGGATTTGGTCTGGGCAGAGCTGTCACCAAGACAGGAGTCAAAGGCATTAGTTTCTCTTGGGAAATAGTGCCTCGGGCCATTGGTTGTCTAAAGTAAGGCTTGTCTCTCATTCCTACTCACTGGTCTAGTAAGTGATTTTCTTAGGAAATCCATACTTGGTGGTTTGTGGCTGGCAAATGTGAAAGGAACGAGACAGATGGCAGGAGACTTGGATTTGTAATAAAGATTGTTTTCATTTTTCCAAGAACTCTTATCTCTCATAGCATTCTTCTTCATAGCTCCACCTTAAAACGCCCCCCAAATATAAGGTTAGGATCCTCAAAAAAAAATCTATGTTAATCCATTCATTTAGGAAACACTGAGATTAAAAATTGCTGCATTTTTTCTCACCTGATTAATTTCTGGGTCACTCACCATGGCCCTGGGCTCAATACAGAATGTGGCCAGATCCTCATTTTTTTATGGTGACTTTGGGGTTGTAACTTAGAGTGGCCTTACTCCGGAAAAGATGTCCAGATTGGAAGAGCTGGATTCTAGTGTTGCTAAGATTCTGATCATGCTTTGTGATTTTGAGCAAGCTAGTTTACGTCTCTACCTGGTCTTCTCTGCTCCTGCTGGGGCACTTTTTTTTTTTTCCTCTAGGAGATTTCAGGACCCCATTTTTCCTAAAGTAAAAGCAGTGCCTGTTTAGCGTCCAAATTTTAGCACCAACTGTGATGACCACTCGTTTCATGAAAACCCTTTATCGTAGCTGCCAACTCATACCAGAGAGGATGGATGGGTCTTTTTCAACTCTCCTCTTCGCTGGTCTGCCCTCTGTTGGTGATATCAAGGCATATTCACACACCTAACAACACTCATGTGAAATAATGATAGAAAGCACTTTCAAGAGAGCTGTCCAAGGCAGTAAAAACTTATGAACCAAACAGGCTTATGAGTTCAGAAGAGGCGATCTCAGAAGCTAGCCTGGTCTGGCTGCTACAGTAGAAGTGACAGCAGAGGTGAGGACATTCTCTTTTCTGTATTATGGTCCCTATCCTATGTTAGATCAGATGCCCTCCTATTGGATGAGTTTGGGACCACTAGTTGGTCGACTAATCAGAAAGTCAGTTAGAGCAGGGAATTATTGAACAATGATAATATGTAAAACATTTTATTTTAACTTAACATATAGCATCTGCATTTATTTACTAATTTTTGACGGTCTTTTTTGAAGTATCGGCAGCTGATTAGCATTCCATGTTGACTCTCTTGTATAAGCCACAGCCGTAATCCATTTCCAGTTGTACCTTTTTTTTCTTTTTTTCTTTTTAAGCAACCCTTGACAGTTGTCTAATCCACAACTAATTTGACAGCAGTTTGTTAGTGATGCATTTTAATCAAGTTTGTCCAAACATTAAGCTCAGTTTTTAACAGTGTGTTTTTCCACTCCTTTTAAATCAGTTTACCTACTATTTGTTTAGTTCCGTAATCATGCTAACAACTACAACTGGCATAAACAAGTTGGAAAGCAAACAGAACTTCCTCGTGGTGAGCATTCACCTCACCTAGTAGAGGAACCCCTTAGCTCTGAGTGTTGAGCATATTTTGAATAAAATGAGTTAAGATAATCTATTGGTTTATTCATCCTATTGATTGAGCACCTCCTCTGTGGCAGGTACTCTGCTAGGTGCTGGGAACGTATTCATGAATGAAATAGAAACGCCCATCCGCCAGGAGCTTACATTCTAGCCGGAGAGACAGAAAATAAACAAGTCAATATAGATGTAGAGATTTATCTTATTTACTTGGGTCCATGTTGCATGCCTTGTAATTACTATTTTATGATGTTCAAACATTGAGAGCAATGGACTGGACCACTAACTTGCCTTTAGTTACTTTAATATCGTCAGTTGTTTACTTGAAATCTAGCTCCTGGGAGACTTAAAGATTATGTATTCTCAAACCTGAAAAAGTCAAGATGAGGTGGGCCCTTCTGAGAGCTCTGTCAGTGGGTTCCGTTCTTTCAGCGCACGCAGGCTGAGCACTGTATTAGTCCGGGTTATCTGCAGAAACAACCAACAGGAGATATTATATATATATAAATAGTGAGAGACAGGGAGAGAGGGAGATTGAAGGAATCGGCTCACGGAATTGTGAGGGCTGGTAAGTCTGATATTTGTATGGCAGGCCAGCAGACTGGAAATTTAGATGCGACTTGATGTTACAGTCTTGGGTCCGAAGGTTGCAAACTTAGACTCCGTGTATTGCAGTCCGGAGGCAGAACTCCTTCCACTCTGGAAATCTCTGTCTTTGCTCTTCAGGCCATCAGCAGACTGGCTGAGGCTCACCCACTTTATGGGGAGTGATCTCCTTTACTTAAAGGCCATTGATTGTAAATGGTAATCACGTCCACAATATACCTTCACGGCAACATCTAGACTGGCGTTTGACCAAACAGCTGGGCGCCATAGTGTAGCCAAATTGACACACAAAATTTGCACCTTCTCCCTGAAGGTGCGGTGCTCAGCGCTGGGAGCACACAGAAGACAGGCTCAGTGTCTGCCCTCAAGGGTTTGAGGTCTTGTAAGTCGGGGCTCTCTGCCTCGAGTACCAGAACCCTTCGGTGTAGAAGGGAGTCCATTACCCGTGACCTGTGTTGATGCGGTCCCCGGCCAGCCGCGCCAGAATTGTGAACTGGGCTGGGTTTGCCTCCTCCTGCCGTCCTTCTCCTCTCCGTGTCTCCTCCTCATTCTCTTGATCCTCGCATGCAGCACACGCTCAGTGCAGTGTTTCAGCTCAGTCGTCACTAACCTTTCCTTTCAGCTACACTGTAAGCGCCCCAAGGACATTGTGAGTTGGCATCCTGGTAAGTGGACGGATGAAATACGGGCTTGGTGGCAATAATGAGATGCATTGTGTGACCACTGATTCTAGTAGGAATTGCCTGGAGATTTAAAAAATAATAATAATAAGCTTTCAAGTTAGCCCTAAAGGCTTATGATAGCCCCATATACTATAAAGAACAGTGGGTATCAGGCGATCTGCACTCTTTCTGGGCAAATCAGCGCCCCTCTCTGGCCCTTAGTTTTCTCACATGTAAAATGAAGGGGCCAGATGAAGTGTTCTCTTAGCTCTAACTGCCAGTGATTTGAGTTGACTTCCATGCTGAAGACCGTGAATGGTCTTATTTAATATTAAAAGAATCACAAAACCTTGTTTTTCTAAACATTTCAGAGGCTTAGAGAAAGAAATCGTTTTGCTTAAGATCTGTAGGAATGGGTGTACCTTGAAAAGGTGAAATGCTGTCTTTGCATCGCCCCCCATTCCATTATGCCTACCTTAGTTCCTGGCACAGGGGAGGCCCATGTTAATGTTTGCAGAAACCAACTGAAGGAAGAGCCTAGAAACATTAGGACTAAAGCTGTCCTGTAGTCCTAATGTTTTATGAGTGTATTATCACTTCCATTAGGTAGTGTGTGTATATATCTCCTGCTCAAACATTTGAATAAAGATGTACTTTTCCACTTGGTCTAAAATGAATGATCACATGTTATAAACCACCTCAAGTCATTTGAGGATCCAGGAAAGTTATGACTATAAAGGTAAGTAAAATAATAAAACAGATAACCTCTTTGTAGGGACGACCTACGTAGGGGTTAGTCATGAGCATAAAAGAAGCTGCAGCTTTTCAAACTGCCTCAAGCAGGAAAGGCCACACCACATCCACAGTCTGCGGTGTAAGCATCTCCTCTCGCAGCTCCTTTGGAAACCCTGCCTCTTTTAACGCGAGGTTTCATAATTGGACCAACACGTGTGCCCTTTAGAGCATCCAGCGTCGGTGGAAGGTGTGCCACAAGCCGGCAGTTTTATATTCAGATCGTGATTTTGTAAATACAGTTTGATAAATGCCACACATTTAATTTAATTCTGAAGTTGTTTCTAACCCAGTAGCTCTAGACATAAAACAGGCTTTTTTTTTTAAGGGCCAACTCTTTAAAATTTGTGTTTTATTGGGCAGTTTTGAAGTCCGCAGTCCTTCCCCCATCACCACCTCTAAACTTGTCACCAGTCACTCTTTCTTTTGGATTTCTCTCCTTTACCACGTACTCCCCCCCCCCCCAAATCTTGTACACACAAACTATAGTGACCTAGCTCTGTTTTTGGTTCCAACGTGATTTTTTTTTTAAAAAAAAGCTTTCTCTGGGTGCCACAGCACTGAAGTTGCTTCCACCTTTTAAAGGTAACGTGGCCATATTATCAGCATTATTTTACTTTCTATACCTGCGTCAATACACCTCTCATATCACCTGTGCTGATCATATTTCATTTGCGGACCATTAGAGCATGTTTTAACTGATTTTTACATTTTTGCCTTTACGTATAGGTCTACTTTTTATAGAACAATAATGAGCAGAAGGAAATAAGACTAGATGGTTCAAAATAAATGTACTTAATCATCATCTTTCTTTACATTTCGCTTTGCTTACCTATCAGTAGAATTTATGATGCCAAAATAATATTAACAGTCACTTTCAATATGAGAAAAATGACTGCTGCTGAAAGCAGACAATAGGGCACCCAAAACCCAGAGGGGAACTAAACTTTCTGTCACGTGTCTAATTCCCCCCATACGATGACAGTCCTTTTTGTATTTGGAAATTATCGGCATCTTAAAATCGTATTCAGAAACATCGAGGCGCCTAAGAACGGAGTTATAGAAACTGCCCAAGGACGTCTTAAATTTCGTTTGTACTCAGCTGATAGCACAATACAAGTGAACCAAAGGAAACCACTCCCAACACTTTGAATCTCTGATTAGGAGCTCCATTTTCTCAACTGTTCTCACCCTTCCCATGCTAATCAGATGACGTGCCCCTTGCGGGGTATCCATCTCTGCAAGGCTTCTGAGCAATGTCCTTGTGACTAGGAGGGACCTGCCACTCTTCACTGACTTTGTTTTTGCTTCCTGTGCCGTCTTTGCTTGTCCACAGGGATGAGCTACTCCAAAGAAGGGAGATCTCTCTCGAGACTCTCAGCCCAGCAGCCGGGTCCGGTCATTAGCTGTGAATTTGGACCTCTAGGCATTGATCGGCAAGAGGGATGTGTCTGTCACTGGTTGAACGCGCGTGCCACTCCTGAAACTGACGTGACTTGTGGAATTGTTGTTTTGTCAGTGACAGATACGCTTAGTGGTGGTGACTTTTGACCCCCTCCTGCCCCGAAAAAGGTCAAAGGAGCAAAAGGAAACTTCAAAGCACAGGAGTGTGGTCAGCTTCCTTCTCAGTTACATCTTGCCTTGCGCTAATTGGAGTACACTTTATTTAGTGATCTAGTGCTATGTCTCCCTTCTTCCTGGACATCAAAGACTTCCGATTCTTTCATTTCTCTAGTCTTATTAATGTGCTGCAAAAAAAAGAAAATCACACTTTCTTTCCACCGTTGGAAAAATGTCTTTGTTCCTAAAGATAGAGGATCCTTCAGCCATTCTGACTTAGAAGAAGGTAAAATGCATTAGTTCAATTTAAGCCCGAAAGCCCGTTATCAGCGATGACCTGTTTCAGCAGGGCAGATCGTGGGGATTAATGACAGACTCAGGGGAGCCGATGACCCACAGCAAAACCAAAGGGCCATTAACCCCCATCAGTCATTTAATTCCCGGGGAAAACCCATTCAGAGGTAATTATTGCTGTTATAACCTGAAAAAAAAAAAAAACAACCCAGAGGTTCATGAATTATATGAATAAGCCTCGATCATTGTCTTTTATAATGTTAGCCCAAGACAAAAGTAAATGGATTTAAAACTGTGAGTTTCCCTTTTTAATTTGGCAGGAAATACTCCTCTGGAAAATTTGGTGGTCCCGAGACAAGCCCAAAAGTTTGGCCACTCCCTTTCCTATTCTCTGTTCAGTACCTAATCCCAGACATCGTGGACCACAGAGACTTCAGCATGTGTTGCTCTAGAACATCATCTCTGTACCGTTTACTTTGGGTGGCTTATTTGGGTTCAGAGTAGGGCTGAGGAGTGTCAATCCAGACGGGCCTTCTGCTTTCCAGCCTACATACAAGTCTCTTTCCCCTACTGCGGTGGGTTGAGGCCTCTTCTTCCCTCCTCCCTGCCTTCTCACTTTTGGTCAGCGATATTAAGTGAGCATCTACTATGTGCCAGATGCTGTGGTCTGTGCAACAGGGCAGATGATAAAATTGCATAACTGATATAAAGGAAAAGGAAGTTAGGGGCTAGGATTTCTGAGACGGAGGGGTTTATTAGTTTACTAGGACTGCCGTAACAAATGGCCAAAAACTTGGTGTCTTAAACAACAGATATGTTTTTCTTTCACAGTTATGGAAGCCAGGAAGGCATTGGCATGGCCACACATCCGGTGAAGGCCCTAGGAGAGAAGCCTTCCCTGCCTCTTCCTGCTTCTGGTGGCCCCAGGTGTTCCTTGACTTGTGGCCACATGAGCCTAATCTCTGCCTCTGTCCTCACATGGCCTTCTCCTCTGTGTCTCCAATCTCCCTCTGATAAGGACACCATCTTAACCATTTTCAAGTGTACAGTTCACTGGCATCAAGAACATTCACATGTACTTGGATGTAGGGCCCACCCTAAATCCAGGATGATTTCGTCTGGAGATCCTTAACTGATTACATCTATACTGAAAAGACCTTATTTCCAAATAAGTTCCCGTTCACAGGTTCTGAGGGTCCAGATCTTTTGGAGGTCGCCATTCAACATACTACAAGGAGCAAACTCTAGGCATGGACATCAGAGAAGACTTAATGGAAGAGGTAGCCTTCTGTTCAGGCATGTAGAAGAAGGGTCTTTCCAGGCGGGAGTGTGTGAGTACAGAGACAGGACAGTGGAGGGACTGGGGCAGGGCTGGGGCTGAGAAGGACTGGATGGGGATCAGGTTTCCTGGGCACAGGATGGAGAGAACAGAGGTGAAGGACAAGTTGAGGAAGACAGACTGGACCCATGTCATAACCACTGGCCTGGAAAAGACCGAACACTGTCAAATCAGACAGGAGACTGTGCAAGTACTTGGAAGAGAAAGGTAACAGAAACTTGAGTGAGGGCAGTAGCGGTAAGAACTGATGGGGAGACTTGGCTTCTGAAGGTAAAATGGCCTGGAAACACGTACATGTCCCAGAGGGAGGAGGGGGTGGCCTGGGCAAGAGCAAATGAGGGGACGGAGGCAGAGATGAGTCCTGGGTGACTGGGAGTTTGGTGAAATCGATGAAAGAAATGAGCAGCAAAGGAAGAGGACCAAGCGTGGCGGAAAGTTGGATAATAGAAACTTTGAGACATTGGAAGACCAGGCAGATAGGACCCTCAACCCGGTGAGATTTGGGGGTTCAGTTCAGGAGGGTGTCATGGCCTGGAGATTTGGGGCTCTTTTATGTGGAATCCTCTTCTGAGCCCTGAGATTGGCCAAGGTGGGAAAGTGTACGGGGCTGGAGAGAGAGCCTTGGGGGCTTCGTCACTTGGGGGGCGGGAGGGGCGGGAGGTGTCAGGAAAGGAGACAGTGACGGAGAGGGCAAGGCAGCAGGAGGCAGAGCTGCTTAGCTCCACTTTCCTGAAGCAGGCAAGAGCGTGTCAAGAAAGTGAGGGAGGACAGAGTTTTGGAAATAGACAGTGGTGATGACTGCTCGACCTTATAAGTGTACTTGAGGCCAGTGAATTGTACCCTTGAAAATGGCTAAAATGGTAAGTTTTCTATTTAAGTTCTATCTATGTATCTATGTATCTATCTATCATCTATCTATCGATCATCTCCACAATTAGAAAACATTAATCATGTAATATACCCCCCTTCCCCCAAAAGTGGAACTGCTCAACAATGTCACATACTGCGGATGAGTCTAAGGGAATGAGAATTGGGAAGAGGAACCAAAGTACCTTTACAGTATTTGCCTGAGAGAACCGAGATTAGAAGGGTTGTTTAGTTGCCCCCACTTGTCCTGCTTTCTTTGGCCGTTTGGGAAACATATTTGCATAGCGGGTTGCCTCCTCTGTTGCATATCTTGCTTGGAGTTATACGAAAATTCCCAGGGCTGTGAATGCCTGACCTCCTTAGAGCCTAAGTGGTCACATCCATGTTTAAACTTCAGAGCAAGAGAAGGTAGCTGGGAGATAGGTCTTCAGAGCAAAGCCACACGGCTTATAGATAATGAGAGATGCTCATTGCCGTAAAGATAGAGCGGCCGTTTCTTCAAGAATTCGCCACCTTCTCTGGATTGATGTAACAGCTGCACTGTAATGGAAAACTCAATTCTGCCTCGGCAGATGGACTGTGGCGATCTCCAGCAAGCTCCTCTTGGTGTGTTAAGACGCCAGTTGTACTTGAACTTCTTTTTGATGTGTTACTTGGCATCGCCCATAGGAACGAGCGTTTGCACCATACATAAATGTACTTTTAAAATTATTATCATAGTCCTATTAGATATATTGAAATAAAATATGCGTTTCCCAAAATATATCCTGTTTTAAAACAATTATCCAAGGCCAATAGAAACCTCGTAAAGGATATTAATTGCCCTCATGTGGTTTACAAGTGTATGGCGGGAGTGTGTGGGAGTGTGTGGCATGGGGGGGGGGATTGGAGGAATAAGCGGTGAAAACCCTTCTGGGTCTCAGTTTGTTCTCATCCGTAAATGAGGAGACGGGACCAGCTGACCTCTGAGGGCACTTTCAACTGTAAATGTGATGCGCTCCTGATATCGCGACTAGAACAGCCACAGATGCGCCTCAGGGTCTGAGATAAAGCTTCGCGGGCTTTGAAGTGGCAAATTGTTACTTTAGTTTAATGAATCAAAACTTTAAAAAGTCCAATATTTGATTAATTGCACCATTAATCTGTTCCTGTAAGTCGATTGAAATAAATTGTTTATTAAGTTAATTTCCCGTTGGTAACGTGTAAATTTGTAATTTAATTAAAATCCCATTATGTATTTTCTTAAGACCAAAGGCACATTGATGTATAGTTCGATGAGTGAAGCATGGCAAATGCTGAGGAATCAGCTCGGTTGCCAGAATGATGATCCCTTCCCAGGTTCTTTGCAGAGGTGGAGCTGGGCCAAGCAACTCCTAGAATTGCGACAAAGCCAGCTTTTTAATGAATGTGAGTTACACCTGACACTGACCAGGGAGTATGGCTCACGCTGTCCTCAGAGAATCTGAAAATTAGAATTTCAGAAGCCAGGAGCCTTCCCAGGACTCTCAGGCTCTTGTCCTGTTGTTTGTCAGCCCCTCCCAGACTAGCAGTCCTGCAACCTCTGGAGGAGCCCAGCTGTCGCCTCTGTCCCCTCTCCCCTGCCCTTCAGAGATGGAAACGAAGAGCCCGTCTGTGCCCCAAGTCTTGTCTTTCTTAGGGCAAAACATCCCCAGCTATTTCAACCAATGTCCACAGGCCAGCGTTGTGAGCTGCGCCTCTCCCTGGGGGCTGAGCACATCCCGAGGATGTGCTAGTCCCCCCAGAGAAATGCTCCCTGTGGCCAGTCGGGGTGACACATTAGACTTACTTTCCTAGGGGCCTGTGTGCAGGCCTGGGCGGCTCCCCGAAGAGGGGACAGATTTCCTGTGAAACACCCATAGGTAGGCATTTCCCGGGAGGTGTTTGTCTCTCACTGGGCTTCGAGATGCACTGGAGACCTGGGGCTTGCTTTGGTCTTGATTTTCTGGGTAAATGAGGGGAGCAGTGGTTGGAGAGATACAACTCACATTTGCACTTCCTTTTTAGTGTAATTATAGGGGAGCAGGGGAAATATTTCTCTTTGTTGTCCTCAAGGGCATCCCTCCCTCGTTCTTGCAGGTGGGAAACACCGGTGGCCACCTGGGTGCCAGCTCTAATGATGGATGTGGCCAAAATGGGGGACATCTGCCCCCCAGCCATTCCATTCCTCTCCCCACCCCGGTCTAGGTCAAGGTGTAGAAAGTTTTCCCTGGGCACCTGCCTTTACTTCAGCGGCCCCCATTCCTACCGGAGTCTGGGGTGGGCCTTGCAGACAGTGACCTCTCCTGCCCCTTCTGGAACCTTCTTGTCCCCTGCCAGCCTGCCCCCCTATTTTTTTTCACTCAGGTTTCTGGGCAGAAAGACAAGAAAACGTGCTGGCAGAGTCCGGGTAGATTCATCCTCGCTAACCCTCCTGGCCCCTCTCTCACCGCTGCTCGGCGAGTCTCTGGTTCAGCCTGAGGTTGTCTTCACAGCTGCCATTCCAGAACTTTCCTCTGCCCGAGAGCCGAGGCCCTTCGCTCTCTCGCTGCAGCCCTTAGCATGAACTCATCTTCTCTTGCTCTCAGGAGATCAAAGCCGTTTGGCCATTTAGCAGGGGTTTCCTAATCTTTCTTCCCCTCCACCCACCACAGTGCCTCGCCCTGCTGCCAAGCAGCTCTGGCCCCTGGGCTGCCTTCTCACTTTCTACCTCTGGGGAAGGATCCTGCCACTTTCTCCAACTGACCCTCCACTCTCCGAGCGCTGGGTTTTGGTTTCCCCTTTTGTTAGGGTTCAGGCTTCTAGAGGATTCGATTTGCCTGCAGGCTGACCACCGTAAACACTCCATCCTGAATGAATAAAGCCCTTCTCGGTCAAAGAATGTACAGTGAGATTATATTGATAAACTGTTTCTGCTTTTACCCCTGAAGGAGAGAGAAAGGAAATTCCTGCTTTGCATAAGGTTGCTTGAAGGAAGTTTTCAGAGAGGAATAAAATATATGTGTTTTGTCAAACACACACACACACACACACACACACACACACACACACACACACACACACACACACACACACACACACACGGACAAGGCAAAAGCCTGAGGGATCTGACTGGAAAAGATACAGCAAGACCCATGCAGACTGAGCCACTTTAGTCCATCCATAGACAGCGTGAAGGAGGAAGACCCAAAGGGGCTCTAAAAAGGGGAACACGGTGAGCCGTCGTGGGGTACCTCTCGGCTGAAGAGTTCGTTCTAGATGCAGCGGAGGGGTTTTTTGCTCTACAGCTCCATTTGAAGCGGGGTGGGGAGTGGGGGTGGATTGACCAGAACCCGAGAGTTGACGAGAAGCTGACTTCTCCCAGGCCTCACGCCCTCTCAGATTCAGGGAGGATCCCAAGGCTTACGTCCAAGACTCGTATCAGCTGTGGGTCCAGCCCTTGCTTATGTGCAAGGTTGCCAGCGTGCCACGGCAGAGCCATGTCCCTACAGCAGCGAAGGAGCCAATGAGGCACTGATAATAATGTTGTGTCTTGGTGTCTGTCTAAAAGCCTGTCTCTGTGAGATGCGGAATTGTGTTGAAACGCACCTATCATTTTGGGTTTCACTGCCCTAAGAGCCCAACCGTGACAGACCCCGAACTGATTTCTATGTAACTTAAATGCTAACTTAATAATCATATAAACGCCTTCACGTTTAATGCTTAAGCAGAATTTCATTAAAATTTCTTTGACGTTAAGCCAACTTTTGAAGTGAATTGGAACTGGCTTGCATTTCTTAAATTGGTCTTTCTTTGGAAATAATGAAAAAGTGTTAGAGTCTTGGCCGAATTCCAGTGACTGTGACTCAACTTGTTAAAGTTAGATTTTAATATTTACACATTACATAGTATAATATTTATACTAGGCAACAGATTGGGAGTGTAGAATTCAAAATAGGATACACTTTGACTTGGAATTACAGTATGGTAGTCATTACACCAAGGGAATTGGGGGTTATCTAATACCGAGACTGGGGCAGCTCGAGCAAAGGAACGTGATATATAAACACTGCTAGAGCAGGCGGTTCTAGCTCGTACTCATGCGTTGGGTTTTATGGTCATTTGTGCTTTGTATACTGGCGGATCACTGATTTCACTCTTGTTTTTTTTAATTGAAGTATAGTTGATTTACGATGTAGTGTTAGTTTCAGGTGTACGGCAAGGTGATTCAGCTATACATATGTATGTATGTATTCTTTTTCAGGTTCTTCTCCCTTAGAGGTTGCTACAAGATATTGAATAGAGTTCCCTGTGCTGTACCGTGGGTCCTTGTTGGTTATCTATTTTATGTATAGTGGTCTGTATCTGTTAATCCAAAGCTCCTCATTTACCCCTTCCCCATCCCTTTCCCCTGTGGTAACCATAAGTTTGTTTTCAAAGTCTGTGAGTCTGTTTCTGTTTTTTAAAGAATTCATTTGTGTCATATTTTAGATTCCACATGTAAGTGGTATCATATTATGTTTGTCTTTCTCTTTCTGGCATATTTCACTTAGTATGATAATCTCTAGGTCCATCCATGTTACTAAAAATGGCATTATTTCATTCTTTTTTATGGCTGAGTGATATTCCATCGTGTATATGCACCACATCTTCTTTATCCATTCCTCTGCTCATGGACATTTAGGTTGCTTCCATGTCTTGGTCATTGTAAATAGTGCTGCTATGAACATTGGGATGCTTGTATCTTTTTGATTTATGGTTTTCTCCAGATATATGCCCAGGAGTGGGATTGCTGGGTCGTATGGTAGTTCTATTTTTAGTTTTTTAAGGAACCTCCATACTGTTCTCCATAGTGGCTGTACCAATTTACATTCCCACCAACAGTGCAAGAGGGTTCCCTTTTCTCCACACCCTCTCCAGCATTTACTGTTTGTAGACTTTTTGATGATGGCCATTCTGACTCGTGTGAGGTGATAACTCCTTGCAGTTTTGATCTGCATTTCTCTAATGATTAGTGATGTCGAGCATCTTCTCACGTGCCTCTTGGCCATCTGTATGTCTGCTCTCACTCTTACTGCGATACTTAGGCACATACACAACACCAGCCACTAGCTTGGGTGGTAATGGAATGAGTGAAGCCCTTGGTGACCTGTCCTGAGCCTGCCAGGAGCTGGGCTGGCTCAGGGCTCATACAAAAGGGATGAGCTTACAATTGGAGAAGGTAGGGGAAGTTACCAAAGGGTGAATGCAGTCAGAGAAGGACCCTGGAAATTATCCAGTACAAATGCTGTGTTTTACATGTGAGGACACTGAGACCCAAACGGGTTAAATAATTTGCTTGACGTCACCAAGCTAGTTTGTGATAGGTCTGAGATGGAAACCCGGGTCTCTGGACTCCAGTACAGATAGAAGCCCACATGCACTTCCCGGAGGTTTATCAATTCGCAGATGTATAAATAAATAACTGGGGCAAACATCCCTGGATTCCTTGGCAACGATGCTGTAAAGGGCATTCCAGAGTCAGTTGGGGGGGTGGGGGTGGAGTGCACCCAGATGTTACAGCTATTCCTTTCAAAACCCTCAAAGTCAGGGTTCCAGCAGGAATAAAGACACAGACATAGAGAATGGACTTGAGGACACGGGGAGGGGGAAGGGTAAGCTGGGACGAAGTGAGAGGGTGGTATGGACATATATACACTACCAAATGTAAAATAGATAGCTAGTGGGAAGCAGCCGCATAGCACAGGGAGATCAGCTCGGTGCTCTGTGACCACCTAGAGGGGTGGGTTAGGGAGCGTGGGAGGGAGACGCGAGAGCGAAGAGATATGGGGATATATGTATACATACAGCTGATTCACTTTGTTATACAGCAGAAACTAACACACCATTGTAAAGCAATTATACCCCAATAAAGGTGTGAAAAAAAAAAAGTCAGGGTTCCAGGAGTGCTGAAAACATAGCAGCAAAGGCTCAGTGGTGTAGTTTCATACCCTCGGGTGTGAGGTCCAGAGGGGAGGGTTCAACGCAACGCTCTTTCTCACCCAGTCCCAAGCACGTACCCATGGGTCACTGGGTCAACCTGTGAGGTTCCTGAGCACCCTGAAAATGAACTTACCTCTTGTCAGAGGAGGATCTGGGGAATTGACTTCTGTGGGCTTTTCTGTTCTGATAGGCTCTCGTATAAATCGGCCTCATCTCGGATGTGGATGCACGTGTGCACACACACTCAGGCCGGGTATCGGAGAGATGCAGCCCAGCGTTCAGCCTAGTCAGCGGCCTCCTAGCCTCAGGCTGCGCCTACAACATGACGTTGAGACAGCCAGTCACAAAGGTGGCATTCGGTCCCTCGCTTGGCCGGAGAGTCCGCGCCTCCTTTATTTACTAACTCTCTCTGCCTTGTGCCAAACCATGGGCTTTCCTGGAGAGCTTTCAAGTTCCTTCTCTCCGGAAGGAGTCCCACACAGTCTGGAGTATGCCAGCCTTTTCACATGGAGTGGGCTGCTCGCAGACGTCGAATCCTGTTCAGTGTGTAGTGATTTGTGAACCTTTTAAAGGAAACTTCCCAAAGTCATTTGATCTGTTCAACCTCCTCTTTAGAAATCGCAGGAGAAGGGGAATGTTCCTTTCGCTTCCTCTTCCGCCTTCCCTTTGTCTTCCAAAGCAGCGAGCTGAGAGCACTGCATAGGGGTCAGGAAACCCGAAGGGTGGTCCAGAGAGGAGGGGCCCTCAGTGAAGAGTCAGGAGACTGGGGCTCCCATCCAAGTCCAGGCTCTGACCAGGTGGATGACATTGGCTGACCCGCTTGCCCTCTTTGTAATTGATCTTCCCCGTAATGGAAAATGACAGCTTTGATCTCCGTCCCCTCCGAAAGACCCTTTGATTGAAGGTTGTTTTCGTGCTCAATTCTCTCCTGTTTTCACGTTCCCGGTTGAACCACAATGAAGTGTTTTGCAGGTGTGTGGTGCCTTTCAGGATAATTTTGCTCCTGTGGGAAGATGTATTGTCATGTCTGTTGCTGTAATGTCACGGAACCCTCTTATTAATCAATGAAATTGATGGCTTAATGTGCAGGGTTTTATAAACGCGTAAGCACAGATTTCATCCCGCTGGACTATGTAAACATGACCAATCCATCTTGGATTGTTGTCCTCAACTACCATGTAAGAGGGCAAGTGTGGACGCACTTATCTTGAGCAATTGAGCATCTAGTTATTTGAATTAATTTAAATGTCTTGTGTCAGTCTCATAAGCTACTTGCATATGAATAAGAAACATAGTTTCAGGTCACGTTCAGATGGTTATTTCTATTTAGTTTTACTGTGTAATAATACCTTACATCTCTGTACAAGTGGGACCTTTTCCCTCTTATCTCCCTCTCTCCAGGGTCTAGTGTCTCTTCTCTTAGCGACGCAAGGATGATGCTAAATAACATGGAGAAAGCCATTTACCTTTACAGGCGTTTTCACATACATTCTCTTATTTGAGGGTCACAGCAATTCCCAGAGACACTTACTGGTGAGAAAAGTCAAGCGCTGGAGAGCCGAAGTGGCAGTAAATGACAGAGCAGGTGTAGATGAACAGGGGCCTCACCCACTGGGCTCTCTTCATGTATGACTACTGTTTGTCATGTACTGGCCTTAGGGACTGGGAGGACAAGAGTGATTAAAGTGTTGTACCCGTGGTAGGCAGAATAATGTGCCCCTAAAGAGGTCCATGTCCTAACCCCCCACGCCTGTGAATATGTGGCTTAAAAGAGGGATTTGGCAGGTGTGATTAAGTGAAGGGTCTTGAGCTGGGGAGATGATTCTGCATCGTATGCTTGGGCCGTAAATGTAATCACAAGGGTCTGCATAAGAGGGGGAGGCAGGAGGGACGGTCAGAGTCAGAGGAGACGTGACGCCGGAAGCGGAGGTGAGAGAGAGATCTGAAGATGCTCTGCTGCTAGACTTGCAGGTGCAGGAAGGGGCCACGAGCCAAGGAATGAAGGCGACCCTTAGATGCTGGAAAAGGCAAGAAAACAGATTCTCCCTCAGAACCTTTAGAAGGAACACAGCCCTGCCGACTTCTGACCTCCAGAAAGAGGATACATTTGTGTTGTTTGAAGCCGTCACGTTTGTGGCGAATTGTCCTTGAGACAGTAACTCCCCTTCTGTTTGGCAGTAAACAGTTCCCTGAGGTGGCAGAGCCTCGGAGTGCTGGGAGTGGAGACGAGGGCCTCTGAACTCAACCTGGATGGAAGGTGCAGTGTCAGGCAAGGATTGCTCAAGGAGGCAACAGGGAAGATGAGTCCCAAACGTCTGGGCACAAATTTTCTGTGTGTCACTGTGCCCCAGGTAGAGCCACTCTAGAGGGAAATGAGTAGCCTGAGGATTCCACTTGTCCTGAGGGGTGGGGGACAGAGCAGTGCAGGACTAAGCGTTCCTGAAGAATCTGTACCCTGGCCCCGTCTTGCCAGAGTCATTGTATCCGCTTTCCCGGAGGCAAGCAAGCCCACCGGGTGGTCATCAATTATAGATCTGTGTGAAATCTACGGACGTGCAATATATATGAGTGTGCGTATATATAAGTCTCTTAAGATCCACCTAGTGCAACACAGCATATAGATCAGCATAATATTCAACATCCATTAACTTACGGACACACTGTGGAATTCGAAACAGCTGAAGCTTGAAGTTGATCATCTCCTTTCCAGTTTGCATTCGAGCGTGCATTACGATGAATGGAAGCAATTATAGACGGATTCATCATTTATTGGAGTATAATTCCTCTAGCCAATCAGTGCTCTAAGTAACAATAAATTATGTTAGACTTCCAGTATTGCTTGAGCATGTAGGGGGCTACAGATCAATGGGTATCTGAGACTCGAAAAGCTTCGGCATTCTGTTCTTGTTGAATCTGAAATTAACAAATGAAACTCAACTAATCATAGTACATTGTTCATCTGAAGACATTCTTGTTGTCAAGCACACTGTGTGCTAGGGAACAGGAGTGTGAGGTGCCACGGAGTGTGGGCCTGTGCTCTTGCCTGTCGCGGTGCCCGGCAGCAGAATGAATGTATCTATCAGCGTGTTCGAACGGCGTGTTACTGTGATAAAACACTTCATCCTTGCAGGCTGCTGATTCATCTGGCTTGAACAGTATGTGCTAATCAATGATTGTTTTATATTAAAAGGCACAGTTTAATTTTGCTACAGATTGGTTGGCAGTTTCCCAAGAAAATATCAGTAAACTGAGGAGTCCTGAAAGTGACGTGTGAAATGTATGTGAAACAGGTAGAAAGAAACTGCTGGTGGCTTCTGCTAATCAGAATTCTTCCCAGCTCCTCCAGGCACCTGGGAAAGAAAACAAGCATAAACGGCTTCACAACGGCACAGAGTTTCGATTTAAAGACACAGTTATTGGTAGATTAAGTTCCACTCTATTATTTATTCTCTCTAGTTTCTCTACCTGAAAAGAATGCCTTCACCTTGTAAAATGACTTTTACATTAAGCCTGGAATAGCGCTTAGGCTCATTTGAGGTTTCAGAGAAGGGCGGGCGCTGGCCCCCACACACTAGCACAGTGTTTGCGACGCTCATTACAAGTATTAGGGACCACGATGTTCAGTAACTACTTTAGCATAATTTTGTTTTACTTGTTTACTATGCACCAGCGGTACTCAATTGAGTCTTAGCATTAATACGCTCATAATATACAGTGCAGTGCGTCCATATGGCGCATTGGGTAGAAGCATATTAAACATATTACACAAACAGAGCTCAACACCTCACATATTATTGATCAACAATGCACCAATTAGACAATACAGCAGTCATGAAAATAAACACTGGCATATGTGCCCAAGGTCTACATGAAAATGAGATGGAGGGAACAAATGAGAATAGAGAAGGGGGGATAACAGAACAGGACCGCATAGGTTAGATCGTTACAACGAACCCAAAGACACAGAGTCTTCTGTTGTTTAAGGAGAGCCACAAACACAATTCTACTTAGTTTAGTTTCAATTTTCTAGTAGCCACATTTTTTAAAAAAGGGAGAAGAAACAGGTGAAATTGCTTCTCTTGACACTTGATTGAACTCAGTGTATGCCAAATACCATGCAATCTGTTAAAAATTATTAATTCTATATTTAACACTATTTTCATACCAAGTCTGAAATCTGGTGTGTATTTCATACTTATAGCACATCTCAGTTCAGACTAGCTACGTTGCCCATGCTCAGCTTGGCTAGCGGTTATCGTGTTACTGCAGTTTTCCATTTACCATTATAGTTTATCTCCTCCTCCTATGCTGTGTGCTCTTCTGGATCAGAGGGTCTTGGAAGGCTGTGAGCAGCCCAGTGACTGGCTCAAGGTCACTCAAACTTGAAGTGGCAGCATCACTCTCTGAGGTCTTTCCACTAGATGCTCTCCTCCTTCCAAAAGTCCACCTACTATGTGTCTCACCATTTCATTGTTTTTCTACAAAGACATACTTATGGATTATTAGTCCATTAATAATGATAGCCCATCAAAAGCTGTTTTCTAAAAACCTTAAAATAATGACCCTTTGCTCTACCACCTAGCAACTTTTCCCGTGTTCTGGAAGAATAGGATTAGCAAGCATTTTACAATTAGAGCACAGAGTCCTGTAGCAGGAAAAAAAAAAAAACCCCAACAAACCAGACAACTGCTCCTGGTTGCAGACAGCTTGCCTTCGTATCTGTTCCTGCCCTTCATTAGCCGAGCGACGATGTGAACATTGGGCAGTTAGCCCTTCTGGGTCTCAGTGTCTTCATCTGTGAAATGGGAGGTCAGAGTGCCCGTCTGGCCTGTTTCCCAGGGTTGTTGGAAGTCTCATACCAGATCAGACTTGTGGAAGTGCTTTGGGAAGTGACAAATACCATGGAAATGTGAGAGTGTTGCTTTTCAAAAGAGAAGCAAAATTTTAAAATCCTGCTATGCACCAGATGCATGCATTTCTTTATTTTATAAGGACATTGATAATATAGGAATCCACTCACCTACAAAAAATTACACCACACTCCCGATAAGGCTAAGCCTTCCTCGGTCAGAGCCCACTCCTCCTCCCCCTAAGCGCCCGCGGCCAGTCCATCTGACGCAGGCATTTTGTCAAGGCGCGGACATTTGGATGAAGGCCCGGCACTAGATACGAGACGGGCCATCAGCACACGCGTGCTTTTGAACCGGGCTGAGCTGGTGACCTCAGGCGAGCAGAGGGCCCTCACCTCCACAGCAGGGCACATCTGTACCGATGCTGCGGCTCTGTGCTGCCGCACGGACCCTGCTTACTCTGGACGGAAGGGGGGTTTGCACATGCGCTGTGCTGAGACTCAAGAATGCATTATGCGCAGGTGCGTAAAGCCCCAGGATCCAAACGCGATGCCTGGGACAAACCTGCCTCTCATATTGACTCAAGCATTTTTCATAAGAGCTGGAAAAAAACGAAAAGCCAGCGCTTTCTTTCTCATATTAATTGGCAGGAATGTTGGCTGTTAAACCTACTGTGGCAGTATTTCCTGTGGAGAATTTTCTCTTTATTCAGTGAGGACAGTAGAGGGGAAGAAAAATCTGCCCCTAGCTGCTATCATGGCAGCGTAAGTGATCATAATGATAATGATGGTCAGGATGATAGAAACGGGAGCTGCTATTTGATCAACAGTAAGAAGTCGTTTTCGTTTCAGTGTGAGATATTAAAATATTAAATTGCAAGGCATTGCCCGTTTTTATTCACTGCTCTTCAGAGAGCAAATGCAAAGTGACGGAAGGATTTTAATAACAACGGCAAGCATACCTAGAATGAGCATTGTTAACCAAATTATTATCACAGATGTCATTACCATGTGTCATGTTTCAAAAGAGGAAGTATCCACAACAGGGTCTCTGAGCAGTTAAATAAAACAGAAACAGTTCATTAGAACAGAAGGCGACTCTCTGGATGCATTGGTCACAAGTCGCTTGCAAGCATCTCCGACAGCAGCCCTCTGTTGAAGGGAGATCGCCAGTTATTATCATTTTTAATAAATAAGCCTCCTATCTTCTCCCGCCCTCCTCTCCCTCCCTCTGGCTTCTCGGTGACTGTGTTCAACAAGCATATTTTCAGTGGGACCATTGCTATTACAGAGTGATTGAGCTCTGATTTACGCATCAATTACCCACCTTCATGGAGATTTTCATGCTCCCCTAGCTGACATCAATGAAGCATAACTGCGTAAACGCTTTATTTCATACCGGTTTTGGAAAACTGAGACTGATAACTAATCATATTGAGAGACAATGTGCTCGAATACAGGAAATAATAAACGCTTCCCTTTGAAATCTCATCTATTCTTTATGAGCTCACCATTCACGTGCTTATCTCAGTCATCCATTTCTCTGTGAGGCTCTTCCTCTCACTCGGTATCACAAGTGCAGTTCGGGTTTGACCCCTGAATCCAAGCGTTTGCAAAGACCAAACTCATTTTCCAGCTTCCCCGAAGAGCAGAAAATCTCGCTGTTTTCCCACCACTGTCGTAGACCAATTTTGCCAGACATGGACAGTCCGAGGGACTGAGCTTGGCTGCATCTTTCATCCCTTGTTCACGCATCCGTGTTTGTCCCACGGGACCATCTTTAGTGCCACTTGGTTAGTGTGTATTTGAACGAGCTGACGTGCAGACTGGGAACACTTCCATTCAAGACCCAGCTGGAGCACAGCTGCCTGGTTTTGCTTCCCACCCCACGCCAACCTGAGAATGTTCCCAGGACACTTTGTTCCTATAGCCATAGTGGGTGTTACCCTGCAGGGTGATGATTTGAGAGTGGATTTACCTCCCCTCCTGAGCTGTGAATTTCTCAAAGACTCATACTGTTTCTTATTTTTTTTTCTGAGCACCAAACGTGGTCCCTTTTGTGACCTAGGCACCCAGTAAATGTTTGTTGATTAAATAGACAAACTAATTAATATCTTAATATCTTGGTCAATATTTGTCACCGAACTTGGGCAGAAAGAATGTTTACCTGTCATTTGTTCATTCATTCAGTCAAAAAATACTTATTGAGACCGGAACACTGACGTTGGCACTTTTCCAGATAAACGGGAAGCAGAAATGCGTGATTCCTTTCTGGTGGACAGTTTCATTGAGCACCCACGGTTCTCTCAGAGCAGGAAAGGGGGAAGGAGACCAAGTAGGAAAGCCTAAAGAGTTCAGCTGGGACAGAAGCAAGGAGGGTGGATATCATGTCACTGGAGTGAAAAAGATCATTCCTAAGGTCTTGATTATCCACACTGACTGTGATGAGGCCCAACGTTTTCACCGTGAACTGACTGCGAAATGCCATCCGGGGGTGCAGGGGTCTGCCAGCGCTGCCGTAACCAAGTCCCACACACTGGGAGGCTTAAACAACAGTTTTATTGTCTCCTGGTTCTGGAAGCTCAGAGTCTGAGATCAAGGTGTGAGCAGGCTTTGTTCCTTCTAAGGGCCGTGAGGGAGCGTGTGTTCCAGGCCTGTCTCCCAGCTTCTGGTGACTTACTGGCCATCTTGAGTGTTCCTCGGCTTGTAGAAACATCACCCCGATCTCTCTCCTCTGTCCGATCCCTGTGACGATGCAGAGAGCAGGGGCAAGCAGTGCCCAGTGGCTGTTTGCCGCGGGCCTGATCTCATGCCCCCGCTGTGTGTTCAGGCCGGAGCCCTGTGGGGTGCATGTGCCAGGGAGGGTCAGGGGCCTGAAGAGGAAGCCGTAAGGGGGTAGAATTTGCCCGGGCAAAGTTTAGTGAGTGTATGCGCATCGAAGGGTTTGGTGAGACTTGAAAGTAGAGTCTGCTTAAGACTGTCAATTATAAGCTGCTTGTTAAGGGCATTCATTTCCTTAGCTTAAAAGTAATTAAGAATGCGATTTCTGAGAAAATATTGTTTTAAATTAAGTAGTTATTGAAACTGTCTTGCTCATAGCTAACTGAAAAGCAAACACCTTTGAAAAGTGTCATTTATGAGAAGCCAGGTTTATATTAAAACTTTGACTTGGCAAAGAATTCCTGATGTTTAGTGGGCATGGAGAGGAAATACTTCAGGCGGCTTTTTCCTAACTTGAAAAACAGAGTTGTTCTGTGTAGGTTGGCGGCAGAAGCAACAGGTATGGAGCGGGGGACGTGGCCCGTGGGATGGGGCCCGTGGGATGGGGCCAGGATCCACGGGGGCTGGACCAGGCGTCATCAGGAGCAGAGGGCCAAGCCGGGCACCCTGCCTGCCGTGAGGCAGAATTCAAACCAACCACAAAGAATAATCAAAGCTGGACACCGCCTCCTCTTGCGTGGCTCCGTTTCTGATTATGAGAAGCGTACTCGCATGTCCTTCCTGGAAGTGGCTCAAAATTTAGATCCGGCAGCTCTTTAAAACTCAGCATTAGCATTGACTCTGATTCGTTTAAAGAGAGAATTAGAAATGAGGTAATTTCAAGTTGACCCTAAAAAGTCCATGAAGAAGCACTGGAAGAATAAACAGGAAAATAATAAAAATTGTTCCTTCTGCTTGTCAGTGGGGAACAGGGGAGATGCTGCCAAGAGGGGAAGTGAGGAAGTTTTCTATCATTTCGATTTTTCAATAGTTTCACCGATGCAAACATAAACGTACAGATAAGTACACTTAACTGTATTCACTCTCTGAGTGTGTATTTCTTGGCTTGTGTTATCCATTCCAGGCCCCTACTCGTCTTCAGGAAGTGTCTTTGAAAACTTCTGAGTTATGCAATTGTTTGCAGCTCTCTCTGTGTGGCCAACATTGAATGTGAGATGCTTGTAAGACATCGGTTTGTGTTACCAGTGGGTCAGTGAGCCAGGAGTGACGGAGAAGTCTCATTTTTGATGAATGGGTCAGAACTCGAGTTATTTTTAAATGATTTTCCTAACCTAAGAAAATATTACAGAAGCAGAAAAGAAACTTCCACGTGCTTAGATATCTGTGGCACAATGGAGTCTTCTTGTAGCGGGGAACCTGAGTATGGAGGAGGGGATGCTTGAGGGAAGATGAAAGGAGATGAAGGTGCGATCTGGGCTGCTGGGAGAGGAGGGAAGGAACACTTGCTGGGGAGACACTCATCTCTCAAGCAGACGGGGATATTGGACCACGTCTCTTAGCCAACAGTCACATTGTCCAAGGACAAAAGAATTTAATTTCACTGGAACAATTGCTTTTAAAGTACATTTTAACAGGCTTCTAGAAAGTTGAGTTGAGTACTACTGTAGGCACACCTTTGGGTTGCCAGAGTCATGGTCATTCTATAAGAGAGTGGCATTTCCATTAAAAGGGAATCCTGTAAAAAACGGAATTTTCGTGCACTCTTACAACATTGTTGCCAGTCGTTTTCCGTCTGAGTGTCTGCTTGTGCGTGCTGTTTGGAGAAGAATCTATACCACGCTGCACGAGCCCTCTCTAAGCTGAGATATTCTGCTTAGATAATCTGGAGCAGGGAGTTCAGATCTTCCATGCACCCCGTGGATCAACTGTGCTGTGCTGTCCTGTGAGCAGAGCTCAACTGTGTGGATGTGCCTCTCTGGCAGGGGCCTTCCTTCCCATCTACTAGCATCTTCTTTTTGGCTAAAGGGTGGCCTCTGGATAGGGCAGCCTCAGCGCCTCTTCCGCTTGTTTCACTTACTCCTTGTGTCATTTTTTGGGCGTGTCCACCTCTCTGGGTCTCATGCGCCTGTCGCCTCATCTACACAGTGAGGATGACGCTGCCTCATCAGAGTTTTTGTGAGGATTAAATAAGATAGTCCTCCGAAAATGGCATGGAGCAAGGAGTGAACAAAGAGTGGCTGTGAGTGTTACTGTGGTTGTTGTGCATGACAGTCCGCTCCTGTAATAACTGCGCCTCACCTTGAGGCATTTCTGCCAGCGTAGACCAACAAGGCAGAGTTCTGCATCACAGAATACATCTGTTCCGTAACGGGCCCTGGCTCTTCATTTACCTCCATGTGAAGTCCATCCGATTTAGGCACGCCCAAATGGTTTAAGAAAGAAGTTTATATGCGAAGGATCCTATCATGTGCGAAGACTAGACGTTGTTTTATATTGGATGCCTGGGAACCCCGCCCCGCCCTGTCCCCCGCACCAGGAGATTCGCAGGCAGTTGGTCTGGCGTGTGACTTGGGCGCGGGGATCTATAAAATCTTCACTGGGTGATTCCCATGGGCAGCCGAAATTGAGAAGCAGATTATAGAAGATCGGTAATATTTAGAAATCTTTTAAATTTAAAAAATTATTATTTTAAACCTCATGTCAATATTAATGTGTGTATTAATTCCATATATTGATCAATTTCCTGTCGCTATCTCAAAGATCATTTTTGAGCCTATAGAGAAAAAATTTTAAAGGCTATCTAATGAGATATACTTTGTCCTGGTCTGTTACTAGAAAGACATTAGACCTCAAAAGTTAGGAAATTTGGCTCTAGTTTTTGTGGAATGAAGAGAACTCATGAAAGCTACACATAAATATCTTTGGCATATGCAGGTCTTGTATCTCAGACTTTTTTTTTTTTTTTTTTGCGGTACGCGGGCCTCTCACTGCTGTGGCCTCTCCCGTTGCGGAGCACAGGCTCCGGACGCGCAGGCTCAGCGGCCATGGCTCACGGGCCCAGCCGCTCCGCAGCATGTGGGATCTTCCCGGACCGGGGCACGAACCCGTGTCCCCTGCATCGCCAGGCGGACTCCCAACCACTGCGCCACCAGGGAAGCCCATCTTAGACTCTTTGAAAGAGCTCTGGGTTAGGAAATCAGGTGAGCGGTGTCCTGGATGCAGTTGTCATAGGCTGGAACAATTTTCTGAGCGTCAGTTTTCCATCTTTAGATGGAATACTAATACCTGTCTTGCTAATTTATCAGGGGTGTCTGAGGAGCACACGACTTAATGCACAGAGTAGAGCTTTGTGGGATGAAAGTAAATCCTGATCATGTTGACCCTGACATGGTGTCAACGATCTCATGTGAGCAGCCCTTACAGCTTACAGAAGCCTTCCTTGTTCACTATCACACTTAACCTTGACATCAACCACATGAAGAGGAACTCCCATTTTACACATAACAAAGCTGAGGCTTAGAAATGTAAAATGAGTTATTAATGATCAAGAGACTTGTAAGTGAAAGTTACAAAGAATCTGGGTACCATCATTTCTGGACACACTATGAAATTCTTTAGAAATAACAGAACCTGTTTCTTTGGTTGGTGTCAGGTTCGGTTTTCACTAGGTTGTTTTTGTTTTTGTTTTACCATTCCTAGATATATTCAATTATCTTTGCAGCTTGAGTATTTGGTATTTCTTAGAAGTATTGCATCATTTGGGGAATTTAGTAGGCTAGCCAAAATAGTTTTGCCCTAAGCTTCAAACACTTTTTAAAAGTGTCTTCCTGGGCTTCCCTGGTGGCGCAGTGGTTGAGAGTCCGCCTGCCGATGCAGGAGACACGGGTTCGTGCCCCGGTCCGGGAAGATCCCACATGCTGCAGAGCGGCTGGGTCCATGAGCCATGGCCGCTGAGCCTGCGCGTCCGGAGCCTGTGCTCCACAACGGGAGAGGCCACAACAGTGAGAGGCCCATGTACCGCAAAAAACAAAAACAAACAAACAAACAAACAACAAAAAAAGTGTCTTCCTCACAATATCTGTATTTGACATTGCTTATTTATATACAAGAAGGTTTTCTGTGATCACCTGTAGCGTGCTGTCAGTGACTTAGAAGCCATGGACCTTTCCCTTAAGGAGTAAAAAGTCTAATGGGAGACATAGAGAACCCCAGTTAAATCATTATCAACTCACTAGATTGAACCCCTTTAATGAGCATGGTGTAACTTAGGACCGGGAATATCCATACAGTGGAATATTATTCAGATACTAAAAAAAGGAGTGAAGTATTGATCCATGCTACAACGTGGATGAACCTTGAAAACATTTTGATACGTGAAAGAAATCAGGTGCAAAGGACCACATACTGTATCATTTCATGTGTATGAGATATTTTCCAGGATAAGCAAATTCATTCAGAGAGAAAGTAGATTAGTGGTTGTTGCTTAGGGCTGGGCTGGAAGGGAGGATTCAGGGCAGGGGTAATTCCTAAAAGGTAAAGGGCTGCTTTGGGGGGCCATGAAAATATTCTAAAATTATATCATGGTGATAGTTGCAAAACTCTGAATATATGGAAAACCACTGACTCTATACTTGAAATGGATGAATTGAATGGTTTGTGAATTATATCTCAATAGAGGTGTTATAATGATTTTTAAAACAGGGTGGGGAGCAGAAGAGAAGGAGAGGAGGTGAGACAAAAACAAAACAAGAGGAGTGGTTCTTGGAATGTCTGCCTGACCCCACTGGAGGATGATTTGACAAGCCTCCCGGACGAGCTGAATCTGCTTCCATTTTCAGAAGTAGAGGGAATGGGATATCCCCGAGCTGCCCTGGAGGGAAACAGGTTTAATATTCCCCTGTTGGTAATACATAGTTTTAAAAAGCACAGATTTAAGGGAACTCTCAGAATGAGCACTGACCCATTTCCCCAAGACCTAAAGAAATTGGCATGACTGGGTGGACAGCTGACAGATGTGGAAAGTAAATGTCTTGTGTGTTTTCTGTCCTTTCATTCCCATCTTGATTTTTTTTCTTTTTAATGAGAGCCAGTGTCTGTGGGGAGAGAATCCATTTGCTGAAGAGAGTGGTTGTCTGTATGAGTCCTGCTGTGGAAACAGGACTTAGAGGTTCTACTGATGTATAGAAGCTCCTTCTCAAGGCCATACTCACATCCCCAGATCCAAGGTTCTCGTGTGTCTTCCCTACGTGTGCAAAATAAGTATGGCCTGGTTTTAGCTTCTTAGAACAGTTTGGGAGTTAGCACTTTACACTGCAGTGCTCATGGATATTAGCAGATAAAATAAGGCTTTAACTTGGGGGTGATTTTGAAGGTATTGAATAGCAGAGGTTTTCTTTTTTTTAACTAACAGAAGCTATACAGACATTAGGTCAGGGTCAAATTCAAAACAGGGCTAGATATTTTAAAAAAAGAGTACCACTTGGAATTCTGGAACATGTAGTAAGTATAAATATCTACACATTTTATAGAAGGCAAACATTCATTCAGGAGAACCGGAAGGAGTGAGTTATAGCTTATGTTTGTCCCTTGGGTGAATTAAATATGTATTTTTATGCTTTTACAAAGATATTAGCCAAAATAAAGGTGTTTTAGTGCCAGCTGGATTCGAAAACAAGTGAGACTGAGTTATTTACTTTCATTTACATTGTTACTACCATAAATCCTGTATTAGTTAGCAGTATTTTTAAACAAACCTGTCATTTTAAAATGTCAGTGTTTTTTTTTAATGTGTCCCCAACTAGCTTTGTACAATAACCAAATTAGGCAAGCAGTGATGATTATACTTCATGAAATATATAAACCAAATGGACTTAGACTGCTTTTTACTCTCATTTGCTCAGCTTCTTCCCGCATATGTAGTTAAGTGTTACAATCCCTTTAGGTTCTGTACATTTTGGTGTAAGGAAACTAATGGTTTTTCTATACTCGCAACCAAATGAAGTTCCTGAAGTTCTTCCCTACTGACAATGTCTAATAAAATACAATCAAGGAAAGTTGACCAACGGAGTGCAAATGAGACTAATATTTATTCTTGAGTGTGATGGAAGCATGAGAGTCAGAAGGGACAAACCATGGGGTATTAGGAAGAGAACTAGTTTGGGAAGCAGAAAACCCGAGTTCCCGCCTCCTAGTTCTGCCACAAACCTGCTGCGAGGCCCATGGCCTTACTGAGCTCAATTTCCTCATCTGGAAAATGAAGGGACCAGAACTAGATGATGGCGACAGTGTCTCTTCTAAAAGACTAGCCAGCATTTATCAGCCTGGTGTCCTGCCGCTGTGAGCTAATGAAGACGGCATAATTGAGCTTCTTCAATCTCAGTGAAGCTCCATGTGTCCTGGGTTTTATCTCCCCATGAATGTACCTGTGGCTTCTAATGATGAAAATGGGAGTTGCTAGAGTCTAAGATCAAGTTTAAGGACGAGGATGGGAGAATATCTGAGAGAAGGAGAAGAGGAGAAGAAATCACTTGAACTTGAAGACGGAAGAGACACAGGTTGGCATCTTCCTTCGCCACTACCTTGATGAGGCCTTGGGATGGCTCCCTTCATCGCCGGAGGGCCGTAGATTCCTCCTGTGTTAACAGGGCAGGTTCTCTGTTATTGGAGGCCAGGGAGACCGATGGGTGGGTGAAATCAGAGCTAATATAAAAGACCCGTTCTAGAGGGTATCTTCTCACCATCACCGCCTTGCATTGGAGTGAGTAACAGGGTACGGTTGGCCCTTGAATAACGCGGGCTTAGGGGTGCCAGCCCTTTGTACCCACGGGTTCCTCAGTATCTGCGATTCTGCATCCGTGGATTCAACCAACCTCGGTTTCAACTACCTGTGGATTGCGTGGTACTGTACTATTTACTATAGAAAAAAATCCACGTGTAAGTGGACCCACGCACCTCAAACCAAACGTGACTCAAGGCCTTGATGAGTTAAATGTATAGTTAAATGGAATTTGTTCTTCTTTCTGTCCTTTATCTATCAGTTAGTGGAGATGTCAGTGAAGCAGGGATTCCAGAAAGATAGGCTGAGGGACTTCCCTGGTGGTCCAGTGGGTAAGACTGTGCACTCCCAATGCAGTGGGCCCGGGTTCGGTCCCTAGTCGGGGAACTAGATCCCGCATGCATGCCGCAGTTAAGAAGCCTGCATGCCGCAACTAAGACCCGGTGCGGCCAAAAATAAATAAACAAATAAATAAATAGGGTGCGCCGGGAAGATGGCGGAAGAGTAAGACGCGGAGATCACCTTCCTCTCCACAGATACACCAGAAATACATCTACGCGTGGAACAACTCCTACGGAGCACCTACTGAACGCTGGCAGAAGACCTCAGACCTCCCAAAAGGCAAGGAACCCCCCACGTACCTGGTTAGGGCAAAAGAAAAAACTAAACAGAGACAAAAGGATAGGGACGGGTCCTGCACCAGCGGGAGAGAGCTGTGAAGGAGGAAAAGTGTCCACACACTAGGAAGCCCCTTCGCGGGTGGAGACTTCGGGAGGCGGAGTGGGGGAGCTTGGGAGCCGCGGAGGAGAGCACAGCAACAGGGGTGCGGAGGGCAGAGCGGACAGATTCCAGCGCAGAGGATCGGGCCGACCGGCACTCACCAGCCGAGAGGCTTGTCTGCTCACCCGCCGGGGCGGGCGGGGCTGGGAGCTGAGGCTCCGGCTTTTGTCGGAGCGCCGGGAGAGGACTGAGGTTGGCGGCGTGAACACAGCCTGCAGGGCGTTGGTGCGCCGCGGCTAGCCGGGAGAGAGTCCGGGGAAAAGTCTGGACCTGCCGAAGAGGCAAGAGACTTTTACGTCCCTCTTTGTTTCCTGGTGCACGAGGAGAGGGGATTAAGAACGCTGCTTGAGAGAGCTCCAGGGACGGGCGCGAGCCGCGGCTAAGAGTGCGGAGCCCAGAGACGGACATGGGACGCTAAGGCCGCTGCTGCCGCCGCCAGGAGGCCTGTGTGCGAACACAGGTCACTAGCCACACGCCCTTCCGGGGAGCCTGTGCAGCCCGCCACTGCCAGGGTCCCGGGATCCAGGGACGGCTCCCCCGGGAGAGCGCACGGCGCGCCTCAGGCTGCAGCGTCACGCCGGCCTCTGCCGCTGCAGGCCCGCCCCGCACTCCGTGCCCCTCCCTACCCCCCGGCCTGGGTGAGCCAGAGCCTCCGAATCAGCGGCTCCTTTAACCCCGTCCTGTCTGAGCAAAGAACAGACGCCCTCCGGCAACCTACACGCACAGGCGGGGCCAAATCCAAAGCTGAGCCCCTGGGAACTGTGAGAACAAAGAAAAGAAAGGGAAATCTCTCCCAGCAGCCTCAGAAGCAGCAGATTAAAGCTCCACAATCAACTTGATATACCCTGCATCTGTGGAATACCTGAATAGACAACGAATCATCCCAAATTAAGGAGCCCTGTGGATGAAAGGCTCTTGGTGCTGCAGCCAGGAGTCAGTGCTGTGCCTCTGAGGTGGGAGAGCCAACTTCAGGACACTGGTCCACAAGAGGCCTCCCAGCTGCACATAATATCAAACAGCAAAAATCTCCGAGAGATCTCCATCTCAACGCCAGCACCCAGCTTCACTCAACGACCAGCATGCTACAGTGCTGGACAGCCTATGCCAAACAACTAGCAAGACAGGAACACAACCCCACCCATTAGCAGAGAGGCTGCCCAAAATCATAATAAGTCTACAGACACCCCAAAACACACCACCAGACGTGGACCTGCCCACCAGAAAGACAAGATCCAGCCTCATCCACCAGAACACAGGCACTAGTACCCTCCACCAGGAAGCCTACACAACCCACCGAACCAACCTTAGCCACTGGGGACAGACACAAAAAACAACAGGAACTACGAACCTTCAGCCTGCAAAAAAGGAGACCCCAAACACAGTAAGATAAGCAAAATGAAAAGACAGAAAAACACACAGCAGATGAAGGAGCAAGATAAAAACCCACCAGACCTAACAAATGAAGAGGAAATAGGCAGTCTACCTGAAAAAGAATTCAGAATAATGATAGTAAGGTTGATCCGAAATCTTGGAGATAGAATGGACAATAGAATGGACAAATTGCAAGAATCAGTTAACAAGGACCTAGAAGAACTAAAGATGAAACAAGCAACGATGAACAACACAATAAATGAAATTAAAAGTACTCTAGATGGGATCAATAGCAGAATAACTGAGGCAGAAGAACGGATAAGTGACCTGGAAGATAAAATAGTGGAAATAACTACTGCAGAGCAGAATAAAGAAAAAAGAATGAAAAGAACTGAGGACAGTCTCAGAGACCTCTGGGACAACATTAAACGCACCAACATTCGAATTATAGGGGTTCCAGAAGAAGAAGAGAAAAAGAAAGGGACTGAGAAAATATTTGAAGAGATTAGAGTTGAAAACTTCCCTAATATGGGAAAGGAAATAGTTAATCAAGTCCAGGAAGCACAGAGAGTCCCATACAGGATAAATCCAAGGAGAAATACGCCAAGACACATATTAATCAAACTGTCAAAAATTAAATACAAAGAAAACATATTAAAAGCAGCAAGGGAAAAACAACAAATAACACACAAGGGAATCCCCATAAGGTTAACAGCTGATCTTTCAGCAGAAACTCTGCAAGCCAGAAGGGAGTGGCAGGACATATTGAAAGTGTTGAAGGAGAAAAACCTGCAACCAAGATTACTCTACCCAGCAAGGATCTCATTCAGATTTGATGGAGAAATTAAAACCTTTACAGACAAGCAAAAGCTGAGAGAGTTCAGCACCACCAAACCAGCTCTACAACAACTGCTAAAGGAACTCCTCTAGGCAAGAAACACAAAAGAAGGAAAGGACCTACAATAACGAACCCAAAACAATTAAGAAAATGGGAATAGGAACACACATATCGATAATTACCTTAAACGTAAATGGACTAAATGCTCCCACCAAAAGACACAGATTGGCTGAATGGATACAAAAACAAGACCCATATATTTGCTGTCTACAAGAGACCCACTTCAGACCTAGAGACACATACAGACTGAAAGTAAGGGGATGGAAAAAGGTATTTCATGCAAATGGAAACCAAAAGAAAGCTGGAGTAGCAATTCTCATATCAGACAAAATAGACTTTAAAACAAAGACTATTAGAAGAGACAAAGAAGGACACTACATAATGATCAAGGGATCGATCCAAGAGGAAGATATAACAATTGTAAATATTTATGCACCCAACATAGGTGCACCTCAATACATAAGGCAAATACTGACAACCATAAAAGGGGAAATCGACAGTAACACATTCATAGTAGGGGACTTTAACACCCCACTTTCACCCATGGACAGATCATCCAAAATGAAAATACATAAGGAAACACAAGCTTTAAATGATACATTAAACGAGATGGAGTTAATTGATATTTATAGGACATTCCATCCAAAAACAACAGAATACACATTTTTCTCAAGTGCTCATGGAACGTTCTCCAGGATAGATCATATCTTGGGTCACAAATCAAGCCTTGGCAAATTTAAGAAAATTGAAATTGTATCAAGTATCTTTTCTGACCACAACGCCGTGAGACTAGATATCAATTACAGGAAAAGATCTGTAAAAAATACAAACACATGGAGGCTAAACAATACACTACTTAATAATGAAGTGATCACTGAAGAAATCAAAGAGGAAATCAAAAAATATCTAGAAACAAATGACAATGGAGACACAACGACCCAAAACCTGTGGGATGCAGCAAAAGCAGTTCTAAGGGGGAAGTTTATAGCAATACAAGCCCACCTTAAGAAGCAGGAAACATCTCGAATAAACAACCTAACCTTGCACCTCAAGCAATTAGAGAAAGAAGAACAAAAAAAACCCAAAGCTAGTAGAAGGAAAGAAATCATAAAAATCAGATCAGAAATAAATGAAAAAGAAATGAAGGAAACAATAGCAAAGATCAATAAAACTAAAAGCTGGTTCTTTGAGAAGATAAACAAAACAGATAAACCACTAGCCAGACTCATCAAGAAAAAAAGGGAGAAGACTCAAATCAATAGAATTAGAAATGAAAAAGGAGAGGTAACAACTGACACTGCAGAAATAAAAGAGATCATGAGAGATTACGACAAGCAACTCTATGCCAATAAAATGGACAATCTGGAAGAAATGGACAAATTCTTAGAAATGCACAACCTGCCAAGACTGAATCAGGAAGAAATAGAAAATATGAACAGACCAATCACAAGCACTGAAATTGAAACTGTGATTAAAAATCTTCCAACAAAGAAAAGCCCAGGACCAGATGGCTTCACAGGCGAATTCTATCAAACATTTAGAGAAGAGCTAACACCTATCCTTCTCAAACTCTTCCAAAATATAGCAGAGGGAGGAACACTCCCAAACTCCTTCTACGAGGCCACCATCACCTTGATACCAAAACCAGACAAGGATGTCACAAAGAAAGAAAACTACAGGCCAATATCACTGATGAACATAGATGCAAAAATCCTCAACAAAATACTAGCAAACAGAATCCAACAGCACATTAAAAGGATCATACACCATGATCAAGTGGGGTTTATTCCAGGAATGCAAGGATTCTTCAATATACGCAAATCTATCAATGTAATAAACCATATTAACAAACTGAAGGAGAAAAACCATATGATCATCTCAATAGATGCAGAGAAAGCTTTTGACAAAATTCAACACCCATTTATGATAAAAACCCTGCAGAAAGTAGGCATAGAGGGAACTTTCCTCAACATAATAAAGGCCATATATGACAAGCCCACAGCAAACATCATCCTCAATGGTGAAAAACTGAAAGCATTTCCACTAAGATCAGGAACAAGACAAGGTTGCCCACTCTCACCACTCTTATTCAACATAGTTTTGGAAGTTTTAGCCACAGCAATCAGAGAAGAAAAGGAAATAAAAGGAATCCAAATCGGAAAAGAAGAAGTAAAGCTGTCACTGTTTGCAGATGACATGATCCTATACATAGAGAATCCTAAAGATGCTACCAGAAAACTACTAGAGCTAATCAATGAATTTGGTAAAGTGGCAGGATACAAAATTAATGCACAGAAATCTCTGGCATTCCTATACACTAAGGATGAAAAATCTGAAAGTGAAATCAAGAAAACACTCCCATTTACCACTGCAACAAAAAGAATAAAATATCTAGGAATAAACCTACCTAAGGAGACAAAAGACCTGTATGCAGAAAATTATAAGACACTGATGAAAGAAATTAAAGATGATACAAATAGATGGAGAGATATACCATGTTCTTGGATTGGAAGAATCAACATTGTGAAAATGACTCTACTACCCAAAGCAATCTATAGATTCAATGCAATCCCTATCAAACTACCACTGGCATTTTTCACAGAACTAGAACAAAAATTTTGCAATTTGTATGGAAACACAAAAGACCCCGAATAGCCAAAGCAATCTTGAGAACGAAAGAAGGAACTGGAGGAATCAGGCTCCCAGACTTCAGACTATACTACAAAGCTACAGTTATCAAGACGGTATGGTACTGGCACAAAAACAGAAAGATAGATCAATGGAACAGGATAGAAAGCCCAGAGATAAACCCACGCACATATGGTCACCTTATCTTTGACAAAGGAGGCAGAAATATACAGTGGAGAAAGGACAGCCTCTTCAATAAGTGGTGCTGGGAAAACTGGACAGCTACATGTAAAAGTATGAGATTAGATCACTCCCTAACACCATACACAAAAATAAGCTCAAAATGGGTTAAAGACCTAAATGTAAGGCCAGAAACTATCAAACTCTTAGAGGAAAACATAGGCAGAACACTCTATGACATAAATCACAGCAAGGTCCTTTTTGACCCACCTCCTAGAGAAATGGAAATAAAACCAAAAGTAAACAAATGGGACCTAATGAAACTTAAAAGCTTTTGCGCAGCAAAGGAAACCATAAAGAAGACCAAAAGACAACCCTCAGAATGGGAGAAAATATTTGCAAATGAAGCAACTGACAAAGGATTGATCTCCAAAATTTATAAGCAGCTCATGCAGCTTAATAACAAAAGAACAAACAACCCAATCCAAAAATGGGCAGAAGACCTAAATAGACATTTCTCCAAAGAAGATATACAGAGTGCCAACAAACACATGAAAGAATGCTCAACATCACTAATCATTAGAGAAATGCAAATCAAAACTACAATGAGATATCATCTCACACCAGTCAGAATGGCCATCATCAAAAAATCTAGAAACAATAAATGCTGGAGAGGGTGTGGAGAAAAGGGAACCCTCTTACACTGTTGGTGGGAATGTAAATTGATACAGCCACTGTGGAGAACAGTATGGAGGTTCCTTAAAAAGCTACAAATAGAACTACCATATGACCCAGCAATCCCACTACTGGGCATATACCCTGAGAAAACCATAATTCAAAAAGAGTCATGTACCAAAATGTTCATTGCAGCTCTATTTACAATAGCCCAGAGATGGAAACAACCTAAGTGTCCATCATCGGATGAATGGATAAAGAAGATGTGGCACATATATACAATGGAATATTACTCAGCCATAAAAAGAGACGAAACTGAGCTATTTGTAATGAGGTGGATAGACCTAGAGTCTGTCATACAGAGTGAAGTAAGTCAGAAAGAGAGAGACAAATACCGTATGCTAACACATATATATGGAATTAAAAAAAAAAAAATGTCATGAAAAACCTAGGGGTGAAACAGGAATAAAGACACAGACTTACTAGAGAATGGACTTGAGGCCATGGGGAGGGGGAAGGGTAAACTGTGACAAAGCGATAAAGAGGCATGGACATATATACACTACCAAACGTAAGGCAGTTAGCTAGTGGGAAGCAGCCGCATAGCACAGGGAGATCAGCTCGGTGCTTTGTGACCGCCTGGAGGGGTGGGATAGGGAGGGTGGGAGGGAGGGAGACGCAAGCGGGAAGAGATATGGGAATATATGTGTATATATAACTGATTCATTTTGTTGTGAAGCTGAAACTAACATACCATTGTAAAGCAATTATACTCCAATAAAGATGTTAAAAAATAAATAAATAAATAAATAAATAAATAAATAAATATTTTTTTAAAAAACCCAAAAGATAGGCTGTACAGACAGAAAACAAAGGCCTTTGGTCAATGAAGAGTAAATTGAGGTGGGTTTTTTTTAGGTTGAAGGGTAAATGCATTTTTAAATTGAGATATAGTTGATTTACAATATTATATTAGTTTCAGGTGTAAAACATAGTGACTCAAAATTTTAATAGAGGGCTTCCCTGCTGGTGCAGTGGTTAAGAATCCGCCTGCCAATGCAGGGGACATGGGTTCGATCCCTGGTCCGGGAAGATCCCACATGCCGCGGAGCAACTAAGCCCGCGAGCCACAACTACTGAAGCCCGTGTGCCTAGAGCCTGTGCTCTGTGGCAAGAGAAGCCACCGCCATGAGAAGCCCGCGCACCACAGCGAAGAGCAGCCCCCACTCGCCGCAACTAGAGAAAGCCCGCGTGCAGCAACGAAGACCCAACGCAGCCAAAGCAATTTTTTTAATAGATTATACTCCATTTATAGTTATTATAAAATATTGGCTCTAGTCCCTGTGCTGTATAATATATGCTTGCAGCTTATCTATTTTATACATAGTGGTTTGTATCTCTTAGTCCCATATCCCTGATGTGCCCCTCCCCCTGGGTTTTGAGTTTTCAGTGTCACCATATCATGCCAAATTTCCTTCTATCCTATAGAAAACAGTTGGAAGAACATTCTCACTTGCTAAGAGTGCAGAGCCCTCGAGTTGCACTTTGGGGCTCAACTTCCTAGTATGAAAGTGAGTTTTCACACTGAGAGGACTAGTGCACTCTTTCCTCATCAGTGTGAGGAAACCTGAATTGTTCAGACCAGTACTATGGTGATGAATTCCGATTTCTGGCTTGAGCATTTCCTCGTGGGCCGTGGATCCCTTTTTTTTTTGGTTGGAAAACCGGCCTGGGAGTGGAAAGGGGCATCAGATCATCAGGGGACAGACATCGGCTTTCCTGTGGCCTCTGCAGGGCTCACAGGTTCAAACACAACCTCCCTGAAACCAAAGAACTTTAATTGAGTAGGTAAAGAGGTCCTCATAATTATAAACAGCAGTAGGTATAACAAGAGGCTAAATACCTAGCTGGGGTTTTAATTAGCTGGTGCTTCAAATTAGTCATTTTGGTTTCAGTCAGAAATCAGTGACGTTCTGCACTGTGAAAACCTCATCACCCTGTAGTTTGTTCCTCATTATACTTCGCCCGGTGAAGCTTTCAGTACAACGCCCTGCTGAGCAAAAAAGGAAAAAACGGGAGAGATTTGGTTGCATTCCAAGAGCAGTGAAACTCTATGGAGATTAAGTTCATTCTCACCAGAGATATGAGAATTAGCTGTTCTTTGTTGTATGTGTTAAAAAATGCAGCAGATAACACCCATGTGCACGCTCAATCTGCTCTTCCGATTTTTCGTCTGGAATTTGGTAGCTTAATGAACTGATGCAAAACGCAGCCAAGAGCCTTCTCACAAATCCAGCCTGGGTCGAAAGCCCCAAGCGCCCTGACTGCCGGCCGCTTGAAGGTTCTCATGCATGTTGAAGCACGTTTCCTTTCTTCTCTTCCTTTCTTTCCTTTCGGGTTTTAATTATCTTGCCCTCAGAGGAAGAGGAAGGTAGTTTGCAAAGCCAAGAGACCAAAGTCCCTTGGTTCTCCTCATGGGACAATGAAATGGGATCCCCGGGACTGTCATTCTGGGCTGTCAGGTGCAAGGAGCGAACAGAGAGCTGGAAAACTGACATATGGCTCGCGTTCCTTGGAAGCGTGAGGCTTCTGCTCTCATGTGTGCACGGAGCATCATGGCTGCAGCAAACCCTCTTCCCAGGTCCCACCCCCACTGAATATTGCTTTAACTTGTCCCCTCATCCCACCCCTGACACCCCATCGTTCTTACATTTCGGCAAACTGACGATGGGCTCAGGTTACACAGGGCCAGTGTATGATGCTGAGAGTGAGTCTTGTGCTCTACGCTTCATGGACCCCAGATGTTACCGTTGACTCCACGTCAGCCTCCAACACAGAGACATTGTGTCACGTGGCGGCCGTTTGGGGTTCTCATCTCAGCTCGTGAATGGGAATGACAGATGATGCCAACAAACGTAATACCTGTGGATGGCATCCGGGACTGTGAACGATGGGCTGGCTTTCAGTAGTACCTGGACTCGGCGTCTTTGTTGACCAGGCGGGGCCCAGACGTGAGGCCTGGGCTTTGGGTGGAGCTCTGGGGTGTCTTTGATGTTCCCAGACGGTGCTGACATTTGCTGGGCATACCTATGAGTGATCCGGTGAGCTCCTCTGTATCTGGCATGGTTTGCATTATGAAAGGATAATGTCCATGTAAACATCCTGTAAATGTTGCCACGATTTTTAGATGGGGAAATGAAGTGCTGTTTATCCAGGAGATAAGGCTATCAGGGTCACTTAGAATTTGTCAGTTCACGTATTCCTGTGGAGAAAGGCGGATGGTTAGGTGTATTGACCTGTTACACTCCATCTATATCAATATCTAGTTACGCTACCATGGATATTGCATGCTCTGGGATCTTATTTTGTAAATTAACATTATGATACTCACGAGCAAACTAGGCTACCAATGATAGGTATTAAGGTTTGGAATGTATTCAAAACCTGTCGACTGTACTTGTATATCATAACAGTATATCTCTTATAGATCCTTTAGCTCTTATGTTCGTTTGCATGTCAATTACCTAATTAAGTCTTCACATGACATTACAGGTTTCGTCTGCTAGCCGAAAGTAGAGCGTTCCTATGAAAACTTTCAGAAGCAAAATGGTGTAAAAGTGAAGCGTATCCCCCCAATTTCTGCAAGTTCTCATTATGCCACTTGGCTTTTAAGAAAGACCTATGTTAGTAAGGGAATGACGTTTTTTGTAAAAGAGAAAATCCTCTTCGGATTTTTTTTTCCGTTAGCGAACAAAGGTACTAACACAGGTCTCTCGTAAAAGTGGCTTAGTGCAAACGTTTGGAAAGCAGGGGATACCTGTATTAACATGGGGAAGGAAAGCAACATTTATACAGCACGCGCTAGGCATTTTATGTACATATATAATTGAAATTTTCCCAGTGTATATGTACTCACTTGGAGTGGAATTACAATCAAAAGCGGGGGGGGGGAACCCAATGAACAAAATAAAATCCACTACAGTGAGACTTATAGATGATGGTTTAGTATGCATAGTCTTGCATGATGAAGAAAATAATTGTTTTCTTAATAAGGAAGCATTCCATTCTATAAAATCCAAGGACCCAGAATGTATCTTAGATATAGCCTGGAAGCTTTTGTACTGATCCTCCAATGGGAAAGCCTGAAATGTCATGAGAGTCAGGGTTACACAGTGTTTATAAAACATTTGTGCCCTAAGGTCATTCAAAGGTTTTTACACCTCTTTTCATTGTTAGTAGTTTGTTGGTCAAGCCAGACCCCTTTCTTTGCGAACAGTTTCCCACAAAACAAGAAGGAGTGTGACTGATTGGGTGGCTTGGATTTTTGTAGACTTCTGAAGATGTTCTTAAACTCTCCTTTGATTTTTCTTTTCTTTTTTTGTGTTTTGGCCGCCCCACGTGGCATGCGGGATTCTTAGTTCCCAGACCAGGGATCAAACCCAGGCCCCCTGCAGTGAAAGCTCGGACTCCTAACCACTGGACCGCCAGGGAATTCCCTCTCCTTTGCTTTCATTACCACAGGCTAACACTAGCTGTGGGCCCAGGACAGAATTCCAGTTTATCCACAATAACATATTTGATAATTCCTTTCCCTTAGGACTTCGTGACATCTGTGAATTCTGAGCCCTAGGCCGTTGGCAACACAACGCAACCCGAATTCAGTACTTTTTTGCGCAGTGGACTGACTTTGGGGGACTCTGCTGTAATTGCCTGTAGTGATCAAGTAAGGACAAGGCAAGAGGATTATGCCTTACTTAAGTGGTCACGAGTACAGTTTCTAATAAGCAAGTTTCTGTTTTCTTCTGTATTCGGAAGAACTGGTCAGGGTCTTAAACCCATTGAGAATAAAGAAGAGGAGGCCTGCTCTCTATGCAGTATCAGTTCGGGTAGCCTCGGCTTGTTGTTTTGTTTTTTCTCCTTATTGATAACAAGGGAGATCTAAATAACTTACATGACTAATTCATCTTTGTCTCCTTTTGTCTTTTCTCTTTGCATGTCAGTCACTATGAACAAGACCGTAGTGCACTTAAGAAAAGGGAATGGGAGCGGAGAAACCAAGAAGTCCAGCAAGAAGACGATCTCTTTTCTTCAGGCTTTGATCTTTTTGGGGAGCCCTACAAGGTAGCTGAATATGTATGTCATTTATCTTTCTGGAAAATGGTTGCCTGTTATATTTTTGAATGCACTAATCAACACTTAATCTATTTGCAAAACACCCAAATCATCTCCGGGAGAATATGTTTTACAAATGAAATATATACATACGCTGTATTGGGGGCGATGGCAAGTTTCTGAGGAAGTCTTCAGAGACAAATTCCATCTTCTTGGGGGAACACAGTAGGATTTGCAAGGGACTTATGAGACTTCCTGTCTCCAAAGAATTCTTTCCTGCCCAACACTACCTACAGCAAGGAGTGCCCCCTGACGCTTTGTCTCACTTTGATTATCAGCGTGGCAGCCCCTGAAGACTTCATCAGAATGTCCATGGATATGTCGGTTTCTCCTCCCAATCAGTGCCATCCATGGCAAGGCCGCTGCTTTCTGTTTCCATTTTAGGTTGTTAGCAGCTGTTCAGTGGTTCGAGTACTCTTTGAAAATCACTGTTCTAGGAGAAAGGGCAAAGCCAATCATTTTTTCCCCAGTGATTAATAATCATGGGTTAGGAGACTGCCTCAACCAGAAGAGCTAGTGTAGCTAGGTTGATTTTCTAGTGGTATTCTGGCTAGTGTGTAGCTCCAATAATGATCACACTTCTATGTCTACAAGTATTGATTTCACAGTGACTGCCTCTGAACGTTCTATTTGGGGTGGGGTTGGGAGAAGAATCTTGGTGAATTGCTGGCAGCTGGTTGGTTTTTATTGACATTTACTAGCAGGGTAATTTTCTGTAATGAAACACAAATGATCTAAGAGGTAAAACAACAATAGAGGAAATGTTCACGAGTTGTGATTTTAGAAGAGCACCATTTAGGAGACAGTGACTGGGGTAGACAGTAAGCTGTCTGGACTGGTGACCAGTGAGACCAGAGTCCCGGTGCCTTGTTGAGACTGAGCTAGCAGCTGTTGATTGAGATACTCAGGTGCCTTCCAAATTTGGTAAGTCTGACAAAGAGACTATTAGTTTTCAATTTGTCAATAATAGTATAATCCTTAATAATCCATTTTTCCTATCTCAATTGATTTAATTTCTATACTGCCTTTGAATGTGCGCATGTAGAGATATGGTTAGCTTGACAAGGATTTATTGAAGGCCCACTGTGTGCCAGCCACGTCTTAGACTAGTGTCCAAAGGGAAATAAGACGTAGACCCTGCCTTCAAGGAATTCCTTGTCCAGTGGCAGAGATCATCACGAATGAGTGAGGGCATGACCGCATGGTAACTGCTGAAGAGGTAGGCAGGGGAAAGATGCCCGAAGCCTTCTTACCTCGTACCAAGGAGTTTGGACATGAGTCTGTACGCGAAGAGAAGTCATCGCAAGTTTTAAAGTTAGGACGTGGCTGGGACAGACGAAGAATTGTAAAGATGATGTTGGAAGTGTGGAGAGTGGTGGGTTGGAGGGAAGGGAAACTAGAGGCAGATAAAGAAGCTATTGTCGTTGGCTGAGGGGGGTTCATGGCAGGCTGGATTTAGAGTAGAGCCAGGAAGTTGAAGTGATAGGGCAGGTGTCTGCCTGGAGGTGGGGAGTGTGCGATAGGAATGAACGATTCCGATCTTTTAGATTTGAGAGGAGGCTGGTGTTATTAACAGGTTGTTCAGGAGGACAACAAGGTTGGTGCTTGTAGAGAAAAGGTAATTAATTCTGCTTTGAGCGTGATGGGTTTAAGATGCCAGTGGATGTCAAGGGAGAGATATCCAGTAGGCTCGGGGTGTATGGATCTGGAGCTAATGAGAGTGGTCAGGAGAGAGAGTTAGGTGTTACTACGTAGGTGGCAGTGGAAGCTGTGAGAATGGGTATTATCACTAAGCCAGATGGCCGGGTAAGGAGAACAAGGAGAGAATCTTGAGGAGCAGTAACATTTAAGGGGTGAAAGGGAGAGTCGTTTTCTTTGGTGATGGTGGTAGTCATTGTGGGTTGGGGAGTAAATGGGAAAAGGTGAAATAAAGAAAGAGAGGCAGTGAATGTACACTTGATCTTGCAGAGAGTCTTTGTATGGAGGGGGGAAGAAAGGAAGATACGTAGAACGAAAGGGGAACAATTGTTTGGAAGGAAGCTTTTTTTAAGGGGAGAGAAACGTGAACATGTTTAGAGATTGACGGGAAGGAACCAATGTCAGTGGAGAAGGCGAGGGTGAAGACACAGGAGAGAGAGGTGATGATGAGCAGAGCAAGGTCCCAGAGGAGATGAGAAAATACAAAACTGAGAACATGTGAAGAGTGATGAGCCTTGGGGAGGAAGGTGGGAATGGAATGTTAGGATGAGGAAGAAGCAGGAGAGTGGAAGGGAGACTGGGGACACGATAAGGAGCTGTGGCCTCCATATTTTCTAGAAAGTGGAAGAGAGGTCAAAGGATGATAGATGCCTCATCCCTTCTTGAGAAAGAGGAATGACCAGATGAGTTTTACCTCTTATCTTCGGAGGGGTGAGAAAAATGAGCTTTACTCAAAGGGCTCGTTCTGAAAATTCAATATCTACTCCATGCTTAACACTATTATGAGGCGTAGAACCCTTGGCTTATTTCCCCCTTTATAATTTTAAGTCTTGTTGAATTAATGGTCTTGTACCTTTAAGGTAAATGCCCTTTCTCGTTAACAAGCCTGTAATATAGATGCGTATCTATTTTTAGATGTAAGTAGTGTCGTTTTGAGTAGGCAGTTAAAGAACCTGTTATCAACATTGTCATTTTCAAAAGTCATCTGTCTTGATACGACAAGAGTACATCAGGTCTGTGTGTGGTTAGTAGCCTGGTGCCTTTATGCTACTTGATGGGGAAGAGGCTTTGCTTTGGAGTCGAGACTATGAAGGAAAGGAATAATGCTAACAGTTGATGACCTGGTAATTCTCTTTCTTTCACTGCCGCTTTGATGACTGACTGCCATCTTGTGCTGTGTACATGTTCAGGGTTTCCTGGGAGATCACTGGGCAGTATGCTTCTCCTTTCCCCCATATCACGATACTAGAACAGATGTACACCTCTAAAAGCTCCCTAGACCTGGACTGGTGTGGACACCCTTGGCGTATCTGGACATGCTAGTGGCAATGGGAGTTCTAGAGGTGGCCTGTGGTCCACCGGTAGAAATGAGGACATTCCTACCACAACTTTTCCTGAGGCTTGTGGTAGGAACGCCTACCAAATTAGAAATCAAAATTCCTGGTGGTTGATCAGGACTTTAAGGAAACTTCTTGCCACTCTAAATCCTAAAACAAGGCCCGATCGCCTCTCCGACGGCTTTGGTAGTTCATAAGCTAGCCAATGAGCATCAGTCCCTAGGACCCACTGCCCTTTCTTGGCAGAGAGAAGAAATGGTGACCTCTCATGGTCCTGGCTGATTTCTTTCCCTTTTTGGCTTCATCTCTACCACTCCCAGAATGGAAAGAATGTTGACCACCCCTAGATTGGGGTGCTGGTGGGTAACATCCCTTGGTGGCTGAAATCTGAGTTTGTGCTGTGCTGCTGAAAAGGATGTGTTCAAAAGTGCTTGAAAAATGTGAAGCCGTTTGACGTGTCTAGCTTAGTATGGAAAGATGGGGAGGGAAGAGGAACTGGCATGTACCAAGCGCCTCCTGTGTGCCAGGAACCGTGCTAGAGCTCTCTTCACGTGCTTGCCTAGCCCTTACAGCATATGGGTACGCATTTTCCCCGTGTTTCCCATGAGGAATTTGAGGTGAGCTTCTCTGCAGCCTCGTATCCGCATAAGTGTGATTCCATATCTGTAACAGGAAGCTGTTTATCCTCGACAAGAAGTCAGAAGACCCGATAAGCTTACCTCCTGTGTGACTTTGGGGAAGAAACTTTATTTCTCTGACCTAGAGTTTCCTTTGCTCTGAAGTGAATACTAGTAGCTGATAGAAAAAATAACTGATGATAACAACAACAAGTGACATTTTACAGCTCTTCACAGCTCAACAAGGATGAGGAAACCGAGGCGCAGAGACATTAAGTTGCTTATCCAAGGTCATTTGGGTCAGGGCAGGTAGAAGCCAGAGTAGACCAGAACAGCTGTGCTGACTCACACGGTGATTGTGAGGGTCAAGTCAAACAATCCGCGGAAACCTTGCTTTGAAATCCATAGTGTGCTACACCAATTCAAGGTATTAGCATTATTATAATTAGAGAAAGAAATAGCAACTTACAGCTTAGAGAGATTAACTGTAAAAATATTAGAATTTTAAAAAAACGAATTACTAAATCACATATATTAGCCACAATGAAATAAAAGAAAAAAATGAACCTCAAAACTGAAATTATTTTGCTATTTCAGTTTTGAGGTTCATTTTTTACAGCAGTCTCCTAGCACAGTGGTCTTGCAATGCAATTATATTACTGATTTGTAGATAACATTAGAAGCAAACTGAGGCAGCTCTGCATTTGCCGAAGTAATAAGAGGCAAAAAGCTTAAATGAAGGAGTGCTGTTAGTCACGAGCCACAAACCAGACATGTAATTTATGCCTGAAAATACTTGGAAAATGCTTTTCCTTGATGATGGAGAAATTGTGATTACTTAGAAAATAATGGCTGTGGAGGTTACCTTTAAGGAATCAACCAATTATCAAGAACGGGAAGCAAAGAATTGGCCAAATTGAAAGAAGCCTATAATTGATTGAAATGGCTAAATTTCCATTTTTGCCATGTTTACAATGTGCAACCAGGACGGCTAAGAACCCCCTGCTCCTTAAAAAGGTTCTTAAGACTCGGGGAGGATGAAGAAGACGATTAGTGTGAACCAGAAGTTGCTATGTGTATAATGAGCGTCCATCATGTAGGTGGACATAAATGTATTTCAGGCCCCGTTGGGTTTTCTAGCCAGTGGATCTTATATCGACATCTTGAGAAATTTAAAAACTGGTTGACAGTTACCCACCTCCAGTGTTGGGAAGGCAGAGAGTTGACTCTGACGACCTGGTCCGTATTGTTAATTTTTTTTTTTTTTTTTTTTTTGCGGTACGCGGGCCTCTCACTGTTGTGGCCTCTCCCGTTGCGGAGCACAGGCTCCAGACGCGCAGGCTCAGCGGCCATGGCTCACGGGCCCAGCCGCTCCGCGGCACGTGGGATCTTCCCGGACCGGGGCATGAACCCGCGTCCACTGCATCGGCAGGCGGACTCTCAACCACTGCGCCACCAGGGAAGCCCTGTTAATTATTTTGAGACTGTTGAGTGGTGGACTTCTTGAGGCTGTGTGTCTGTGTGTCCTCTGTGCCTAACCCAGCCTCATGCGTGTTTTGAATTTACCAGTGTGTGTTTTAGAATGACCATGGTAATTGCTCCTTGTAGCCACAGCACGTCTGTTACGGATCTTCCTTCAATCAGCAACTCAGAAAGTGTCACCAGTGAACTCAGCCTTGAACTATCTGCTATGTAGTTCTGGTCACAAGTCCCTCTGAGACAATTGCTGTGTGAGGAAGCTAGTTGAAGGGAATTGACCTCCCTTCATCCCCCCAGGTTATCCCAGCTCCACCCCTTATGCCATTAGTGTACAGGAAGGCCCTACGGTTGGACCTATTAACTTGGCCCCGTAACTCCATGTGCAGACATGCCTTCACCGAGTTAGACTTTAACACAGTTCTGCTTTTTAGTCAGCATAAGGAAAAGCCATGTGAAAAACGTCTTTGCATCTTCTGTAAAATTGGTGCTGAAAAAACGACTTGTTTTACTGTTCAGAGGTTCTCGTAACCTTGTAACCGAACCAACGAGAAGAATTCCTTTTCAGTATCCGGCAAACGTTTATCTCATTTAATGAATTAGGATGTGCTTCCTGCCATCAGACAAGAGAATTCTATAAGCTATGAGCTTTTTCTTTTGGCCTTTAGCTATCGAGAAGCTCAAAGTTCAATTTGACGTTCAGTCACAGTAACCAAGTTAGCTTAACCTTTGCTTTTCTGGTTATGTACCCTTTACTCCAAGCCACTGCAAATCCTTTATTGATATAGGCAGGGTATGAATTATAATTTGATTCTGTTCAATTCAGCAACAATTTGCTGAGTACCTAGGATGCATCAGACATGGTACTAAGTGTTGAGGACATGAAGATGAATAAAAGGTAGTCTCTGACCTTGAAGAAAAGCCCATAGTTTTGTGCTGGAAAAGAACTTATAACTGTAGTAGACCCTGTGTAGTAGGAGGTGGATTTTCTAGACTTATTTGGAGAGCTTTCAATTTTCGTCTAATTTTAGTCATGTAGACAACAGTTTTAGACATTGGACAGCTTAGAAATTCTCCTAATTTCAAGCATATTTTAAAATCTAGAGATGGAAAGAAATTCTAAGCATGCATCAGAAACCCAGATCAGTAAAACAGTAAACCGAAATGAAGAGACGTTAAAACCTAAGCAGGGTCTCTCCACCGAAGATAAGATGGACATGTCCTTTTTACTTACTGCTGAAATATGAACAGGGATGTGACTAGCTTGCTTGCAAACAAATGGGCCTTGAGGTTCTTGGGTCCTGATGATGTTGGCCCAGAGAGAGTGAACGACTTCTCAGAACTTTGAGGTATTGTGGTGTTCTCTGTGACATCTGGGGGCAAAGTTCTGATTCTCTAGACCTGTCTTTCAATGAAAGTTCAAAGAATTTTCGGTAAATGATCAATGAACTGTCAATGAAAGGTCCATAACTTTGAGCTTCCTGGTAGCTAAGGCAAAAAGGGAAAGGTTATAGCATTCTCTTTGTCTAATGGAAGGAAACATGTCTTAATTCGTTAAAGGAGACAATATAAATGGAGGCATTTAAAAATAGGAAATGAAATGGTGTTGTTTCCCTTTGTTGGGTCAGATCCTGAAGATGGCAGGTATCAGGCAATCATCTGGTCCAAGAGGTAAACTATTTGAGGGACCAGCACAGCCCTGCAAGTATTTACAGCTTGCGTTGAATTCTACTGGGCCCTGACCACAATGAAATCTCTTTGTTTTTTAATTTAGGGATTGAATAGAGGCCGGTTTTGGCTGCTGCCCAAACGGTTCCTTGGGCACCTCCGTTGAAGGAGACCGCTATATACACAGAGTTTATTCTTGCCTTAGCTGAAAAGTAATGTCTGCCATTAAAACTGACAAACCTAGGGACTTTCAGGGAATAAAAGTGATTTCTGCCCTTCTCTACCTATTAAATTATGCCTTTCAAATGTACCTCTGAACATGGAGTGATTATTCAGCTGAGGATTATAAGGAACTGTAATTGTTTAATCACTCCTTCAGCACCAAGGTTGCATGTGATGCAATATAAGATGTTCCTGAGTATAAGAAAACTAAAACTGACATATATTTATTTGATTTCTAAAACTCCCCATCCCCCGTGGAGCCCTCTTAGCATATCATTAGCATGCTTTTCCTTAGTCTTTGAATATGATTTGCCCCGTGACCCGAGTTGAATGCTCTATACAGTATGTGGGGATTATGGTAATAACAAGGCCAAGGTTCCCAGCTCGATTCCCTCTGGTTACTCCTTCTCTGGATCCGTTGCTGGGTCCTTCTCTTCTCTTAAAGGTTGACGTTCCACAGGGCTCTCTCCTGAGCCTGATCTTCTCATTCTTCGTTTCCTTTCCCTGGGTGATTTCATCCATTTCCAGCACTTCACCCTCCATTCATCCGCACACTCTCCCGTCGTGACATACAGAGAGCAGCACGCAGCCATACATCCTAGGTTTAGCCTGAGAAGCCAGGCTTGAATAGGCACACACCAGGTGTTAAGGGCGTGTGAGCAACCTTAGATGTGACACATCTGTCTTCAGTGGAGGTTGTACCAGTGGGGAGGTAGTCACCCCCTCCTGTACATGGAGAGCTGGCCTATGACTCCTGGGACATGGAGGCTACACAGGGTGGCCGTCTTCCCCAGGCGCTGGCCCTGCTGCCAGGTGGCTCCATGGGTGCTGGTAGCCTTCTTTCATTGCAACATCTTGGGCCAGGATGATGCAGCCTAGACACAAAGCAGCCCTTTGCCCCTGAATTCAGCAGCTGGTTTTGATAACACCTTTGGCAGGTAAAGAGAATAGACTAAAACGTCCTTGTGTTGATTCTCCATATGGAATGATGTAGTTGCCAACTTTGAAAATCGGACTTTGTTTTGATTTACTTAACCAACAGTTTAAATTCTTGAATAAATTTTTCTAAACCCTTGAAAAGACAGAGGAGAGCTTGAGTCACTGTTGATGAACAGTTTGCACCATTTCAAAGTAAACGAGTATGAATCATCAATATGTAAACAGAGTTGCCCCCAGAATATGTAGGCAGACACCAGTAATTTATGCAGTCTTTGATTAAAAGGAATTGGATTCACTTTAGTCATACGTTAGCTCAGTTCAATGTTGTTTAAGCCCATGCCTTTTCTAAACTGAATGTAGTCATGATAGCACAGTTTAACTGACTTCCTTATCCAACGGGCTAAGGCTTTTTCATGGTGTAATGTAGCACAAAGGGCTGACATGTCAAGAACAGACATAAGTCGAACATTCTATTATAATTCCAATGATCAGTAAGCGGAAGTTGTTAATCACAGTGTAGAATGTACAGTTCAACTCATTGGACCTAAATTAAGTTATTTCGCTAATAAAATTCGTAAGCAACGTAATTTAAAACTTTCTCCCAATGAGCGTGTTTAAGTAAGAACAGGCCAGGGAGTATACAGACATTAATCACACAGCTCATTCCAAGAGGCTCTTTCAACAGTGTTATTGATTTTTTTCTCTTACATAGCACATGAAATGTATGAAATTATATGGCAGCATGAGAATTTTAAAGAACCCTATATGCTAGTCTACTTAGGGCATCTGTATGAAACATTAACATTAGGAAACACAAACCTATTCATTCTCTCTCCTCCCACCCCCATCTTTTTGTTATTTTAGACAAACAAAGGTGATGCACTTGCCAACCGAGTCCAGAACACGCTGGGAAACTATGATGAAATGAAGGATTTGTTAACTAACCATTCTAATCAGAATCATCTAGTGGGAATCCCAAAGAATTCTGTGCCCCAGACTCCCATCAACAAAAACGAACCAAGCTTTTTTCCAGAACAAAAGAACCGAATGATCCCACCTCATCAGGATAGCACTCACTCCTCGGCACCGATGCCTCCACCTTCGGTTGTGATACTGAATTCAACTCTCATACACAGCAACCGGAAGTCAAAACCTGACTGGCCACGAGACAGTCAGAACACTAGCATGGTACCGGCCAGCCAGGCTGGCAGTCAGCCCAACAAAACGCAGCCCCCAACACAGGACCAGCCCCCTGCCAGACTGGAAGACTTCTTTGTCTACCCAGCTGAACAGCCTCAAGTTGGAGCAGCTGAAGAGTCAAACCCATCTGCAAAGGAAGACGGTAACCTCAAGTCCGGTGGAGGGGATACGTTCAAAGAAATCTTTCAGTCCAGCTCACCAGAAGAATCTGAATTCACACTGCAGGCGCCTGGGTCTCCCCTAGTTGCCTCTTCTTTATTAGCTCCCAGCAGTGGCCTTGTGGTTCAAAACTTCCCACCAGGGGTTTACTGCAAAACGAGCGTGGGGCAGCAAAAACCAACCGCATATGTCAGACCCATGGATGGCCAGGACCAAGCCCCGGACATCTCTCCCACGCTGAAACCTTCAATTGAATTCGAGAACAGCTTTGGGAATCTGTCATTTGGGTCACTCTTGGATGGCAAACCCAGTGCACCCAGTTCAAAGACTAAACTGCCAAAGTTCACCATTCTCCAAACAAGTGAAGTAAGTAATTTTTAAAGTTTTGTTTTGTTTCTTTTTGTTTTGTTTCGTACCTTCTTGAGCTGTAGACGAGACTCTTCAAGGTCAGAGTCTGAGTCTTGATCTCCTGTCACTTGTGACTTGACCGATTAACACTCTGCAAATACAGTTAAATCTCCGTAATTTGGAATGACAAAAGGCGAGGTCAGTCTGAGCGAGTGAAAAGTTGGAGTTATAAAATAGTTTCAGAGAATGCATTTGTAGTAATATTCTGTACAAATCAATCACATTGGAGATTTTCATTGGTCCTAAGCAGGATGAGGTACATGAAAAGACTGTGAGTCACCCTAGGCCTTCAGTAACTGATAGCGTATCATAAACATAAAACACAGAAGTTCCTTAAGGTACGAGGATGTACAAGTGTGATTTGCTGGAACCGGAAGTGGAAGGCATTCTTTAAGAATCGTAGTTTCTTGAGCGCTTGCAGGGCTGTTCCTTGGCAAGATCTTGACATTATCTTCCGTGTCCCTCAATCTTTCCTTCTGCATCACCTTCTTCTACAGATGCCTACCTAACCCTCTTGTACTACCTTGATCCCTTCTGTCAAAGCCAAAAGCATTGCCTTATAAAAGAGAAGTCCAGAGGGGCCAAAGCCTCTCCCAAAGGAATGAATCGCTAACGATTGGATCTCAGGCCTTGTGGCCCCTGGGTGGGGGGCATATATTGGGTGCCTCTCAGGTGCCACCATGTAAGCGGCTGTCTACTGCACCTCAAGCGCCTGACTGCAGAAGAAACCACTGCTTTCACTGGTGACTGAAGGCTTGAAAAGACACGGAGGAAGAAAGTAGGTTGAAATTCTTACTCGATAGGACTCACAGACAGTCTGTCTGAACTATTGCAGAGTCCGAGTTAGTGGTGTCTGAATTAGAGAAGTCTGACCACATGTACCCTACAGGTCTTCTTTTATTCACACTCAGCAGATGTGCTGATTTCAGAGGACGATGGGAACACCAAGGAAGGGAGGACGGGGGCCCTTGGTTTGGATTTGCTCAATGCATGTTTTGAGTATTATTTCATTTCTCAGGCGGTTTTGCTGTTGGTATCATCATCAATCATCAGGTCTCGTCAAGCTTCCTCCCAAGTATCTCTCCAGTCTGTCACCTCTTCACCCTCACCGCCTTCGAAGCGCCCGTGAGCATCTCTTGCCTGGGCCGCCTCCTGTCTGGTGTCCCTCCCTCTAGGCTCACCTCTCTTTCAAACCATCTTCCATCCAGGCCGATCCAGTGGGCAGATCTGACCATGTCACTCTCTGCTTTGGATTCTTCAATGCCTTCTCATTGCTTCCAGGAAACAGTCCAAATTTCTTAGTCCCACATACAAAGCTCTTCACTCTCTGATTTCATACTCCCTTCCCGACCTCATACTTCACGACTTCTTCACGTGCAGATGAGATCTCAGCCACGCGGAGCTACCTGTGGTTCCCCATCATGTCCTGCTTTGTCACGCTTCCTTGCTTTTGTGCCTGCTGTCTCCTCAGCCTAGAATGTCTCTCCCTACCCTCCTTTGTCTTCCTGGTGAAGTCCTGTTTCTCCTTCAAGTCTGCTTGGTTGTCACTTTTCTCCATGAAAGCTTCCCTGATTCCACGAGGCTTAATGACAAAGTCCTTTCTCTGGGCTTGCCGAGCGCCTTATATACACCTTGGCTGGCACTGACGTCATTGTATGGTAGTTACTCGTTTATGTGTCTGTCTCCTCTATTAGACTGTGAGCTCCCTGAGAGCAAGGAATGTCTCGTTCTTCTCTGTATCCCAAGTGCCTAGCAATCGCCTGGCACATAGTAGATACTCAATAAATGTTTGTTGAATGAATGAACTTCAAAAATCGTTACTTGATTACATTTCCTAAGCCATAATGTTAATCAAATAACACGAACAAAGGTAAACAATTGCTAGAAGATCCATTCTCAGTTCTATTTCCTTAATTGTACTCTGTCTGCCTGTGTCTTACTCTATTCTTGTCCTGCATGGTCATTTGGAAATCCTAAATCCTAATTTCCACCTGATGACTTAATACAGGAGTGTGATACTTAAAAGCCAGAAAGCAACCTACTTTGAAAGAGGGGGAGCCTAGTGGGAGGTGGGACATCATTCTTGCCCCGTCTCTCGCCCTGGTCTCTTCTGCTCTTCTTTCTTTACACGGCAGTGCTGTTACTCAGGACTGGTCTGGAAATAGCATTGGCCCATCAAGAAGTCTGTTATCCTGTATCAACACCTCATTGGCAGAGTGACAGCTCACAGACCCACTGAGATCCACTCCACTGTAATCCTCTCTCTCATACATTCTCAACATGGCTGGCCCAGATTCAGAACCGACTCCATGCTTTCACTCAGTGCTCGGGCACAGCAATGAGAGGTACATTTCCAAAGACAGTCTGAGCTGTCATCAGCTCTGGTGATGGTGCCCCACGGAGCAGCCTATGTGTACGCAGCCTTTAGTGACGGTACAAACAGACTTCGGTAGAGCCTTGTCTGAAAAATGGGTCGGATGCAATGAAGTCATGATAAGAGATCAATGAAGAAAGTACTTATTTTAAAATATAGGTGTCAAGGAAGGATTTGAAGGAGGGGTAGAGAGAAGCTTAGGGCCCTAAGGTCAGGAGAGTAATATACAGGTTTCAAGGGCAATGTGAAAACCAAAAATAAGCGGAAAGGGAATGAGAAGTTAGCCAGCCTAAGAGAGAACTTAGAAGATTAAAACGTGAGCGGAAGTACAGACAGGGTGGGGCCTTATGGAACTTTGAACCTAATGGAATTGATGTGGCTGAAACTCTGACCGAGTCTGGACATTCACCCTATTAAATCTTGATGTACTTTCCAAAAGCACTTAGCATTAGAATTCAGCCCCAGTCCCTGGCGCCAAGAGTTCCAGGCCTGGGGTTCTGGGTCCCTGGTCAAAGTAACCATCTACAATGAGTGGTAGCATTATTTTGAGTTATTACTGAAAAGGCTCGTCCACAGAGCAGTCATAGGATTTCTTTGAGCTTTCCCAGCTCTTTCCCTGGCTCAAGTGACAGGAGGCTGATGTGTGTTCATGAAGTGTATTTGGGCCGAGTGGGGGGTTGAATGACCAGGAAAAAGACACGTTCTAAGATACACAAATAAGCAGATATGAAGATATTAGTGAGTTGAGAGATCATAAACTATTTATTATTGGAATGAAATGTGCATGTGTGTGTGTGTGCCCTTATTTGTTTCTGTGTCTACACTTGTGTACGTAGTGGAGACATTTTAATTATTTCCCATCCTTGAAACTTTCCTTGCTTCTTAGAATTTCTGTACCGATAATAAGGCTACTAATAAATACTAACTAAAAAGGATACTAATAAAATCCAGCTTTCTTGCCAAAGGTCGGCTTTTCAATGGAAGCACGCTTTTTAAACAAATGATTTGTTTAAAAGCTTAACTCACTATCTTTCCAGGAAACAAACAAACAAACAAACAAAAGACTGATGTGTTCTGCAGTTGCGCTTAGAAGACTTCTCTGTGAACTGCATCTGAAAACAGTAAAAGACCTATTTATATCAAGTGGAAACTGAGGGTTGCTTGCAGATGGTGTTTCATTAGGAAACGAATTTGTTAATAAATGCAGCTTTATACATGATTTCATTACAGATGTTTTTGCTTATTTTTTCATTAGGATAAAAAAAATCTGCCTCTACGGTTTCTGTGTAGCTGCCCGAGTGCACCCAGCTCACGAATGTTAAGTTCCCACCGTTCTCTGCAGTTCTCACACAAGGGACCTGAGCTTCCTATCCACGTACAATAAATAAAGCTAATTACAGCCGCAGTGTTCGCTGCATAGGGTATAAAACAAGGCAGGCACAGGCACAAATGCAGCAATAACTTTCAGCTGGCGGACAAAGGGAGCCACTAAGATGAGCTAAAGCCAAATCCCATCATTCATATATGTATTCAGCGTTTCCATCCAATAAGCTTTCACTCCAATAAGCTTCCATAAGTACAGTATGAATGTGTGGAGTGTCATCACCATAAAGGGTCATTTGCTTTCCAAGGTGCTCTTGGCTGTGACCTAAGACTATCTGAGGTTCCAGTTGCCTCGAAATTAGGAGCCTCTTCGAAAAGTTGAATGGAACTGAAGGAATGATGGGATTTGGCTTTAGCTCATTTCAGTGGCTCCCTTTGTCCGCCAGCTGAAAGTTATTGCTGCATTTGTGACTGTGCCTGCCTTGTTTTATATCCTATGCAGTGAACGCTGTGGCTGTAATTAGCTTTATTTATTAAACGTGGATAGGAAGCTCAGGTCCCTTGTGTGAGAACTGCAGAGAAGGGTGGGAACTTAACATTCATGTGCTGGAAGCACCCGGGCAGCTACACAGAAACCGTAGAGGCAGATCCTTCCAAGAACGGAAGGCCGTCCAGCTGCTGTACGCAACCCATGCTAAGCATTTTTCACTTGCTGTACGTCGTGAATTTCTTTTTTTGCCCATTCTTGTGGAAATAAAATAGTATTCAGTCTAAGGCTCTCACTGCTTTAATCCCCACCTGGGAATGAATGGAGAAACCTTGGAAAGGCCTCACACTTTCAAGGGTGCCAGCAGAGACCTTGACCTTAAGATGTATCCCATAGAAGTGTAGGATCCAGAAAGCTTTGTATGTTCTCTGCCCGTCCATTGCATAGTAGTTGCTTTTTTCTTTGTGCTTTTTGACTAACTCTTCCAATTGCTTGGTCTCATTGGGATTAAAATTCATTTTCCTCACCACCCCTCTTCATTTGCCCTCCACCCCCCAGCAACTTCAGTGTCTCTCTAAGCTGAATGAAGTAGCCTTCGCCGAGCATCTGAAAAGCATCGTCAGTAATGCCAGTAGAACTTGGAGCCTCACATTCTTTGTGATGGAGAGGTCCGAGATGCTGGGAGAGGATTTATTTAAGGTTGTCATATTTCGGTGATTAAAAAAAGGTGTCTTGGGGAGGGGCGGCTGAGACCACCGTCACAATCATAAGGGTGTCTCACCAGAAAGTGACGCATAGCTGTAACCCCAGAAGGTTTCACGGAGACAGAATGCAAGATAGATTCTTTAATTTAATTTTTATTTTACATTGGGGGACAGTTGATCTACAGTGTTGTGTTGGTTTCAGGTGTACAGCAAAGTGGTTCAGTTATACATATATCCACTCTTTTTTAGATTCTTCTCCCATATAGGTTATTACAGACTACTGAGTAGAGCTCCCTGTGCTACACAGTAGGTCCTTGTTGATTATCTGTTTTATATATAGTAGTGTGTACATGTTAATCCCAAACTCCTAACTTATCCCTCCCTCCACACCTTTCCCCTTTGGTAACCATAAGTTTGTTTTCGAAGTCTGTGAGTCTGTCTCTGTTTAGTGAAGTCAGACAGAAAAAGACAAATATCATATAACATCACTTATAAGGGGAATCTAAAAAGATGGTACAAGTGAACTTATTTACAGAGTAAGATAGATTTTTTTTTCTTTTGCGGTACGCGGGCCTCTCACCGTTGTGGCCTCTCCCGTTGCGGAGCACAGGCTCCGGACGTGCAGGCTCAGCGGCCACGGCTCACGGGCCCAGCTGCTCCGTGGCATGTGGGATCCTCCCGGACCGGGGCACGAACCCACGTCCCCTGCATCGGCAGGCGGACTCTCAACCACTGCGCCACCAGGGAAGCCCAGTAAGATAGATTTTGAACTTGATCTTGAATACTGGGTGGAATCACAATAGGTGAAGAGGGATCTGCAGGGCAGGACCATTCACGTGCGTGCAAATTAGTGATGGGTGGAGAGACTGTCAGGTACAAAAAAGGGAGATAAGAACATACAAGGTATATTCTGAGCATAGGCCGGTTTGTCTGTGACTGAGGGTTTATCGGACCAAAGTGAGCTGGGGCTCAAAAAGCCAGAGACTTAAGTGTCTTGAATGCCTAGGTGATGTGGTATCCAGATTGTGATGCTGAACTTGAAACCCCACTGTCCCAGGGGCTTCATGGGTGGTGGCCTAGGAACTCTCAGGCCAATCCCTGTCACCGACTCAAGCAGTAATTTCTGAGCTCCTGCGTTCTCTATTCCCTTACCCGAAAGCACATCTCATTTCTTGCTCTGTAGGCATCGGTTTTCCTCCGCCTGCTTTCCCAAGGCTCTTTCTAGAGCAGTGCTGAAATGGTTGTTGCAAACGACGCTCTCCTCCCCTGTCCTTCCTTAGCCCCTCTCCCTCCATTTTCTCTAGTCAAACTCGGGAAGAGAGCTCAACTTTGGCCTAGTAAAGATTGTGCAAATGCCTGGGTCTTTTTTTATTTCCCCCTCTCATCTCCTCAAGTCCTCTTCTTTAGCATATATATTTCTTTTCTAAGGCTGTATGTAAGTGATTCAGCCATCAACATCCTGGAACCATGTCAGCTATTTCAACATTCCATTTTTTTAAATTAATTAGACTGTTTGGTTTCAGTGCAACAGTCTTGGTGCTCTGTGCTTTTAAATCCCTTGTCACTTTTAACACTTTTCTTTTTTTTTTTGGTTGGAAAGATTGATTTATTCTTATTCTGAAAGGAAACCTTTAATTTTTATACTATGCCAATTAAAATCATCATTAATAAGGATAGATTTTAAAACATTGCTATTTATTCATCACTTTAGTAATCCTCTGTGAGGGGATGTGTGGTATATTACAAAGTACAGTTTGAACAAGGTCTCCTGAGATGTGGGTTTCACTTCTGGCCTGGACTTGCTGCCTGAACTTGAGAGAGTGGGTTTACCTCTCTAGGCCTCTCGTTAGATGGGGAATTCAGATTAGCTCATCAGTGAGGTTTCTTCCAGCAGTAAATCTCTGAGGGCGTGCTTCTCCTTTGTGGTTAAGCCCAAACCCACCTTGTTTGTAAAGGTCCTTCAGCTGTTGCCTCCCTCCAAGAGTGTGGGCCTTGACAGCCTGGAGTGTGTGAGCCTTGTCTGCCCACCTCTCAGTCCCAACCTTCAGAACAGTTGGGGAATTTTGAAGACTTGGCCAATATGGGCAAACTAGAATTGGATCTTCTTTTGGGATTGGATACCAATTCGGCGTGGAGTATTATTATATTTCAGCTCATTTTTTAAAGAAACATAAACAGCTATAGGCTGCATTTCACTGAAAGACACCAAGCTGTGAACTCAGGAAATAGTGTCCTAATCCTTTTGTCACCACCCACTAACATAATGAAAGATGGAGAACTTCTGTTTTCACATGACTTCTAGGAAAATATTTTGACAGATTCAGTATGCAGTAAAGCGATAAGCTTTTGTTACGTGTGTTCCAAATCATCCTGTTATCACTGGATATATCGATTAGCTTAGTACATTCTGAGCCAGTCGTAAAAAACAGACTGTTCACATTCTGTGCTAAAGAATAAGAAAAATTGACGGGTAGATAACCATATTGATTCAAGCCAAACAGTGAATGCGAAGGGCTTTAGAAAGGAGTTATAAAACTCTTTATGGCTGTTGTAAGTCTCTTAAGTATTTTTTTTAATTGACGTGAAAGCAAACGATCTTTAATTGACTATCTTTTTAAAAAGTGCTATGCTTTGGTTACCGAATAGAGTTTATAATATAGGTGACAATAACAAAAGCCTATCACCTTTATACTTATGGTTTACAGTTGCTTTCATATACATCATCTTATTTTTTTCCAGCTTTATTGAGGTGTAATTGACAAATAACAATTGTATATGTTCAAGGTGTACAGCTAGATGTTGTACACCTTGATGTTTTGATATACATAAACACTGTGAAATAACCTCCACAATCATGCTAATGATTGTGTATGTGGTGAGAACACAAAATCTACCCTCTTAGCAAATTTCAAGCGTAGAGTATGGTATTATTAACTATAGCCACCACGCTGTATATTAGGTCTCCAGAACTTATTCATCCTGCATAACGGAAACTTTGTACCCCTTGACCAATATCTCCCCATTTCCCCCAAATCCCCAGCCATCTTATTTTGATTTGATTCTCACGGGGCCTGGGATTATTATCATTCTCGTTCCACAGATGCAGAAATGTAGTCTGGGAGAGACCAAGGGTTACTTGCCTAAAGTCACCCAGCCAGCAAATGGCAATGCTGGGACTAGAACCCAGGTCATCAGTGCCATTTCCATGATGCCATGGAAATTCAATTTTCTAAAATTACCTTCTCTACTGGCATGTAAGGGGCAAGAGAATAATGAGCTGAATCCAGCGTAAGTTGAAATTCCCCTGATGGGTTCATATTTCAAAAGTCAGGGGCCAAACCTACCAAAAGAGCAATTTTTCCTATGGTATTACAGGTTACACTCATGTGTTTTTCATTTACAAATATGGTGAGAAGTAGTGTTTTTGCAATATTCCTAAATGAGTAACATATGACACAACTTGTTAGAGGACGTCTTCTTGGTTCATGAAGTTTCTGAGTTTTTGTCTATTTGGTAGCATGACTTTAGCAGAATGATCAGACAACAGAGGTAAAAGCTGGATTTCTGTGGCTGAAACACAGCCATCCTCTAGATAAACGTTAGGTGTGAATGAGGGGTCAGTTAAAAGCGGGCATGTAAATAATTGTTATAGAAGGAGTAAGAAGTCTCTCAAATGTTTGAGCCCCCCCAAGTATAGTAATAGAAAAAACTTACAGATCATCAAATTTCAAGAGTACTTAGCAAGGAGCAGGAAGGATCCCTGGCTTTTATCCGTAGATGCTGAATGGGTGAGTCTCCCTGTACCTTAGCAAAAGAATGCAGGGAATCCATCGACTGCCTACTCAGAAAATCACTGTGAGAATCCGTGAACTAACTAGCTGTGAAAGTTCTTTGAAAAATTTACCAGGGTCTGGAAATGGGAGATATATTTGTTTGCCATAGACGGCCATAACAAAGTATCATAAACTGGGTGGCTTAAACACCAGAAATTTATTCTCTCACAGTTACAGAGGCTAGAAATCCCAAAAGGTATTGGCAGGGCTGAGCTCCCTCCGAAGGCTCTAGAACAGGATTCTTCCTGGCCTCTTCTAGCTGCTGGTGGCCCCAGGCATTACTTGGCTTGTAGACCCATCACTCCACTCTCTGCGTTCGTCTTCACGTGGCCTTCTCCTCTGTATGTCTCTCTGTATCCTCTCCTCTTCTTAAAAGGACATCAGTAATTGGGTTTAGGGCTCACTCTACATCCAAGATGATTTCATTTCTAGATCCTTAACTAGTTACATCTGCAAAGACCGTATTTCCAAAGAGTTACATTCTGAGGTTCTAGGTAGATATGAGTTTTGGGGGGACACGAGTCAACCCACTACGAGAAGTGTCATTTCTTCGCACATCCCAGACTGGGAATGGAGGGAGGCCGGTAGTGTTCATTATGAAAAACCCAAGCCAGTCCACAAGAGGGAGGTGGGCTTCTGCACCTCAGAACTGAATTCAGGTTTAGTCCGCAAAGGTTCTGAGCCAACTTCTCTTTAAGCTCTTCACTTTGACTGTGGATAAACTGTTAAATACAGTTGTGGAGAAGTGATTTTTAAAAATCCTTTAGATAGTAGCTATAATGTTTCTTCCTAATTAAGTAATAGAGAAAAAAGAATTTGTTAATGCAGTTGACTTGATTATGAACTAGAGCTTAGGTGGGCAATTTTTTCCATGAAGTAAATATTTTCAGCTTTGTGGGACACACAGTCTGGCAAATCCTCAACTCTGTCACTGTAGCATGGGAACAGCCATAGACAATACGTAAATGAAGGGGCATGGCTGTATGCCAATACAATTTTATATGTGAATACCAAAACTCAAATATCCCCTATTTCCATGTTTCACAAAATATTCTTTTGATTTCTTTCAACCATCTTACAGTGTAGAAACCATTCTTAGCCTGTGAGCCATACCAAAACAGGCCGTTGGCTGCATTTGACTTGCAAAACAGTGTGCTGACCCCCGGGCTAGATCTAGACAAAGCTTCAGACAGCAAAAACCATTGGCTTGCTCTACCTGTCATCAATAGGAAGATGGCTTTGAGAAGAGAGGGGAGGAAGGTCAGCTCTACAACCTGCAGAGAGCAGAATCCTGGGTCAGGAAAGGTGCTGGTGGTGAAGGTAGAGCTGGCCGGTGGGGGAGAGGCTCCTCCAGGCCTGCAGGCAGATGGATAAGAAGGCTTGGTACCCAGGATTAGAAATAGTCTTCACACCACAAATCACGTCTCTGCCCAGGAGGGTTCTCTTTCCTTAGTGACTCATGGGGTGAAGGTCATTTTCTCTTTTGCTTTCTTAGAATTGGAGTGCCTAAGCTCCTAGGAACAGGGGACCATTTACGTGCTCGGTCTGGGCTCAGAATCACAGATGCAAAGAGATGATCTCAGAGATAACCAGTAAAAGGAAGCTGGTCCTATCTTTTTTTTTTTTTTTGTGGGAGTCCCTGTAGGGACATTTTTTTTAAAAAATTGGAGTATAGTTGCTTTACAATGTTGTGTTAGTTTCTGGTCCTATCATTTTATCGAGGGAGAAGAACCTAGTCTAAACCCAATTAGGATTCTGGACTGGGAGGACAAAAGTGTGTATTTGACTTGGGTGTGGGGTGGAAGGGATTTCTAAGATTCTAGGAATAGCATGTCCTCTGGCATAGACTGTGACTTTGGGTTAAGTGGGGTGAAAGGGCTGATGGTCTGTGGAAGCCCCTATAGGCTCTTCATAGCCGGCGTGTGGGGTGTTTGTGTATGCATGTGTACATATGCCTGTGCCGTTGTCCGTGTGTCTCTCTGGGGGAACCTGCGAAAGCAGTGGAATTCTGGGAGGAGAAGGCTAGAGAATGATGGCTTTCTTGGTACTTCATGAAGCTTTTGCCCAGCCTCCACGGCAGTACTAGGTTCTGAGGTGACTTAGAATGAAAGAGTGATAGGAGAAAGGATCTATTTTGTTGAGGTTTTCAAGGTGAGATGAGGTTGAGCTGAAGCTTCAAGTTGAAATGCGTGGGTTGATGGAAAAAAAGGATGTCGAAATGAAATGGACTGTGTAAAGCCTTGGCAGTTGGTTGGAGTTTCAAGGGCTGTGCTTTTTATGATGTAAGCAGTGATAGCTCACTGCTTAAAGTATGTACCATTGAAGAATGCTACAACTATATTGCAATTTCATTAAATAGGTTGCTGATGGGAGAAGTGGCTGCCATCTTGCAGTTCCAGGGGTCACCATTCACATAGACTCTACAATGGGACTGATGACTCCTGAAGCTGGTTAAGGAGATGACCCTGGTTTTAGAGCAAACCTATTCTTTGACCTTCCTCTGCCTTTCAGCATCCCCTGTTCTTCCAGGTCTTGATGTAAACTTACTGGGGAAGCCGGCTTCCCAAGAGACATCCAGAAATGCCCTCCCAGGCACCTGCTGGAAATGAAATCAAGATGCTCACCCTGAGTGGAGTCTCACCAGTTGGTCTCTCCTTTGTACTGAGACACCCAAACTATCTCTCTGCAGCTCTACTCTATTTACTTGAACAAATGTGGCCTTCGGATCACTGGGGAGATGGGAAGATCTAACATGCCTTCCCAGGCAAAAAGGACCCACATCAGAGAGTTAAGTCTGAATCCACAATCCACCTAAAATTAATCTCAAAGGAAATAGTTTTGTTGGATATTTGAGTGCAACATCTGGCCCAAGGCCAAACGTATAAACAACAGTGTAACATTTTGAGTTGTTCACATTGAGTCTGATATCATGAATTGGGATGATTTAAATCTGAAAATATTATCATATGCATTGTTGGAAAGATCCATTAGAAGAGACCGTGTATCTCATATCTTCTTTTATTGATTGACTTTATTTATTCATTCAACAAACTTTTATTGAGCACCCACTGTGCTAGGAGCTGGAAGACTGAGATAATGAAGACATGTTGCCTGATCTTAAGTAGCTTAAGTCAGGGCATATGGACACAAAAGCAGAAAAATCACAGTGAAATGTAATAGATGGTTGTTCACTATTCTATGGGAACTGAGAGAATGATGAAGGGTGTCTGAAATGTTCAGAAAAGCTTCTTGAAGGAAGTAGTAACTTGAGTGCTAGCTCTTGAAGTGTGATTAGAAGTTTTCTTGGTGAAGAAGTGGCCGTATAGGCACTCTACCATGTAAAGCCACATCAAGTTGTAAGTGAGCCCGTTGACTCCTGGGATTCATGAGACACAAAAGAATCAGCTGTGTTTGGGGAGTTAGGAGGAGACTTTTTAAAATTAATTAATTGATCTCTTTAATTTTGGCTGCGCTGGATCTTCGTTGCTGCGCGCGGGATCCCTCTAGTTGCGGCGAGCGGGGGCTACTCTTACGTTGCGGCGAGCGGGGGCTACTCATTGCGGTGGTTTCTTTTTTTTTTTTCTTGCGGTACGCGGGCCTCTCACCGCTGTGGCCCCTCCCGTTGCGGAGCACAGGCTCCGGACGCGCAGGCTCAGCGGCCATGGCTCACGGGGCCCAGCCGCTCCGCGGCATGTGGGATCCTCCCGGACCGGGGCACAAACCCGTGTCCCCTGCATCGGCAGGCGGACTCCCAACCACTGCGCCACCAGGGAAGCCCGCGGTGGTTTCTTTTGTTGCGGAGCACGGGCTCTAGGCGCGCGGGCTTCAGTAGTCGTGGCACGTGGGCTCTAGAGCGCAGGCTCAGTAGTTGTGCAGAGGGCCTGAATTGCTCCGCGGCATGTGGGATCTTCCCGGACCAGGGCTCGAACCCGTGTCCGCTGCAGTGGCAGGCGGATTCTTAACCGCTGCGCCACCGGGGAAGTCCCGAGGAGGAGACCCCCCCCTTTTTTTTTTTTTTTTTTTTTTTTTTTTTTTTGCGGTACGCGGGCCTCTCACTGTTGTGGCCTCTCCCGTTGCGGAGCACAGGCTCCGGACGCGCAGGCTCAGCGGCCATGGCTCACGGGGCCCAGCCGCTCCGTGGCATGTGGGATCCTCCCGGACCGGGTCACGAACCCGTGTCCCCTGCATCGGCAGGCGGACTCTCAACCACTGCGCCACCAGGGAAGCCCAGGAGGAGACTTTTAATGCTGTGAGTACAGCAGATGATGTTGTAGAAAAGTCACGTTGGCGGGGTGGGGGTGGGGGTGGGGGGATGGGGGGATTGGCAGGAGAGTAGGGGAAAGGGAGTTGATGTCGTCATAGGGCTGGTAAGGTTTGAGGCAGAAAGAGTACTGAGCAGGCTGTTGAAATATTCCAGGCCAGAAATGCTAGCAGTTTGAATTAGGGCCGATTTTGAGGTAGATTTTTAAGGTTGATTAGATGAGATTCGGTGATTAATTAGATGGGCCATTGAGAGGAAGCCCGCGGAGAGGATCTAAAACGACTCTGAGGTTTCTGGCTGGTGACACCATTACCCAAGATTCTTTTCTTTGATACCCAAGTCTTCACAAAGCAGATAAGTTTCTTTCTTTTATCTCTTTTATTGTCATGCTGTCATGATATTATAGGCTTTGAATGTCATGATATTTGATTAATGTTCGCACAGTGCTTCTGCAAAGCTTTGTATGAAAAATCATGATTATTTTCTTATGCTCCAATGAAGGATTTATTTCCTATAAATGGCCTTTTTTGATTCACCACTTAAAATTAATGTGTTAGAAAGATTTTATTAGTACTTTAGAGAACATGGGAAAATATGCTGAATACTTTCTTAGAAATCATAGAAGTGGAAATGAAATTTCCTATAAGTTATGGAGTATATTAAATATTAAATCATGTTTTGTATTTTGTAATTTTTGGAAGTCAAATGAACACATTACCAGTTGCATTTCTCTTGTAGTGATAGCTGTGGACTTTGCTATGATCTTCCCCGATTTTTTTTTTCCCTTTAGACTCAAGCTGTCTACACAGGGCACCTGCTTACAATGGAGAGCTGCGGTTAACTTTCCATTCCACACCACCATCCCCCCCCCGCCCCCCGCCGCCGCCCCGAGATACAATCTTTAGTGACAAAGCACATCTTTTGTTTTTGGTAGACTTGGTGTAGGGTTATGATGACTGACCCTCTATATAAATTGTTACCTGGAAAACTGTTCAGCTCTACTTCCTTGCCTTTGTTTGGTGGACATGTTGATTGCCATTCAGTTAAGGTGATGAATTTCTGGTGTGGAGGCAGAAGAAAGGACTAGAATTGAAACTAATTGAAACTAGTGCAAACTAAACTAATTGAAACTAGTGCAAACTAGAATTTGCACTCCATAGTTTCTAGGATTCAAATGGTGTTTTTCAATGATAGGAGAATTAATCATAATAATATATTTACCTTACTTATCCACTCCTGTTCTCAACTGTTTGAAATTCTCTCTGTAACTTCTCTATACTTTCTTATTTTGAAATTATTCTAAACACAGAGAGGTTGGGAGCTGAGAGCCTCACTGTTTGCAGTGAACAACATGGAAGCCAGATGCCAGGAGACCTCACCAAAGGCCTCACCATGACTAAGTTATAGAGCTGAGCCTGAACTCTAGACTGGTAGCTCAGTACATTAAGTTAAAAGAACAAAGCAATCAGCATCTTAAAGAACAGCTGTACAAGTTATAGAATTAGACGTTCTTGATGATGGAAGGACTCTGCAAAGCCAGTAAGTCCAGCTGGCTTAATAGAAATGCATTAGTCGGCTATTAGGCTGCACATTTCTCACCCAGGAATGGGAAAGTCCTTAAAAGCCACAGGTGAAACCTTCATGTGCGAGCGCTTGCATCAAAAATAATCAAGTGCAACGTGGCACTTGGCCACTTTTCACAACTCAGAGTTACAGATACAAGTTCCTTAGTTGGGGCACTCCAGCAGATATATTAGCCATAGGGAAAAAACAACATCTAGCTTCTTCTAAATTTTGACTTATGAAGGAAAAGGCATCCCTAACACATAAATATGTTCATTTCACCTTCTGGGAAGAAAAGAAATGAAATTGCAGCTGCAGTGTGTTATTGAATCGTCCTGAAATTAGACTTTAGAGTTCGAGAAGATTGAAAGATTGAATGCCAATGTTTTCTACACAGGCAGAACCAAAAAAGGCACTTTATACGTTTGTTTCCTCACTGTTTCAGCTCTTACATAGAATTAGTCCAAATCGCTGTTAAAAATCACCATGTGTGACGTAGCAGTGCTTTAGCATGTTAAAATGCATATTGGGTTGGGGATAAATTGAGAACGAAATTAATATTAGATTTAGTTTGTGGATTTTAACTGCGACATCATTCCTTATGTGATTTACATAGGTAGACATAGATATATTTCTCTCCAAACCATATTAACAATATACACATAAAGACCGTATAATAAAACAAACAAAAATTGTACTTAATCACTGCTGAGAAAGACGACTGTTAATTTTTTTAATGGCAATCTTATAGTAAAGTCAAATGGCATAGGGAAAAAGAGGCTTCGCTAAGAGAAGTTTTTAAAAAATTGCATCTTCATATATCAAGAGGATATAGCACTTCAACCTAGAAAGAACAGCGTTGTGCTTCCTGTTTCGAATAAGCCATTAGGCATTTTTGTCTTTGCATCTCTGTTTAAGCTGTACAGCGTTATTTATTCCAATAATTAGTGTTAACTTTCTTGGCAGTAGGCAATATAGTTACCTTTAAAATTTAAATGGGATAAAAATGCCTTGAGAACATGCTTTAGGAAAACTCTTAATATTTATTTTCAGTTGGCTCTTTAATTATTCATTTGTGTAGTATTTGAAAAAGAAGAATCTTGAGAAACAGAAGGCCACGGACAGAATATGTCCCAGATGAACGGCTTTGGTTTTTCCGTTGGTTGGGTAACATCCTGGATGGCTAAGCCGTTAGTGATGCCAAGTGGAAGCTCCACTACCCCTTCACCTTGCCAGTCTAAACGCATTTCCGTTAGAACAGCCCACGCCGCTTTTTCTCGTTCTGATTCTCCTTAAAATAAGTTTCCGTCATTACCCCTGCTCTCCTCCCTTCCTGGGTATGTAAAATCCCAAGGTTGTAGGTCCCTGAATTATCAGCTTTGACACCTCCATTCCCAAGGCAAGGAGGCAATGACTGCAGCTTATTTGAAGATTCTCAGTGCCGTTTATGTGGCTCTGGATTTCAAATATAAATATGAAGGTGATTACTTTTTTAACTACATAAATTAATTAGAATGTATTTTTAAGCTTAATAAACCCTATAATTCTGAATAAGCATACCAGTTTCAGAGCAAATCAGTGTTTCTAAAGATGGAAGGAATAAAGCGAGGCTGTTCTGAGCTATTATGAAGAACAAAGGCAATCTCAGGGTAAGGTTGATACTTATTCGTTCATTTATTATGTATCGGGCACATCTACATGCATAATGTAGTTTCAATCTTTATCAGGGATCTGAAGATGTTAGAAGAAGAGATGACTGGATTTTTGCCAATTGCAGTCAGAGTTCCTGGCAAAGAGTAGGTGCTCATTAAACATGTGCTGAATAAGTTAATGAAGCCTCTGAAGAACGGAAGCGGCCGTAGCATATTTGAGGCAATTAGACAGTAGTCACAAGAACAAGTATATTCAGTTGTGTGATAACGAAGTACAGATATAAGTGTATTTTAAGTGTAGGCCTTTCTTGAAGATGAAGGCCCTGAGACTGGCCAGCAAAGCAGGCTAGGATTCAGGGAGGTGAGGCTTGGGGGTGAGGGGAATTGGATGACCAAAGACCAAGAAGAGAAGTGAGAACAGTTTTGATAAGTAACAAACCAGTCACTAAATCAACCTCGTTTGACCTTTGACAAGCAACTCTTACGTGCAGAGGACTGTGCTGGGGCTTTGAGGGAGACAGAGTTGGACAAGATCGTGCCCTGCATTCAGGAAACTTACTTTGAGCAGGGCAATTAAGATATGTATTCGAATAACAACAAAGCAAGGTAAAATGTCATGGTTACCAGAGTGCTATGCGAGGCCACAGTAGGCCGAGGTGCATGCTGGCGGGCAGATCTAGGGTGGGTCTGGGGACGTATTGCCATCTGCACCAGGTCCTGTAAAGCACTAGGATGAAATCATGGTAGTGCACTGTCTTGTGTGTCCTTAGACTTTTTTGAGGCGCTGATGAAATCTCTAGCTCCTCCCCCCAGAAAAATCTGCTAGTGGATACACCCAAACAATTTTGTATACAGTCGCTTAGACTTCCTGAAAGCCATCTCTGGACCGTCCGGGGAATCCATGTACCCACAATTGAGAACTTTGGTATAGTGGGGGGAAAAATGGCTTTGGAAAGGGGTAGAGGGTAGAGCCATATTTGAACTGCAGCTCCATCGCCTCTAGCTATGTGACTGGGGCGAGTTTCTCAAGCCCTCAGAGCGTCAGTTTCCTCATCTATAAAACAAGGACAGTAACCCCTACTTCATAGTATTGAGGCATCAGATGAGTTAACTGAAGTCACATGATTACACGGCCAGGTGCCCGGCACACAGTACTTTTCACGACGCGGCTGTGTATGTCCCCCTGAGAGCGGGGGCTTAGTGCTTAGCTAGGTTATTTTATCGAGTGCTGTCTGTCTCTCTTCTTTCTAGTCCCACCAATCAACAAACTATTTGTGCTTTGAAGTAATCCCCAGTATGTAAAAGAGAATGAGCCTATGCGGCAAAATTAACTGAGAAGTATAATCCCACACCGGATTCCCAGGATAATAAGCAAATTCAAAAATGAGCCTTATGTTCTATTCGGATGTTGAGATCGTCATGCACTGAAAGGGGCGTGTATGTGTGTTTGTGTATGTACGTATGTGTGTGAACAACAGAACGTTAAAATGGGGTTTCGTGGTCTCTCCGTCTCCCCCTGTCCTGAGGGCTCTGTGCCTTTGTACTTCTCAGGGACACCTGTAACCATCACCATGTGTTTCGCATGGTTTGTTTTGAGGTACTGAGGGATGCCTCAAGATCTGGGCAGGAGCATGCATGCACACACACAGACACAATCACACCCACAAACACAAATGTATACACACAAAAGCCTGTACACCAACAGAACAAAAGCAGCAGGTGACAAATACATACTGTAGTTGTTGTACAAACATTCTGTAGCTTTACAAGCATGATATTTACTGAAGGAATAAAAGGAGGGTGGCAATGGGTGGTTGGGTTTAAAATCAAAGTTACTCAGCTGGTCATCGTACAGGTGACTCAAGTTGGCTTTGTGTACGGTGAACGTTTTGATTGCAGGCCTTAAACATATGTAATCCTAATTTTAAGAAAACTGGTGGACTAAATACTCATTACACAAACAAAAGCCCTTCCATTCAGCTTTTCATTGCTTTGCAGTTATTTTGTCCAAAGTAAAATGAGTAATTATTTGAAAGTACTTTTAGCACACGCACCATGTGGGCTGCGCTTGTTCCTGACATCTACAGTCCTTTGAATGGAAGTGCCAAAGGCCCCCTGCCACCGTGGGCCACAGCCAAGTGTCATGTGAATCTGAGTCTCACAGGTTACACGAGCAAGAAACAACTGCCGGACCAGCCTGCTCCTGGGAAAGATGCAAAATGCAAGCACTAGAGAAGAGCGATGAGGTCTTGTCCGAGGCTAGACACCGAATAGGTAGTTGGTGACTGGGTGGATGGGTGGACAGGTGGGTGGGTGGGTAAATGGATGGCTGGATGGGTGTGGATGGATGGTGGGTGTTTCAGGCAAGCCTAGTGCTATAGCAAGATTCGAACCTTCATAATAGATCAGGGCATGCTTATTCACTTCCATGAAAAAGGAAACTCTTTTTTCAAAACAAAATTCTTGTGATTTGCTTTACAATAGTTAACACTGTGTTTTTAAATCAAAAATTTATATTAAGTGATCCTAACCTGTATTATTTCGGTGGGTTTTTTTGTACTGAGAAACTCCAAAAAGTTGATGATTTGGATAGGTAGTAATTCCTAAACCTCAGATATTATTATTTCCATTTTTGTTATTATTATTAGAAGGACAATAGCTCTGGAGGGTCAAGAATGCCAGTGGATATGCGTTTTGCCACACCAAACCCTTGCGTGAGGTGAAATGAGTGGAGAGATCAGAAGAGAACTTGACCATCCATCATCCAGCTGATCTAAGTTGTGGTCTGGGGTCTCCTTGTATTGGCCATACACACATTGAGCAAGTCGCATCTCTTCTCTGAGCCGAACATTTCTCAGCCCTATCAGAGGGAGGAGTAAGCCCTGCTTTACTTTCCTTAAAAGGCTGTATGAAAATATACTGAGGTTATGGATGTTCAAGTTCTGTGTAAACTGTAAAGTGCATTGTGCGTGCATGGTGAGAGCTTCCCAGATCCTTTTATCTGTCCAAGCGGAGTGACATATGTGTTCTTGATCACTGTGGTTGCAAGCAGGAGCGTATCAGTCTACCGAGTACCCCATAACTGAATGGGTTGACGTTGGAGGTTAAAATATCGTATATTGAGCTCTAACATTGGATGTATATGAACTTCCAGAGTTGCCCATGTAGAATTATTCTTTTCCACTTTACTTTCTTGTGGATGGGGGGGTCTGAAGTGGCACTGGATTACTGCTGTGTTAATTTTGCTCATGCCGGTCTTAGGTGAGATCTATGTCTTTTTAAGTATAGAGTTTATATTGAGGGCCTGTTTCTCCCCTCTGCATTGATAAGTTGTAAATGCAGTTCTTGTCTGGAAACTTTCCAAACCTGGCTGTCCTTCATTCCACTCAGCCTTTGTCTTGACAAAACACCAGCCCCAGATGCTTTGCCTATTCCTGGTCAAGGTTTAGACTTGAGCTCTTCCGAGGGGTGAAAGACTTTTCTGGCATCACTGACTTTTGTTGGCTGCTGAGACTTGGGGAACTATTTAGAGCATGTCTCCTTATGAGGCAACATTGCCCAAGAGAAACTTGCTTTCTGTTGACTTTTCATCATTCAAATGAATTTGTGCCTGACATACATTAATGTCACCCATACCTGATTGCCCAGAAGCTACCCTGTGTGTAAGGCTATGCAAACATTTTAAATGAAGATAGGCTGATGTACATTTCAATCTAGATCTGAAAAGCATTAAAAAATGTAAAAGCTTCATCATTGGACAGGAAGTGATGGAGGCTACTTTAGAATCATTATTGTTCTAAAATAATTCACGAATGTAACTGACCCTTACTAATCAGAAGGCTTTTGGAATTGGTAAGAGTCGGCCCTTAGAATCATGGTTTCTTTGAATTCAGCCATGTCCAATAGTTTTGATTTTGAAGGAAGCTTTTGGTTGGCCTTTAGGTTGGTATGTTTAGCTTCAAATGCAGCATATTCCTGCCATGTTACATGGGAGCCCAAACAGCGTTTTCTGAGAAATGTAATACATTTCTGCAAAACATGTTTATTTCTCTCTCTCTTTTTTTTTTTTTTTTTTTTTTTTGCGGTACGCGGGCCTCTCACTGTTATGGCCTCTCCCGGACGCACAGGCTCAGCGGCCATGGCTCATGGGCCCAGCCGCTCTGCAGCATGTGGGATCTTCCCGGACCGGGGCACGAACCCGTGTCCCCTGCATCGGCAGGCGGACTCTCAACCACTGCGCCACCAGGGAAGCCCTGCAAAACATTTTTAGAAGGTGATATAGCAAGTCTGATTGATAAAGGGATCACCTGTAAGTACATTGTTAATGAGGCAGAGTCCAATTTCCTAACCTGGGCCCTCTATTCAGAGCACAAATTCCTATAACCGCTCAGAATAGCACTTAGGCACTTAGAACAAATATATACCTGGCCACCTACACACCTATTTGGTTTTCTAAATGTCAGAGCAGAGCTCCTGAGTTTGAAAGTGTACCTCAGTAAGAAAGTATCAATTTCCAGAGTGAACACCCCAGTAGCTAAATTGAGAAATGCAATTGTAATTATTTGGTAAAGGAGAAATCAGCTCACTGCACCTGCACATTGTCCTACAATAAACTCAAAAGGGAAATGTCTTCATTTTGACTAACATTGCCCTCTTTTAACCTTGGGTTTGTTAGAACCTGTTTTTCCGTGGGCGTTATCTATATTATACATGTTTCGAAACCAAAGCAGTTCTTAGGCGCCAACGGCTAAGTGGAAGTAAATGTGTACTTGGAAAAAAAAAAAAAAAAAAGCTTTTCTGATTTAAGTAGCATAACGGAGAACAGGATTCCAGGTTAGACATTTCCGACTAAAGGCACTTCTGGAGGTGCTTAAGTTCAAATTAAACGTGTTAAAACCCAAATTAGAGTCAAATCCGATGTGAGCCAATTGACTGTGAGCCACAGTCGTGGGCAGTGAGGAGGGATCTGCTAGGTCACGCACGGTGAGCTCAGGTCCTAGCGTTGACTCCAGGGGGGAGGGGAGGAGAGGTGGAAGAGTCGTGACCAGTGGCTAAAAGGAATTTAATAATTACACTCTCACACTAGTTACTTCTCGCATTATTTAAACAAAACTAGGAACGTTCTCAACCCAGTAAGTTATGCCTGTCCCGTGGCAGGAATTATCAGAGGATGTTGAAGGGTCATCTAAAGCATTTGCCTAGAACTGTAAGGTTTCATTCCTGGTTAGCACAAATTACTACAAGTGGTGACTTTATTTTCCTATGAGTTTGAACTTTTTTTAGTATTGGATAAGGTGTTCAGAATTCTGAATACCTAAGTGAAAGGCCCAAGCTCTAGGATGGGAGAATAAAATCCCATTGGACAAATAGCTATTCTTTTTTATAATGAGTGACAGCAATTCTGGTGAAATACCATTGTAGGTGTGAGCCATTTCCGACCTCATGTTCATGTATGTGGTTTTGGAATTTAATGCTCAAAATTGCCAGATATCTCCTGTTTACTTCATAGCTCCCTCCCAGACCCCTACCAAAATATGACTGTCTTTCATTTGAAAAGTACAGTTCTATTTAACTCTTTTGTAAACCTTTAGAACTTTAATATACAATGTGTCCAGGTAAGAAAATCTGTGATTCTCACCCTCCACTCCTGTCTTCCCCCTGCCCCCCACACTTGCACTCACACACACTCACACACGGATATGTACTTCCATTTTCTTCTTTGAAGCCCGAAGGCCTATGCATTTTTTCAGTTTCAGAAATTGCTGACGTGGAACTCGGTAGACTGTTAGTGGTGGAAGTTTTCAAGTCTGTGATTTTTGGCAAACATCTAAATGATTCTGTGATAACTAATAAAAATGGTAATGAAATGGTAGGTTCCTGTGATGGTTTCCATCCTGACAAACTCCTGACAATTTCATATATATTTGAAGCCATGTCAAAATTGAGGAATGAGGCGGAATCATCGATCTCATTTTCCATGTAATGCGTAATAGGCCCAGGCAGAGAGAGGTAGCGCGGTTTACAGCAGCAGTGGGTCCTTCTCTTTGCCCTCTGTTTGGAATCAGTGAATCCAGCCACATGCGGGACCGAGCACCTACTCTGTGCTGAATATCGAGAGCATATGGCTCATATGACCATATGAGTTACTGTTATCAGTGGGACACTTTTTAAAGCAAAAGGGGACATGAACCAGTGCAACGGGCATTTGACCTCAGCTGAGGGACATTTAGGCAAGTGACTTAGCCTCTCCGAACCTCAGTTTCTCCAGCCGGGGATGAGAATAACACCTGCTATGTGGACCGTGCCTAACAGTGCGCGGTGCACGGTACGGCCTCCAAAAAGGGTTCATTCCATCCTCTTCCCTGGAAGAATTCCCAGCCCTGGAATCCTGTACATTTTTGTCCAGTGCTTGACGACATTTACCCAGTGCTCCTTCCGTTGGGTACTTAGCGTTCATATGTGCCTTCTTCTAATGCTGTTTGGATCATCATTTGTGGGAGAGCTGGGTCTGTGCCTTATTTATCTTTGCGTTTCCTATAAAACCATTAGTTCATTAATTCATTAGATAGCTACTGATTGAACACCTCCCTTTAACGAACAAAAATACTTGAAAAACAAGATAGGTATAGATACATAGGCAGGTAAAATAAAGCATGCCTGCACCGGAGGAATACACAAGAACCGGGGGACTTAAGAGCTGATGTGGTCTCCAAAGACACTTGAGTCTACTGCTCAAGCAGTGACTTATGACCGGGGGAATTTTCCTGACTTCATTCAGATGTAGGAATCATCAGTTTTGGTTTCATAAAACATGTATTGGCATTTTCATCGGAACAGGGAGAGAGTAAATAAGTAACCGTCTCTATATCACAGGGTTGCCATTTCTTAAAAACAGAACAAATTATCAGGTTTCAGTTGCAACTCTTTAAAAAAAAATCTTGCCCAGACCTTGTTTTAAAGCCTGTAATTTTGTGCATTTTTGGATGCATTGGGATTTTTTTAGACGTTTAAAAATAACGGAGATTACAAAAATCGAAAGTTTTCTCATGGCGGTAGCCTTGTTTCTTTATGGTATGCCAATAGGTTTAAGAGACGCTGATGTTGAAACATTGAAAGTTGTGGAAGAAAACCAGCTGGGTGATGAATTCGGACTTACGTAGGATAAATCTCATTACCCCCTGCCTTTCTCCTCCTCTCCCCCGTCTCCTTCCCTTTCCTCTGTACTGAGTAACCTGCTACGCACTAGACATCAAGTCCTCCCTCCCTCGTTTAATTTGGAAGTGCGGCTCCAACCCTTTGGCCATCACTTTATGCCAGGTGAACATCGCGTCTCACCTGATTTCTGTGCCTGGCTTCCTTGCCTCTGGTCCTGCCCCTCCACACCGTGCCTTCTCCACCTTGCGGCCAGGCTGAGCTTTTAGTGCCGCCCACTACCTAAAGCTATAGATGAAACGTCTGGAAATGCCTTCACCCGGCCCTTCCGCGCCGGCCAGCTTCTTCTCTTGGCACTTCCTCACACACTGCCTTCTGCCCTCACTTTATGCTTCACACGCTCTAGGAAGACTTCCCAAGCCAGGCGCCCCTCTTCTCCATCCCCGGGGCACCCTGTCCTCACTCCAGTGGAAGCGCATCTCACATTCTATTTTTTTTTTTTTTGACATCTTTATTGGAGTATAGTTGCTTTACAATGGTGTGTTGGTTTCTGCTGTATAACGAAGTGAATTAGTTTTACGTATACGTATATCCCCATATCCCCTCCCTCTTGCGTCTCCCTCCCTCCCACCCTCCCTATCCCACCCCTCTAGGTGGGCACAAAGCACCGAGCTGATCTCCCTGTGCTACGTGGCTCCTTCCCACTAGCTATTTTACATTTGGTAGTGTATATATTCACATTCTGATTGCCTCTTTATATATGTTTCTTTTCCAGTATCCTGTAAACTCCTGAGGGCAGGGAGTATAGGTAAGCTTATTGATCATTGTATCCCCAGCTCCTAGCACAGTGCGTAGCACAGTGCGTAGCACTTAGGTAGGGGCCCAGTCAGTGCTGGCCGTGGTGTTCTTGCTGTATTAGTCTGCTCGGGCTGCCATGACAAAATACCGTTGACTGGGGGGCTTAAACAACAGACATTTATTTTCTCGCAATTCTCAAGGCTAGAAATCCAAGATCAAGGAGTAGGCAGGGTTGATTTCTTCTGGGTCTTCTCTCCTTGGCTTGAAGATGGCCACCTTCTCCCTGTGTCTTCACAGGATCTCCCACCATGTGTCTTTGTGTCCTAATCTCCTCTTCCTATAAGGACACTGCTTACAGTGGATTAGGGCCTGCCTTGTTGACCTTATTTAACTTAATCATCTCTTTAAAGACCCCATCTCCAAATACAGTCACATTCTGTGGTACTGGGGGTTAGGGCTTCAACGTAGGAATTTTGAGCGGACACAGTTCAGTCAATTAACACTTGCCTCTCAGATACGGACAGTCTAGCAGACAATCGTCCTGCCTAAGGCCTATCTTCGTATGTATGGAAAGACATTTAGGGAGTGGAATTCTCACAGTGGGCTTCTGGGGTGTTGGGGAGGCCCCAGGTCTTCAGTGTGTGCTTTCCGAGGCCACTGCTGGGCAGTGAGTCTCTCTTTTCCTAGTTGGTAGATTCAGCTGAGTTGACTTGAGCAGCAATGCCGCTAGGCTGTTGGGGAGACCAGAGGTGAACCACGGATGTCCTTTGGTGATGTTGGCAAAGCTGCCAGATCTGGAGGGCTTTGCCCTTACCCTCAGTACCCAAAGCTATTTTAACTATTTCATACGTGTCCATTCGCAGAATGCCATAATTACGTGATCATATCTTCTCATTCACTTTTTGCAAGCATATTTGGAAAACTTTATCCTTAGCTCCTCTGAGTTGACTTGCTGTAAAGCACACTTGGATACTCAGAAAGGAGTTGGCTGGCCTTGGAAAATTTGTCACCTTATAGGTGAATGGAATCTACTGGTTATATTTGCTCATTGTGAAACAGATAAATTATCAATAACCTGTTCTCTCTCTGGCGTGTTCGACTAACCGGCATTGTTCGCAGTCTCTAAAGTATTCTTTGTGTGCATAAAATTCCAGACCCGTGTGCAGATGAAATATGAAATTAAAATGTTACTGAAAGACTCAGGCTTTCTCAGCCAGGCCTGACATCTTGTCTAACGGAAAGCCCGTTTGAATCCATGGGCCCCTGATGTCCTGTGACCCAGATTGGAGGCGAGGAGGTATGTAGGATCCTAGATCTTCCAGAGGAGAGGGGCTGCTTGCCCTGACGGCACTTTGCAGGGAGGGATTGTCGGCAAGAGGGAACCTGGTCAATTCAGCGGTAGTAATCAAATATTTGGGAAAGAGGATGCCTCAAGCTGTCAGAATATATCATCATTTGATGGCAAATCCAGGATGACTCAGTACCCTGGGTAAAAGCTTTGGGTTTCCCACTGGACCTATCCTTACAACCAGCTCTCTGGTGATGTGGACCGTAGACTCACTGAACTACATAGAATAAAGGAAGGAACCATCTAGTCCAAACCTCTCATGTAGACGTTTGGGGAAAATGAGGCCCGAAGGACAGCAGGGACTGACTTGGTTCCAGTATGTTGTGCCAGTGATGGGGCAGGGACCAGGATTTAGGTCTTGTGACCCTCAGTCCAGCCATCTTTCTTCATCATATGACAGTGATTAGACCCCTGCCAGGCCCCTCACTAGAGGGAGTGTGGCTGACCATCTCTGCTGAGAGGCAGTAGAGCTTGGTGGTTAAGAACATTCACCCAAGAACCAAACTGCCTGAGTTTGAATTTCATACTAGCGCTGCGACCTTCGACAGGGTGCTTCACGTCTGCCTTGGTTTGCTAGGGCTATAGACTGGGTGGCTTAAACAGCAGTAATTTATTTCCTTACGGTTCTGGAGGCTAAAAGTCCAAGATCAAGGTGTTGGCAGACTTGGCTTCTTCTGAAGGCTCCTTGGCTTGCGGATGGCGGTTTTGTTCTGGGGTTTTCACATGGTCCTCCCTCTCTACATGTCTGTGTCCTAATCTCCTCTTCTTATAAAGACACCACTCATATTGGGTTAAGGCCCATCCCTATGACCTTACCTTACCTTACCTTACCTTAATTACTTCTTTAAAGACCTTGTTTCCAAATGTAGTCACATTTTGAGATACTGGAGGCTAGGATGTCAACATATGAATTTTGGGGGACACAATTCAGCCTAAGGCCTATCTTCATACATACGCAAAGTCATTTGGGGAGTGGGATTCTCACAATGGGCTCCTGGGGTGTTGGGGAGGCCCCAGGGTTTTTTTAATATTTATTTATTGGCTGCTTCGCGTCTTAGTTGCCCTTTGTTGCAGTGCGTGGGCTTCTCTCTAGTTGTGGCTTGTGGGTTTTCTCTCTCTAGTTGTGGCACGTGGGCTCCAGAGTAGGTGGGCTCTGTAGTTGTGGCATTCGGGCTCTCTAGTTGTGACACGCGGGCTTGGTTGCCCCGTGGCATGTGGGATCTTAGTTCCCTGACCAGGGATTGAACCGGCGTCCCCTGCATTGTAAGACGGGTTCTTAACCACTGGACCACCAGGGAAGTCCCAAGGCCCCAGGTTTTAAGTGTGTGTGCTCTCCAAGACCAGTGGCCTTGGTTATCTTATCTACAAAACTGGAATGATAATAGATTCTACCCCCAAAAGGTATGGGGATTAAATGAGTTGGTTCAATGTAGTATGCTTAGAACAGCACCTAGTGTGTGGTAACCCTCACGACCCTTAGCGAATATTCTGGAAAGTTAGGTTCAGAATAGTTTTGAAGCTGTTTTGCTGTTGATTCTATAGACGCAGCAATGGTACATTCCTCACTTCCAATGGATCTTTAATTCATAAACTGACAAAAACAGGATCTAAAGCCCTTTGTTAAATAAGACCATTCCCAATGGATCAGTATAATTGGAACTTTCATACAGAGGGTTCTGAGAGTTGGAAACATAGTATGTCTATTTAAAGAGACAATCCTAGATAATGTCCCTGAAAGGTAGAAATAATTAACAAAGGATGGAATTGTCATTCTGTTTGTGCTTCTAGCCCCATGGGCTATTATTTAATAAAACCTTCCTTCTTGATTAGTTGACTAGCACTGGAAATATATTTTGGACCTAGGACCCTGGTGGAGGAAACATATGAAAAGCAAACTTAAAATGTAAATACGTTTTCCTATTTTAATTCATTCATTCAACAAATGTTTCTTCTGTGTGTGTGTATCTTATGTTGTGGCAGGTGGCATCTCCTCCAGAAACTCATAGAGGGGAGACACCTGCTTGCAGTAGAAGTGAAAGGAAAGAGATGTGAGCAGGGAGCCACTAACTCACAAGAAGTAATTCGGCCTAAAAGAGCCAGATTCCCAGAGGATGTGAGTGAAGAGCTAAATCGTGAACTATGCGTGGGAATCGGCCAGGAAGCCAAGTGAGGAGGAGAAATTAGGGGCACCGTATGCATAAAGGCTAGGGAATCAGAAAAAGCGTGTCAGTGAGTGGAGCCACTGTAGTTTGCTATGGCTGGATCATCAGATGTGCTGGGCAAAATGGTGTGCAATGAGACTGAACATTTTGTGTCGTCCTCAGGAGGGTAGACATATCCTGTAGAAGTTGGCTGACGGTGATGACCGATGTGACTAATTGATAGGAGCATTGATTCCCTGGGGGCCTGAATGAGGCCTTAGAGCCCATGGCAACACAGCCATTACTAAGCACTGGAGGTACCGTCTATCCGAGCTGTAGGCAATGACAGTTGTTAATGAGTAAAGTTTAGTCAGAAACATTTGCTTTACCTAAAAACAATTAGTCTTGGGAATCATAGTCTGTATAATTTTTTAGTTTCCAAAATGCTCTTCCTTGCCTGATTTGTAGATGTAATACAGGCGTTCCTCAGAAGAACTGGAATTAGATCAGATATAGCAATTTGGGTTTACAGGGTCTCCTAAGAAAAAGTAAAGATAGAACTGTCCCCACATGTTCATCTGAATTTATAAGGTTCTTAAAGTTCAATGAAATGTTCAGATAACATCATGGTCTTGTGGCCATGGGAACCTTGGCCTAAAACTAAGCATTGTAAAGTTTCAAAGAATGATTCATCTTAGTATTTTTGCTTTTAGCCTAAGGGATAAATGATTTTCCTTACAAAATCAAACAAAACAAAGTCCCTGTGATTACCCTCTGTTGTAATAAGGTAAGCATTTAGAACACAGTATATTGGTCAGTTTTGCCAATTTGTTTCAAAAGGCCCATGGGCTGCACATGATATTTTGGAAAATTTGGCCTGTTTTTCTATGTGCTGCTTCAATACTCATGTTTTTGCTCAGAAAAGACTTTTTTTTTTTTTTTTAAGATGCTGGGGGTAGGAGTTTATTAATTAATTTATTTTTTTGCTGTGTTGGGTCTTCGTTTCTGTGCGAGGGCTTTCTCTAGTTGTGGCAAGCGGGGGCCACTCTTCATCGCGGTGCGCGTGCCTCTCACTATCGCGGCCTCTCTTGTTGCGGAGCGCAGGCTCAGTAGTTGTGGCCCAGGGGCCTAGTTGCTCCACGACATGTGGGATCCTCCCAGACCAGGGCTCGAACCCGTGTCCCCTGCATTAGCAGGCAGATTCTCAACCACTGCGCCACCAGGGAAGCCCCAAGAAGATGTTTTTATTAAGGTACATTAAATGACCACTTTTGGTTTTGCTGAGTTTTGTGTAATTTTTTAAAATCATGTACTATTAATTTCTAGCAACATAAAGTCACATTTATTTTGGTGCTATGCATATATTATATATAAACATATAAAACCTAAGATGTAGTTGCGTATTCTATTTACGTTCTTAAGTTACGCTCTATATGTATGCAGAGACAAAGGATGCTATTAACCTACAGTGATGCTATCACAGGTCAGTTTCCCCAGGAAGTCAACTCTGAGATGGAGATCTGTACATGGGAAGTTTTCTGAGGAGTGTTTTTAGGATCAATACTTGGGAAGGAGTAAAAGAAAGTGAGATAGCCCTTCGGAGCTGTCCTGAATTGAGGTCAGGTGCCAGGCCTTTAAACCCCTTCATCAACCAGTTACTGGATGTTGGCTGTCCCCAGGGAGTGGGTGCGTCTTTGGGTGAGGTGCTTTCTTAGAGTAAGAGCCATTCCCGGAAAGATGACTCAGTTGAGAGCGGTCAGCAGCCAACTCTCCCGGCTGCTGGAGGAGTGAGTGCTTCTGTCTGGAATAGGGGCAGGGATCTGGGACACTGGGGACACTACATGGACACGTGCACCTACACAAATACGCATATCCCTTGCATCTGATGGAGAGACTGGTCTTTACATTGATGGTGGTACATTTAATAGATATTTCGCTTGTGACTTTCATGCCTATTTTTAGTTCTTCCACCATTCCTTTCTGGAGTAGCCTGAAGTATCTTTTCCTTGTGTCTTCTTCAATTGACTCAAACTGATACTGTTTTCTGGCCTCCTGGACCAAACCACTTGAGGAAAGGCCATCATTTGCTATATATTGACATAATTCTTTCGTTTGTACACATGTGAGAACCAAAGCCCATTGGTTGTGTCTTTCAAAGGAGACGAAACTGTTGGATTTCCCAGAAAGAATCCATTCTTTCAACTGAATGAGTGTTTCTGGCCTCGCCTGGCAATAAATTGTCGTTCGGTGTCAACTTACATTGAATTCATGTCCCTTTCCTCGTGCCACCCCTTCAAAATGAAAGTAAAATCAGAGTCCCATTTAAAAATGAAATACCCAAGGACAGAGAGCTATGCAATTGGCTAAGACCAGCCTATTGACAGTGCCTTATGAGGAAGTCTCTGTTAGCTGGAGAAGACCCTTAACTCAAGGTCAGTGCTCTAGGGCCCTACTCTTTTTAAACTTGAAGGGATCATTGCATATAGTCTAGTGTCCATCAGCCTTGCCGGGTAAAGGAAGGAGGAGTGAGCAGGGGTGGGAGTGAAGTTCTTAAAGTTCCAAAGCTACCCTTGAGCAAAATGTTTGGGTATATTCAATCCTGAAAGAAAATACTGGCTTTGCTGGGCTCAGATCACCTGGGGTTTGTTTGAATGTTTTGATGCTCTAACACCGGAGGAGAGATACATGCACATAAGCATTTTGCATTTATACTGCAATTGTCATGTAATTATAATGAACGGGTTTAGGAAAATTACTTGATTAACCATTTCTAGTAAGGGTTTTGAGAATTTCTGTCTGGTTTTTACATTTGAAAAGAGCATGTTTTGAACTATGAATGGAGCCTCATAGGCACATTAGTAATGACCGTGCAGCCTGTCCACTCAATTACTGTTTATGTGGACTAGGTTTTACTTCTAGCCTCGTTTCAAGTTCACAAATATCTCTCGAGTGCCTACTAAGTAGAAAGCAGTACAATAATACCCCATTTGGTAACAGGTGGTGAAGCTGGGCGTTTGGATGGTACTGACACCTGGTCATGATGGAATCTGTGCCCTTGGAGACAGGGCCCCAACTCTGTCTGAGATCTTGATCGTCTAGTCTGACACACGCATATAGAGTCGGAAGACAGGCCTGATGAATAACAGTACCATCTGACAGCAAATCATCAACGCAGGGAATTTAGGCCACAGCAGCTTGCTCGCTCTTTACACTGTCATGGCTGATTGGTTATTCTCATCACCCTTTGTTTAAAATCATTTCAGAATTAATTGGTGTTCATTAACAAAAGTCTTTGCAGTGGAATTGCAGAAACAGTCATTAATGTAGCTAATAAACATAAAAAAGAAAAAAGGTCCTATTACTGGGTCCCTACAGGCTGTTAACTAACATTTTGAATAAGAATACATAAACATAAATTAAACATTTTTCAGACTGCTAAGAATGTGGGAATTTCACACGGTGGTCTGTAATAATGCTTTGAACTAATTTGTTCCTTTTAAAAAAAGTGTACTCCAGAGAAAGTGCTTCTGGTTAGGTATTATTATCTTGGGGGATCTCTCAGAAAGCCAAGGCAGGGCCGGAGGTAAGCCACCCCGTCAGCCAGTAGAATTTACCTAAAAGCAGAGCCTTCTGATGTAAAACAAAAGCCAAGTCTAACATCCTGGCGTTATTTGACCACACGGTAGGTTCCTAAGGTGAGCACCTTAATGAGACTTAGAAAAAGACTCATTTTACAAGACAAAGAAACAAATCTTTTTTTAATCTCACTTCTTTTTTAAAATTTTTATTTTATATTGGCGTATCATTGACTAACAATGTTTGTGTTAGTTTCAAATGTACAGCAAAGTGATTCGGTTATACGTGTACATGTATCTATTCTTGTTCAAGTTCTTTTCCCATTTAGGTTATTACAGAATATTGAGCAGAGTTCCCTGCTGTTATACCGTAGGTCCTTGTTGGTTATCTATTTTAAATAAGCAGTGTGTACGTGCCAATCCCAAACTCCCAATCTATCCCTCCCCCCTGGTAACTGTAAGTTCATTCTCTAAGTCAGTGTGAGTCTGTTTCTGTTTTCCAGATCCATCCATGTTAATGCAAATGGCATTATTTCATTCTTTCTAATGACTGAGTAATAGTCCATTGTATATATGCACCACATCTTCTTTATCCATCCATCTGTTGATGGATGTTTAGAAGAAGAAGCGGTACTTTCTTGACCAGGCGCCACTGTTGTGGCTTAGCAGTCTTATAATGCCAAATCTTCAACCACATCTCATGAGAATAAACTCCAGGAAACATCCACGTTATTTTGGAATGATGCAATCATGCTGACCTCTGTTTCTGTCCCAGGGCCAGGGACTAGGATTTGTGAAGACTTTCAGATGAGCTTTGAACGTGTCTCTCTGTGTATTTTCATAGGCACAGCTCCAGTTAACTCCCAAAGGTGCACCGTTCTCGAAGTGATCTACAAGCAGGCTAGAGAATCCATCAAAATTTCTCATTCTAAATTCAAAATTTAAACATAGTTTTACAAATTCACTCTACTACTCAAAAAGGTATTTGTGTCATATGGCAATAAGAACAGGGCAAGGTGTGGGAGTGGTGAGAAGTTTTGCTCTAATACTAAATACCAGTGAAGCAGCTCCCTTCACTTACCTCCACCCAGTTGAGAACTTGCGTGATTAGCCAATATTCTCTAAGCCCTGTGGGAAATCTGCTGGCTGCAGCGCCTGACGTCTGCACTGATGGCCCGAGGCAACTTTGGGGTACACCTACTGCTTCGGCTCCCACCAGTTGAATTGTATGGCGAGTGGGGGGTTAGCTGTGTTTGTTGTCCCCAGTGCTGTTAATGCCAGCTGTACTTAGTATTGTAATTCTGTCATTTCATTCGGTATCGTATAAACCAAAGAAAAATGAAGGTGAAATGAAGTTGAATGTTCTGGAAAAACTCAGTTCTATTAGTTTCTTATTGCTGGTGTCACAAATGACCACAGACTTAGTGGCTTAGAACAAGAAATTTATTCTCTTACATTTTAGAGATCAGAAATCCGAGATGGGAATCATCGGGCTAAAATAAACATGCCAGCAGGGCTGTGTTCCTTCTGGAGGCTTTAGGGGAAAGTTTGGTTCTTGCCTTCCTCAGCTTCTAGAGGCTGACCTCTGCTTCCATCCTTTCATACCCCATTCTGCCTCTGCTCTTGTTGTCACAGTGCCTTCTTCTCTGGCACTGAGTCTTGTACCTCCCTGTTCCTTAACCTAATCACATCTGCAAAGTCCCTTTGGCCATGTAAGGTACCATATTCAAAGGTTCTGGGGATTGACATAGACATCTTTTGGGGAGCATTATATTCTCTACCACAGTCCAATCTCTGGCCCCCAAAGATTCACGTCCATCCCACATGCAAAATACATTCCCTCCATCCCAGCATACCCATAAGTCTCACATCAGTCAAGTTCAGTTGATTTAAAAAATGCAATCAAAATAGGTGTTGGTGAGACAACCATTAAAGATTCAGGAAAAATGATAAAAATCTAAAAGATTCTGCACTCAGATTGCCTCTTACGTGTCCTTAAGTTCCTACTCCGCTCTTAAGAATCTCAAAGGAGCAATCATTGAGGATGCATTATATGTGTGGCTTAGGTGAAAAGTAAGTGGTGGAAATCCAGTCCACGATCCGTGCTCAAAGGCCTTGGCCTTAGATTAAAAGATTTGTGAATGAACGAACAATTTTATGGGTGAAATTATAACATAGATTTTGATGTACCGAAATTTGTGATACCCCATTTGAATGAAATCCTTTGATTCAACGGCCAACTAAGGGTTGTAATCAAGTTCAGCTGAAAGAGCGTGTCTAACCATAGAGTGTCATCATTCTAGACTGCGAGCTACTGTCCCAGATGAATAAACAGAGTTGGGAATTATGGCCCTTGTCTTTATGTGTTGCCACTACATTTTCTGCAGCTGCCAGTTCGGGCTGTTCACCAACCCCCAAACTCCTCAGGCACATTTCTTTCTCTCTGCCGTTGTTCGTGCCACTTTCCCTCGCTTGCAAAGCCCTCTTCTCTCCCCATTTTTTCGGTCTCTCTCCTCCCTCTCCAACAGGAGACATTTATCTTATCTATAGTTCCCTTTAAAAAGGAGTCAATTTAAGTATATTTACAATTATGAACTTTGGCAATTTGATGAATAGTCTTCATACCTGAGTAGCTGGGATCATTGGGTCTGCAAGGACCCAGTGGGTGTGTTGCGTCTGTGGGCATCTAGGAATGATACAGCTGCAGCTGGTTTGTAATACGTATCAGAGCTTTAGCCTAGAAAAATGTATTGCTAATGTATTTGAACATAAAATACCAGGACAGGTAATTTGCAGAGGGAAGTGCAAATGCTGAATGTGTTGCAACAAAACCTAATTTTATTATGGCAACAAACACACACGTGTGTGTCTAGAGTAGACAAGTAATTGCAGGCATCCTAGTACAGGGGATTTAATATTTAACTCTTAACTACAGCTAAAGTCGGTCCTGATGTAATTTAAAAAAAATGTGTTAACCTTTGGTAATTAGAATATAAAACCAGGAAGACTAAAAATTGTTAGTCTAACTTTTGTTTACTGACTAGAACATCTAAATGGCTTTAGACATCACGAAACAATAAAAAAATGGGCTTCCTATTGGGTCTTTGATCCATTTTAATTTATTTCTGATGCTGTATGCAGTTTCTGAATATCTTTTGTGGCTTGTAATAAAATAGCCGCAGTGCAATTTTGCGTGTATGTCAAGCGACGCGTGACCTGCTATGCAAATTGAATACCAAGGTGCCAAAGCTGAATTCATAATGTTTCCCAGCTACAGAGCTGTTTAAGGCAGTTTAGAACTCAATGAATATGTAATATGAAGGTGATAAGACCTAAATAAAAACCTTATTTATCTACTATGAAAAAGTATTTATACACAGAATACTTAGCACAAGCAGAAAGTGGACAGAGTTTCCAATTATATGGTTTTTGCATAAACAAATGTTAAACTGCATGCTCTGCATAGATGATAATGTAGGCAGCGCCTCTTCATTGTGCTTGAAACTTTGAAAATGTTTACAGATGTGTGCCTCCCTCTTAGGATACAAATAAAATGAAATGTTTAGCTGAAGCAGTGGATGCCCTTTGAATTCCAGTATTTCCTCTACCTAGTATGTTAGCCTAGATTGTATACTTGATATAGGACTGAACTTCTTTAATACCCAGGTAAGCAGATATATATCTTATGGACTCTTGCGGTTTATTTTGCAATGAGAGAGCAATTGACGGCAATTGACGAGAGTGAGAAAATCTTTTTCCCAGGTGGTTTTGGAATGCATAACGTTATATGGGCCTCGACTTTTGATACACCACTGTTCAAATCGATATAATGCTATGGTTTCTGATGGAGTAGCTAGGCCATAATTCGAGGAAACATTTCAGGAGTTTGCTGACTGGTGCTGTGGGCAGAGATGGATAGGGGAAGACAGGGCTTGATTGATTGATGGGAATCAATCCTAGCTTTTTATCATGAGAAAAAATATATTTCTGCTTCTCCCTAGGGAGAGGTAGAAAGCGAGCTAATGCATTTGTGTATATGCAGTGTGTGTGCACACATGCATATGTGTGAGGGCATGCGCAGGCACACACACGCACACACACACACACACACACACACACACACACACACTCAGTCTGCACTGTTTTATGACACCCCTGCCAGTCAGATTCTAGACACATTTATATCCTTTGGCTTAGAGTAAGCTGCTACAATAATGACTAATCGTGTGTAGAGCAGTCAAGGAAAATGTAGAAGCGGGATTTGAAAAAGGCATCTATAATGCCATCTGGGTGGCGCTGATACTTGGAAGAGTTTGGAAGGCAGTATCTGGAGGCCAAGTGCTGTCACAACAAAGTCAGAACAAAGTCCAAGTGATAGGGGAAGTCACGACTCTTGGTAGATAATGATGAACTTTCACACTGGGTCTGTGTTTAGGTCTTTCAGGGGGAAGAATCGGTTTTAGAAATCTAACTCCGTGAAAGCCACACTTGTCCTTAGACAAACTGCCAGGATAGACACTACTGCTAGGAAGCTGGTGGGCCCCTGCCTTTGCATTTTCGCTTGCCATATGTTTCCTTTGGAAAGCAACGTACACACCAAGAGTGCTTCAAAATCAGACAGTATTCCTAAGGAAGGGCAAAATAAAGACTAGATATATCCAATAGCAGCTCAAGATTTTAATATCAAATTTTATTTGTATTGGTCTTTGTCATTGTATTTTCTGTTAAAGCTTCAACACACAGTAATCTATGCATTTCACCTGAAGGTTACATATTGCTTTCTAAATGAGATGTGATGTCAGGCGCTGTTCATCTTATTTAACAAATGGGGGAACTGTCAGGGTAAGTGATGTGATCCTCAAAAGATCGGTGACATATTTGGGTCGTGGAGACTGGTGAAGTGGAGATTTGGCAATTATCTGGGTCATTTCCTCAACAGCGAACAGCCAAACTTGATAATTCAGACAAAAAATAATCTACCTTGGCCACTTTGATTGAACAGATGAACTGCAAACTTGCCAGATCTCTACTTCCTGATGCTCTGTTCAAAGCAGCCTTCTCTGCAGCGGGGCCAGGCGAGCAGGCCGACTTCCCGGGTAGGCGCTCGTTCTACTTAGCTTAATTAAATGTACCAGGCACCTGAAGTGATGGAGTTCCCCAAGGGAGTATTTGAGCCCCATATTGATCCAAAGAGGGGTGTGCTGTGGAAGTGGAGAGATGCCATTCTTAGGGCCCGCCATGTTCTTCAGCCAGCCCCTGTCTTGCCACTTAAGTCCTCTCAGCCTCCGCAAACTCCCCTCCCCTGGTCCATTCTTCCCCTAAGCTATTCTGACCTTGGCCTTTTGCCGATGCTTCCAGGAAGACGCTTACAAGGGGCGTTTTGGAATATAAGTGCAGTAAGGCATTGGAAATTTTTCCTGTTGTTGTTTAGAAAGAACATCTGTGGACTCAATTATTTTTCAAGATTCTAATTTACTGCTGTGCAAACAACAGGCCAAATTATATTATCTGTATTTAGCCCTACTCTGTTGCTGTACTCCTGAGGATTTAATTGGCAAGCAAATGTCTTGTCAAAAATATTTTCTGTGGCTGGAAATCTTTCTAGCTCTTAGAGAATTAGAAGGCTCAAAATTAACTAGAATTCCCCTAATAAAATTTCAGCTTGTTGTTTAGGACCTTTGTCCTTTGTATTCTGTGAAAACCTTTCTTTTGCAGATATGATGCTAGAGAGGGAGTGTGTGTGTGTGTGTGTGTGTGTGTGTGTGTGTGTGTGTGTGTGTGTGTGTGTTTTGTGCCCGTGTGCCCACAGCATTATGGTAAATTGCCTCTGTGGCTTCCACTCAGCTGTGCGAAAATCTGTAATGCTGGCAGGAACAATTATATCATGTCCATAATATTGAAATGGACCTCGTAGGTTTAGAAAAAAGCGGTGTTTGAATGGGCAGACAAAATCGTGTCTTAAGTGATGGGCTAGTAGGCATTTTGATGAGCCTGAGCTCACATGTGGAAAATGTTTGACCTGTCTCTCAATGCCTGGGTGAACACTGGCCAGCTTTAGCGTTTCACATGCCCTTTTTTTCATGAGACTTTAAAAAGTGTGTAGGGCCTTCCATCTGTTCTGACATCCACTCCTTCAAGGAAAAGAAAAATGTGTCCATTGGTCTATTATTTATTGCCGTGTTAAGTGACAGAGCTTCAAGGGAATACATGTAAAGCCCAAATGACGAGAGCTAAGCTAAAGGGACTCTGCATTGAAAATGTAACACTGATCATTTGCAATAATTATCCATGATTTTGGATTTTCAGAAATAGCAATAGTATTTTGAAATGATCGGTATACTTACCCAGAGGAGAGGAGAGCGCTGTTTTCCCAAAGAAGAATTTTTCTACGCTCGTTGCTTTAGAATGTAGTTTCCAGCACATCGTGTGGAATTACCTTGTGGCACACTCATGCACTCATTTTTAACCCCGAAGAGTGATTTGCTTAGCAGTTCAATTGATTTTATTTGTGGTCGTGTGTCTGTACATTAGCCTGTGACTTACTGTGAAATTTGCCATCTTTGCCATGACCAACCCATGAAATTTATCATCTGTCTTTCTGATTTACATAAAACTCCATTTACAATCATGAAACCCAACCCACAAGTGAAAAGTGTTAGACTAAACTCCTCAACATGGAAGCATTTTGACTCTGTATTTGGTGTGCAGTGAAAAGGTAAATTATGAGAACGAGCCATGTATAGATATTTTGACATTTATATTTTTAGGTTTCATTTGATCTTAAGTGTGCCGTCATTATGCATTCATTTGCTATTACTGGAAAAGTACTTAGTATAATGGATTCACTTGGTATCCATGTGGATGTCACATGTTCTTTTATACATGTTCTACTATAATTTTATTTCAATTCCACTTTAATTTAGAATTGGTTAATGGACTCTATCATAACTATAGTTCATTTTTAAAAAGCCAAACCTCCTAACTAAATTTTCTCATACTTAAAGCTGTTGAACTATGTTGCTCGGGAATAGGAAATTTTATTTGATCCTTGTCAGAAATATTGAGCCACAGTAGCTCCGTTAGAATGGTGCACATTGTTGAAAACTGGGCACAATGTGGTGTAAACGTAGAAATGGTGTTAAAGAAGCATTGGTGCGGGGGTGGGGGGGGAGAAAGAAGCACCATTTCCAAGCATGTTTCTCCATAATCAATATTTTTTCCTTTCAATGCTGCAGTACCAATCCCTCATTTGTTCTTTTTTCCCCTGTCTTAATGCTCTGTCCCTTCAGTGCTTCAGTAGGGGTACGGGTGGTTCATTTCACCTGGTGAAGGAATATTTAGCACTGTCAGGAGTGTCCCACGAAAGCCCTTCCTGGAGTCTCTAAACCAGGCCGATTTGTCATTCCCTTGCAGAGGATTCTTCTGAGTCACCTGGACACAGTGAAACCTAAACAGCAGAATTATCCAAACCCACACAATGAATGACGAATCTTCTCAACTCATTTTAAACAAAAGTGGCTTCATATCCAATTATACTGGAAAGGGCAGACAGCCCGCATCAAAGCCTTGGATTGTGAGAAACAATGGCATAAGGTCATAATTTTAGCTTGTTTGTAGAGCTGTAGTGAACTGCTTGCCCAAGGTTCGATCCTAGGTAAACAAGCCCCTCTAGACTCACTCGGAAAAGCCAGCAAACTCACTGAAGCCTAACTGCCTGTTAGGCTCAGGGTGAAGTGAGGCTGAGAGCTGCCAATATTTATATATTGTATTTGATTCGGTTGCTTTATCTTATGGTAAAACCAGTCAGGGGGAGATAGAGACTTTGAGGACCAGAACAGACAAAAGTACATATAAAAGTATTTAATCAAGGTGTGGTGTCAAGGCGTTGAGACCTCTCTATCCTGCTGTCAGCGTTTCTTGTTGCCTTTAACAACGTGCTATTTTTCTACTCGAATATCTACTATAATCTCCTAGTTCAGGAGCAAATGATATACCAGAGTTCTTTTCATATCACAGGACCGTGAAGACAAAGTGATGCGAAGCCTCGACCAAGCTATTTTAGGGAATGATTTGCTTTTTTTGCCCTGCAGTCATCACTAAACAGGAACGGCTCCTCCCATTCTTAAACGGAGAACATGTGCCATGCCAAACGGCTCCTTTAAAATGGTACCTGTTTCCGATATTATGGCTGGGTGCGGGTCCCAGGGAAAATGATTCTCATGACTTGTGTATGCAGCCTCCGAGGTACATTCAACCTGGAAGGTGAAACCGTAGGTTCATTCTAGGTGAGTCATGGATTTGGGCATTTAGTTTTTGTTTCATAGCTGTTTGAGGGTGAATCCCTTGCTTTGGCATAACTGATCCAGGGGGACAGGCGGGGTGTCAGTGGTGAGTCTAAGGTGATAGAATTCAACAGGGTGAACTGTATGGTCCTCTCCCTGCCACCCATGCTGATGACACTGCACTCAGATCTCCTGTCCACACTCAACTTTCCAACTGCATGTTATATTTTCACCTGGATGCTTTGCACATACTAAAAAAACCAGCTATTTTATTTATTTACTTATTTTTAAGTTTTTATTGGAGCATAGTTGATTTACAATGTTGTATTAGTTTAAGGTGTACAGCAAAGTGAATCAGTTATATGTATACATATATCTACTCTTTTTTAGATTCTTTTCCCATATAGGCCATTACAGAGTACTGAGTAGAGTTCCCTGGGCTATACAGTAGGTCCTTATTAGTTATCTGTTTTATACACAGTAGTGTGTATATGTCAATCCCAATCTCCCAATTTATCCCTCCCCCCGCTTATCCCCTGGTAACTGTAAGTTTGTTTTCTGTATCTGTAACTCTATTTCCAAAAAACCAACTATTCTATTCTTAAGAGTTACACTTTGGAAATGAGTTATAATTTTTTTTTACATCTTTATTGGAGTATAATTGCTTTACAATGGTGTGTAAGTTTCTGCTTTATAACAAAGTGAATCAGTTATACATATACATATGTTCCCATATGTCTTCCCTCTTGCGTCTCCCTCCCTCCCACCCTCCCTATCCCACCCCTCTAGGTGGTCACAAAGCACCGAGCTGATCTCCCTGTGCTGTGCGGCTGCTTCCCACTAGCTATCTACCTTACGTTTGGTAGTGTATATATGTCCATGCCACTCTCTCGCTTTGTCACAGCTTACCCTTCCCCCTCCGCATATCCTCAAGTCCATTCTCTGGTAGGTCTGTGTCTTTATTCCCTTCTTGACCCTAGGTTCTTCATGACTTTTTTTCTTAGATTCCATATATATGTGTTAGCATACGGTATTTGTTTTTCTCTTTCTGACTTACTTCACTCTGTATGACAGACTCTAGGTCCATCCACCTAACTACAAATAACTCAACTTCATTCCTTTTTATGGCTGAGTAATATTCCATTGTATATATGTGCCACATCTTTTTTTTTTTTTAACATCTTTCTTGGAGTATAATTGCTTTACAATGGTGTGTTAGTTTCTGCTTTATAACAAAGTGAATCAGTTATACATATACATATGTTCCCATATCTCTTCCCTCTTGCGTCTCTCTCCCTCCCACCCTCCCTATCCCACCCCTCCAGGCGGTCACAAAGCACCGAGCTGATCTCCCTGTGCTGTGCGGCTGCTTTCCACTAGCTATCTACCTTACGTTTGGTAGTGTATATATGTCCATGCCTCTCTCTCGCTTTGTCACAGCTTACCCTTCCCCCTCCCCATATAATTTTTTTTTTTTTTTGCGGTACGTGGGCCTCTCACTGCTGTGGCCTCTCCCGTTGCGGAGCACAGACTCCAGACGCGCATGCTCAGCGGCCATGGCTCACGGGCCCAGCCGCTCCGTGGCATGTGGGATCTTCCTGGACCGGGGCACGAACCCGTGTCTCCTGCATCAGCAGGCGGACTCTCAACCACTGTGCCACCAGGGAAGCCCTGATGCCTTCTTCTTTAGACCTTCTTGAATACGTTAATCATAACGTATATCACACCTTAATTTTTTTATGGTAACACCTCTGTCTTTCCTTCTAGAGTGCGGGTTCCCTGAGTAGGTCCTTTGTCGTATTCATCAAGGTATCCCCAATCCCTAACAGTATCCTTCCTTCGCACAGTAGGTGCTTCATAAATGTTTGTAAATTAAATCTACTAGAATTAAATGAGATCCAAGGAACTAGCAGAAGGTCAAGGTGTAACAGGCATGACTTCCTGGCAGAGACAGTAAGCTGCTTGGTGGTTTTTACGGGATATCATGTTTTATTGTGATCAAAACAGCAGTCTCTTAGTCAGCGAGTAGGAAGCATAGTATCTCGCAGAAGGGCAGTGATCGTTGCAGTTGACTCTGTACTTTTAGAACTGTGACATGAGAGTTTCGTTGAGGCCTGGGTGCCTCACATTTAAAGGGACCAGAAACTGGCATGAGAAGGAAGGAGAGGGGCGGGCTCCAAGCTTTGCCATGTGAAGCAGAGTCAGAGAATTGAGGGGAACACGAGAGCGTTCAGCGGATAGCTGACAGTCTGTCAAATGGAAGGAAAGAGGAATTAAGCTTGTTCTGGGTGGCTCTAAGGGATGGAATCCCAGTCATCTGAAGAAGGCTTCAGGGAGGCCAATTTTGGCTGCGTGTTCAGTAATGTATGCCTCATCCGGAGGCATAGGAAGCCTGAGTTCCCTGTCACAGAAGGAACGTGAAGATTGGCTAGAGAACCCTTTGATACGAGAGGCCGCTCAGAAGAGTTAAGTATCGGATGAGAATTCCAGCTAGATGACCACAGTTAAAAGGTCCTTCTGGCCCTGCAATCCCATGCTTCTCTATGTTTGGGAGGGGCCCTCCTTATCAACTCATACAATATTTACGGACTCAGGTTGTCAGTGTACATTTTAATCCTCCATCAAGCAACTGGGTTTCTCCAACTCCTTAATTGGTTCATTTGGTTTATTAAGTATCTAGCCTCTGATGTCACTCTCTTAACGTCAATGTAAGAAGCACCTGCGCCCTCCAGAGAACTCGGAAACCTTGTTTCTCTGAGCCTTGCACCACAGTTGCAATTTCAGAGGTGAGTGTTCCATATGGACAGGATATTGTTTTGGACCGTGTCCATCCAACAAGGAAACAAGTGCTTAACCTTGGCACACGGAGCCAGTAGAATCGTAGGTGAGAAGGAACTGTTTATGGTTTCCGTAAAGGATCTCCCACTTTCGAGTCCACCAGCATTCCTCTTAGCGTAAAAACTCCGTATCACAGTAAGCTCAGCTATTGAAAACTTTGAGAAAACCCGCACGCCGTCACGCATTAATGGCGCACACGAGATGAGAACTCCCAGGACTGTAATGCCTGCACTTGAACCGAGTTGTCCCAGATATGTTTAAATACCTGTGTGTTTCATTTTCCAGAATGAGCATGTTCAGGTTAGGACCGTGGGGTGTGTTGATGTCGGATCTAGCCTGCAACCCAAGGATCGCTTTTCTTTAAGCATAGAAAGAATAAAATGGGAGAGCTCGTTTGAAAAGAGTATGGCTTTCTGCATTTCTATTTCTGCTTCGCTGCCCGTTTGCAAGGCTCTTCCATAGTCCGTGAGTGAAACTCACTTTTGAGTGTAGTGGGGAAAAATCATCAGCCAATTTAAACAGTAACTGTCTACAAATATGATGTCTGATTTACGCGTAGACAGAAGATTCTTATTTTAGGATAGATAACATTCTTTCGTCTGTCTGGTTTTAGAGCCAAGCCGCCTCTCTCAGTAGTCTGTCACCTCCTTGAGGGCAGAGATTATGTCTTGTCTTTCCTTGTGTCCACAGAGCCTGTGAGAGTCACTTGTACCCACAGTGAGGGCTTTGGAGTTGTTGGCTGGAGTGAATTGTTTTAATTGAATTTGGAAAGTTTTGATCTGTTCTAGCTTTTAATTCAGCTTTAGTTTCATACCAATAGGTCTGATTTGCAAATTGGAAGAACCTAGACTGTTAGAAGAATCTCAACACGCATTACGAATATACAGAGAGACAATCTAATTCTTATTTCTAGGGATGATAATAAGGTGACCTCTGACATTCCTCCCAGTACATCTATTTGAGGAGTTAAAAGTGGCTCCGCTTTCCGTATTTGTACAAAGATATCTTTTATTAAAGTTTTATCTATTCATTGTAGAGACTAGAATCTGTGTATTGTAATCATTAACATATTCATCTGTTTTAGTTCTCCAAAGTAGAATCTCTTTGGCACTTTTGTGTTTGGAAATTCTGTCACGTAATTGGACATATTTATCACTTTATAAGGAGTATACCATTACAGAATTTTAAATAATAGACATGTTTTCTTTTTTGTCATTTGTGGAAGGGAAGGTGAATTACACTTATCGAGTGTGTCGTATGTGCCGAAAGGTGTGGTAGGTTCTTGCACGCATCGTTTCATTTAATTTTTGTGATTCTTTGAAGCAGGCGCTATCTGCCTCCTAATTTTATTAATGTCGAAACCAAGGCTGCAAGGGATTAAGTTATTTGGCCTGAGGTCACAGAATAAAGGATTTGAACCCAAATCTATGCAGTTTCAATATGAATGTTTCTTTCATATACTGCAATATATCCATTGAACCCAGCTGGCCTATGGCACGGTGTTTTCATTGTGTTTCAGTTTTGATCCAGTGTCACCATTAGGACTTTGCAACGCCTGTCCTTTATTCCAAGAATAGCTAAGATAAAAAGAGATGCAGAAAGGATGGTCTCTCAAATTTTAGTGGTGACAGTGTCAGGGGCTGGGATTTCAAATGATTAGGAACATGAAGTAAACTTAAAAAAGAACAAGAATTATTTGTTGTCAGAATTACTGTGCAGCACCCCAGATCCTTTAAGCCGTATTAACTTATAGCTGCATGTGTTGCCTTATCACTGTTGCCACTCCAGTATTTCGGGTTTTGTTTTTTGTACATGCCCACTCATTGCAAAATATTCTAGTATAATTAGAGCTTTTCAAAATCCTCAGAGTACAGTAGCCCCGTCCCTTATCTACAGGGGGATACAAGCCAAGACCCACATTGAATGCCTGAAAATGCAGGTAGTACTGTTCTTCTGCATATGTACCTATGACAAAGTTTAGGTTATGGATGAGGCACAGCGACAGAATATCCGAATTGCCAGCATCACTCCTCTTGCACTTTGGGGCCATAGTTAAGTAGAATAAGGGTTACTTGAACACAAGCACTGCGATACCATGACAATCGATCTGATACCCAAGCCGGCTACTAAATGACTAACTGCAGGCGGACACTGGCTAAAGGAATGCTTCCCGTCCTGGGCAGGATGGAGCGGGATGGCGTGAGATTTCATCACGCTACTCAGAATGGTGCACAATTTAAAACGAATGAATTTATTTCTGGAATTTTCTGTTTAATATTTTCGGGCCATGGTTGACTGAGGGTAAGTGAAACCCCAGAAAGCAAAATCATGGATAAGGGGGGGACTCCTGTATTATAGATGAGCTTGTCTGTAAATTTGCATGGATTAGAGCCTGAACTGTGTATTTTAACATAGACATTTCACAGCATCCTATAAAGTCATACCATGGAATCAAAATGAATTAAATTGAAGTTTACGTTGCCTCACGTCACTCCATTAGAGACAGCTACTCACACGCACCATTGTAGTCCAGGTGAAAAGTGAGTTTTACAAGTAATCACTTTCTTCTTATATTCTTTGATCAAGTAAACTCAGTTGGAGATGCACAAGCAATAAAGAAATCTCCAGCAGGTTAACTCTTTGCCTTTCTTCTAATCTAAATGAATATATTACGGCTACTTTGGCTTGAAAGAGAGGTCTAGAAATATGATGCAAACCAGACCACTTCAGACCCAGATTTTATGAGTCAACTTTTTTGGTTAATCAAATTTTGGGTCAAGTGGGCCCTTAGCCAAACGTGCTGTAATCATTTAACGGACAGCTATTAACCTGAATGTGAAAAGATAGGATTCGAATGAGTACAATGACTATTTTCAAACGTGCCTTCGTATATCCTTGGCACCTAGAACAGTGGCTGGCACTCAGTAAATGTCTGTTTTCTGACTGTATGCATTAGTGCTTTTAACGTTGAGCACCTACCCAGGGAAAAACACAATATATTACGTACCACCTCTGCAAAACTGTACCGTAGCTATCTCATAGAGTTGGTGTAAGGCTAAAATTGTATAATCATGTAAAGTCGCTTGGACAGTATATGGCATATTGTAATCACTCAATAAATATCGAAGTATAAAGTATATAGTAGAGTAACGGCTTCTTATAATGAAAGGGTAACATACTAGTGGCCCGAAGAACTGGATTCTGACACCCATTCCACAGTTTGCGTGTTCCCTGACCTCAGAAGGCATCGTTACCTATATCACTTCAATTGCCTTTCCTGCAAAGTGGGAATTACAATACTTGAACTGCTTGAAGGCAAGCTTTTAAGACAGACCCTCTCTAGAGGGCTTTTCTAAGATACTTAATGGCCATGAGTCAATGATAAGCTTAATATAAATTGTGAAAGCCTGATGCGAGACCGGATTGATGATCTATAAATACTTAATCTAAAATATGTCATTGTGGTGATGATCAGAGACTCTAGAAGAGTCATAGATTATTTGAACTGAAAGGATTCCTCAAACAACAGATATGGAAATGGGGACCCAGTTAAATAAATTCTCCAAGGCCAGTTCACAATTTCTAAAGGGGAGATTCTAGGTTAGACATTAGGCATTCACCTGGTGACGAGCTCGATCGAGTGACTCTCGTTGCATCAGTGACTTGGATGAAAAAAACGGCACAACCGAACTAAAGACAAATAAGGCTCTTAAAACATGCAGTGATAAAATGGATCTCTTTGAAAATAGATGATTCCCCGTACCCTTCCTCTCTGCCTCCCTCGATAGAACTTTCCATCCATCATACAGGCAATGTAGATCTGAGAGCAACATTTATCATTTTTCCAGGCTTCTGTCCTATCTTCCTGCTTAGACGAATGGAAACATTTAAATTCTTACGATTTTGTAAATCACATAGCATTTAAAACTTTTTCATTGTGGTTATATGTATATATATATATACAACATCAAGTTTACCATTTTAACCATCTTTGGATACACAATTCCATGGCATTAAGTACATTTGCAGTGTTGTGTAACCAGCACCGCTATCATTTCCAAAACTTTCATTATCCAGCAGAAATGCTGCAATATAGTATTTTGGGAAATAAAATACATTTTGATTTTTAGAAAACTGTGTTGGGATAGGGCATTATCTCCACATAGATAATTTGCACAGTGGGTTTATTTTATGCATTTTTTCCCCTGCTAAATTCTATTTAAATCGTCGGTTTTATCTTCTAGGCATATGCCATATTCCTCAGAGGGAATTTTCACGTTTTTACATCTGTGAAATCTTCACAGTTCCATAGGGTGGGAAGAGCCACTGGTTTTAGGTCAGTTGGCTGGCTGACCTATAATTATTATCTACCTTGAAAATAATGACAGGGCTTATTTTAGTATTCTTCGTACTGATTGCTGTTTTTATATGTTGTTTAATTATTTAGAAACCTCCTTTTTCAGTCACGAATTATACCTGGTGAAGTTACAAGCATTAACGTGTGTTTAAATGTGCCAACCATAGTCAGATAGAATCGTTAAAATGCTTAATATGCCGAGTTTAGACAGCAACGTCAAGAGCAACTGAGTAACAGGGAATGAAGACGTTGGCTCTACGTAGAATAGTTTTACCCTCGCTTGAATGTATCATAGTTAACGAAATCTCTAACAGAGAACAAAAAGTCTTCAGTTTGGCTCTGGGGAAGAAAAATTCTTTCTGTAAAATGGATAAACTGACATTTTCCTTACCCAGTGATTCATCATGTATTTCTAAATTCTGATAAGAATTGTTACAAGTCTTTCTGTAGCATTATTTGAAAGTCTACGTTATTACGTATGACAGACCATGTCAAAATAATTGTGTGTGGGACTAGTTTGTGTTAAGGGGAATCATATTTGAGATTACTAATTTTCACATTATTTCACCCATAAAAATTCTTCTAGCAGCAAAAGTTTTATTGCACTGTATTTCAGAGTCTCTAATTTATTCATGGGATAAATGTTTCATATAATGAATTTTCAAGTAAATGTATTCTGAAATTCATGCATAACCACGGCTGCTCTAAAATCATAAAAATTTGGTTAAAATTGAGGCGCCTCTCCATTCCCCTTGGAAAGTGTAGTGGGGAACCTGGAAGATCTTATGCTAATGAAGACAATATTGTTCGGCTTTCCTTTCTATCCAGTGTATCCCTTTTGCTGAGTTCAAGCCATTATGGCAATTAATAACTTCAAATGGAAGCACTTCATCACTTGGATTGAGCCACTACCACTGCTTAAAGGGTAGTGTGTGCTAGGCCCATTTTGTGTCATTTAACACATGCCTCTTGCTAGAGAGAGACTCTCTACATTGCCTCCTGAATGTCTTGCGTGGTACTAGTTCAAGAGCTCTTTGCCACTCGGTCTCATACCCGTCCTTCTCCCCTCACCCCCTCCCTGCCCCATCTACACTTGTGGATTTTTGTGGTAGCAGTTACTCAGCTGTCCACTGCACTAGAGTCCCTACTGTGATCCACATACAATAAACGGACATGAATAAGCGTAATGGTTTTCGAGCACTTGGTTACACCTGCCTCGTCCTAACCTATAAGAGTGGGCTCAGATTACTTCACCAGGGATTTTGTTCTAGTCTTTTTCAACTCGCAGTTGTAAGAGGTAATCATAGGATTTGGAAGAATAGAGTCTGTGTTTATCATTAAGACCGAGAATCCTCGTGACTTGGGAATGTTGCCGTATGCCAAACCCATGGAGTTACATCTAAAGATTAAGTTCACAAAAATAACTCTGATTTTGAAAGCACACCATTATATTGCATAGGAAAAGGTTTGAAGTAGAATTCCCTATTTTAAAAAATCTGCAGTTCACTCCTCCTCAAGACAGTGAAGGAGGTCCCTTATCCCTAGGGACAAGGACGACCAACGCAAAACTTGAAAGATCACGTGTTTCTCTGTCCAGACAGCCTCTTTGGTTTGGAATCCTTCCCTGCAAGATGAACGGTGGTCAGAATGGAATGGGCAGCCCCCTTCTCAATTAAAAACAAAAGTAGGGCTTTCCTGGTGGCGCAGTGGTTGAGAGTCCGCCTGCCGATGCGGGGGACGCGGGTTCGTGCCCCGGTCCGGGAAGATCCCACGTGCCGCGGAGCGGCTGGGCCCGTGAGCCATGGCCGCTGAGCCTGCGCGTCCGGAGCCTGTGCTCCGCAACGGGAGAGGCCACAGCGGTGAGAGGCCCGCGTACCGCAAACAAAACAAAACAAAACAAAAACAAAAGTAAAATCAGCTGTTAAATGTAGTTTTTAATAAATATAATCAGAAATTTAATAGATGATGATTGGTCTCATTTGAAGAGAGGAGCTGTTGTGCATTCTTATTCATCCAGCAGTGTTTACTGTGGACCTACTATGTGCCCGTTACTTTTCTAGGCACTAGAAATGTGATAATGAATAAAACCAGCCAAGTCCCTGCCCTCATCCACCTTACATTCTACAGAGGGGTGTGGGTGGGAGAAGAAAATAATCTAAGTATGTAAAATATAGACTATTTGGGATGCAACGGAAAGCAGGAAAGCAGGGAGGGGCTTGGGGTGTGGCTTCAGGGCCTAATGTTTGAGAGTGGTTGGTAGAGGCCCCATTAAGAAGACGACACCTGAGCACATGGGACTCTGTGTGGGAAGAGCCTTCCAGACGAGGGGAACAGCAAGTGCAAAGCTATGTCCAAGAACTATGAAGCAGTCCACTGGGACTGGAGCAGAGCACGCAAAGGGGCGCATGGCAGGAGGCGGAGCAGGAAGGTGGAGGTTGTGTTTGGGGTGGGTTGACAGCGGATCCTGGAGCATCTTGCCTGCCATTTGTAAGGGCCCTGGATTTTACTCTAAGTAACATGGAGAGTTCTGAGCGACGTGAGCTAGCCATAGCATTTTCGGGAATAAAGAAATGCATATTAGTTTATATATGTCAATCCCAATCTCCCAATTCACCCCACTCTCCTTTCCCCCCTTGGTGTCCTATACCCCAATAAAAATAAATAAATAAAAATTAAAGTTAAAAGAAAAAAAGGCAATGCATCAAATTTAGTCCTTTCTCCTGGTAAGAGAATTTTCTAAAACCCATGTGCCCTAGAACCAGCACCGCAGGGGCGGACGTCAGCCTTGCAGTGAAGGAGGCACAGTTTGCCGTGATCTTAAATAATTAGCAGTAGATTTCGCAGGAAGTGCCTCCAGTATAGAATTTCCAGTGCTCCCTATTCCACTGGATATGCAAAATTTCTAACAAGAAATTACATTCCCCAAACCACTAGCAGTCAGCCTAATTAATTAGAGACATCTAAGCCATCCCTTCTATCCATCGGCAGAAATAAACTTGAAAAGACTGCCCGGTTATTGATGCTAGTCAAGAAATCAAGGTGAGATAGTCAGTTCTCAAATAGAAGGGGCTGAGAAGAAAGCATGAAGAAGATTGAAAAATTTGCCTCTACAGAAATGCAGGAAGAAGATGTTTACAATCTTCGGGGGACATATTTCCTAGTAGCCTGTCTTGTAGGAACCTGATGTAGGTAAATGAGTTAATCTTAGCCTGCTCAAGAAGTTCTGTTATAACGGCACTTTCGGGGTATGAAAATGCAAAGAAGTGACTCCTTGGGTGACCAGATGCACGGAAGCATGTTTTAAATGACTACGATGTAATTGATATATGCTGCTATCAGTTGTGACCCAGGTAATAGTGGAGCTAAAACAATTTCAAGTGGGTCAAGCTATCCCGGGAGTACTTGCTGCAGTGATAGAAAATCTCCCAGCAATGTGTCTTAAGTCCTGTAAATCATGTTAGACTTAATGAAACCTTCTGCAGGAACATTCCATTTCTGTGATGCATTTAACGGCAGTCGTTGACATGTTGTATCTGGATTGAAGAAATATGTAAACTTTTGATTAATTGCTGTGGTACTAGGAAGATGAAATATACAGAACACTATTTGTTAAAGGAAGATTCAGGGTATGTGTCTTTATATAATTGCTATAATATATATGTCTCTATATAATTGCTCCCTAATTATTTAAAACATGCTCCCTTAGACTGTGTCTTCCTTCTCAGACTAATATCTGCATCTCTACTTTGTGGCTTTAGTTATGGTGCATTTTTTTTAAGATAGAGAACTCTGAAACTCACGTTTGAACTAGAGTATGGTCATCATGTTGATTTTTATTGCTTTGACATAGTTGGGTTTGATTTTAAAATACTGCTAGTTCAGTTCGGTTCTGTCGGATGGATTCGGTGACTGGAGTGTGTACTACGTGCAACTTGGTGTTCATGCAGCATCTTCGTGCAGACTCTTCGAAATGAACCGGTATATACCATGGCCCTAATATAAGAAGGTTGCTGAGAACCAAAATTTTATGGCAATGATCGGTTTACAGTCTCCTTCCCTCTTAGAATGTCACCTTCTAGGTCCAAAGTCTATATGTGAAACAAAAACAAAAATAAAAACAAAGTCTATATGTGGACAGCCACTGACCCCGACTGAAACCTCATAGATCTTCTTCGGACATATATGTTCAAGAGCCTCCTGTGTCTTGTTCACCACCATGTCCCCGGCCAAGTTGACACATAAAATTAACCATCCCAGTGCTTGACACACAGTAAGTGCTTGAAAGAATGAATAAATGCAAGAGCGAATATTACCGAGTAGCTGCAGGCTGGGCTCGGAGGTAAGTCAGAGTTCCTGCCTTCAAGTAGTTCAGAGTCTTGGTGGAGTGAGGAAGGAGGCTGAAGATGAAGATAGGAATCAGAGGACGATAGGGGAAGAGTAGCACGAGCACGCGGGGGTAAAGAATGAAGGCGTCTTCCAGCAGAAACCGGGAATGCCTTCACCGTGGTGGTGGCCTTCAGGAGACTTCTCAGTCACCTTGAGCAGTAGAGGGTGGAGAAGGCCAGTCTATGCTGGGAGAGTGGCACCGATAGAAGCGCTGAGATGGGAAAGGACATGTTATGTTCGCCGAGCAGCAGGGGATCTGGGTTACCTATCAGGCGATGTGTAAACATGGATTTCAGTTACCATGTTCTTCTAGTACCTTTCATATCATCGAATTCAGCTTCTGGTTAGACATACAAACAGAGGGGAGCAAGTTCAGTAGGCATTCCACCAAGGAAGCCTGAGGCCATCACATATATGTGCATCTCCCCAGCGCCTGCAAGCTCATGCGTGTGTGTGAGCGCGCACATGCGCACACACACACTAGCTGCTTTTAAGCTCGGCTTTCCCCTGCTGCTGCCGGACTTGGCCTCTTCTTCTAATGATGGAGAGCAGACCACGGAGAAGGTTCTTGCACATCGCCCAACACAGTCTGTATGTATGTGTTTGAAGATGACAGGGATCATGTAAACACTTATGTCCAAAGAGAATCTGTGAGATTTCAGTTGTGATCAGTAGCTCTCCACGTACAGACTTTGGAATCTAGACAGATGAATTCACTGATAGCCTAGGCGTGAAATGGTTCAGTCAGCTCCCCATGGACCAAGATTCAAAATGTGGCTGCATCACCTCTTCAAGGGCTCATCTTCTGGATAGATTCCCCTTGACTGCCCAGGTCTCACCACTGAAGTTGTCTGTGGAAGGCTTTCATCTTAGACGGTCTATGTATATTTTAGATGTTGCCCGAACCGTGGAAGTCTTTTGCAGCACGCATCCTTTGATTACAAGATGAAACACTTTGTTACCATATAATTAATAAGAAAAGTATATAATGTGTTGGAACATACTAAGTACTAGGCAAAAAAAAAAAAAAATGGGGGTGGGGGAAACAGTCTAGCAGTTCTGCAAAGAGTTAAACGTAAACTTACCATTTGACCTACAAATTCCACTCCTAGGTATGTATCCAAGAGAACTGAAAACATATGTCCACACACAAACTTGTATGTGAATGTTCATAACAGCATTATTCACGATAACCAAACACTGGAAGCAACCCAGATGTCATCAATGAATGAATGGATAAACAAAATGCGCTTTATCCATACAACGGACTATTATTCAGCCATGAAAAGGAACAGAGTACTGATACCTGCTATAACGTGGATGAACCTTGACGACATTATGCTAGGTGAAAGGAGCCAGACACGAAAGGTCGCGTATTGTATGATGTCATTTATATGAATTGTCTAGAATAGACAAATCCATGGAGACAGAAAACAGATTAGCGGTTGCCAGAGGCTGGGAGTAGGGAAAATGTGGAATGATTGCTTAAAAGCTACAGGGTTTCTTTTCAGGGTGATTAAACTTAAGTGAGGCAATCAGGTGACCTGTGAAGAGCAGGAGATTGAAGAAGAGAAGTGTGGGCTTGAGGCCCAGCCCTTGTGTCTGTCAGCTGGACAGCCTTGGACAAGGCACTTAACCTCAGAGCTACACGTTCTGCATCTTCATCTAGAGGTGAAGATACCATCCCTCCCTATCTCATGGGGTCATGGCAGAGCTCATATGACTCAAAGATGTGAAAATGCATTGAAAAGTATAATTTGCTTACATAAATGAAAAGTATTGTTATTAGTCATCAAATATAAAAGCTATTATTCAGAAAACTTAAAATCTTATATCCTTTGTCTATAGAACATCTACTGGTGTTTACATGTTGATAAGAATTTTTTATTTTGTGACAGCACATGTGTGGAGACTCTGACCCCTTGAGAACAGAGAAACATGTCTTATTCATCTCTGTTCCCCGGGCGCCTAGCAAGGGGAGTGAGCACAGTAGGGGTGCAGTTAGGCTCTGCTGAGTAAATGGGTAAATAAACCAACTGTATTTTCAGTTACACTAATCAAGTAATTGCATGCAGGGTCCTGGGATTGACCAGGGTCCCTGTCTGATTGAGAAATTGGGCACCCACATGTCCAAGAATGGACGGGGCATGTTGACAATCCAGGGTTGAGGTTGAGGCGATGTCATGATTGGCTTCTTTATTATCACCTGAAATGAATAACACGGTGAGCCCACAGCAATTCTTGGGGCCAGTAAACCTAGGCTGCTTGGAGCAGTATACGTGAGTTTGGATTGTGGTTGACCCAGGGGAAAGTCACAGTGTCACATCTGTGTGTCCCAGACAGAAGAGTGGCTTCACCTCTCTCTGTTGGTCCCTGAAGTTCTGAAAGTGGCTCTGTGCATTCCAACGCTTCTTTAAGAGGAAGGTGGGAAGTATGAGTAGGCAGTAGAAAGTCTGCCATCAGCCGATGCCTTGACAATGAGCTTTCTTCCCTCTTTACGTTTAAAATCACGAGTCGTTGGTCATAGTGAGATGATTCCTTTGGCTTAAGAGTATCCTAAACACTGGCTTAAGTTCAGTTCCTTGTAGGTAAAATTTTGTGGGTCCTCTGCTCACTAAGCAGGGAAACTCAGACAAGCACTAGTTAAAGGAGTGGGGATGGTGAGAACTGGCTGGCTGTCCCTTATGGAAGTAAAGAAAACCAGGGCTTAATGGATTGCATCCGAGATCCTCAAGTTGTTAACAGTGGACAGAAGAACCAAAGCGGATATCATCCTGAGACATGATCCTGCAGAATCCTTGCCCCCCAAGTGGTTGTGGGGACCAAAAGCAAACCACCCACTTATCTGCTCTTTAAGCACCCGTGCGCTCGAGAGTGATGACGCCAGCTAGCATCACGGGGTTGAGGTTGAGGTCGAGGTCGTAATTAGCTTCTTTATTATTGCCTGGATTTGTTATTTTCTCAATACCGACAATGACGATAGCAACAAAACAGCCTATGAGAGCACCTAGCTGAGTTCCTGGCACATAGTAGATGCTCATCGGTTAAGAACTACAGACGAGCTGCAAGGAGTGATGCGTGGCAGTGACCACGTGGGATGCTACAGAACGCTCATTTTGCCGGTTAGATGACTTAGACCATTGCCTCCATGTGCTCTCCCTGCTTCTTCTCTTCTCATCCTGTTTCCCTCCTGCACTTGCCATCCTCTCTGGAGTCTTTTTCTCTAATCCTTCCCTTCAACTCCACTTTCTCTCCCCACGCCATCTTTGGCTTGGTTCCCCAGCGACAGTGATGGACACCATACACCCCATCCACAATAATCCTCCTGCCCCAAGTGGCTGCTGAGTTGTGTTTTGAAGGAAATGTATTTATTTCTTTTTGGCGGGGAGAGGTTGTTGCTGGACAGCTCATGGAGACGTAGCTCTCGTTCCTGGGGATTTCTAGAGAGGCCTCAAACCCATAACCGTGGGCACCATCTCCTTGCTCCTTTCCTCCTTTCTTTTCATCAGTCATCTATCCATAAACCTACGTACACATATATTTAATCTTTTGCCTGTAAATCTTGTCATTTCTTTGTTTTTTTTTCCCCTTTGAGCTTAGTAAGTATCTATGGTCGATGCTCCATAAATGTTTATTACGAGTAACAGTGATAATAGAGGTAGAAAGAGCAACACATGTGCTATTCCTCATTGCTTTTGATCTGATGTACCAAATTAAACATTCATGTTGCCATCAATTACTCCCCAAAAGATGGCGACAGCGTATTTGTTAGCAATATTTTGATAATAACTATATAAACAGATATTTGTCATGCTATTCTGACTCCTATATTTTCATTCACAGAACACTTTATTTACATTGTCAAGTAAGAGGGTGGCAATTTAAGTGAGACTTGCAATTTAGCACTTGCTTTGCTTTCCAAGGAAGGTCCTGGGAATTGTGGGGTGTTGTTTTTTTTTTTCCTGAAATGGATCTAGGATTATTCTTTTGAAATGTATGTTTTCTGGGATGCTCAGAAGGGGAAAAAAAGATATCTATATTGATATATTTATATTTATATCCATATCTATATAACCTCTCTCAGGACCCTGGGATACTTTCCCTGCTTCAGGAAGCTGAGTTGGTTCCAATCCACCAGGGTTACAACACGTCGAATTGCCTCTTGACGTTATAGGCTTAAAACCTATGCCCAGAGAGTTCATCTCACTTTCTTTTGAGTGTATATTTTACAGTCAAAGCAAGATGTTCCACAATGTGAAGGAATATTTCACACACAGGAAATAGCACGAAACTGAACAAAATTGAGCCAGGCGAAAAATAATTACATATGGACAAATGGAAACTTGAACGTGGCAGTGAAGAGCTCAGGCTGTGGAGTGGGACATAACTAGCTCTACCACTTATTTGCTACGTGGCATTGGGGAAGGCCCTTCTCTGGGCCACTGTTTGTTCACCTGTAAAATGGGGATAATGGACACTGCCTCGTGGTGTCATCGTTTGGTTCGAATAAGACGAATGCATTTAAAATCACTTGTGAGGGGCTTCCCTGGTGGCACAGTGGTTGAGAGTCCGCCTGCCGATGCAGGGGACACGGGTTCGTGCCCCGGTCTGGGAAGATCCCACATGCTGTGGAGCGGCTGGGCCCGTGAGCCATGGCCGCTGAGCCTGCGCGTCCAGAGCCTGTGCTCCGCAACGGGAGAGGCCACAACAGTGAGAGGCCCGCGTACTGCAAAAATAATAATAATAAAAAAAAATAACTTGTGAGGATCACACAAGAGACTATTCATCACAGGGTTATCACAGGAAACCCACTAATAATTGAGAGCCGTTATTATTACTGTCCCAGGAGATAGGTCGTCTATGTCAGCCCCCTATGGGGATGGTACCACCCACCTAGCAATGGACAGCAAGGAAGGACTGTGGACTGATGATTGTTTTCTAACTTTTAAGAATGGATGGGCTTCCCTGGTGGCGCAGTGGTTAAGAATCCGCCTGCCGATGCAGGGGACACGGGTTCGAGCCCTGGTCCTGGAAGATCCCACATGCCGCGGAGCAACTAAGCCCGTGAGCCACAACTACTGAGCCTGCGCTCTAGAGCCCGCGAGCCACAACTGCTGAGCCCATGCGCTGCAACTACTGAAGCCCGCGCGCCTAGAGCCCGTGCTCCGCAAGAAGAGAAGGCACCGCAATGAGAAGCCCGTGCATCACAACAAAAGAGTAGCCCCTGCTCGCCACAACTAGAGAAAGCCCGTGCACAGCAACGAAGACCCAACGCAGCCAAAAATAAATTAAAAAAAAAAAAAAGAATGGGTGGTTTCAGGCTTGAAGAGACAAATTAAGCTTCATGGAGCAGGCATGATTCTATTTGATTGTATCAGTTCACAAGTTTATTCATTTGCTAGGGCTGCTGTAAAAATGTACCACAAACCAAGTGGCATCAAAACCAAAAACGTATCATCTCACAGTTCTGGAGGCTGGATGTCCAAAATCAAGGTGATGGCAGAGCTACATCACATCACATTACATCACATTACATCACAGCCAGGCCTTGTGATGACGGGGCTCACACTGGCTGACACCTTGCGCCTTACTCCCCACCTGGCGGACTGGCCTTGCCTCCACTCAGGCTCGCAAGAACAAAACCTGCAAGAGGGGACTTCCCTGGCGGTCCGGTGGTTAAGACTTCGCCTTCCAATGCAGGGGGTACGGGTTCGATTCCTGGTCGGGGAGCTAAGATCCCACGTGCCTCGCGGCCAAAAAAGCAAAACATAAAACAGAAGCAATATTGTAACAATAAAGACCTTAAAAAGAGTCCACATAAAAAAACTTTAAAAACCCCCACAAAACCTGCAAGAGGTTCTAGACCCTCTACCTCTTCCCACCTCCACTCGCTCCTCTTTAAAGGGTCAGTCATTACAGGCTGCCAAGCTGACCTTCATCTCCCCGCACCCTTCCTGCCTGGAGCACGGCTACTTCTTTCTCACTTGGTCCTCCGCCTCCAGCCTCTGCTCCCTCGTTGACCCTGCACCCCATCGCCCCCCTTTGAACATCCCTTCAGAGATTCTCCAACACTTGATATGATACAGTTCAGACTCTTTGATTTAACACAAAGGCCACACATGCCCGCCCTTTCACTACCGGGCACCATTTCCCCAGAAGCACCCTTCATTCCCGTGGTGCTGAACTACGTCCTGTGGAGCTTCAAAGCCCCCATACTGGGTCATGTTCAATGCCTTCTTACACCCTGTCCCTCTGAGGAACTCCCCTCTCTTTGTTGTGTTTCATGGTCTTGTTAATTCCTTCTCTCAAGCTTCAGCACTCAAGTCTCACATCCAGGTAGCATTCTCCGGCCCCCTTTCTGCTCTGTGATAGGTGCGCCTTCTTCTCAGGCTTCAGGACTAGAGAGCTCTTGTCACTTCCCTGCCACGTCACACGGCACAGTGTGCCGCAGCACTGATTGACTTGGGTTTCCACTCCAAGCTTGAGAAGGGCCCAAGTTTCATGCCTATCTGTAGTCCCCACGCCGAGTGCTGGGCGCAGCCCAGGGAAGGCAGCCAGGAGATGTGCACGGGCTGGGGAGTGGGAAGGCAGGGGCAGGCCAACCTCACGGCCCACGAGTTACCCCTGAGAGGACTGATCCCTTCATGTCCTCTGGCAGAATCGCAGGTAGAAACATCTTCTGCACCACCTACAAACGCTGGGACAAGGGAGGAATTTAATGCAACTGAGAGATAAAGGGGAGACTTTCTAATTATCCAGCCCAGGGGCCCTGGCACTTGGCAGGGATTGTACGCGGCGCTCGGTTTTCTCGGTTTTAATTCACCATTTTCCAAAGTCTAATTATTGAGAGCACATTAGGCAGAAGATGCGGAGCGAAGAAAAAAAACCTTCAGTAGACAATCACCTTGTAAACATCTTGTGATGGGGATGGCTGTTAAACAGGAACGCTCAGTACCAACTGAAGCTCAGGAGAGTTTAGCCAAGCAAATCAATGCAAGTTAATCTTTCAGTGTCAGCTGGCTGAGTTTTGGACGAGTGATGAATGCCTTGACTGGAAGGATGGAATGCTGGAATGCCAGCCAGTGCTCTGACAGCTACAGATGGTGCCAATTACTGCCGGTGGAGCCTGTCCTGCTGTGAGCCCGAGATGTCTGATTTGTGGCCACAGGAAAATGAAAAAGAGGCCTTCCAGCTGGGCCTGTCACCTGTCCTTTATTGTTCTGTAACCAAAATTGTATTCAGGTGTGAACACCTTTTTTTCTTTTCTTTTTTTTTTTGGTGATGGTGGGGCAGGAGGAAAGGGGCCCATTGCCTCGTGTTAATTACACAGCCATGTTAATTGCCAAGCAAACGCCTGAGAAGGGTGGGGCAAGTCACTACCAAGGTCAAGGTCAGCCACTTCTTCCTACCCCATTCCCAGGAGACAAAAGACTAACTGTAAATCATCCTGGAATACGGACAAAGGCAAATGAAAATATCCCACATCCTCGAGCTTTCCCTGGGACTTTATACACACCAGCATCGTCTAGTGCATTGTTTGATTAGGGTGCCCTTGTTAGAAGGACCGCTGTGCTTCTGTCGAATGGCGGATTTCAGAGCTACGCTCTTCCCATGTTTAGATCATGGTAACAAATGAGCCTGCGGTGTCTAGCACCCAAAGTCCCGCGAGCTTGCCCCGCCTCGGAGAGAGTTCTTTGCATTCATACTACGGAGGCATTGCTTCATCATAAGAGGAACGATAATAAAAAATTCCAAAAATAATAACATCAGCAACATTATTTGTAGTCACTCTCATTGACTGAGAGCTTTCGATGACCTCTGGGAAAGCCTCAGAAACTTAACACAGCGTTTTAAAGGGTGTTCCCTCCCCCTTTGTGGGCAAGCAAAGGTGGAGCTTGGGGCCTAAGAAAACTTGGCTCACCGAGAAAGGGCTGGTCCATTCTCTACGCCTGCGTCTTTATTCCTGTCCTGCCCCTAGGCTCTTCAGAAGCTTTTTTTTTTTTTTTAGATTCCATATATATGTGTTAGCATACGGTATTTGTTTTTCTCTTTCTGACTTCACTCTGTATGACAGACGAAGTGAGAGAGTGGCATGGACATATATACACTACCAAATGTAAAATAGCTAGCTAGTGGGAAGCAGCCGCATAGCACAGGGAGATCAGCTCGGTGCTTTGTGACCCCCTAGAGGGGTGGGATAGGGAGGGTGGGAGGGAGACGCAAGAGGGAGGGGATATGGGGATATATGTATACATATAGCTGATTCACTTTGTTATACAGCAGAAACTAACACAGCATTGTAAAGCAATTATACTCCAATAAAGATGTAAAAAAACAAGGGTTGGTATCTTTAGGACATTTTCACTTTTCTGACATAATGTTCATCTGACATTTTCACTTTTCTGATATAATGTTCATCTTTGATAAACTTTCAACATATTTCTCCCTTTTCCTACTTTCTTCTTTTTAAAAAAATTTTTATTGGAGTATAGTTGATTTACAATGTTGTGTTGGTTTGTGCTGTACAGCAAAGTGAATCAGTTATACATACACCTATATCAGCTCAGTTTTTAGAGTCTTTTCCCATACAGGTCATTACAGAGTATTGAGTAGAGTTCCCTCTGCTATACACGAGGTCCTTATTAGTTATCTGTTTTATATATAGTAGTGTGTATATGTCCATACTTTTTTCTTTTCTATGTTTTTTCTTATTCAACATAAATGATCACTTACTGAATGATTTCTTTCTCTTTCTGATAGTTGATAGAATTAGTCTAGACATCTGTAATTTCTAAATGATTCTTTTCCCCCAAAGGTAATTAGTTATAAGAACTTAAGCAACTCCAAGTTATTTTGTCATATTGAAACCTTTGTGGACAGAAAACTGGGTTACTTTAATTTGTCTTCCTGGCCTTTCAAGATGGCCAAGGGTATCCTCTAGACTGTGTTGAAGAACTAGCAGCAAATATATTTTTGAGGAATTTTTAAATAAAAATAATCCAGTGCCTGAAGGGCAGCAGGCCAGTTTCCTCAGTGATGTCCACGTGGGTATGGTTTCAGGGCTTTTCGAGATCACCCAGGGGCCATTGACTTGCTAGAAGGGCTCTTAGGACTTAACATATAGTCATACTCATGTCTCAGGTTTATTCTAGAGACACGGCCAGGATGTACAGGCAGGTTTGTAAGGGAGAAGGTACATCAGGAAGACTCTGGAGGAATCTATATGCAAGCTTCCTATGCTGTGTTCCTCCCATGAGGGGTACACAAAATGCTCTATCCCTAGCAGCAAAAATGCAACAACACGTGTGACATGTGCCCAGGGGAGCCCTTTTGAGACTGAGTGCCCAAGGTTTTTCCTGGGGTCTGGTCTCGTAGGCCCATTCTACTTAGCAACTCTACCAAATTTGCAGATTCCCAGAATCTGAGGGTGTTCAGTACCCCAAGCAGGCAAAACAGCAAAAGTTTCCTATCAGCGTAGGGACTCATAACGGCCTTAGAAAGCTGGCTGACTTCCTTCTTGAGTTTCTCCAGGAAGCTTTCTGACCTGGCCTGGGGCGTTGCTTCAGGTACAGCACAACTCTGGCCAGACGTTTGAGCTGACCTGAACACCTTCCACGGCTGAGGTGGTGTCGTGATCGGGGACACATAAGAAGTACAATATCTGAGGGCGCACGTGGTCCCCCTGCAAACAGAGTTGACAAGTATGAGGTCCCCCCAGGCAGTACAGGTTAGCGGAGCTCCCAGTGTGGCCTCCCACTGGAAGAGGAAGTAGGAGTCGGGCTTTACAGTCAGATTTAGATGTTTGTTAATCTATAATTTATTTGAAATTTATGATGACCACTAGGTCATGAACCCTACTTAAGCATAATAAAATGGAGATCCGCTCCTTTCTCCTTGAAATTATCTGTCTGGAATTACCTAACTGCTAAGCGTTTGTAAACTGAGGCAGAGAAGGAAGCATTTTGTTCTCAGTTTATTAAATCTGACCGATAGGAATTGAGCTCTTTTGCCCAACACTTCAAAGACGCATATTTAGCAAATTTTAAGATCCATTTAACAATAGAAATATATCAGTAAACAAATGGCCCTATAAAAATGACCCTCTCGGGGCTTCCCTGGTGGCGCAGTGGTTGGGAGTCCGCCTGCCGATGCAGGGGACACGGGTTCGCGCCCCGGTCCGAGAGGATCCCACGTGCCGCGGGGCGGCCGGGCCCGTGAGCCATGGCCGCTGAGCCTGCGCGTCCAGAGCCCGTGCTCCGCAACGGGAGAGGCCACAACAGTGAGAGGCCCGAGTACCGCAAAAAAAAAAGACCCTCTCAGCATCTGGGAATCAGGTCAGAGGTTCCAGATAAGCCTTTGTTTGCCAGTTGCGCGCATTACGTTTGCAACCATAACGCTTTGAAGAATTGGTGGTTTCTGCTCCAAGTGACAATGAATGCTAAACTGCAGTCCCTTAAATGGGGAATTGGCTTTGGCATTAGAACATTTGGAGATGAAGTTGAGTGGACAGAGTGAAAAATGGGTCAGTAATGACACAGCCCTTTATAGTTTACAAAGCATCGTCCCATGGATTCTCACAGCTGTCGCCTGAGGTTGGCATCTTCATTCCCACTTATAGGTCAAAAAAAAAAAAAAAATGGAGCTTGGAACATACTGAAAATCACTCCGAAGAAACAAGTAACGAAGTCCAGATCCGAACATAGATATTTTGATTTCCAACTCTATGTACTCTTTTCATTCTGCCCGCAAGGCTAGCTTTTGCACCCTCAGCCCCTCACCTTGCTTCAGCGTGGGAATAGCTTCCATTAGAGAAAACCTAGGTGGCTTTTTGCTAGCGCTGCGTATAGTCTCCTAGTGTCTCAAGGCTGAAGTTTCTGTTGCAGACGTTATTCACTTTTTCAATTCGAGGATCAACAGAGTTCCTATAGGAAGAGGTTGTGTTTTGTATGTTTTTGGTAGTTGATGGTGTCGATGTTTTGGGAAGAGGAGTTCTATAGAAGAGCTGTTGGAACAGGGAAGACTTACCAAATACTGTCCAGAGAGCGGAGCTAGTTGTTTTTTGAAAACAGACCTCTGGATGTCAGAGGGGCTGGCAAACACTCCTGCCCACAGAGATGCTCACCTACAAGGCTCTTGGGTCTGTTTGCCTCACTAGTAAAAACCTCTGCTGTCACCACATCACCAGGTTGACTGGTCATTTTCCTTTGTTTTAGGCTATTGAACAACAAATCTGCAGACTTTAGCCCTCCCCAGACCTGGCTTCTTGTTAAAGGAATCTCTGCCGTCTCCTGAACCCATTTCCTGGCGCAAGAAGAGGGGATAAAACTAGCGCAGTCCACAGGCCGGAGGCCCCAAGTGGACACTTGGCTGGGGCGCTGGGGAGGACGATGGGCGAGTTTCTGTAACATTACACCCAGGTGGGCACTTACCCACTTTGCTTCGGCACAGCGCGTCTAGGAATTGGCACAAATTAGGGTGTTTGCGTTTCATTCCCCTTGGCCCCTGAGTAATAAAAAACAACTTTTCCTGAAAAGTAATTATGTTTTTAGATGAATATGCCAGCTGTTTGAAAATGTTCTGGTCACGTTAAAGCATATTTTAATAGTGTGCTTAGAATTGCAGGTCCAATTGTGAAATCCATTTGGACAGTAACTTGTAAGCACTTTATTCCAAGGTGCCTCTAAGCCTAGTTCCATGCAGCTCAAGAAATCTGATAAATGGAAAACATATCCACTCATTGAGTAAATCAAATATTTGGGGATTGGGCAAAGATTGTAAAATTCAATACACAACTTACAATGTTTTTTCCTTAGGAGATAAGACAGACAAAATAAATGTAGATTTTGTTCATTGAGCTTAAGTTTTAAGCTTTTAGAAGGAATCAGGATCTAATGACTTAGGAAGGTTTGGGTTATTCTGAGTTTACCTGGTTTTGTGTTTCGTCACTGGGGACACCTCTGTATCTCTGGCTGTTTCCATATACAGGGTTATTGTGCGTTTCCTGTGTTCTAGCCTCTGAACTAACCACTGAAACACGGAGATGAATTAGACATTGTCTCTGTGGCTCCATGGGGTGGATCTGAAGAGGGGTGAGAACAGAAATGTAAACAAGCCAGGATGATGTGTGTGTAAAATAGAGGTTGAAGGGAAAACTTGGGCCAGCAGAGTCTGGGGAAGCAGAGCCTTTCTGACTGAAGGGACCAAGGAAGACCATTGGAGCAAGGCCTTGTGGATGTGATCCTGCTGGAAGGATGGATGGATGTGATTCCTGCTGATGAGTAGAATATGGAGAAAGGCCATTTCTTATTGAAGGAACAGAAACAAAGCACGAAAGAGTGGACGGGCATGGTGTCCACGGGACCGTGTGAAAGGAGATGAGGCGGGATGGAGTGGATGGTGAGGGTCTAAATGTCCCCTCTGGAGCTTATGGTCTTTTCTATAGAGGTTTGTGAGAAGGGGACCGGGGTGCTCAGTCTTGTTCGGATTCTGGTGGAGGGTGCAGCGTGGACTGGAGGGGCCTGGAGTTGGGGAGACAGACCAGCAAGCTATTGCACTGGTTCAGGGGAGGGGTGATGAGGGCTGGAAGGGGGAATTAGAACAATTATCCAGTGAATTTAATCTACGCAGAGAGTGATCTGGCTAATTCCAGGGTGATGGCGGGGAGGGAGACCGTTTCCTCTCAATCACTTGTTTTTATTGGCTTGACTTGGCCGCGTAATCGTCTCAACCCTCCATTGTACGGTTGGACAAATTACTTGGTATCTCTAGGTTTCCTTTTCACCAGCTGTAAAATAGGGATAATAATTCTTGCCACCAATGGTAATTGCCTTGTAGGAATGCTCTACGCATTTGTGTGAGTGCTAGCATATTCTTGGCATGAAATCATCGTTAATAACATTGCTAATACTTCTGCTAACGGGCTTCGAGATCTTCAGAAAAGTCAACACCCCCCGCCCCAGTACTGAATATTTTAAATAAGAGGAAACATTCGGAAGTAATAAAAGGGTGACACCATTCTGTTAAGCAAAAATCCCTTATGGTTTCCCTTTCATTTGCAAATCCTCTCGGATCCATTTTCATTTAATTCACAGAACTTCATTTTATAAAACAAATGCAACCTCCAAAGTTGTCTTGAGAACCTCTCTAGGGTGTTTGCAACAGATCGGAGGCTGCCTACCACCAGCTCACGGGATGTTCCAAACCCCTTAGACTGCTGGGTGGTGAGTTTCCCTTTCTGTCTGTGGGTCTCAGTTGAAGTGCAGGAGTATCTCAGAGGTTGGCAGACACCTTTGCCTGTGGCCCAAGGACCCAGTGACTGAAAGGTGCTCTGTTATTTTTCGAAATGGTGATGGCAACTTTAAGAACAGAATGCCTCTGCTAACTGACCTCAGGCTATTACAGTGGGTTAGGGAAATAAATAGGCCGAATTAAGGGGAGATTTAGATTACATTTTCTTTCAGGAAGCCAGCCTACTCCCCCGTGCCCTCCCTGCAAAAGGCAAAAGTGCACATTCATGAGATGCACATGTGTTGTGGTATGTTGACGTCAGAATTGCGTTTTTCAAAACATCTGGGGTTGGTTGGCCAGTATTAGCAGGGCTGAAAGAAAGAAAACATCTAAAGCCAACGATGCATGTCAGTTTTACCACCAGCAAACAAACAAGTGAAACGATTCTTGGGACTTAAAACCAGTTCAGGTTTTAGGAGTTTGGGATTAACAGATATACACTACTATATGTAAAACAGATAACCAACAAGGTCCTAGTGTATAGCACAGGGAACTGTACTCAATATCTTGTAATAGTCTATAAGGGAAAAGAATCTGAAAAAGAATAGATATATATGTGTGTGTGTGCGCGCGTGTGTGTGTAACTGAATCACTTTGCTGTACACCTGAAGCTAGCACAACATTGTAAATCAACTATACTTCAAAAAAAAAAAACTATAGAAAAAAAAAAACAAAGCAAAAAAAAAACAGTTGACCAGGAAATTCAGTCAAGTGAGAGCTGAGCTCCGCACTGCCAAAAAATGTGACTTTCTGATGGTGGTGTGGCCTCAGGAAGGCGAGCTGTGGAAACTCCATTTGAGCAACTGGCAGCCCAGATGATGCTGGATCACCTGAGTCCAGGATGAGGAGTTTCGCAGCCGAGAGGCTTTTCTGCATACACGTGGGCAAGATCCCAGAGGCCGTTCTCTGAGATCAGCTCTTCCCGACAAGTCATTTCAGCCAAGCCGTCACCTCTACGTGTGGCATCCGGTTCCCTGAGTGGCCCAAATTCCCTGATGCTCCTCTACCCCGAAAAGACCCCAAAGGATTTGTCTCTGTGCTTCTCCAGGCGCCTTAGGCCAGCTTCGAGAGAAGCGTTCCTCTGCATGTGTGCACACGTCAGGACTCGGCAGCGCTAAGCCTAGTTGCATATATGCCTTCCCAGCTGGTTTTTGGTGAAGGACCAGTTCCAGAGAACCTAAATCAAGGTGGCGACATTTGCATCCATCTAAATGGGTTGCCTTAATAGGAATGGGGAGGTTTCGTCTGTGAGAGTGTGGGCCTGGCCTTAACTTGTTATATCAGACCACTGGTTCACTTTTTTTTTTGGGCCACGGCATGCGGGATCTTAGTTCCCCAACCTGGAATCGAACCCGTGGCCCCTGCATTGGGAGCGTGCAGTCTTAACCACTGGACCGCCAGGGAAGTCCCAGGTTTACTTTTTATACCCCAGCCCCGAGCATCTAAGAAGTAGAATTTTCCTTCGGAGTGCAACCTCCACCTTTTCTGGGAAATAACAGAAGAAAGGAAACATTTGGGACATTAGCAATCACTTCTGAACAGGACAGAAAGCCCCGTTTCGTTTTAGAGAGGAAGAGTTTAGAAAGCAGTTGGGATACAGATTCAAAAGGCCCAGAGTGCAAGGGGAAATTCTGCCATGTTTCTTTTGTTTTTTTTTATTACTGTGATTTGGGGTAAATCACTTCAGCATTCTGAGCTTCGGACTCAATATAAAATGGGAATGTCGGGCTTCCCTGGTGGCGCAGTGGTTGGGAGTCCGCCTGCCGATGTGGGGGACGCGGGTTCGTGCCCCGGTCCGGGAAGATCCCGCATGCCGCGGAGCGGCTGGGCCCGTGAGCCATGGCCGCTGAGCCTGTGCGTCCGGAGCCTGTGCTCTGCAGCGGGAGAGGCCGCGGCAGTGAGAGGCCCGCGTACCAGAAAAAAAAAAAAAAAAAGGGAATGTCTAGTACCTGCTCCACTGGCCTCTTGGCATTAGTTGGAGGACTAAAGAAGATGCCCCCTATACTCATTTTTTGAAAACTATTAAGGGTTATTTATTTGGAAGTTTCTGTTTGAGATGAGGAATGTACTTGGAGCAATGGGCGTGTGACTGCGCAGGTTAATTACCTGTCACTAGAGGCAGGAATAAACCAGTAACCCAGCAGACCGCTCTTGTATTCAAACAATACTGAATGACATATTCGTGGCTTCCTTTCTCCTTGTGTATAAATAGCACCAGCTTAGAAATGATTTGATCTTTGGTCAAGAGGTTATCACTGACTCTGATTTAGAGACGCAGTTAACTTTCCATCAGTGACAGTGGTCGACCTCAAACAATTATAATAATTATTCTTTTCCCTGCAAGGTTTTGTCTGGAGGTGGGGTTCACTATTTTTCCCCATCAGTGAACTGGCGAGAATAAAATAATCAAATATTAGCTTATTTTCAGCACTCATGCAACATACTGCCCATATGCTTTATGTTATCTGTTAAGGACATTTGATGATGGATGGGTGAAAGTGTCGTGCATTTAGTCAATAGATTATTTGTGACACAACACTCGTGTCTCCAGCACTGTCACCTTATGTACTACATACTGTAGGATTTTTCTGCCATAAAATGTTATGTTTCTGAAGCCTACTATACTTTTCTTTCTTTTTGCATAAACATTCAAACGAACATTTATTCCGTCTAAGGCACTGGGCTAGTACTCTGCAGGTGGGCGTTCAGTAGGTTTATCTATGATCTCTGACACGATAGAGTCCATAAAGTGACTTTTCTGAAAATGGAAAACTTAAAACACTACTGACGAGCAAAAATACAATTTGATTAAAGCAGAAGTCACACTTCCTGAAACTCCATGATTTGTGTTTTTCTGCCTGTAGGTTGTTTTTTTTCCCCTTTGGAGCGCTGCCATTGCGTTAACGTATCAATAGATGCACAGCCCACCAGTGGATATAATTAATGCTTGGAAATTGTGGCTTTCAGTCTCACCAAGCACAGGAAAATGTCTTAATTTGACAGTGGGCCTGACCAAATGCTAATTTGTTCAGGGAGACAAAAGTAGCCTGTTATGTAGCTGTGTGAGTATAGTCTGTAATCTCAACGGAAGGAGACCAACACCTACCCAGCTATTTCCATATGGTGGTCTCAGTTCCAACAACACTGCCATTCTCAGTAAGACTATTAAATATCCTTGTATGGCATCAGCTTATATAAATATAATGATGTGGGAACAGAAGCCTGGGGATAGAACTGTGTACCCTGGCCCTCTATCTGCCCCGCGGGGACCTCCCAGGCCACATGAGGCTCACACAGGGAGGGTGGTGGAGAAGCAACCATTTGCTCTGCTCTCTCTCTGCCTTCAGATGTTGTCTATGGATTCCTTTCCTGTAATAGGCCCTTCTTTGGCTCTTGGCCTTGAGGTCTTATCTCTTCTCAGCTCAGGAGTTCCACCCAGGGTTGGAGGACGGACGGTGGGGATGGGGGTACTTTGAGACTAGCCATCAAAAATGGAAAAGGGGGGCTTCCCTGGTGGCGCAGTGGTTGAGAGTCTGCCTCCCGATGCAGGGGACGCGGGTTCGTGCCCCGGTCCGGGAAGATCCCACATACCGCGGAGCGGCTGGGCCCATGAGCCATGGCCGCTGAGCCTGCGCGTCCGGAGCCTGTGCTCCGCAACGGGAGAGGCCACAGCAGTGAGAGGCCCGCGTACCGCAAAAAAAACACAAAAAATGGAAAAGGAAAGGAAGGAAGTTACTGAGCATCAGCTATGTGCTTGGCACTCTGCTAGGCCTTCATGCACATCGTCTCATTTGAACCTCCCCACACCCTAGGAAGTAAGAGCGAGTATTATATCTCCACTGAGTGATCGGCCAGTCTTCCCAAAGCCATGAAGTGAGCATGGAACCAGAATTCAAACCCAAGTCCATGTGGACCCCCCACCTTGTGATCTTTTTACTCCATCAACCTGGCTCCCACTGCCTCTTTCCCTGTTGAATCCACGAATGACATAGACGATAACTTCTGACGACAGGCCATGCTCTTGGTTGGCTCAGGCTGACCCGTGTCAATGTTGAAGATGTTCACCAAAACCATTTTAAGAATTAAGACGATTTTAAAAGTCCAGCTCAGTATTTACCAATGAGAGGAGGCCCCCTTCCCCACTACTCCCACCAAATAATGGAGGTCATGAAATCTGTCTACCAAAATAGTCCATTGTAAACTTGGTTTTCTGTAAGTTTTGCGCCTTCATATTTTTTGTATGCCTTCAACTGGTTTGAATATGTACAGAGAAACAGGTATGAGAACTGGAAGACCCTCTGAGATCACCTAGTGTGTCTGATAGGTGAGTCCACTTGGATCCAGAGAAGGAGACTGTTATTTCTTCCAAAGTTATACAGCAGGCAGGTGGCAGCATTAGGACCTGACTCTGAAGAAAATGTCAGTGTGTGCCTAGAGCTATAGATTAGATCACCCAAACTCTTCAGGCGGAGGTTCCGATAAGAATAGACTGTTGAGTTTGCAGTGACAGGAGCAAGTGGCTTGTGTGGGAATCACATACATCTTAGGCATTAAAGCAAGAGACAGCATGTTATCTTTGAGGGTAGAAAAACCAAAACCTGGTAAAAATAATTATTCATCCAAGAATGAGTACAAAAATATTATCTAAGATTCTCTGATGCCCAATTCTTTTTGAGGTTCTATAGATATTTATGTACATACCCACCCTTTCCTTAGTTATTCTGTCTTTCAGTCCTACATTTAGCTGTCAGCAATTTAAACACAGTCTGTGTTTTTTATTTCATTCTGGTTTGCATTTTGTTAAGTCACATTAACACTGTGCTGGGGGTAGAACGCGGCTGAATCATATAATGGCTCTATCGTGTAGTTTATCATTTTTAAACAGGTCAAAGGGTTGAAACATATTAGAATATTAAAATTTGTTTTACCAGTATCTCCACCTTTTTCCGGCTTATTTAAAGAAATGAATGCAATTCATCAGAGACATTTTTATTGGAAAAATAAGTGAGCAGCACAAATACATTTCTCTTGGTGCACATGAGTTAAAATCAGGATGGTAGCTCCGTATGTTTCAATCTATTAAATTCAAGACGTCTGTGATAAGTCTTTTATAGGCTAAAATACAAATGAATTCCTGGCAGTATTTTCCTGTGTATGGATATTTTGCTCTTCATGTCTTGTTAAACAATAAAAACTAACATTCAGTAATGAACCTTTGAACTGTGGGTGAAGGATGGGTGTGTTTGTAAGTGTGTGTATATGTGTATATAATGGTGACGGGGGTGCACGTGATGAATTTCCTATTTTCTTTTTCTGCTCTTTGCATTTTACTGGAGGGCCCTGAATTCTTTCTTCTCTTGAACGTGTCTACTCACCCAACAACAAAGAACATTGACTGAGGATGTACTTGGGTAGAAAAAGCAAAAGCTCTAGTGTGATCTATAAAAAGGACTTTGGGGATCAGGGGAGGGCATACTAGTTATATGATTAAAAATGGAGTCCTTACTAGCTTGTCTATCACAAATAGATTCCTAAGTGATTAGGGGTGTGGCATCCCGGCAAAGAATGGGAAAAAAACTGCTAACTGTAGAATGGATTTGTTCGAAAGGCTTTTAAAAGAGGGGATAGAAGCATAAATAAATGTGTTCATAAGGAATGTATAGGAAGAAATGGGTAAATGTGTGCTTATATTATATTCTTTTCACTTTATGGGTATCTCTGTATAGAAACAGCCTAAGAAATCCTAGTAAGAGGTGGGACTAGGGCTTGAATCCAGCTCATAGCCAAGGGTGTTGTCTGTTTTTTCTGATAAAATTTTATTATTGTATAACGTTAAGAACTTTGCATGTATATAAAAAGTATACAGAAGAAAACAAAGTTCAAGTATAATATCACCACCCAGAAATATTGACCAGGTGGCTTATTTGTGCAGGTATGTGCGTATGGGAAATAAGAATTGAGATTTCCATTGCAATCGGTTTTGCACCTTGTTTTACTCCTCTTAACGTAATATCACGAGCATTTTCCCATGTCATTTGATTGTCTTCAGAATTATAATTTTAAACTCTCAGTGCCTTTCTCCTGGCATGTGCTGCCCCTTTCAAGGTTACAGTGCCCCAAATGGAAACATGGCGTTTGCTGACGTTCTGAGCGCCTTTGAATATTTACAATGGTATCATTGTATGGAAGAGTCACCTTAATGTTTTGTTTTTGTTTCTTCTTTGTTTTGTTTCTGCATCAGGTCCAAAGAAGGAAGGCATGGAGAGAGAAGCCTCTGCAGCTGTCAGGTTTTAAGCTGACCAGGCTTCCCTTTCTACCCCTAGACTTGTCATGATCACCTTCTGATTTCTTATCTATAAAGTAGGAGTGCCCCTCACTGGTGAAGGGAGGATTCAGTGAAGATTCAGGATATCCTTTAACATGTAGGACTTTGGCTAAGGAAATAAAGGATATGCTCGGATTTCCCAAGCTGTCTCTATATGGCATGGCAGGGGGTGACCTTTGTGCCCGGCTACCTGCTTTCCTTAGATGAACTGTTGGCAGATTATTGCTCTTATAAATATCCCTTTATCAATGTCCTTTTGTACATCAACTAATCATCAGCACTCCTAGGTTTCCATGTTGTCGAGTTTCTAATTGCCGTATGACCTTGAACCAATCATTTGCTCCCTTTGGCTTCCTCTGTAAAATGTTGGACTGTCTAAAGATTGGACTAACTGATCTCGCCACGCCTACAATTCTAAAATTGTTACACATCTATCATATTCCGGACAGTGAATGGCTGACCACACGTGAGCTCTCTGATGCTCCGTAGGCAGGGATGCAGAGGTGGAAGACATTTTCTAATTTCCATTCACCACTTCCCCCATGCGCCGCCACCCCCCCCAACCCCAGATTTCTTTTAGAAGTCAAGCGCTTCTTGGCTTCTTGCAAAACAACGTTTTGATGAGTTAATTTAAAATGGATCAGCAACATATGGACTTTATTTTACTTGAAATGTCCATTGATTTAAAAATGAAACAAACAGAGACTTTGGCAAATGTTTTTAAAAGTATTTTGAAACTTAACCCAGACTTCCTGTGCCTGTGCCTGTGCCTGTGCCTTTATATGAATGTGATGATTATTGTTGCCAATTCTTTAAATCCTGAGGCCTGCAGTGTCTGTGACAATTATATGTGCACTAAGAACCAGTAGGTATAAGCTGACAGTCAGACTGTATTATTGGAAGGGAAAAAAGCATGCACCGTGTAGCTTGTCAGTTTAAAACTATAGTAGCCAGAGCTAAAAATGAAGAAATATCAGTAGAAATGGCTACTTTGTTAGTAGTGTGTGATGGTGCTATAGGCAGACAAGAAGCTATAGCCTTCTACCTACGTCTGTTCTTCATTAATCTTGAATCCCTGATCGGCTTTTAGCTGAAAATTCTCTTTTCCTTCTTTGGATTCCGGCCCTTGTTTATAAGATGCCACTTAGTTTTCGCTCAGCTATGGACTAACCTTTTCTCTCTCAAGCCTTTAAAAAATGAATATTTCATAGCATCCTTCGCCTTCCTTTATACTCAGAGTGTTTTGGAAGACGAATAAGAGAACACAGGTTGCAAAGCCAGGCGGAATCCCTCCTCTTACTTTCATTGTATCAATCCAAGTGTTGGTTTTGCTAAAAGGATCAATGCCATTTATCTGGTGGAGCACGTTAAACCCCTGTCTAAAGGATTTAGGCTAGTGTTTTCTCTTCTACAAAGGAATTACAACAGCCGTACAAATCAGCATAGTAAGAGGTTAAAGGCATTTTATCGATTTATTCCTTCCTTCCTTCCTTCCTTCCCTCATTCATTCTGCATTCCCTGCTACCTTCTGTCTCATGTAGAAGAGAGACAAGTAAGTGAGCCACGGCCATACCATCCCCTCTAACAGAAATGGCCAGGGCGCTGTGGGAACTCAAGCAAGGAGGGACTCACTGCCATCAGGAATGGCTTCTCAGAGTGGATTTGCTTCTTGAGGTCTGAGGGCCAGTTCACTGGTAGACTTTGCTTGGGAATAACATCCCAGGAGGCAGAAGCAGATTGTAGCAAAGCACAGAAATGTGAAAGGGTCTGGCTGAGTTTGGAAAGAAGGAAATTCAGCCTGTGTTAGTCATTGGCATGGTGGCAGAGAGGCAGACAGTGTGGGGTGGGCTTCCTGGACACACGAGAAGCTTTAGACATTTGATTAATTCTCTTAGAAAAATACAAATCTCTTTCAAGTACATCTTTCACTGTTACCCTATGATTCTACATGAAGCCTTCCTGACTCACACATGCAGAGACAGAGGTATCGAGAAAACTTATTGTTGGCAGTAAAGTAGACTATTCCTCACGGACTCCTATGCACCCTTCAAAACCTAGCTGAAATGACACTTTTGCAAGGAACTCTCCCTTGATCCCTGACTGCTGGTATCCTCACAAAGCACTTATCACACGTTATGGGCGTCACTTTTTTGAATTGCCTGTCTTGCTCACTGCTGTATCTCAAGGCCCAACATAGTGCCTGATCCCCAGAAGGAGCTTAAGAAATAATTTTAAAAACATTTTTTTTAGTAATTTTTGAATATACGTTAAGTCCACTAAAACTCTATGAAGGATACAGGTACAGCCTTGAACATATATGCAAAAAACCAAGTCTTTTACCTTAAGAGAGCCAATGGACACAGTTTGAACCTTTATCGCAAGACATGAACTGTAAAGCGCCAGGTTAAAGGGTTTTGGTTTTCCACTTGCCTTTTATAGCCCAGGGTCGCTTCCCAAATATTTCTGCCTGGGAATATTTTGTTGTTTGCAGGTTTCTTTTTTTTTCTTGCTGTTATTTTCATCAACAGCCAATACTTTAATATGATGCTAAACTGAGCTATATTAGATCAGCTAGAAATCTTTTAGGCTCTCAAAGCATGGGCATTACATATTCAAAACAGGACCTAATGTTTCAGAGCTTCATATTCTACTATAATTATATGGTTCAATGCAAGTGATTATATCTCTTCTTCAGTAACGGGCTGAAAAGTTTTGGTTTGCTGGTTCCCTCATAATTTACTGCCTAGGTATAATAGGCCAGTCTTGTGGAAAAAAAGATGATAAATGATGCTGGCTAGGATTCATAGATTTATTAAATTTCTATCAAACAGTGCAACAAAAAAAAATCTGCTTAAGTTAGAAATGGGCTCAAATTTTTTAATCAAAATTCATGAGTCCTGATGCTTGGTTCAGTAGGTCCAAGGAAGGCTTGAATTGAAGACTGATTAAAGAAAATAAAAGGCTTATTTGAAGTAATTTTTCAATGACGGCTTTTAATTGGATGTTAAATCAAATTCTTATCTGCCTTTCTGCAGATAGCACATTATATAAAATACAGTTAGCGCCACTACCACTGTAACGGATACACTGAATAACAATTCACTTCTCACTTTACACTGAGGGGGAGAAGGGCTGCAGTTGTCAGCCTGTCAGAAATTAAGTATGTAAATTAATGCTTAAGTATATGAATATGAAAATGATTTACAAGAGGCTTGGAGTGTTGCCGGGCGAAAATCCTGAGGTTTCTCTTTCCCCTTCAAGGTTAACAAGTGCTCAGTGACCTTTACAGACTGCGCGCGGGCATGGGTGTGCCCACGTGTGCACTTGGCCGCCGAGCTTTGGCCGGGAGCTGAAATACTCCCGAAGAGCAAATTCTGGACTCCTTCTGGAACGTCCCTTTCTGCCATCCATGAATGTCAGCCCATACGAGCAATTTCATTAGCATTGCCTCATTTTCCAATATAAGCAGTGAGTGTGGCCTAATAATATGGGCCCTCATCCATCCTTTGCCGAGGATGGGTGCTGTGATCTGTAGAGGGAGGGGCTGTCAACGCGGGGGGGGGGGGGGTGGTCGGACAGCATCCCGGTCAGCAAACCGGAGCACTCCAGGCCCTGTCTGGGGACAGCCGTGGACGTTTCTGGAAAAGCGCGTTTCCCATTGGAGGCCACTGGTGGGGGGAGGGTAGAACAAAATACCTCTTTCACAGCTGACTGAGATCGCGGTGGTTTGCAAGAGTTAATGGAACTTTCGTTAAGTGCTGAGTTAACTCCCAGGATAGCGTTTACACGCAGAGGGAATGGAGTTTGCGTAGACCGGTTTTCTCATATACATTTTTAATGGTAGATCTTTAGTAGACAGCTCATTAATTTCATGGTTCTTTATTGCCAAGAATAATATCCTTTAGGCTTGGGAAAAGTTTCTCCCATTTTTGTTCTAATTTTCAGAGGAACTGTAAAAGCTGTGCTTCGTAGGATTTTAAAAGGGGAAACCCCAGCCCAGAGCTCGGCCACAAATACGTCTTAGTTTTCCTGTTGCCCCAAATAGAATCGCATCTGTACTGGCCCTCCATGTTTGAGATTACGCACAAAGTAATCATTTTGCTGCTTGAGAATGGTTCAAGGTAGGGAAATTTATGTTGCCTGACTAGATAGTCTGTTTTTATTGCATATTTTGTTGACCTTTTTTGAGAGTAGACTTCAGTTTAATTGCCAGATTTTAATTTCATTACTGATAATACTGACATCTGCTCCACGTTCCTTGAGCGCCTCCTTTGGGCAGGCTAGTCACTTTATAAAGTCTGGAGCGCCTGAGGAATGGCCCAAGGCCACATGGCTAGAAGTGACCAAGCTGGTGCTGCAACCCCACTTGCACTGAGCCCAGACCCAGTGCGCTGCACCACCATGCAGCACACTTTCTTCCCTCATCTCCGCCTGCAAGGTAGCTGGCATGAAGCCCATTTTACAGATGAGGAAACCAAGGCTCGGGAAGGTTAGGTCATTAAGGGCGTAGCAACTAAGACGCTGATGTGGAATTTGAACCAAGGTCTTTCCATTTCCTCCCTTCACTCCCATCTCCTGCCCTTGTTTCACAGTGGGCACTTTCTCCACCACAACGCTGGATGCCTGCGCCCCTAATATTCATTCGGAGTGATGCCTTCTCAGACCTCATCTTTCTTGATTTTGTTGTTTTGGGGGAAAGCATTTGCCACCATTCCCCAGCCGTCTTTCGAAAACTCTTTCCATGACATTGTATGTTCCTGCTTCTCATCGCACCTCCCCGTCTATCATTGGACGTCTTTCCCTTCCACGCCCCAGCCTGGGGCATCATTTCGGTGTTTTGACCTTGAGCAAACTCAGTCATCAGATTTATTTATTATCAGACTCCCTTCTTGCACCCCTAGCTGTCCTCTGCTGCCACCAGATAGGATTTAAATCTGGATGTGCAAAGTATTTACTGTGTAACCTTGGAAAAGGCAATGAACATTTCTAAGTCTCACTTTCCTCAGTTGCAAACTGGGAATAATGATAGTGCCTCGTAGAGGTTTTGCAAGTATTAAAAATGAGATAATGGAGGTAGAGGACTGAGCACGGTGTCTGGCACATAATAAGCACTTAGCAAATGGTAGCTACTGTTTCTGTTATTAGCACTCACTGTTAGGTCACATGTCACAAGTTGTCTTGCATTGTCACTTATTGATTGATTGATTTGAAGTCTAGTTGACTGACAATGTTATGTTAGTTTCAGGCGTACAGCAAAGTAATTCAGTTATGCTATATATATATATATGTATACACACGCATACATACCTATATATATTCTTCTTCAGATTCTTAATGTCCATGTCTCGTCTCCCTGAGAGACCATGAGCAACTTGAACTAGAGGTATCAGTCTGTCAATCTGCCTCCATAAAACGGCATACCCTTGACTCCTCTTTTGACAGCAAGCATTTACCAGAGTGCGTTTTCATTCTATGAGCCGAGTAGAACAATTTATGCTTATTTCCCAATTCTCCAGTGTTTACGGATTATAATTGACACTACTAAAGATATCATGTTTACAACACAGATACGTTTCAGATTCTGTGCTAGCAATATTGTCTAATATTTCAAGGAAAGAACCAGTTTCTGTACAGAACTGTTAGTCTCACCAACGTTTTGGACGAGGTTACCAACTGGTTTGTTCACATGGGGCCAGTACACAATGCTGGATTTGAACTGCTACGGACAAGGGGAAAGGACCAAAAGGGCTATTCAGCTCATTCATTAGCTGCGTTCTGCTGTACGTGAAGGCGAGATCCTTCCCTCTATGCTATCCGTAGTGTTTGCCAAGTGAGGGAATTGCCTTGAGAGTGTCGGGGTGTGGTACTGGGATTCCTAGATTCGTGATGCATTTATGCACAGCTCTGAGGTGCCCTACTGACCGTGGAGGACGGCGTGTGGCCGGCTCGGCTTTCCTGTAGGAGGAAGCACATTAGAGCATGAGAAGGTGCGGAGCAGGCTGTGGGAACAGGGCATGTGGGCCGAGCATCATTGTATGTGCGTGGGTACCAGTGGATACAGGAGCTTCTCAGTACAGAATCCATCTTGTGTTGGGTGGCCACATGCCTAAATAATTGTGGTATAGACAGCCCTCGCCTTCTTAACTAGGCCTCTTGGATTCGGCCGTGACCTGTTTGTTCATTCTCCAAGCCCTTGTGTGCGCTTTTCCCACTCCTTCTTCTCTAATTCATAGCCACCTTCCATATACAACAGAGCCAACACGTTATTATATGAACTTTGTGACTCCTGGCCTTTATCTACTGCTAGACTGTCCACCGACCTCTGTAAGTCCAGTATTCAGCACGCTGCCTTGAACCAAGGATGAGCTCTCGTAACGTTTACAGATGGAAGGGAGAGAGTGGGGATGGGAGGGAGGGAGGCTAAAGGGGGACAATTTAGTCAAACCACTGGGGAATCAAACAACTCGTTAATAATCCAACTATGGAGTTTGCACATCTAGTTTTATTCCTGAATAGCATTCCAATTAAAAAAAATTGGATTTCAAGTGAGAGAATGTCATGGTCACATTAGTATTGAACGAGCCACAGCACGCCCCTGATTTAATTATGTTATGTGAAAAGCTAAGCAGTGATGTAAGAACATACCTCTTTTTGGGCACTTGCTGTTTTTTAATTTAACCTTTGTGGCAGCTGAAGCCATCTTCTCAACAAGGCAACATTATCTGGTGAAGACCCTAATGAATGTTGGCAAAGAATCCTCTTTTTCTTTTAACGGCAGAGAAGAAAAATAGTATGTTAGTCGCACAGATATGTTTCTAATTATAGCTTTTGCATTAAACTGTTTTAATTGTCTTCTTAAATGCAGGATTTGACATCCTGCCAAGAACTTCTCAATGATTTCTCCATTGAGAAGAGGATTTGTAGACATCGACTCCGTTTCTTAAAAACTGTACATTTTAAGGTTCTGAAGAACCTAGGGGCAGGACAGGAATAAAGACGCAGACGTAGAGAATGGACTTGAGGACACGGGGAGGGGGAAGGGTAAGCTGGGACAAAGTGAGAGAGTGGCATGGACACATATACACTACCAAACGTAAAATAGATAGCTAGTGGGAAGCAGCCGCATAGCACAGGCAGATCAGCTCGGAGCTTTGTGAGCACCTAGAGGGGTGGGATAGGGAGGGTGGGAGGGAGGGAGACGCAAGAGGGAAGAGATATGGGAACATACGTATATATATAACTGATTCATTTTGTTGTGAAGCTGAAACTAACATACCATTGTAAAGCAATTATACTCCAATAAAGATGTAAAAGAAAAACCACTGCATTTTCACAACATTCAAATCCCCTCTTTCCTCTCAGTCACGTTGCAGCTGATGCCCCTCCTTTGCCCCGGACACCTCACCCCCTGAGCCCAGATGCAAAGGCCAGAATCAGGAGAGCTTGAGCAGCCGTTTGTAAGGCTCGCTTCTCCTTTCTCAGTGCTCAGACCTGGGGGGTGGCAGATGTGGTACCACAGCTGTGTCTGTGGGGGAGGAAATAGGATGAAATGAGATGAAGCCATACCAGGATCACTCAAGCCCACACTTTTATAGTATGCATAATCTACTTTTGTTTTCTGGAAGTCATGAAAGATGTTCTTTATTTCTTGTTTTACAAAAATAGCTGTCCCTGGGTGTTGATAATGCTAGTTTATATTCTTCAAGAGAATCCATGAATTGTAACTGCTCTGATTGTTCTGAGGCTATTTTTAAGTTTGTGTGTTTGCTCAGAAAATTATACACTGTGGGGTAAATTGTATGCACAATTATATATCGCTGGAGGAATCTTTTGAGGCAATAGCGCAAATGGAGTTAGGAGGCCACCTCCCAGTCACAGGGCCCAGCTGATTTTGTCACACATGCATCTGGTCTTATATGCTTTGGAAGGTCTTCATTTATCTCATTAAACTTAGTCTGACATATTTTTTCCCTGTGATAGCTTTTCTGATTTCTTTGGTGTGCAAACATCAACATTGTGTCTTTTGAGGGAAGATAGTGCTGTCTCTGTTTTGGTCTCCTGGAGCTCTGATGTTTATTCTGCATTTTACTGAGTGGCAGAAGGGCCTCTCGTCATGGTTGATTATGGCTGGGATAACTTGTGGACTCTGAGAGTCTATCCAATGCCCTGGACTGAACATTTTTTCCTGGTTCACTGACGCAATGTCGATGTTTTGTTCTAAATTCCCTGGAAGCCATTCCTACCTGGTCTGCCACTTAGACTTCCAAACGTCTCTCCCACTCTTTCTGAAAAAATCATTGGTTCCCAATCTTCCTAGATGTTTCTAGCTGAGATGTACATAGTGCAAACTCAAACATTTCCCTATATTTAAGCAAACTCTGTTTTTGCTCATGAAGGAACAATGTGATAGTGGGCCTTTTGTTTCTGATCAAGATCTTCCCATTCATTCAATCAGGGCTCTGATCAAGAGTAGACCAGGAAAGCAGAAAGCACAACTATAAGCTTCCAAAATCACTGAACCTAGTAAAATGATGTTCCAAATCCTGTTAAAAGGGCACCAATGTACACTGCACATTGATTATATGAGACCTCATTACGCTACATATAATATGCAACACACACGAGCAACCATACCGTTGACTTTTTATCTCTACTAATCTAATAAGCTAACTCTAATAAGCTTTAATTCAACATTTAATTACCAATAATTGTGGTTGGCATCTTTGAATCCTACAGAACTTCGGGGGATTGACTTGGTTTTCCACATCTCTAAAAAGTATTTTTTTTTCTGGGAAATGTGAGTTGATATCTGTGGTTTTTTTCCTCTTAATAAATTTCCCTGTAGCAAAGACCATCAGGATCATGCCCTTGACCTTAGAATTGCCCTCATATGTGTACCCATTCTTCAGAACTAGCCATCGTAATATCAAAACCCCTGGAGGCCTCAGAAGGAGTTTCATGATAACAGTCTGGGGACCAGAATACTCTTTTAAGTTTTGTTTTTTTTTTTTTTTTGATGTGAACCATTTTTTTAAAGTCTTTGTTGAATTCGTTACAATAGTGCTTCCGTTTTGTGTTGTGTTTTTTTGGCCTCGAGGCATGTGGGATCTTAGCTCCCGGACCAGGGATCGAACCCACATCCCTTGCTTTGGAAGGCGAAGCATTAACCACTGGATCGCCAGGGAAGTCCCCGGACCAGAATACTCTTGGTCTTCTTATTTTCTGAGTTTTGAACCTTTCTTCCCCCTCAAAAAAACTCCCTAAAAAATTCAGATTTATCTCTGAAGTGACCAGAAATCACAAAATGTCAATGCTTGTGGTGGTGGAAAAAGGTAAGAAAACAGGGAAGACGATTTACTCGTTTGCCTTGAGGATCCCAGGGCTGTTTATGGGCTCCTTGTATGGATCCAAACATCTGCCCTTTCTTGATGCCAACTAACGGAATGAGTCAACTTTGACCCTTCTTTCTGCTCTGCCCCTCCCCCCCATTTCCTTTCCCAGCACCAGCAGGATTGAGCCCTGTTAGAGAATCCATTCAGCCTTCGTGTATTGATTACACATTGTTGAAGGAACAATTAGCCATTGTTGAAGCGGGTGTGTAAAGTGCTGAAAAGTGGTAACTTCTCATGAGTAGAGGCACTTTTCTTTCCAATGAGAGACTGTTCAATTTAAATGTACCATTAAGGAATACAAGAGGAATAATATGTAACCCCTGCCCCCCACTCCAGAAGCTCATGATCTATTAGGAGGGCTAAGAGAAATATGCAAAGAATTACAATGAAATAAATAACAGGGCTGTTCCCATAGCATCTTTACGGGCTGTGGCTAAACCTGATGAACACGTGGACATGCTGATGGGGTTCACGCTCGGTAGATGGGGTTTTTCATGTTCCTTGTAGTGATGATTACATTTTTGCCATTGTCAGAACAAGTTGAGGAGTTAAGGGAATACATTAATACTTGAAACTTCCTGATCCCTTTCCATCTTGGCATCAGGTTCTCATTTTACCTGCACTCACACCAGAAACTCCCACGTTCAATCAATTCTTTCCATGTTATATATTTACCTCCGTCTTGATCATGACTGAAACTGCTTTTGTCACTTCTGTTTTCAAATCACTGTGATGCTGAGGCATTTCAAGGCTTTGTCTGTGCTTAATTATGATATTTAGTTACAGAAAAACGTTTTCATTTTTCCCAATCTACCTTAATCAGAGCCTCGGGTCTGACCTCCTAGCTCTGGATCACGGTGTATTTGTTCCTCAGCAAAATAGCAGAGGGGGTCCTGTTCAAGTTACACTAAATCACAAACTGATGGTGGGGGTGATTTTTGCCTCTCCGGGCCAAATTTCTCGACAGAAAACAAAAAAGACAGAGGAGGTCATTGCACATGCGCAGATAGTCTGAAATGAGGTCACAGCACCACGCTGACAGCATCTTATTCGTTAGGTACAGGAAGTACTTAGAATTTTCTAAGAACAAAATCCAAATACCTAAACATTGTCAAAACTATCATATAGTAAAATATCCATGTATATGTTTATACTCATGTGTCTATGTGTATATAAAATATATATCATATATATCACATATTATTCGTTATATAATATAAAATATTAATTAACCATACATTACAGTATATTACACGATTAATGTTTTATATATAATTAATAATATATGATATATAATAATATATAATATACACAGAGATTGTGTATGTATTATATAATAATATATAATATTATACACACAGATTGTGTGTGTGTGTGTGTGTGTGTGTGTGTGTGTGTGTGTGTGTGTGTGTGTATCCATCTCTCTGCTTCTGTCTACCAAGCCATCTTATGTGATGTTTCCTAAATTTTGCTTGGAACTCCCGAATACCTTCCCGGAAACAAACATGCCATTGGTCATCTGAGCCCTTTGCCCCTTCAAGGAAAATGAGTGAAGCAATCTCTCTGCTTCTGTCTACCAAGCCATCTTATGTGATATTTCCTAAATTTTGCTTGGAACTCCCGAATACCTTCCCGGAAACAAACATGCCATTGGTCATCTGAGCCCTTTGCCCCTTCAAGGAAAATGAGTGAAACAATCTCTCTGCTTCTGTCTACCAAGCCATCTTATGTGATATTTCCTAAATTTTGCTTGGAACTCCCGAATACCTTCCCGGAAACAAACATGCCATTGGTCATCTGAGCCCTTTGCCCCTTCAAGGAAAATGAGTGAAGCAGAACAGCTGAAGTTGAAACATCGGCTGGTTTTAATGTTTATGATTAGTGATTATTTACAAGTTTGATGGACTGAGCTTGACCAACAAAATATTTAAAGAGAGTGGGCCTGTGTCAGTGAGGAGCAGTGTAGGATCGGGGATTAGCATATAATAGGCTTTAGAATATAACAGCCTGCACTGGCATCCAGGAGCTGCCTCATACTAGTGGGGGCAAGATATTTAACTGCCCTGAGTCTCATTTTCATTATGTGTAAAATGAGGACACTAACAGTGCCTACCTTAGACAGTCAGTAAGGATCACGCGGAATATTCCATGTAAAGTACTTAGCATAAAAGGTTAGCTATGTTTTATATGGGCTAACATTTAAATAGAGCTGCCTTGGCCGAAGAACAGAGGTGGCTAAGGTTGGCAGAAGGCAAGAACAGTTAACAGGTTAATACAGTAAATGTCTCCCCTCATTGTGCCGTGTACCTTGAACTGGGATGATCTTACATGAAGCATTTAACTATGCTTTCCTCTTGGCTGGTGAAGTATGAGCCTTCCGAATTTGATGCCTTTGGGATGTGAACATTTCATGTGATAGTGGTTACCTGTGTCCTTTATAGTTAATAAATAGTCAACTTATTTATTTGAAATAAAAAAGACAAATCAAAAATTGACTTATTTCCTTATGTTATCTTTTTTATCTTTTATTTTTTTATTGGAGTATAGTTGCTCTACAATGTTGTGTTAGTTTCTGCTATACAGCAAAGTGAATCAGCCACACGTATACATACATTCCCTCTTTCTTGGATTTCCTTACCTATTAGTGAATCTGAGTATTTACTCACCATGTCTGAATAGTATTGAAACCTGCCTGGGCACGATGACCAAAAGCATAATTTTGAATTTTAAAAATAAAATCCATGAAGCAAGTATTTTGCAGTGAAAGCTTCCCCACTCTCTGGCTGATCAGATCTAGATATTGAGAATGAATATCTTGAGGGCTCACGTGACAGCTTTGCACAATGTCTGTTCTTGGAAGTTATAGTTTTGGAAAGCAAGTAGCGTATATGAAACTGAGATGCGTAAATGTAAAAAATGAACTCTTGATGTCTCGTCATTACTTTTGACCCAGTGACCCTGGTCGCAGTGAATGTTCAGAAATGTCGGGGAGCCATCACATGACAAGAGTACATAGTGTCCAACGAAAGGGTCAGAAGACCGGAATTCTTGTCCTCCAAAGGGGAACATAATATTTGGGGGTCAAACTGTAGAAGTCTGTCCCATCCAATAACATTCTGATGTGCGTAGGGAATTTTATTCAATAACAATCTTGCCTCAGAATATAACTTTCTGGCTGTGGCCAGTACTGTATGTGATTTCCTTTTTTTAAAATTTTAAACCATTTGATTGAGGTATTATTGGCATATTAAAAGCTGTACATATTTAATGTATACAACTTGATGAGTTTAGGGATAAGTCTACACCCATGGAACCATGCCAACAATCTATGCCGTAAACATATCCATCACTTCCCAGTTTCCTCCTGCCCCCTCTAAAAACAATTTTTGCATCCTGTTTAAATTTTAAACAAATACCTACGTTTCATGTAATTCATATAATATAGTTCACTGGTGTGAACTCTATTCAATTTCATTTGGTATAGAGCAGACACCTACAACTACAGGCACCTGGTTTTGTAAATAAAGATGTATCAGCACACAGCCCTGCCCATTCATTTATTTATTGTCTGTGTTTGCTTTTGTTCTGCAAGGGTAGTGTTAAGTAGTTGTGACAGAGACCATAGGGCCTGAAAAGCTGAAAGCATATACTATTTGGTCGTTTACAGGAGTGGTTTGCTGATTTGTATATATGTGTGTGTGCGTGCGTGTGTGTGTGTGTGTGTGTGTGTGTGTGTGTATATACACACACACATATATACATGTTTACGTGTATATGCATGTATACATATACATGTATATATAATATGCATGTAATATATGCATATATGCATATATGAATATTTAAATTTCAGAGCACCATACATACAATATTAATTAGAAAACAATATAGATTACTATGCCATGCTTCTAACATGGTATTTGGCTCCTATTAGGTGCCCCCAAATGAGAGTTATTAGTAGATTCTAAGACGTAGAGATACTCCTCAAATATTTGACAGCAGATTTTGTGGTTTTGCTTGTTTGTTTTTTGGGGTGATTCTTTGGCAGACATTTCCAATGACTTGGTTTAATAAAAGTGATAGAAGTTGACTGTGGAAAATTGGAAAACTGCAGAAAAATGCCAAGAACAGAATAAAAGTTACCCATAATCTTACCAACCAGCAATGACCACTGTAGATATCTCAGTGAGATGGCTCTCTCCATCTGGTTATTCGTCTCCCCCAAACAGAACTGTACTGTGTACACAGTTTTCTGTCATGCTTTTTTGAGCATTCGCGCATCTCATTAATTTTTAAAACTTTATTTTAAGGCTTCATTATATAATATTATGGAACATGATTACATCATATTTGATTTAACCACCCCCTTTGTTGAACATTTAAAACTGTTTCCATTATTCAGCACTGTAAATAGAAAACTTCAGTAAACAGCATTATGCATGTCTGGCTTTTTTTCCCTTAGGATAAAATTCTAGAAGTGGAATTATTGGATCGGGGGGGTATGAACATTTTTAAAGCTGTTGATACTTGTCAAACATCCTCCAGTGGGATGAGAAAATGCCAGTATCCCCTACTCCTCCTTTTTAAAAAAAAATTTTATTAAAGTACAGTTGATTTACAGTGTTGTGTTGATTTTTGCGGTACAGCAAAGTGATGCAGTTTTATATGTATATAATATATATAGATTCTTTTTCGTATTCTTTTCCATTGTGGTTTATCACAGGATATTGAATATAGTTCCCTGTGCTGTACAGTAGGACCTTGTTGTTTATCCATCCTATATGTACTAGTTTGCATCTGTTAATCCCAAACTCCCAATCCTTTCCTCCCCCACCCCTTTCCCCCTTGGCAACCACAAGTCTGTTCTCTATGTCTGTGAGAGTCTCTTTCTGTTTCATAAAAGTTCACTTGTGTTGTATTTTAGATTCCACATATAAGTGATATCCTATGGTATTTGTCTTTCTCTTTCTGACTTACTTCACTTAGTATGATAATCTCTAGGTCCATGCATGTTGCTGCAAATGGCATTAGTTCATTCTTTTTTGTGGCTGAGTAGTATTCCATTGTATATATGCACCACATCTTCTTTATCCATTCCTCTGCTGATGGACATTTAGGTTGTTTCCATGTCTTGGCTATTGTAAATAGTGCTGCAGTGAACATTGTGGTCTATGACTCTTTTTGAATTATGGTTTTCTCAGGGTATATGCCCAGTAGTGGGACTGCTGGGTCATATGGTAGTTCTATTTGTAGTTTTTTAAGGAACCTCCACACTCTCCTCCACAGTGGCTGCACCAATTTACATTCCCACCAACAGTATAAGAGGGTTCCCTTTTCTCCACACCCCCTCCAGCATTTGTTATTTGTAGACTTTTAGCATCACTTGGAAAGTTTCGTTATTTTGAAAGTTTAAGCATATCAAAAGTTTCTAAATGTTTATTCCAAAATATTTTCCCTTACCTCTCTATTAGCTATTACTGATGCATTTGTAGGTGATCCAACGTGTAAGGCTGAGTCTTTGCCACTCAGGAAGCTTTGTGGAAGGAGGTGTCTCTCAAAAATAGGAACACACTATCACTTTTTATTTTTACCACCTGACCCCAGGCCCAGGCAGTGATTCAGCCCCTGCTGCCAGGGAAGGTGGGTACGTCCTAGGTAGGAAGACCAGCAGTCCCGCATTTTCAATGCTAATCTACGCAGTCCTGGACAAACGAGGACAGTCGTTTGCTTTGTTTTGCTCGGTGTCACCGGGTCACTGGTCTTAAATCCTGGAAATGTCAGAGCGCGGGTTTCTCATGTGAGGGAGACCTTTCAGAAAGCTACATTTCTATGCAAGAGTCTTTCCTTTGGTTCACATGATCCTTGAAGATATTTACAAAATTATAAACCATTCTCCTTTGGGAGCTTTCGTCCCAAAGGAGTTTTCGTCCTGGACTTTATTATTTGCATGACTTTATGGGTTCTGGGGCCTATTTTATCTCTTTTGAACTATGACCTAAAGCCACTTTTAAACCCAAACCAGAAAGAATGAACAATTTTGCTCCTCAAGAAATATGTGGACGGAGTTCAAGGATTGTTACTGAGATAAGGAGGAACGAACGCAGCGTGACAATGAGGGCGCAATGTATTCAGAGAAGCAAAGTGGTTCTGAAAGTGACATTTTCTGACATTGTTCTCAACTGACATTATTATAATCACAGAATGCAGTGTGTGCAGTGTTGATTCCAAATCACAGTAGGGGAAATTGAGGGTGGAGACATTTTTCATTATACTTTGAGGCTGGAAGGAGCATTATGTTATCCTAGGGATAGTTTTGTTAATGGAAATGCCTCCTATCCTCCGTATATCCATCATAAATAGATTCAAATCGCTTCAGGGACATTGATCCTGTGTTTCACTTCACTTCCCCTACGTCCTGTGATTATGAGAAACCCAAGCCACACTCCATCTGGGATGAGAAATCATTGTCCCACCAAGTGAATCCAGTAATTTCATCAATTCTCCGGCGCCTCGTGAAGGAACCCGTGAAGCAGCTGCCTAATGAAAGTTGCAGAGCTCCCCCATATTGATGAAAGAGGATTTCTTGATGCCTTTCACTTTGAGCCACAGGTAGAGAGCCTAGAGAGTGAAAAATTCACCCGAAAGAGCTTATTTGTTTTTCTAACAAACTGATCTGCCCAAAAGCCAATTTTACCCTTTTCTTAATAATAAATAGCATTTTTAAGTTAAACACAAAACATGGAAACTAGACCATTTGTGATTTTCTTCGTTCCAATGTACCATAGTTGGAATTTTCATCCGATTGGAAAAATAAGTCACTCCCAAGCTGAGACCTAATATGCCAGGTTTAATAAGCAAACCAGGACCTCCCCAAAGCAGGATTTAGAATGAAAACAGTGACACACCTCTTGAAGACTGTGAAGCGGCATTGAATAGAGCTGCTTGAAAAGCCAAAGTGGAGTTTCGATGGGCCTCCTTTCGAAGGATTCTAACTCCTGTCTCTACTACCTGATTACAGAAAGCAGCATAAAGAGCGAATCAGAGATGCTACCTTTCTTCCTTCTTTTCTGACAGAGTTCACACACATTTCCCCCAGCATTCAACAGTGTCTCTCAGTGTCTCCTCAGGAAGAAAGATGGCCTTCAGTCATTGTCACATGTCTTCGGGGAGAGAGGCTTTAAGTGCCAACTGCATACTCACGACTGGATGGACTCAGTGAATTACCGCACAATGGAAGGGCTGCCTGTTAGTATTGTCGAGAAGAAGCAAAATCACTGAAAAGAAATTGGAAATTTTCTGTGTGTCAAAGAGTGAAGTACTCTGATATGTAGGGTGCACACTGAGAGTTCACATCCTTCATCGACTTGAACACTTAAAGCATTTTCAAAGTGCCTTAAGCAAGGCATTGTCGGCGAGTTTGTCAATACAGTAAATAGCGTATGCAGCTCTTATGCTAACACATATATATGGAATCTAAAAAAAAATGTCACGAAGAGCCTAGGGCAGGATGGGAATAAAGACACAGACCTCCTAGAGAATGGACTTGAGGATATGGGGAGGGGGAAGGGTGAGCTGGGACAAAGCGAGAGAGTGGCATGGACATATATACACTACCAAACGTAAGGTAGATAGCTAGTGGGAAGCAGCCGCATAGCACAGGGAGATCAGCTCGGTGCTTTGTGACCACCTAGAGGGGCGGAAGGCAGACACAAGAGGGAGGGGATACGGGGATATATGTATACGTATAGCTGATTCACTTTGTCATACAGCAGAAACTAACACACCATTGTAAAGCAATTATACTCCAATAAAGATGTTAAAAAAAAGTTTGAAATCATTTCTTCCAAATATAAATATTCAAGATTTTTCAATATGGCTGTATTAAGCTGACACTCAGTGCCAAGCCCACAGTTATGGAACCTAAGCACCTCTATTTGCCAATAGAGGATTTCAGTGTAACTCTTCTGCTTCCGGCTCTTTCCATGTTACTTCCTCCATCCGTGCAGCCTTAGAAGGAAAATGTAAAGCATAGTCTTACATTTGAATAACATTGTCTCTATGTGTCCTGGCCTCAGTTCCATAATCTGAAGATAGCTTTATAGCTCCCTACCACTTCATGGATTTGCCATTGGCACCGAAAGCTCAGGCCGGATTCGGCTTCGTGGTGACAATCAAGAGTGATGTTATGGAAAAAAGCGCGAGTGGTATCTGCCGTGTTCCCTCTTGTATCCTCAGGATCAAGCCCATCTCAGGTGACAATAAGAAATTTGAAAAATGTTTTATTGCTCTTGTGCTTTCAAATAAATTAGCTTTGATTATATTTTTTAAGTCACAGAAATAAATAAATTTTTAGTAAGAAAACTCCAACTACAGTTGAAATATTTAGCTATTTGGAAACTTTTAGAGATTGTAGTATTTTTAAAATTATTTTAAACTATTTTTTGGTATTTTGCAGTTTGAGGAGACAGTCATTGTACTTACAGCTTTGTCTGGTGTGTCTGTATTGGGTGGGAGTGGGGACGCAGAGTTATAAAGAAAGTGAATGATTGTGACGTCACCACTCAACTGTCTGTCAAAATCAAGTCCCAAAGCCTCTTCCATTATTTCCTCAATTGAAAGCATTCGCTAGCCAATCTCTTGCTATTTCCTGTTCCGTTCAAGCTCTGATGTTAGGTCAACTCCCTATGATTCACTAGGTCTTTAGACTCATTCATTGATTTATTCCACACATGTTTATGGAGCCCTGATTCTATGGCAGGCTCTGTGCTAGGTGCCAGGGATGTTGCAGTGAACACAGCAGACACTGTCACCGTCCTCATGGACTGGGAACAAAGCCTGTGTCTTCCATTGTGTTGGCCCCAATGCCCAGCATAGTGTCTACTGCACAGGAGGACTTAGTGATGTTTGGTGAATAGATGACAAATCACTGAATGAATCAGTATATGACTGAGAAAGTGAGTGATACAGTTCTCAGCAAGTTTAGACTTCGTTAGCTCCCGGCACCTTTGTCTCCAGTTATGAACCTCACTGTGCCGCTTATGGTATCACGGTGCTACTTAGGCGTGAGCCGTAGTGTCATTCAGCATCTCATCACGAAGAGTCAGAAGAGCAAGTTTCCTCTGATCTCCGTGCGAGGAAAAGGGCCCTTCCTTAGCATCTAATTGCTTGGTTCTCATGTCAGGCACCTTCTGAATCTCCCAGCCTCTTGGGAGCCCCTCTTTGCTCTGGCTTCCAGGAAACAGCTCCTCCTTTTTGACCCCCCTGGAGTAAGTATCCCGGCTTTCGTAGAAAACATTTGGGCTACTTAATCTTGACCCGATCCCACTGTCTTTATTCCTTCCATTTTTTTATATCATTGTATTATATTTATCTCCGTAAGCAGCCGCACATTTTGTGACAGAACAGGATTGAACTTGTAGAATGTAACATAAAAGTGCGGGCGGCGTGAGGCCACTGACCTTCACCGGCCAAGCTGGTGAAGCTTTTTCTGCATAACTTACTTCTTGAACTCTGGCTGTGCTTTGCTGAATTACTTTCTATCTTCAAACAAATGTACCGTGGCCATTCTCAAAACAACAGACATTGATTTTCAAAAATCTTTTTGAGTATTGAGAATCTCAAAGCATTTTATAGGCTCAAGGCATCTAGATTTGCCCATATTCTCCTGGTAAAAACTTTTCTGGTGCTTGGTAGTGAGTGCGCCAGACAGTCAAAAAATATTTGCTGAATTGAATTATACTGCATATCTTACCTCCTGGGCTTTTCTAGGGGAGTAAAAACCAAAACCTGAAATCCTGATCTCCGAGATAAGTGTAGAACATGTTTGTGGAGGGTTAAGCTTCAAGTTTGGCGCTTTTATGATGCCACAGCCCAAACATTTTCTACTTAGAACAAATGAGAAGACCTTAGGACAGGTCTAATTTGCTATTTTCTACTTCTTTTCACCTGATTGTGTTTATGAGAGAGCAAGGTAGGAAATTAGTAAGAGGAATTGAGGACGAATTGAGGGATATCAGGTTCTGGACCTCCGGATACATAGCTTTGATACCCAAGTGATGAAATTTTTATTTTTACCGCCCCCTTCTCTAGTGGAGCCGGTTGGAAGCGTGGTATGTAAGGTATCACCCAATAAAGGAATTTGCTCAGGGAATAAACTAACAACCATAAGGTTTTCCTGGGAGCAGAGGGAGTAATTAGAGCAATAACTTTTAGAGACTTCATTTCAGAAAAGTTCATGCTTTAATATTCAAATAATTATTACATTAATCTGTAGATTAGTCAGCTGAAATAGTAAATCCTTTGGCACGAGCTTAATGAAAATTGTCATAACGGTGCCAAAAAGAAATCTTATGGTCGCCTCTTAAATACCAAAGAAATTCCCCATTGTGATAAAATACAGATGTGGCTTAGAAAAAAAGTTGCATAGTGAGCAGAAATAGAATATATAATTAGAACAAAGAGGACTTAAATCAAATTAATCTTCATCTGACAGGAACAGTTACATTTACATCATTGACTGCAAAGTCATAGCCAAAATTGAAATTAGAAACAGATAATTTTGATAAGAGAAGACACTTATGCTGACTTTTCTCATGCATAATTGGAAAGCATACAAAATGCAATGCTTGTTCTAATTAGAATTACCATTAAAGGATGCCAGTTTGGATGAATTCTGGGTTTTGCCATAAAATAAGTTGTTGAAATAATTGAACTCTGGACATGCAAATTTGTTTGCCTGTTTGTTCAAGATCAGAGCAGGAAGTGAGTTCAGGAATACAACCTTAATAGTAGCAGTGATAAGAATTAACGTTCATTTTTTTCTGTCAGTGGCATATTATAATTGTGTTGGCTTTGTTTTGTTTCTTTTTTTTTTTGAGACTCTGCTTTTATTGTTAAAATCTGCCTTTCATCTCCTTTTGCAAAGTCTCTTTTTGTATGCGTACCTACGTACACCATGCCTTATAAAAACAGAGGATCCAGTCATTCACCTGGCATGTACAAAAAGTGTTTGTGACAGTTTCAGAAATGCAGATGTCAAAAGACCTTGTGATACAGTCCCGTTATTTCATCTTGAAGTTCAAATTTGCTATTTCTGAATGATTTTACTCAAAGGGAAAATTTGTTTCCCATTGACAGATCCTTTTGAAATATTTGTTCCTGAATTCCTCACTAGAATCAATCTCTTTGAGTGACATTTCCAGTGATCCTGGCAGTTGGGAGAAGCAGGGTGAGGTGTTGGCCCTCTAGAGTTCTGGGGCTTCTAATGGGGCCCCAGGGGTCGTTACTCTATGGTATTGCTTTACTACTCAGTATTCTTTGCTTTTCTTGATCTCTTGTCCTGTCTCTTATTTTCTTTTTTCTTCTTACCTTTTCCTTCTTCCAAGATGAAGCTGCTGGTCTGTTCAGTAGCAGCTGTGGGCTTAGCTGCCTAGCTAAATCTCCAGGGCCCTTTGGGGGTAATTTCATTCTTTTCCATTAGATTCACTCTGTCACATCATGATACACATTACTGTGGATTGTGAAACTCCTGATTCTATCTTTGTTGGAAATGTATCAGTTCCTGGCAAGAGAGGTGGACCCGGACACACCAAAGGAAATTTTTTTCAAAGCCCCTTACTTCCTGATGGTGGTAAAGAGTTTTATCTCTGCCTAAACAAAGTGTACCTTAGTTGCTTTCCAAAAGTAGATGGATCGGGCTTTATAGAACCCCTTTTTGCATAGCATACAGGATTTCTGTTTAGGGTAACATTGAATGCCTTACTGTCTAGGGCCCTTCACAGCATTGCAGAGGATTGCTACATGAGGTTGTAGATTTCCTTCCTAAGAGGCGAGGAGGATTCTGACCTGTCAAGGGTTACTTATCGAGGGTGATGCTGCCTGAGGTTTCTCTAATTCTATGATCCTGATCATTGTCAGCTCTCTTCCTGGCTTAGTGTTCTCCCAGAATTTTCCAGTGCTTAGAAATGCCAGAAGAAGTACTGAAGGGTGGCTTCCCCCTTGATTATGGGTAGCATTATCTTTCCTTGGCCATCACATTTTTGTTTGGGTTGCGTTTTTGTTTATTTGCTTGGTTTTGGCCAAAGGGCCAAGAGCAGAAGAGAAAGTAACTAGTTCTGATTTTAAGGACCACAACAATAGAAACCCAAAATGCCAACCGAATATAACTTCTCAGATGACCGTTATACAGGTGATGCAGTTTTTGCCAACATGAATTACAGAAGTGATTCCTTATTGTACACGGTGTTTAAAAAAGGCAATTGGAAGGGAGAGAGGATTTTCAAGGCCAAAATAAAAAATGACGATTTATCATAAGGTCCAAGTTGTATTATTAACATCGTTAGATGATGTAGGTTAAATGATCACAGTCAGTTAAGAGGTAGTTGTAAAAACTAAGCATTAATAACTTAAGTAAAAGGACTTTATTTGAGAAAACAACATCATGGAAGAAAGCATGACTGTGATGTAACAAATGGCATCGATGTGACCATCCCAGAAAGATTTCTACTGTGAAGAAACAAACAAACAGCAAAACACCTCCAATGCTGGACTCAGAGGAGAGTTTTCAATTGAGAGATTTAGACCTACAGGCCGATTGATGGCAAGGCTCACCAACAAAGGCCTCCGGCATCCTAAAGCCCTGCCTGTCTTAAGGGAGAAAGGCATTCCAAAGCCTGTGATTTCCTAATATCCTTGCAACTACACGCTGAACAAACGAATTTGCTAAGAACTTAAAAAGGCTGACAAACAAATTACAACCATCTTGATAGAGGGTGATTATTGGCATTACCGACTCAGTTGCTTATTCTTAATGAAATAAGACAGCTTTATTTTCACAACTTGGCTTGTAATATTGGTGAAGGATATTGAATGCTTTTTTAATGAGCAATACTGCGCAGCTAGATAGCCTTTTACATTTGCAGACATCATCGAAGGCAATTGTATTTCATTTTCTTTCTAAGGCTTCTGTGAAGTAGGCCATGATAACCATGCCCATTGTATGGAAAGAATGATTATAAAGTGTGGCTCCGATATAAAGAGACTTGACAATGTAATCTGAATGCTTTTCTCCTAACGGCCAGGGTCCCTGTGAGGCTGGCCATAGATGTACTGGCTGGTGCCTAACTCAGGCCACACGCCTCCTTTGGCTTGTTCCTTCTTGCTTGGAGCATGGGGCTTGGGCTGGCCCCAATTTCCCTGCCTGGTGAACTCTTATTCACCCGACAAGAGCCTTCTCCTGGTCTCCCTCCTGCAGTTTGCTCTGCTTCCTTCCCTGCCCCACCCCCACACGTTCCTGCCAGCCTTCCCTGGCCCCGCCTCCCTCTATTCCTATGAAGGTTATAGCATCCATCACGCAGACTACAGCGACCTCGTCACCTAGGCTGCCCAGATTAAACTTGTGAACCCTTGCGGCCCCTGCATCTGGGACGTGTGTTCCAGGTACCTGCAACTGTCCCTCCTCCTCAAGACTCAGAGCTGAGATTAAGAGGCCTTCATTAAATGCAGTTCACACCTCCAGAACCGCACTCCCAGGTCCTCAGTGGTGCAAGCCTGCTGTTCCCACCCTGCTGCCCTGACAATGTTATAGTGTCTTGCTTGGGGTTAGGGCGTTCTCTTTTCAAATGGAACAAAAATGTGTATGTGCTCGCGTGCGCACGCGCACGCACACACTATTTCTAAGTCACTGTGGTCTGTAGGACCTTTCATTTTCGGAAGACTAATGGCTTAGGCTACAGATAAGGCTCTCCCATAGACATCACATGGAGAATAAATACAAAAGAAAAGTTGCTGTCTCAGGTAGAGATTGGGACAAGACAAAAGCACAGCATTCTGGGTACGCTGACCAAAATGTGTTTTTTTTTTTTTGCCTTGGCAGAAAGTCATGAGGATGTGTTCTTGTTTTTGTTTTTACATCTTTATTGGAGTATAATTGCTTTACAATGGTGTGTTAGTTTCTGCTGTATAACAAAGTGAATCAGTTATACATATACATATGTTCCCATATCTCTTCCCTCTTGCGTCTCCCTCCCTCCCACCCTCGCTATCCCACACCTCTAGGTGGTCAAAAAGCACCGAGCTGATCTCCCTGTGCTATGCGGCTGCTTCCCACTAGCTATCTACCTTACGTTTGGTAGTGTATATATGTCCATGCCTCTCTCTCGCTTTGTCACAGCTTACCCTTCCCCCTCCCCATATCCTCAAGTCCATTCTCTAGTAGGTCTGTGTCTTTATTCTCGTCTTACCCCTAGGTTCTTCATGACATTTTTTCCCCTTAGATTCCATATATATGTGTTAGCATACGGTATTTGTCTTTCTCTTTCTGACTTACTTCGCTCTGTATGACAGACTCTAGGTCTATCCACCTCACTACAGATAACTCGATTTCGTTTCTTTTTATGGCTGAGTAATATTCCATTGTATATATGTGCCACATCTTCTTTATCCATTCATCCAATGATGTGCACTTAGGTTGTTTCCATCTCCTGGCTATTGTAAATAGAGCTGCAGTGAACATGTTGGTACATGACTCTTTTTGAATTATGGTTTTCTCAGGGTATATGCCCAGTAGTGGGATTGCTGGGTCATATGGTAGTTCTATTTGTAGTTCTTTAAGGAACCTCCATACTGTTCTCCATAGTGGCTGTAACAATTCACATTCCCACCAGCAGTGCAATAGGGTTCCCTTTTCTCCACACCCTCTCCAGCATTTCTTGTTTCTAGATTTTTTGATGATGGCCATTCTGACCGGTGTGAGATGATATCTCATTGTAGTTTTGATTTGCATTTCTCTAATGATTAATGATGTTGAGCATTGTTTCATGTGCTTGTTGCTGATTTGTGTATCTTCTTTGGAGAAATGTCTATTTAGGTCTACTGCCCATTTTTGGATTGGGTTGTTTGTTTTTTGTTATTGAGCTGCATGAGCTGCTTATAAATTTTGGAGATTAATCCGTTGTCAGTTGCTTCATTTGCAAATATTTTCTCCCATTCTGAGGGTTGCCTTTTGGTCTTGCTTATGGTTTCCTTTGCTATGCAAAAGCTTTGAAGTTTCATTAGGTCCCATTAGTTTATTTTTGTTTTTATTTCCATTTCTCTAGGAGGTGGGTCAAAAAGGATCTTGCTGTGATTTATGTTATAGAGTGCTCTGCCTATGTTTTCCTCTAAGAGTTTTACAGTGTCTGGTCTTACATTTAGGTCTTTAATCCATTTTGAGCTTATTTTTGTGTATGGTGTTAGGGACTGCTCTAAACTCATTCTTTTACATGTACCTGTCCAGTTTTCCCAGCACCACTTATTGAGGAGCTGTCCTTTCTCCACTGTACATTCCTGCCTCCTTTATCAAAGATAAGGTGTCCATATGTGCATGGGTTTATCTCTGGGCTTTCTATCCTGTTCCATTGATCTATCTTTCTGTTTTTGTGCCAGTACCATACTGTCTTGATTACTGTAGCTTTGTAGTATAGTCTGAAGTCACGGAGCCTGATCCCTCCAGCTCCTTTTTTCATTCTCAAGATTGCTTTGGCTATTCGGGGTCTTCTGTGTTTCCATATAAATTGTGAAATTTTTTGTTCTCGTTCTGTGAAAAATGCCATTGGTAGTTTGATAGGGATTGCATTGAATCTGTAGATTGCTTTGGGTAGTATAGTCATTTTCACAATGTTGATTCTTCCAATCCAAGAACATGGTATATCTCTCCATCTGTTTGTATCATGTTTAATTTCTTTCATCAGTGTCTTACAATTTTCTGCATACAGGTCTTTTGTCTCCTTAGGTAGGTTTATTCCTAGATATTTTATTCTTTTTGTTGCAATGGTAAATGGGAGTGTTTTATTGATTTCACTTTCAGATTTTTCATCATTAGTGCATAGGAATGCCAGAGATTTCTGTGCATTAATTTTGTATCCTGCCACTTTACCAAATTCATTGATTAGCTCTAGTAGTTTTCTGGTAGCATCTTTAGGATTCTCTATGTATAGGATCATGTCATCTGCAAACAGTGACAGCTTTACTTCTTCTTTTCCGATTTGGATTCCTTTTATTTCCTTTTCTTCTCTGATTGCTGTGGCTAAACCTTCCAAAACTATGTTGAATAATAGTGGTGAGAGTGGGCAACCTTATATCTTTCCTGATCTTAGTGGAAATGCTTTCAGTTTTTCACCATTGAGGACAATGTTGGCTGTGGGCTTGTCATATATGGCCTTTATTATGTTGAGGAAAGTTCCCTCTATGCCTACTTTCTGCAGGGTTTTTATCATAAATGGGTGTTGAATTTTGTCAAAAGCTTTCTCTGCATCTATTGAGATGATCATGTGGTTTTTTCTCCTTCAGTTTGTTAATATGGTGTATCATGTTGATTGATTTGCGTATATTGAAGAATCCTTGCATTCCTGGAATAAACCCCACTTGATCATGGTGTATGACCCTTTTAATGTGCTGTGGGATTCCGTTTGCTAGTATTTTGTTGAGGATTTTTGCATCTCTGTTCATCAGTGATGTTGGCCTGTAGTTTTCTTTCTTTGTGACATCCTTGTCTGGTTTTGGTATCAGGGTGATGGTGGCCTCGTGGAATCAGTTTGGGAGTGTTCCTCCCTCTGCTATATTTTGGAAGACTTTGAGACGGATAGGTGTTAGCTCTTCTCTAAATGTTTGATAGAATTTGCCTGGGAAGCCATCTGGTCCTGGGCTTTTGTTTGTTGGAAGATTTTTAATCACAGTTTCAATTTCAGTGCTTGTGATTGGTCTGTTCATATTTTCTGTTTCTTCCTGATTCAGTCTTGGCAGGTTGTGCATTTCTAAGAATTTGTCCATTTCTTCCAGGTTTTCCATTTTATTGGCATAGAGTTGCTTGTAGTAATCCTCATGATCTTTTGTATTTCTGCAGTGTCAGTTGTTACTTCTCCTTTTTCATTTCTAATTCTATTGATTTGAGTCTTCTCCCTTCTTTTCTTGATGAGTCTGGCTATTGGTTTATCAATTTTGTTTATCTTCTCAAAGAACCAGCTTTTCGTTTTATTGATCTTTGCTATTGTTTCCTTCATTTCTTTTTCACTTATTTCTGATCTGATCTTTATGATTTCTTTCCTTCTGCTAACTTTGGGGTTTTTTTGTTCTTCTTTCTCTAATTGCTTTAGGTGTAAGGTTAGGTTGTTTATTTGAGATGTTTCTTGTTTCTTGAGGTAGGATTGTATTGCTATAAACTTCCCTCTTAGAACTTCTTTTGCTGCATCCCATAGTTTTTGGGTCGTCGTGTCTCCATTATCATTTGTTTCTAGGTATTTTTTGATTTCCTCTTTGATTTCTTCAGTGATCACTTCGTTATTAAGGGGTTTATTGTTTAGCCTCCATGTGTTTGTATTTTTTTACAGATCTTTTCCTGTAATTGATATCTAGTCTCATAGCGTTGTGGTCGGACAAGATACTTGATACTATTTCAATTTTCTTAAATTTACCAAGGCTTGATTTGTGACCCAAGATATGATCTATCCTGGAGAATGTTCCATGAGCACTTGAGAAAAATGTGTATTCTGTTTTTTTTGGATGGAATATCCTATAAATATCAATTAAGTCCATCTTGTTTAATGTGTTTCCTTATTTATTTTCATCTTCGATGATCTGTCCATTGGTGAAAGTGGGATGTTAAAGTTCCCTACTATGAATGTGTTACTGTCGATTTCCGCTTTTATGGCTGTTAGTATTTGCCTTATGTATTGAGGTGCTCCTGTGTTGGGTGCATAAATATTTACAATTGTTATATCTTCTTCTTGGATCGATCCCTTGATCATTATGTAGTGTCCTTCTTTGTCTCTTCTAATAATCTTTATTTTAAAGTCTATTTTGTGTGATATGAGAATTGCTACTCCAGCTTTCTTTTGGTTTCCATTTGCATGGAATATCTTTTTCCATCCCCTTACTTTCAGTCTGTATGTGTCTCTAGGTCTGAAGTGGGTCTCTTGTAGACAGCATATATATGGGTCTTATTTTTGTATCCATTCAGCCAGTCTGTGTCTTTTGGTGGGAGCATTTCATCCATTTACATTTAAGGTAATTATCCAAATGTATGTTCCTATTCCCATGTTCTTAATTGTTTTGGGTTTGTTATTGTAGGTCTTTTCCTTCTCTTGTGTTTCTTGCCTAGAGAAGTTCCTTTAGCATTTGTTGTAAAGCTGGTTTGGTGGTGCTGAACTCTCTCAGCTTTTGCTTGTCTCTAAAGGTTTTAATTTCTCTATCAAATCTGAATGTGATCCTTGCTGGGTAGAGTAATCTTGGTTGTAGGTTTTTCTCCTTCATCACTTTAAATATGTCCTGCCAGTCCCTTCTGGCTTGCAGAGTTTCTGCTGAAAGATCAGCTGTTAACCTTATGGGGATTCCCTTGTGTGTTATTTGTTGTTTTTCCCTTGCTGCTTTTAATATGTTTTCTTTGTATTTAATTTTTGACAGTTTGATTAATATGTGTCTTGGCGTGTTTCTCCTTGGATTTATCCTGTATGGGACTCGCTGTGCTTCCTGGACTTGATTAACTATTTCCTTTCCCATATTAGGGAAGTTTTCAACTATAATCTCTTCAAATATTTTCTCAGTCCCTTTCTTTTTCTCTTCTTCTTCTGGAACCCCTATAAGTCGAACGTTGGTGTGTTTAATGTTGTCCCAGAGGTCTCTGAGACTGTCCTCAGTTCTTTTCATTCTTTTTTCTTTATTCTGCTCTGCAGTAGTTATTTCCACTATTTTATCTTCCAGGTCACCTATCCGTTCTTCCGCCTCAGTTATTCTGCTATTGATCCCATCTAGAGTATTTTGAATTTCATTTATTGTGTTGTTCATCGTTGCTTGTTTCCTCTTTAGTTCTTCTAGGTCCTTGTTAAATGTTTCTTGCATTTTAGGTTATTCTGTTTCCAAGATTTTGGATCATCTTTACTGTCATTATTCTGAATTCTTTTTCAGGTAGACTGCCTATTTCCTCTTCATTTGTTAGGTCTGGTGGGTTTTTATCTTGCTCCTTCATCTTCTGTGTGTTTTTCTGTCTTCTCATTTTGCTTATCTTACTGTGTTTGGGGTCTCAAACTTTTTGCAGGCTGCAGGTTTGTACTTCCCGTTGTTTTTGGTGTCTGTCCCCAGTGGCTAAAGTTGGTTCAGTGGGTTGTGTAGGCTTCCTGGTGGAGGGCACTAGTGCCTGTGTTCTGGTGGATGAGGCTGGATCTTGTCTTTCTGGTGGGGAGGTCCACGTCCGGTGGTGTGTTTTGGGGTGTCTGTGGACTTATGATTTTATGCAGCCTTTCTGCTAATGGATGGGGTTGTGTTCCTGTCTTGCTAGTTGTTTGGCGTATGGTGTCCAGCACTGTAGCTTGCTGGTCGTTGAGTGAAGCTGGGTGTTGGTGTTGAGATGGAGATCTCTGGGAGATTTTCGCCGTTTGATATTACGTGGAGCTGGGAGGTCTCTTGTGGACCAGTGTCCTGAAGTTGGCTCTCCCACCTCAGAGGCACAGCACTGACTCCTGGCTGCAGCACCAAGAGCCTTTCATCCACACCGCTCAGAAGAAAAGGGAGAAAAAGTAGAAAGAAAGAATTAGTAGAAGTAGAATGAGAGAAAGGAAGAAAGAAAGAAAGAAAGGAGGGAGGGAGGGAGGAAGGAAGGAAGGAAGGAGGGAAGGAAGGAAAAAAAGAAAGTGAAGATAAAGTAAAATAAAATAAAGTAAGATAAAATATAATAAAGTTATTAAAATAAAAAAAATTATTAAGAGAAAAACAAAAAAACGGGCGGATAGAACCGTAGGACAAATGGTGGAAGCAAAGCTATACGGACAAAATCTCACACAGAAGCATACACATACACACTCACAAAAAGAGGAAAAGGGGAAAAAATCATAGATCTTGCCCTCGAAGCCCACCTCCTCAATTTGGGATGATTGGTTGTCTATTCAGGTGTTCCACAGATGCAGGTACATCAGGTTGATTGCGGAGCTTTAATCCACTGCTCCTGAGGCTGCTGGGAGAGATTTCCCTTTCTCTTCTTTGTTCTCACAGCTCTGGGGGCTCAGCTTTGGATGTGGCCCTGCCTCTGCGTGTAGGTCGCCGGAGGGCGTCTGTTTTGTGCTCAGACAGGACGGGGTTAAAGGAGCCGCTGATTCGGGGGCTCTGGCTCACTCAGGCCGGCGGGGAGGGAGGGGCACGGAGTGCGGGGCGGGCCTGCGGCGGCAGAGGCCGGCCTGACGTTGCACCAGCCTGAGGCGCTCCGTGCGTTCTCCCGGGGAAGTTGTCCCTGGATCCCGGGACCCTGGCAGTGGCGGGCTGCACAGGCTCCGCGGAAGAGGGGTGTGGACAGTGACCTGTGCTCGCACACAGGCTTCTTGGTGGCGGCAGCAGCAGCCTTGGCGTCTCATCCCCGTCTCTGGGGTTCGCGCTTTTAGCCGCGGCTCGCGCCCGTCTCTGGAGCTCCTTTAAGCAGCACTCTGAGTACCCTCTCCTCACGCACCAGTATACAAAGAGGGAAGAAAAAGTCTCTTGCCTCTTCGGCAGGTCCAGACTTTTCCCCGAACCCCTCCCGGCTAGCCGTGGTGCACTAACCCCCTGCAGGCTGTGTTCACGCCGCCAACCGCAGTCCTCTCCCTGCGCTCCGACCGAAGCCTGAGCCTCAGCTCCCAGCCCCACCCGCCCCGGCGGGTGAGCAGACAAGCCTCTCGGGCTGGTGAGTGCCGGTCGGCACCGATCCTCTGTGCGGGAATCCCACCGCTTTGCCCTCCGCACCCCTGTGGCTGCGCTCTCCTCTGTGGCTCCGAAGCTCCCCCCTCCGCCACCCGCAGTCTCCGCCCGCGAAGGGGCTTCTAGTGTGTGGAACCTTTCCTCTTTCACGGCTCCCTCCCACTGGTGCAGGTCCTGTCCCTATTATTTTGTCTCTGTTTATTCTTTTTTCTTTTGCCCTACCCAGGTACGTGGGGAGTTTCTTGCCTTTTGGGAGGTCTGAGGTCTTCTGCCAGCGTTCAGTAGGTGTTCTGTAGGAGTTGTTCCACGTGTAGATGTATTTCTGGTGTATCTGTGGGGAGGAAGGTGATCTCCGCGTCTTTCTCTTCTGCCATCTTCTCCCTGAGAAGGTCGCGCAGGGTCCTACTCCGTTTCAGTCCCCCTTTTCTTTGATATTTCTCAATCCCTTAGAAGCATCTTTCTCCTCTTTGGGTTTGGTCACCTTTCCACTCATAGATCCCAGCTTGCTTGACAAGATTCGGCCAGGAGACGGAAGTCCTCGCCGAGCGGGCCGGACTTGGGAGAGTGCTTAGGGCCGCAAGTCGCGACCGGGAGCTCCCCTCGGTGTGGCTCCGGGAAGAAGCCACTTTCCCCCAGCGCTGCCGCCGCCGCCGCTGCCTGCTCTCCCCGTCCGTGTTTTTGTTTCTTTTTGTTTGGCGTACAACCGATCCTTTCCGTGGAGTGTAGTTCCTCCCAGACCCCACGGACTTGGGAATCAGATCTTGCCATCATCTGACTTTTTTATCCCAACGTTTCTTCTTGAATTCCCCTCTATGTCCCTTTGAAGGAGGTGGTGTTTTCTTCCATTAACAGATGAGAAAGCTAAAATTCAGAGAGGCTGAGGAAGCTGGGCGTGCGTGCAGCCAGGGTGTACATTGCTGGGCACGTGTACCTGACTGGGCACGCAGGCTGCCTCTGCGCTGAGACTGCTGCGTCTCATCTCTCCCACCAAAGTACAGCGGGGACCCTGCTGGAGGGAAACTTGATGTATGAAAAATCATATGCCAAAACAGATACATTAGGCTTTTTTTATCATAAAAAGGCGTGCCATAAAAACCTTGACAACGCGAACTTTCTTTGTGGAAAGCAAGACGTACCGTCCTTATGCGGGGGCTCTTTTGAATACGTGGGGAGAAAAAGGCAGCGATGGTGGCTGATTTTCACGAATGGCCAGAGCACAAACCTGTAGCAGAAGAGACTAAGGAGACAGGGTGGCAGACAGTGCTGTATTCTTGTTCCCTCTCGATAAACTTTAAACAGTTGTAAATGCCTGGTACTTTATGTCCAAGTGTGTCCCTGGGTAGCTCAGTCAGAAACATAGAGCCATTTCTTAGCACACAGGCGACAGAGACTTTGCTCCTGCCCTTCCACCCTGGACGTGGCTCCCATTCCCCTCTGGGGCTGTTGTTTCAGTGGGAATCCAGAACAGACGCTCTGACCGTTTGGGGAGCGAGCCAGGCTTGTTGGAGTCTTGTGGAAAACGACACTCCTCCGACTCAGGACTCGAAATTGATTGAACAGCTTCCAAACCCAGGCCCCTTGTCATTGCCCTGTTATGCAATTTTGGGCCGATTCCCAGGAAAGATCCCCAGACTTTCAGCTCTCCAAATGGGAAGTTCATTTCAAAGAAGTACATTTTGCATTCCAGTAAAAACGGTTCTGCAACGTTGTCATTTCTGCTGCTGAGGCAGCGCGTTCCCTGTGAATGTGTGCCTTCTCTTTGAGTCCAGTTATCAGCGAAATTCATCTGGGCCGGTTCAAAGCCTTTCCAGATTCTTCAGCCAGCCAGCCAGCCGACATACACTTGGGCAGTGCCTACTACGTGCGAGTACTGGGTTAGACATGAGCGGTGTGTGTTGGCGGAAAGCCTGGAGAGAACAGAAACTTACCACGATTGTCTGTGGCAAGATGTGCACACAAATAACTATAATTCAAGATAGAAACTGCTACGAGAGGTGCAGATGAGCGCCAGCCAGGGTTTTTGGGGAAGGCCTCAGAAGCAGGAAATGATATTTGATCTGAACTTTGAAGTATCAGTGGTGTTTGTAATTGTGGAGTTGGAGGGAAGTATGTGGTTTCAAGGATGAATGGGTGGAATCTCATGCAAACTTCAGCTGCATCATAAGTGATACGGCAAGGTCCTCCGTGATCCAATGAGAAGTAGAAGGGATGACCACAGCTCCTGTAGTCTGGAAAGGCCTCACGGAAGCCTTGGATAGAACGTTTGAGGAGCCTGAATGGGGCGGATCTCTCACTCCTTCTTGAGGATCGATCATAAAACGTATTTTAACACAGAGACTCCTTTGACCTGCTTGTCTTGACTTTTTGGGTACATACTGCAATTATTTGCAGTTCATACAGTATAAATGCATTTCACTGCAAGTGTATTTGTGCAGAAAAGACTTAACGTTGAAGTATTGAAACCAGAACCTTTAGAAGGGCCTGCCTGCAAGGTTGGCCCCTGGCTGGCCTCTGGGAACTTGGCTTTGAAGACATTCCCTAACTGAAAAAGTTGGCTCATTGGGCCTAGACTGTTCCTACAAACAATGTGATTTATGCTGAACACCTGCTTTCTTTCTGGGAATCTGGAATTTAGGCAGAGAGGGCCCACGTGGCCAGCCCCCAAACCATGAATGCCAAGTCTCCAACTGGCTGCAGGGGCATCATGGGCATGTGACCACATTTTCACAGTTGGGGCAGAACTTGCTCTGTATGTCCCTTCGCAGAAGGGACAGCGTATAAGGAGGCCTGCACACGGATTTCTCCAGAGGTCACCTGTGTTGTCTTCTTATTAGACTGTCAGAAACCTTAGCCGTGAACTACAGCTATATGCTGAGTTCTCCAACAGTGTGGGTGATTTTATGGACACCGCAGAACAGGATTACAGTGTGCCTGGGACTAATTGGCTTCTTTGTGTCATCTAAGAGAAGAAACTATCAGTTCTCAAATACAGTGTATCAGGTTATAGAAGGACCTGATGATTTGCCACAAACAGGACCAAGACCTGCATTTCTTCCTTACAACCGCTTTCTCCTCTTTTCCATCTGTAATTGCAAGAAGATGAATCCTGATTTCCATATTGTACTGCCTTCTAATGAACGTCCCTCCAGTCCATTGAATTCCCGGAATAGAAGCCACCTTTGAGCCCCATTACCGTCTTCTCTGTGTTATGACTGGCAGTGACCCAAGTAAGGACAGTAGTATATATTTTTTCTCCTCTCACACCAGGTGATCCTCAGTCAATCTGATTGCTAACTCATTTGCTCTCTAGCTCTAACAGATGTTGCATTTGGAGATGGAAATCAATGTTACAAAATATTAACAAGGGGAGAACTTAGGAAAGTGAACCCAAGCGACTCCCTGCTTATTTAATACAGCAGGATCTTGGCCTGTTGTTGTGCTGGGTTTTGCCAATAGATTTCAAGGGACGTAATTTTAAGTAGGCAATTAGTTCTCTGAGGTGTGTACATGCATCCCAGGTATCCGGGAGTCGTGAAGGTAGGAAGACGACCCCAATTGAAATGAAAGGACAGATCGAAAGTTTACTTGCAGAAGACACCTGCAGAATTCATGCAAGACTGGATGTAGGCAGGGGACTGCTGGCCCTACAAATGTGTTTTTTGACCCATAATAGGTTACAGCCTGATTTAATAGGTCACATTTCACTGCTTTTATGGGCATCCTTACATCTTCTTTTCAGGGTAATTATCTCAACACACATCTGAGGTGGCAATGTAATTGACTCACTTTGGTACAGTTATAGGTTAATGAAGCAGACTAACTTTTTTAGACTAAATCACTCATGTTTTGTTTTTGAGATGAAATAGAAATGTATTTAGAAGGCGATGCTTGATACATTAAAAATTCTCAAATGGCTGACAACTTCGATTTCTCAACCTTTATGCATCACAGTGTGTAGCCATGAAGAAAGGATTATAGAGGCATCTGAAAGCAGCTTGGATGTTTGAAATGTAGAATCCAAGAGGAAAGAATGGCAAACTGTTGTTTTTGACGAGTTTAATGTTGGCTGTTTAAAATACCATGTGATTATTATAGAAGAGTGGTTTTCATTTTCAAGGTGTTTTGGTTTTTTTTGTTTTTTTCACCTGAGCACCCAATGAATTTCAGGTATAATATTTGGTTACTTTAAAATTTTCATCAGATACCGTTCCAAAAGTCTGTTTGGGATATAATCTTTTTATCCTCTAATGACAGCTGTGTGACGATTTCATTTTTAGGAATTTCCAAAGAGTTGAAGGCAATGAAGAAATAGGAGATATTTAAGCTTAGAATTGGTATTGAGAAAACAGATGCCTTATACATTTTAGTTTACGTTCGTTTGTCACAGAGTTAAAAGTACCATGGATTCCAAACCAACATAAGAAGACAAAGTATAATAACTAATCATCCATCCATTGATCAAGGAGCAGTTGGTTATGTGTGGTATAATTATTTTTGTTTAAAAAAATATGTATGTTTAAAAAAAAGAAGCACTAGAAGACCATATGCCAAGATGTTAACTCTAGTCATTTCTAGGTGGGGGGCCATAGAGTCTCCTTTTTCATTACCTGCATTTCCTAAATTTTATATAAATACCATGCCCTTTTTTGTCATGAGATAAAATAAGATTATGTATCTTTTAAAGAAAAGAAGTAATTAGTGTGGGAAACTATGAAAGTAATAGTAACTGTACATTGGTTGTGCTTACTTTTTTTTTTCTTCAAATCTTTATGAGGTGAAAGTGACCCTCCGATGAAGGCCATTTGCAGCTCTTATTAAGCAGCCTCTTATAAGCAAATTGAGGACCAGCGCAATTTCACAAGCGTTTATGAAGAGGGTAGCGTCCTGAGTAGTAAATGAGATTCATCCTGGAAATATGCAAAATTGGGGAGAGAATTAATCAGAATGACAAATGCAAATGATGAGGATGCTATAGAGGTGTGAAGCTGCTGAAGAAAAGAGAGCGTTGTCAAAGGGTTGGTGAAATTAGCTCGCATTTCAGGCGCAGGGAGATTTTCTGGTGGAAAATAGGACAGAAGGTAGTTTTTCTCTTTTTGCAGGGTGGAAACCATCTAGGGAAGGATGCTGGGTCTCCAGAGTTCCTCCATATTAGAAATATATAGAAAACAGGAACGAGGAGGCCCCCAAATTCACAGGAAACTAGGCTTCTCTCAGGAAATCAGAGTTAGAAGCCATTCATCTTGCAAAAGGTTATAATGTGGGAGGTGAGTGACCACCATGCTTCAATAAGTTATTTCGCATACACAGTCTTGAGCTTTTGGGAGAAAACTTCCATTTTAGAGAGATTGCTCTTCAAGTGAAGATGCTGGACTCATCTTGAGTTGTTGCAGATACAACTAGCAGCATATACTGGTCAGAAATGGTGAGTGAGGATGACTGCCTATATCCTATCATTTTTTAACTCACTTACTGTTAGTGGTTTATGTCCCAACTTTCTCCAAAAATGAATCAAGGCGGTCAAAAACCTTAAGATGAATATTAGCAAAGACAATTCAAATAATGATTAAAAAGTTATAAAAATTATTTAGAAGGAGGAAGAGACATACCAGGAACCTCACATATAATCACCAGCCAGGATTGAGCACTTATTTGAGCTCTGATTATTGCCTTTTTCACATGAGATAGATGTTATATCCTCCTCGTATGAGCACAGGCTGACATGGGAGAAAATAAAAGAGTCTGGAGCAGTTTGTGTCTAATGCCCTGTTGACCCATACAGTTTTCCTGCACTTAATGACAAACACTTTAATGGTCTTATCTCTTCCTCCAATTCTCCCTCTTCCTTCCCACTCTGCTGACCTCATATCCTCCCTTATTCATTAACCTTTCTTGTGTTTCCCGTCAGATTTATATCTATACAAATACAGGTATACTATATAGTTGGCAACTGCTATCGGAATACTCATGGCCACTGCTTGAAAAAGAACAACCAGACAGTCAAAGGGCCACCTGTACAGTTCTGGAATTCATCTCTCCTTCTCCATCATGTTTATGAGAACATATTGCTTTTGCTTAGGGGGAAATTTCATTTCTTTGGCCTCAGACCAGTGGGTTGGGAGTACAGTTTATAACTAACTGGACAGACTGCTCTCTGCAGAGCAATTGCCCAGTGCTGTCTGTTCCTTGTTCTTAAGCCAAATGGCAGAAAAAATAAAAATCAGTAACTGTTTCATCATATAACGAACTTTGGGGGCCTTTTGAGCTATCAGAAAGAGTGAGTTGGACTTTATTGGACTGGAACCTGCAGAGTAATTTTTATTGATTGGGTAGTTCAGCTCTTTTGCTTGATTCATTGTAATTATGCACAATCAACACATCCTTATTTTGAATGATTATTCATGCAAATGAATCTGCCTTTAGTGAAAAGCTCTACAGCGTAGTGGAGCCTTCTTTGTTCATTTAGATACAGTTGATGTCAAGGAGGGCATTTTTTACAAAAGTTGATTAGGTGGTCAGGAAAGAGTCGTCCATTTCTTTTGGTTCACACGTTCCTGCAAGTTATACCTATAACTTCTATATGAGATGCTTTTCTATTGTGGTAACTGAAAATAGCTTATAAAATTAGAACTACTGCAACTGACAGGCTGGAATAATAGTGACCCCTGTGCTAGCATGCATGTTGCTTTCCTCAATAGCACATGGTAAGTGCTATGTAAGTACTAGCCTTTGTTATTTTTACTTATTTGGAAGCTTATCACATTGAATCTGTGAGGTTAGCCCCATTTTCTAGCTGAGCAAAGTGAGGTCCGACGTTATATTCGTTTCCTATGGCTTCTGTAACAAGTTACGCCAAACTGAGTGGCTTAAAACAACAGAAATTTATTCTCGGATAGTTCTAGAGGCTAGGAGCACAACCGGAAGGTGTCTGCAGGGCCTTCTGGAGGCTCTAGGGGAGAATCCATCCCTGGCCTCCCGCAGCTTCTGGTGGCTGCCGGCAGCCCTTGGCTTTTGGCCCCATCACTCCAATCTCTTCATAACAACTTCTCCTCTGTGTTTGTGTGTCTTCTACTCTTCTGTCTGTGTCTGTCCCCAAAATCCTTCCACCTCTCTCCTGTAAGGATACTTGTGATTGTGTTTAGGGCCCACCCAGATAATCTAGGATAAGCTCCTCCTGTCAGGGTCTTTAACCTAATCACATCTTTTGCCATAGAAGGTAATGTTCACAGATACCAGGGACTGGACAGGGACATACCTTTTGGAAACCATGAAGCAGATCCAACTGATAAATGGCAGAACTGAGCCCAGCTAGAATCTAGTATCTTAATACCAAAGCCTGTGTTTTTCCTAATACTGTCTGAAACAACACCTTATCTCTGCCCTACAATAAAATTGGAGATCGATCAATGTTACCAACTTTTAGAAGTTAGGACACTGAGTCCGCCTGAGGAGAAATGTTTTGGAAATACTGTTTTAAAATCATAGTAACAAACATAAAAAGAAATCGGAGCCACAGTTAATACAGCAGAACATTATTTTCCCATTCCTCTATAAGGAAGTAAGGGTTTTGCTTGATATATTTCATACTAAAGACTTTTGGATATTATTGGGACTAAACTAGGCTAAAAAGAATATTTTATTTCGTTATGCATTTTAGTGAGCTTATCATCAGTAATATGTTTAGCATAAAATTTATTAGTGACATGCCCTTTAATTTAGCCTGTCTAATTGGCGCTAATTTAGTTACATTGCATTAAATTACACCATTTAATGTAGCTATACGTGGGTCAAGAAATCTATTCCAACCAGTTAGGTAATTCTTCATGCAGCTGAACAGTTTAAAAAAAATGGCATTGACGTGGCTGAAAAATGCAATATTCCCAAATAATAATTTTCCTGGAGTCTTGTTGGAAAGAGCTTAGCACACAGAGCTTATCTTCCATCTCCACTCATTTTCCCAGTCTGTAAAAATTAGCCAAAGCACAAATGAGGAAAAGTGGATTGACACTTTTTTTTTTTTTTTTTTTTGTGGTACGCGGGCCTCTCACTGTTGTGGCCTCTCCCGTTGCGGAGCACAGGCTCTGGACGCGCAGGCTCAGCGGCCATGGCTCACGGGCCCAGCCGCTCCGCGGCATGTGGGATCTTCCCGGACCGGGGCACGAACCCGCGTCCCCTGCATCGGCAGGCGGACTCTCAACCACTGCGCCACCAGGGAAGCCCGGATTGACACTTTTAAGCATACCAGAATCTTTACACGTGACCCTTGTTCCAGCCTTCATTTCTGATTTGCCATGCTAAGGAGCAAAGTACATTGGGGGGAGGAAAAAAAAGTTCTTCCCATCTTTGATCTGAATGTCTTTCTATTTGAATCTTATTGGCTAGATGACGGAAGTATGAAATTACTGACATATTCCCCTCAGTGGTATTAAAAACAACACTTGGCATTCAGAAAACATAAACACAAAACCAAAACATGACCCCCATCCTCTTGGTGGTTAAACAGAGGATGAAAAGCAGGCCCGTGCCTCCGGTTTCCTCTGACCTCTGCCACTTACAGCACGCACCACACATCTCCCATAGATGACTAAAGCTCATTCTAGAACGTAATAACCATCTCCAGATGTGACGTTTTAACTAACTGTCTCTAGAAGGAAGAATTGCCTTGGTTTGCGGAGGATCTCCGATAATTCAAATTAGACCCATAGATGGCATTTCCTTCTGTTGCTTTGAAGATAGCAAAACACTGGGCAGAGTTGATGAACTATATACAGATTTGACAGGGATTTGTAGCTTCTCCCGAAGGGATCTGTGAGGTCACAGGAGAATCAAGCACCGGGCCGCTTGTGAACAGAGGGGACACCACAGAGTGGTCTCTGCATGGGTTTCCAGCACAGTCTAGCTTCTGCCTCTCTTCCTGAGCGGTCCACAGTAATGGGCCCAATTGGTTTTGCTGTGGTGCACGTCTGAAACCCGCGCCTTTAGTGAATGTCCTTTTGAGTGGCCAGAGGAACCCCCAGCCTGGGGGTGACCAGAGAGCAGAATAGACAGAGGAAATTTTACCTGATGCCGGAGAGCTAGGAAGGTGTGCCAGCCCTGACTGTCAGCATCTGACAGCGCCGTCACTCCTGGCTTCGCCCTGCTCACCTGGTCACTTCCATGGCATTTCCGGGCCTTTTTCTGGCAGGAGGCTGCTGGGGTGATGCTTTTGTTTGGCCTCTAGTGCTGGGCTCTTGGATCCCCCAAGCTAAGACTCAAGAGAGAGAGGGCTCCGTTAGGAAAAGCCCCCGGGAGCAAGTGAATTGGTAGCAGCATTTTAAAGGAGAGTTAAAACCAAGTTGGGAAAGGCATCCCCCACTCAGGAAGGCGGGGGTTGGGGGAGAGTGTGCAGGCCGGCAGGGCCGCCTGTGTTTGCTGAAACCCCCGGCTGAATTCCTTGAGGAGGTGCTCCCTTCCCAGGTACCTCAGAATGCTAAGGATTAGATAGCTCTCGCGGAGTAGCGTTCCTTCTAATAATACAATTAATCTGACCATTTGGAAGAAGATTTAGCAATGGGACTCATCCAAGACTCTAAATATGCATATTCCACTTTGGAACCGTACATAATTGCTCAATTGCACCTGCAAATCATGTTGTTAGCTCACTAATTATTCAAATAGTGGGGGCAATTCCACAATTGTGTGTGTAATTGTGTTAATTGTTAATGCAGTTAGGTACAGGTGCACCGTGACTAATTACACATACAGAAGCGCTCTGAGCAGCCCACTGTCTCCAGGCCTGGGCCGCCTTGCTCCGAGGCAGACAGAAGTGGGGGACACACACAAAGCCGCAGGCCATCAGCGGAGGTCGATCTGGCGCGTCTTTCGCTGGGGAGCCGCAACATATACATTTGAGAAACAATCAGGTCTTTGACTGAATTCAGCTGTTTATGCTCTGGTTTCTCTCCGGCCCGGCGCTGCAGCAGACGGAAGCACACACACACACAGTCACACACAAGCTAGTTTGTCGTGCCGGCCCTACTCATCTTTTCACTGATGGTTCCCCTGCCTGGTGAGATTAGCTTTTAGTCAGGGGTTTATAGTCACCCATATGGTTTCAGGAATCTTATTTATCTGAAGTCGATACCCGAATATTTATGCCACTGCTAGGGTAAGATGCGGCCTGGGAGGTGAAATGTAGGTGATTTCTGGAACATTCTGATGGTTTATGTCAATAGGACTAAAATAGGGACTCCTGTCACATCTGTGCTCCACCTCTTCGCTCCTGTCTTCACCTGGTTCAGCCTCATTTCACTTGTGTCCTGGGTGCAAGGCACTGGGAAGAGCCTCCCCGGCCACAAGACAGGACTGATAAATGCTGAAGTCGTCTGTGTCTGTGGTCGGGAGCCAGGCGCATGTCTCGCGCTGTGGAAGTTATACAACAGATACGCCCTCGATTTTTCAAAACTGACCTAATTTCAGATATTCTGCCCAGTAGTCCCCATAAACCAGAAGTTTTTAACTTTTGATGAATTACAGTATATTTTGAAAGTGATCAGACAGAGCCTCTTCCCAGAAAATGCACACACACACGCACATATATAATTTTGCATACAATTTCAGACCCCCTTAAGCCCACTCATGGATCCCAGGTTACAAACCCATTCCACAAACACTCCAAGTTTTAGCACCTAGCAAAGTGCCCAGTTTATAGAAGAGCTTTGATTGAATGAAATATATGAAGGAACTCCGATTTTAGGTATATGATAAGTGAATGAAGTGGGTAAGAATTACAAGGCAAATATACTCAACTCCCTCCTTCCAACCCCACCTCTCTCTCTCTCCCTCTCTCTTCCCGCTCCCCACTCTCTCACAGACACACAGACACACACACACACACACACACACACACACACACACACACACACACAACAAAGAACTTTGAGATGATAATTTCTACTTTTTTGTTTGGAAAGATATGGTCAGCATAGCTATAGGTTTCTGTTATTGTCGCGACCATCTGTTAGTTTCATAACACAGTTGGTAAATTTAAAAACGAGTATTCACAGCCAAGTACGCATTTGATGATCTGTAGTTTGTGTGCTTGGAAGGGGGGTGGGGAGAGGATGAGTTGTGTGGGGAGGTGTTGCAGGGGAGACGTTCATGGACTTCTGTAACCAGAGACCCACCTGCACACAGAACGTGGACTCCCGGGCTGCACGTGCCACGTGCCCGCTGTACCTCAGGCCCGTCTAGCAATCGACGTCTATTTGTTGTTTGGACTTTGTGGTCTGTAAGCCTAGCTCTAAGGAACTGGCTCTCTTAGGAGAATCTTTACATATCCTCCCTGCTAGAACGAAGGCAGGTCAGCTGTAAAAAATTGATTAACACTGTTTTGTGAGCCCAATGCCAAAAGGAACGTGGACCACACAAGACAAATCTGTGAGCAGTACGGCAGAAACTTTTTAGGGGACATAGAGGCTAGGGGCAAGGGAATCACCTGAGTGTGGGCTTGATCTGGAAGAAGACAGGTGACCAGTGGCACGTAGGGATAATGCTAGAACTCACGTCACAGGTTGCTGTGAGGATTAAATGAGAGAATCCTTGTGGGACATTTAGCACAGTGCCTAGCACATATTAAGGCCTTAGTAAATGTGGCTGCAATTTGTATCATTATTGTTATTGCTGTTATTATTTCTGTTGTCGTTTTAATCTGTAAATATGGGAAATTAACCGGCCTCCCCCATCCATGAACTCCATCCCCACCCCCCCCGCCATTAAACACTGTTCATACCTTCCTTTTGTCATTTTCTATGGACTGCCTTGTAGCTCAGGCATTCACATACATGGTCTCATCCCACCAACTAGGCTATATGACTGAATTAATTTGCTCAGGCTGCTGTAACAGTCCCACAGACTGGGTGGCTTAAACAACAGAAATGTTCGTCTCCCAATTCTGGAGGTTGGAAGTCCGAGATCAAGGTGTGGGCAGGGTTGGTTCTTTCTGGGGGCCATGAGGGCGGGATCTGTTCCTTGCCTCTCTCCTTGGCATGTGGATGGCTGTCTTCTCCCTGCGTCTCACATGGTCTTCCCTCTGTGGGTGTCTTTTCCAAATTTTCCTTTTATAAGGATGCCAGTCATATTGGATCAGAGCCCACTGTACTTGACCCAGTTGTAACTTGATTATATCTGAAAAGGCCCTATCACCAAATAAGGTCACATTCTGAGGTCCTGGGGGTTAAAACTCCAACATGAATTTGGGGGTGGTCAATTCAACCCATAACAATGACCATTAATGATATGGCCTGTGTTCTATATGTCTTTGAAGGTCCTACAGCATTGTCTAGTGCCACGCTTGGACAGTAGGAGAAGCAGTAGGAGAAGCAATGGACAGTAGGAGAAGCAATGGGCCTGATGTAGTGGAGACCGACAAGCCTGGGTTCTCATCTCATGTCTTTCTATTCATGGGCCAGTTAGCCGGTCCGAGTCTAATTCTCTCTCTAAATTCCTATATCACAGGCATTATGAGCGCCATAGCACACACACACACGCACACATATATACCAAGTACCTCCACATAATAGATGCTCAATAATAGATGCTCAGTAAAGGGTAGTTATTACTCACAAAAGTTTACCGAATAAATGAATGGAAAAAAATGTATGGATGACTAAAACCTAGGTGTCTAGTCACAACTGTGGGCCAGAATTAGGTTTTTAACTTCTTGGTTAAGGTGGTCTCTTTTTCATCACACTTCTTGGTTTTGTGCCCAGTACTTGTGTAACGGCAAGGAATCTGGGCAGTGGTTTAGAATGGTGTGAAAGGTTAATCAGCTTTCTGAATGATTCTTTGAACAACAGTCAACACTGTGGCCTCCTTGAGATGTGATATTTAATTTATAGACAGGCAAAGCCAGTTCCATTATCACTGCAAACTGAAACATGTCTACTACATTTCATAAATTTGTGTCATTTTGTAACAAAAAAAACTTCCAATAACAATAATGTAGCATAGATTGGCCACAACATCCAATAGTTATGAAGCAGAAAATAGGCACTTGTTTTGAGACTAGGAAAACTGAAAGTTCACACTTGACATTGTTCTTCATTTATAGTCTCAATTCATTAGCATTGTCTCGACATGGCAACAGTGGCTTAATGTGTATTATTTGCTGTTTGGTTGAAATAGATCAGAAAATCACTAACACCAAAAAGCCAACCTCATAATCACTGATTTTAACACTTTGTCAATTGCTGTAAATCACAGAGATATAGCTACGTGTAGTTGTCATGTTGAAGGTGATTAACAGCTGCTGAGTCTCTAATCACTACAATGAAAAAGGTTGTCATCAATAAAGAGACTCCAGAGCTGGGGAGTCTTATTGATCTGAGCAGAGGAATTTGCAAACTCTCCTTCTCAGTTATCTTGTCCTTCTGCAACTGGAGCAGACACCTTTAAAGGTATAGTAGCACATTTGGTGGAAGAAGAAACTCCACATTTCAGTTAAGGGGACTTTGTTCATTTTCAGCTTCCCGGTCCCAATGTGAGCCTTCTTAGTGGATGGCTAAATCGTCATCTGTGTTATCTAAAAGTGGATCTATCTCTCCCTACTGAGCACAGCTCCAGTACCTCTGGCAGCACATTCTAACTGGCTTAGACATAACAGAAAAATCATTTTGGGAGGGGCGGGGTGGGAGGGAGACTTCAGCGATTGTTTCTCTTTTGTCAGAATTATCCACAGGTGGCAATCGCTTTTATTCTCACTCGAAAGCAGTATTGAATGGTGTGTAAAAATGCATACTTAAGCGGCCTAATGCAATAAAAATGAAGCATGAACACCGTCCTCCCATTAGGTTTTCTGTTTTCAGTAATTCCACAAAGCCACATCTCAAGAACTGTGTCTGTGTGGATCCCTGTTCATATAAAATCTGCGTGATTGCAGGTCCCAGGGGCCATCGCTATTTCTATTTGGGGCCTAAACTGTCATTCTTTGTACGGAGTCGGCTCACCTTCCCACTGTCCTGCCCCTGTCCTCACCCGCCTCTTCTGTATGCTTGGGTGGTCATATTTTGAAATTTCCCCAGGCCCAGTTTGTCATTCAGTCACGTTTCTCATCACATCTGAAGGCTGTTGTGCTTGGCATGGTAATGAGGCCCTCTTTGTTTCAGCGGCTGCTCTGTTCTGTGTCCCCCATCAGCTCCTGCAGTCTGGGGGCTGGGGATGTGACGGCACAGCCCTGGAGGGCCTCTCAGAATAAACAACTCACCTATTACTCAGTTGGTTTTTTAAAACAGATTTACATCTATTTCAGGTTTTAAGCTGCAATGTTTATTCTGGTTTGTTTTTCAACGCATTAAAACAATTTATGAGCATTGCGAGCCTTGCCTGTGTGGCATGTGTGTGTGTTTGCCCAGATTATTGTGCCCATGTATACAACTTCCTGCATATTTACAAAAGAGGCTGAGCTCAGTGACACCCACTTGAATATGTTCTAGAGAGGGAAATGACACTCCTGGAAGGCATTAATTTCTTGATGAATTTAGGAGCTGTGATGGTATATTTCCCACCAGAACTACTGAAAAATATGATTTTCTGTCTTCTCTTGAAATGATTGTTATTTGCTTTTAAATTGCTTTGAAGTGTATCCTAAGAACGTGTTGCCTCTACAGAGATGCGGTATGTCAATTTCATAAAATACGTACACGTGCCTTATCTCAGACAATTACGAATCTACTCCTGCAGTCCTTATCTAGACCCCAGAAAAGGAGTAGGAGCTCGATGCAGCAAAAGGGTGGTGGGTTTAAGTTTTCTTTGGCTCCATTTGTTTTCCCACTGGCTGATCACACCGCCATTCTAACAGGATCTGTGTCCCCTGAATTAGGACAGAAATACTGGTTATTGCCAGAGGTGATGATTTCACCATAAAACTTCATGAGTCCTTAAGAATCATAGTTATATAGGCTCCTATATAATATAGGAGCCAGAATAGACCACAGAGAGAATCAGACCCCTTTATTTCATAGTGAGGAGGCTTTGGCCCAGAGAACAGAGGTGATTCACCCAAGACACACAGCCAGATGTGTGAAAAATGGCCCCCAACTACCAGAATAAAAACAGTGAGGGATGGTTCAAATGATGTATCTTGAGGCTCTCAAAAGTTGCCTTGACAAAATGAAGGCCTAATAGTCCAGCCTTTATGGACTGTTCTGGATGACAGCATAACATACCCTCCTAAAAGGAATCATTACTTGTAGATTATTATGAAATGACTTGCAGTCTTACTGATTATCAGTATCACCAATCTATTTGATCAGCAATCTTACTTTGGGAAGCTCTGCAAAACTGGAGATACCTGCTATTCCAGTCTGTTCATTTCATAGGTGGGGAACTTGAGAGAGATCTAGGGAGAAAAATAGGACCAGGGCCCTCTGACCTCAGCTGCAGGGTTCTTTCCCGTTGGCCACCCCTCTCTTCCCACGGTAAACCATACATTAAAAAAAAATCCCCTCTTATGGATAGAATTAGGCAGGACCATTATGAGACATATTTATTGTCCAACCTAGAGCTCCGGAAACAGAGATGGAAATACAAGTCTATTGGTATTTTGAATTGACCAAAGAGTGGAACTGGTTGTCAGAGGGCCAGCTTGGCCATGATCAAGGTCAAAGAAGCATTTCAAACATGATTGGACTACAAGATCTCTTCACTTTGAAAGCTACGAGTGATGATAATACTGAAAAGAGTAGGTTTTCTCTGATTAGAGCCAAATAGATTAAACAAACTAGTAGTGAACCCATTAGAGGGAACGTGTGAGACAGGCAGGCTTTGAAAAATTAGATATCATTTGTGGGCTGATGTATATTTATTCTAGATACACTGTTACATACATATTTCACATTTACAAACACCGAAGTTTCAAATACAGAAAGAAACCCACAGCAAGTCAATTAAATCTTTTTTTAAACTTTCTCTCCTGAATTACTTGCCTTTATTCAACAGTCTCAGCAGAATCTTACCTTCTGGCACCAAATTCTCTCATGGCCATTTTAATTAGTTTCTCTTTGAGAGCTTATGAAAAAGCTCATTGAGCTACACATTGTACTTTGTATAGATTAATTTGAAGTGATTGTATTGGCCATAGCAGTTGTGAGTGTAAAGAAATAATCACGATAGCTTGTTTATCCTACAGAGTCGGGTATATATAACCTTATGCTCATCAGAACAATGGGAAAGTTAGGCTCACTGAATTCCAACTTGTATTTTCATGTTCACTACATTATGTTACATTGGCACAACAAAAGGCTTTTGCAAAGTGAAAATAATATAGCATAACACATATTTTTAATAGGGGGTACTACATCCCTTACTTTTTGATAATACAATTGGGAGTCAATCTTCTTATACAATGGTCTGAAATCAGAGAGACAGGGTTTTCTACCTTGGCTTTATCACGTCTGAACTGTGTGACCTTTGGCAAATTGCTTAACCTCTCTGAACCTCACTTTCATCATTTATAAAATGGGGATAATAATTCCTACATCATAGTGTTGTCATGGAGATTAAGTGGCCCATTGTTAAGTGCTCAACTAACATTTCTGTGAAAAACAGCCACTTACATGACCATTTTAACACTAAAGCTATAACAACAAAAGGCTTTGTTGACACGTAGTTTTCATTTTTGCACCTTACCTTGAACTTAGCATAGTAAGCATTGTGAAAATAATTATGTAAAACGCCAGTGGTCTGCAGGTGGTAGTCAGTGTGCCTTGGGGGCAGCTACCACCAAGTGTTCATTCTAGAGTCTAGATGGACTAGGCCTGGAGGTTGCTATTAGGTCAGGGTCTGGATGATGGCATATACCACAATGCATAATTAGGGAGCCCCATTAAAACCGATCATTTCCCCTTTGGGGTGGCTCTTCCATTGAAGGGCTGGGTGTCAGGACTGCATTAGTGAAATTGGGTAGACAAGGAAAAGGAAGGAAGGAGACGAGAGACTGACTAACCTTCCAGAAATGCCACTCAATGTGCCAAATTTCACTTTTGAAATAAACATCCTTAGAGAGGAGTCAGGGATAGATCATTTACGGTAGTGGGGGTCCTTGCAGCTGCTCCAATGCATGTTGCTCCAGAAATTAACAAATTACTGTTATTTTCTGCACTTAAATCGTAATTTACAAAACGGGTTTATTCATCCCACCTTGCCTTCTCAGTGCTCCCGATTTGCTAGCTTTGTATTTCCTTGTCTCCTCGCTTTGATTGGCTCAGTCCTTTAGACTGAGCGTGGTGCTAAGGAAGCCAAGGCAATGACCATGACCGGTAACCCCAGGGAACCTCACCGCGCTCTACAGCCAAAGAATCTAAGTAGGAGCTCTATGCAGTCTATTGCCTACCATGACTGGCTCAAGGCAAAGCTGGATTCTGACTTTCTGATGATCCAGCCTTTGGTGGTGATGGTAGGGGAGGCTGGGGTCTGCACTGCTGGATGCCTGCAGAGCAAGTATATCAAAAAGTGCCACACTTCACCTCCCTTTTCTGTGTCTTCTCTTCCTGTTGCCCACTGCTTTCTTGGACATATAATATTTTCATCACAGTCTTAATAATCACCATGTCTTCACACTATTTAAACTTTTCTGAAGAGCTGCTCCACTTAGATACCGCTTTCAGAGGTAAGGTAAGGCACAATTCCCCTGTCCTCACTGCCCAACAGAATATAGAGGGTACCGTGTGGATAGATCTATTTGATCTTCCAGTAGAAGGAACTCAGAGTTTCTTGAGTTGCTTCATTAAATTGAACTAAATTGATTTAAATGAAATGGAATCAGGAAATAATGAGTCCCCTGTCATAGGAGCTATGTAAGCAGTGGTAAAGCCAAGACTACAAAAACTTGGCTTTTTCAGCCCGATGGACCAGAGTTTCGTCTCAGGCCCTCCATTCACATGGCTGTGTGACCTTGGGCAAATCATTTCACCTCTCTGCACTTCTTTTGTCCTCATCCTTTAAAATGGGCTGCACGTTAGAGGTTGGAGTATATAGCCTCTAGGGCCCTTTCTCTGTCAACAGTCTATCAGGAGATGAATGTATCCATTACTGGACAAGCAACTGAAAAGTGTTCCATTGAGAAGGAACCAGTAGCATTAGCTTTGCATGGGACAGATGACACATTTATCATAGAGTTATTTCATTTCTTACCTGGTCCCTCTCCTCTCTGCCCTTCAGCAATTTTAATAGATCACAGTCAGAGCTTTAACGCTCTGGGCCAAAGGCTTCTATCTACCTGTAATGGCTGTCAGGGGCAGTCCTTTTTCAGAGTGCCCATCTCACGCTCAGTAACCAGATTTCTCAGGATGGAAGGGTTGCCCTTGCCAGCTCGATTTGGCTGTTTCCTCGTTCCTTGAATGGAATAATAAAAGGGGGAGAGTATGTTGGGCTTCAAGGAGAAAGCAGCCGTTCAGTAAGATAAGGATGCAGAATCGGCTGGGTTCGGCCGACCCTAGGCCATCTGGGCCATCGGCCACCTTGGACAGAGCTGTTTCAGCGGCATGCTGTGCATGTGAACCTCACCTCACCGGAGTGTGCTGAGGAGAGAGTGGGAGGGGCGGATGCAGGAGGGAATAAACAATTCCCGCTGTGACGGGGAGCAGAGAGATGGGGTGATAGGATGTGGTGATGCGGTGTCGAGGTTTTTCTTTGTATTTTAAGAGGGATGGTACTAAGGCATATTCACATACCAATGGGTATAACTCAGTGGAGAGGGGAAGAAACGTATCGCAAAAGAAAAAAATGGATGATTGTAAAAGCAAAGTCCTTGAGAAGGAGCGAACAGATTAGGACACAACTGGAGAGGCTGGCGCTGGTAAGCTCATTTCCCCACCGATTCACGACTCCTCAAATCAACACTGACTCCAGGTGTTCGTGGGAGGCCAGTTTTCACGGCATATTTGGACAGCCAACGAAGCTGTAGGAACTTCTTTCAGTTGGCTTTAAAATAGCCCAGAACTAAAGCTAAAGGGCAGTCAAGTATCTGAGTAGCAAGGTGCTGACCTCGGTGTTGAACCTGAGTTCTCACTGCTTAGCATCTGTGGAGGCCTGGCTGGAGGAAGGGCCTGGTCTACCGGTGCCATAGCAGGTGCTCTTCAATGCCCAGACTCGTTGTAGGTCTCATTGTAGGCCATCAGGGTTTTTTGGCCTTGTCGGTTGGTAGTCAGTTTGGAATTGGGGATAACATTATTTGCCCTGTAACAGAGATAAGTATCCTCTCATCTTAGGGGGGAACCTTCATTGCAGTTCATGAACTTGGCTTCTGAATTCCTCAGGCTTTAGTGGGCGCTCTAAGTCCATGTGTGTAGACCAGGAGCGTGAAATAGCGAAAGACACAGTGGATTGGGTAGCTGAAAACCTCGGGGCTCATCTTCACCGCTAAGTGGCCAGAAAACCTCAGACAAGTCATGTAACCTTTTGAAGGCCCAGATTTTCTTTCATCTTTATAATGAAGCTTATTGTATCTTCTTTGCCTATTTTACAGGGCTGTCACGGGGAGCAAATGATACAGGCTGGCAGGTGGGGAGCAGAGAGGATGTGAAAGGACTTTGTAGCCCAGCAAGGACGAAACTTCCTAGGATTTATGTATCTGAGCCTTGGTCTTAGTAGCAATAACAGTAGACCATATTCTTAATATTGCCCTCATATAAATGGCCTCATTCCCTTTTGTTTTCATATGCCACCAGGGTGCTGTTCTTAGAGTTTTGAATTAAGGGGTTAATATCTTCACATTAAGGATAAAGGAGATCTCACTGGGGGTTAGATTATCATTTATAGAGATGAGAAACTGAGACTCTTGAAAACGCTAATTGCAAAGCTTATCTCGACAAAATAGATGTTAGATGCTGCCTAAAAGCCTTATAGCACCCTGATAAGGTGTCGTGCTTTCCTTTTGAGCACATACTGTAAAACAAAGACAAAACATTTAGAAATTAATGAAATGCATTTTATAAGTATACCTAAGTGCTCAGCTAGATAATTTCAAGATCAGTGTGATCATAGTAAATGTTTATTTACAGCCAGCCCTTGGCCCAGAGCCTTTTGGGTACCCAACTAAAGGCACACTAAGTATTTGTAATCACATCATCTAAATTGGTATATCATTTTAGATTTAAAAAGTCCCCCTTCTTTATGATAATTCATTTGAATGAAGAAAGACCTTCAAACTGATTCTAAAGATCTTCAGATAACACTTTACAGTGTAATATATATCGCTGGGTTTATTCATCTTGTGTTGGGAGCTTTTATAGATTCCAGCTATATGTCTTCGCCACAAATCTTGTTTTTTGTGCTCATGGCCTCCGTGAGAATAAATGGAAGTTGTGCAGTCTATGAAGGCCACTGGAGGGAATCTCCCAATCTCCTAATATATCAGTGTCTCTCCGTGTCTGTTTCTGATGGGGTCCAACAGCAGGTCAACATCCTTAGGTAAAGAAAGGCTTCCTGAGAGCAAGCAGCAGTCATTGAAAATAAATTAATGAAAGCCAGTGACTGCTGATCTCTTTGACAAGAAGGAATTCTTGCTGCCAACATTTAGAAACCACTGGAAGCGGTCTCCATTGGAAACCAGGTTTTGACTTTCTGCCCTGGGCTGCCAAAAGTATTGTGGTAGAAAATGTGAAAATAAGTTGCACTTTGAATTATACTTTCAATGACTGTCTAGTGAAATGGATTCACGCTCTGGCACTGCACCTTTGAGGCTTTCGGTGGATTCACAGAAGATAAAAATCTATCTGGTCTGACAGTTGAAAAGGTCGCGAGCACGCTTGATGTCTGGTGGTCTCAGTACATTCCCAAATCTTCATTAAAAATGGAAGATGTAGGAGCTCTTATGGGATTTTTCAAAATCGTTTCAAACAGAGCCATTTCTACATGCTTTGGCTTCAAGGGTATGGACCCTTAGCCAAGTACCGATTATATTTTCACTGCCATTTAGCGAGAACTTCTAACTTAACGAGAAGCCCTCACATGACTGAGGCACTCTGTCTTTGTGGCCAACATGTTATTTTTGAGGATGACATCTAATTGTCATAGTCGTCTCCCTAATATGAAAAATGGAACTGTCCACATTTTAATGTTTCCACTGAAGTCCTAAAGCATGTTATCTGCTGCCATTTTGAAAATATTTGCCAGGACGGCTTGACATTTTTACTTCTGTAGATCACGCAGGCTCTGTCCCTGTGAAATTTATAGCTTTTCATTTTCGATTGGAGACTTCTTTTAATTAGAGATCAGCTGGTGAACACAAGTTCAAGTTTTGAAATTAATTTGCTTTGGACCACAGATTGATACACTCATTTTAACAGATTGGAGTTGCTTTAGAGACTAGATCCTTGGCCAACCCGTTGGTTTTATAGCTAGAGAAACTGTGACTTGCCCGAAGTCATACAGTGCCATAGTCACTACCTATATGAATCTTTTCTCTTATTCAAAATCAAGGTCAAGTCCCACTTCCTTGCATGATCACCCCAGAGCCATGGACAGTTTTTTTTCATCTGTGACTTCCTATTACAGTTATTGTGAAAGCCATTCATCTGTCTCTTAAAAGTAGCGTCACTACACAGTCTGGGATTTCTAGGAGAGTGCTGATTTGAAATAATCACTTTCATTCTCCCCATATTAGGTAGTCTGGACATTCCCATATTTGGCCATCTAAGTCATGTCATCCCCAAAGTAAAATCCTTCTGCCCATGTGCCTGATTCAGGGATCAGAAAATCTGTGCCAACTTGTACTGTCATTACTCATTTTTGGTATATAGGTCCTGTCTACTCTTAAGTAGATGTTCCTTGTGGACATTTATTCTTTATCATCTACTGAATTTCCCATAATGCCTAGTGCACTGTACTGTGCGTAGGGATGCAATGTATATTTTCCATTTGGGATAAGTTTCTTAATGTGAACAGATTTTCCAAGCACCAAGTTTGGAAATACCCCAACACGTTGATCCCAGTCAGGAGTAAGTGTGGTTATTTCACTGGATGTATTTTATTTGTATCAGTAAGGTGTTGTCATTGTACCTGGAATTATAAGCACCTGCCAGGTGTCTGTTTATCTTGCTTACTTTCACAGCTAAGAAATAATCAGTCCCTGGTTTTCACGTGGATGTGAGACAAGCTAGGATCGTTGGTGTCCTGCATATGCTGTTCGTGTTAATTGGCGTAAACTGTTTGACTCCATAAACCATGGGACACCGTGTATCATTCCCTCTGGTCTTCAATGTATGAGGCAGTGGGCTCGAGGTGCTCCACAGAGCGGGCCCACACGTAATGTCACAGACCCTTTCTTTATGACACGGTGTCAAGGGTCTGTGTTTGCAGAGTGATTTTCTGGAAAAGTGCCTTGCCCTTCTACGAGCCAAGTGTTTCAGAGTGTTCCATAAATGCTGGGCAGAAGGGCTCTTAGGGCCATCTCTCAAGCTAACTGGAGATACTAAGTAAGGCCCAGGGGAAGTTTAAGAAACAGGAACTTCTTGTGTTTGTTCTATTGATTTTTCTGCCAACAAAAAAGTGTAACAAATTGTGGTGTTTTCAAATAAAAGCATCAGGAATAAACTCCAGTTTTAGAGAGTGATTTCCTGGGCACACACGCAGGTGCATTTGGGGGAGGGCTGGATGAAGCAGGAGCTAGGTAACCATGCCAGGTCGGTAAGGGCCAGGGTCATGAAGCATTATTTACAATCGAACAAAGTGGTAATTTTGCCAACTCTCCATTCTCAAATACGGCATCCTCTTCATGGTAATCAAACTATTACTCTGACACGGTTTCCTTATCAGGAAACCGGTCTGTGATTGTGACCTGAAAATGAAGGTTGTCTTTCAACTCATTTGAATTGCAAACAGGAGAGACAACCTATAGCTACTGTGGCATATTTTTTAAGCAATACCAGGCACCTACATTGACCTCCTATTTACTTTCCTTTGAGAAGAAAAAAAATCACATAAAAGCCACCAAGAAACACATTTCACAGCAGGCAAATTAATTGGTTTTACAGTATTTGAATGGAGGGTTTGTCAAATAAAACATGCCGTGACAGCTAACAGTGTCATTTAGAGCCAGAAAATTATTGGCTTATTTGTTATTGGATAAAAGGAAGGCAAACATTTTGTATTAGGAAGTTTTAATGTGTTTAAAGTCCTCATTAGGGATTAATGGACATGCTTCCTTAGCATAGCGCCTCATTAATTTGAGGCTAAACAGTTACTTCTGTGTTTCAATCTCAGTGTTGTTTCTTAACATTTTTTTTTACTTCTCTTTAATTAGATCTTGCAGTTGAGTTTGGTCTCTACACCATTGGAGGTGTCGAATTAATTAATGAGATTTATAAATCTAATGGAAGGGAGTTATTCTTAGCTATCATTTCATTTTAGTGAGCAGTTAAACCACATGTAAGTGGGTGCAGCTCTGAGAGATTCCAGAAGCCTAGAAAAAATGTGAACTTCCCTGAATATATTTAGTAGTGTCACTTGGCATTAATAGATAAAAGTGTTTTAATTAGAGTTATAAATAATAGGAGAGCTGGCGAGGATTCACTTCCCGTGCACAGGGCTTGTTCTCTCAGATCATCGCTGTCAGAGAAGAGCGATTGTAGGTCTCTTTCTGTGGCATCGCGGTGTCAACCACTGGCAATTAAGACAATCCTAAGCGCAGGATTTAGAGAGTCAAGAAGGTGCCAAGTTCGTTAGAGGTTAGTCTGAAAGAGGAGACACTTTCTATCAAGTGTGTTCTGTTGTCACCTTTTTATTGAGGACATGTATGGGTACAATTTGTAAAGTCTATTCCACTGACGATGCTTTAAGGAAAATGTAGCTATAGAGCAAAATCAAACTGAAATCTAGGTTTCTTGTTTTAAAGCAGACACTTAAATCATTAGCTATGTGTTTAGAAGAAGACGAAAGGAGTTTCTTTAGGGTGAGGGATTGCGAATGTCAAGGGAAGACCTTTCCTTTCTGAAAGATTTTCAGAAAATAGGAGCCAAAGATACATATTTAAAAGGTTCTTTTCTAAATGGGGTCACAGCACGTAATTTAAGACCCCATAATATGCCTGTGGTAGTGTCTTCAGAAGCTACCAGAAAAATCTGAACTCCCACTTCATTTTTTCCCCCCTGGTGAGGAAGTCTTGTATCTCTAGAAACCATAAATGCTTAGAAGAAGTTGTCAATCCAAGATGTATTATAAAAGATAATCGTACTTTAAAATGTCTCCTGCTAACATAGTAAATGTGTAAAAGTTTTCTTAAGGACAAAATAGTTAAGTGATTAAAAACAGCTCTTCTTTAAACAATTTGGAAACTCCTTCCAATGCTCCGTAGGAATGATCTCTCTCAGGAGGATATGGGTTAATGGCGCTCTCTACTTCCCGAGGGACAAAGTTGAATTCATTTAGCCCCCAGAGAGGCGTTCCTCAGGCCCCGCGGTCCACTTCGTCCGGGCTTGTGGGTCATGTGAGATTCACCACTGTGGGATCCCAGCAGATCATTGCTCGTGCTCCTGGGCGCTCTGCTTGTTCCATTCAGAATGAAGTCCCTTATAGATTAGAGCAGTTGGAGAACTGTGAGCTGTGGTTAATTAGCTGATCAGTGTGGGAAAGTGCAGTAGCTGATAGTGGGGAGCAGAGAGCCACCTCCTTCTAAATCGCCAGAGGCTACTTGGCCTCCAATTGTCTCCTTTCCCCTACCTCCTCCTTCCTTTATCTCCGTACTGTGGGCATAGACAGCATCTCCTTCAGTGTTTCACACGATAGCTCCCTCTTTCTCGCTCTTCAGTATTGCCAGAGAGTTCTATTATACTTTCCTAGCCTACCCCTCTTCCTGTTCTCCAACAGAACCTTTCCCACCTTTCCTTTCTCCGCATGTTTCCAATAACCAGCCCCGTTCTCCACTGATGACCTTGCCACATACTTCATAGAGAAAAATAGATACAATCAGACAAGTACCCCCTCATCTTCTCGTTAATTTCTCCAACCCAATTGCTTATGTACCTAAGGCACTCTGCCTTCCCTGCCGTTACAATGGAAGAACTGTCCAGAAGGGTCCACGCTCCTCTTTCAGGCCAGCCTCTCCAGTTGTGTCCTAGTCTGTTCGCTCCTTCTCAAGGACTTTGCTTTTACAATCATCCATTTTTTTCTTTCGCGATACGTCTCTTCCCCTCTCCACTGAGTTACACCCACTGGTATATGAATATGCCTTAGTACCATCCCTCTTAAAATACAAAGAAAAACCTCGACACCGCATCACCACATCCTATCACCCCATCTCTCTGCTCCCTGTCACAGTGGGAATTGTTTATTCCCTCCTGCATCCACCCCTCCCACTCTCTCCTCAGCACACTCCGGTGAGGTGAGGGTCACATGCACAGCATGCCGCTGAAACGGCTCTGTCCAAGGTGGCCGATGGCCCAGATGGCCTAGGATCGGCCGAACCCAGCTGATTCTGCATCCTTATCTTACTGAATGGCTGCTTTCTCCTTGAAACACTTTCTTCTCTGGCTTTCTGGGACATCATGCTTGCCTGATTTTCCTCCTGTCCCCCTAGCCACTCCTAAGGATTCAGGGGTGGCTTTGGAATACATGATGTGTGATACATCGTATGCCATGCTATCTGGAATGTGGACTCGTCACAAAAGAAACTGTAAATGGTCTTTTGATGCAGTTTCATCTTCGGATGACTAAGGTGTGAAATTAGTTTTATAGCTGGGGCCTATAGTACGTGTCTGCTACATGTGGTATATGAGTTGCCTGCTTCCTCGTGTTTTTTTTCTATTGAAGCCTAGTTGATTTACAATGTCGTGTTAATTTCTGCTGTACAGCAAAGCGATTCGGTCATACATATCAATACATTCTTTCTTAATATATATTCTTTTCCATTATGGTTTATCATAGGATATTGAATATAGTTCTCCATGAAATAACTCTTTTCCTCACGTTTGTATTAGTTAGTACAAAAATCAGTTTGCATTTCCCATGCATTTAAAAACCGTCAGCAGAAGAAGAGGAAATGTACCCGGGATCTGACAATTAGCATCAGTGAGAAAATGGTCCATGTGTAGGAGGTAGAGAATTGAAGTTGAGATGTGGATACTACATGTGGACCTGCACACAAGATAGCCATTAATGTTAATGGGAGTGCAGTAAGTAGGGATTTCGTGGAATGAAGACTTTAATCTTAAATGGTCCTTGGTTTCCGTGCTAGGACTTGGATGGGACAGAAGTGGGTATCCCGCGGGCCCTGAGGAGTCGTACGCATGCCTAGGAATTTCAGAAGGCAGGGACCGTGGCTGGAAAGTCTCTGGGTTGTAGGGCAGACACGGAGAGCAGACAGAAGGCTGGGAAGAGCACAGGCAGGAAGGGGCAAGCAAGTTGGGTCGGAGTCTGGGAGGCCGGCGAAGCGAAGGAGGAGGATGCAGCTTGAGTGAAAGCAGCGGGATTAAGGCATCTGGGCGAGAAGCCTGGAGAATGTGGGAGGAGGGGCTCCGTCCCTGGGGAGCCTCGCCGGCAGCGAAGGCACAGCTCGGGTGACCAGAGGCAGGGCGTCCTGGGGGAATGTGGGTCAGGCAGCCAGCCTCTTCCAGAAGGGCTCTTGTTTTCTTAGGGTAATCTTTCTAGATGTGTACCTTTTCTTTAAGACTTTCACCCCCCACCCCACCCCCCGTTTATAGCTCACTCTTCTATAGAAACTAGTTATTAGACCAAATAAATGAACAGTGAGCTAATGGCTATTCAGAGCCCGCTGAATTAAGTACTCTTCACTTCAAATTCCATCTGCCGTTAGGTCCTCTCCACTGATGATGGGCCTTTCTGCATATGCATTCCGCCGTTGCCCATACCTAATGTAATCAGTGGAGAGCTGTCCCCATAATGAAGCACATCGCCCCCCTTCCCCTTCAGCCCCCCTTCGCTCTCTGTTGTCTTACCCCCTCAAGTCCCATCTCCAGCCTCCTTTGTCACCTTCAGTGAGAGCTACCAGATGGAGCCGCAGCCTGAGACTCCTTATGCACTGGGCCCCTGAATAGGATTTCATAATTAGCGACATTCACAAGATGTCATGGGGGCCAATTTCCAAGGCGACTAAACTATGTACTCAGTGGTTCCAAGGTTCAGGGTGCTGACAACTTTCCAAGAGCCTTAGAGGGAACTTCGAATAAAAGGTGTTGATGGAGACTTCAGATGCACCCACTGCCAGGCTAAGGTACTTTTATATGCCTCACTTCATCTCAACCTCACGACAGTCCTCGAAGTGGAATTTTATTTCCCTTATATAGATAGAGAAACAGAGGCTCAGAGAAGTTCAAGTGTCTTGCCCAAGTTCACAAAGCAAGTTAAGTATCAGAGCTGGGATTGATTAAAATCCAAGTCCCTCCAGCTTCAAAGCCCATGCTCTTTCCCCTACCCCTTTATGCCCCCAGAAAGCACAGTAAATTATCTCACTGATTTGCTCAAATAAATAAAATGTGATCGCTGAGTCTTCCTTTTTAGTTTTAGTTCCACGTAAGGTTCTAGACACAGGGTCACTTTCTATACTTAGCTTAAAATGGCAAGTGGTATATTCCTTTGATCTTCATGCTCTACTTTTAAAAAATTTATTTATTTTATTGATTTATTTTTGGCTGTGTTGCGTCTCCGTTGCTGCGCACAGGCTTTCTCTAGTTGCAGCGAGCGGGGACTATCATGCTCTACTTTTTATTGCTTCTTTTCTTAGAGCGAATGGTGAATATTAGCTTGTTTTACATGGGGTATTTTGACCATGTGACACCCTTAAAAATTAGCCGGAAGCAGTATTTTAAATACCAACTCCTTGGACACCCAGGACTTTTGCTGTATTAAAATGAAATGGGAAGATGAGCTGGTTGGCTGTACCATGTGACTGTTGTGAAATCTTCTTTGTTTTGATTAAAGTTGTATCACCTGAGGATTTCTGTCTGCGTTTATGTTAACTGTTCCCGTTTAACCGTAGACTCATGAATACAAACTAGAATAGGGACAGGTGGCAGGAAGCAAGGGACAGAAAGATCTTAACCTGAACTGGGTTCGTCCTTTTCCAAGTTGGAAAACGGGGACTCCCTGGATGGGGAGGGGAAATAAAGGGATCTCAAAGTGAGTGCGAATGGGAACTTCAGAGGCTGCTGCTCCTTGTTTGGACAAATGACCGATGATGGGGATTAAACATTTTAAAAAGCCGGAAAACTCATTTGCTACTAGAATATCATAACCTGAGTTTTCATTTTGTTAGTGATGCCGTGTCAGGGGATCTCTGTGTCGTCAGTCAGTCGTGGGGATGAATGGGGCAATTTGTTAATGAAAATACAAATGGAATTAGTTTGGAAGCTGCCGGCGGTGTCAGTCGCGGATCTTGTTTAACTGGGCCGGTAGCATGGATTTTGGTGTTAGTGATGTGTCACTCAGTGTCACTTGCACTTGTTAGGAGAATCCAAGCGTTCACTGGCAATTAAACTTGCAATTTGTGAATTTTACTGGGCGAAGTCTTTGTCAAGGTGAAACATGCCTAGAATAGTGGACTTAGATGGCCAGGTTTTGTGGGAAAACTTCAGGGTGATTTTAGAAAAAAAAAAAAAAAAGACCTCTTTTCCCTCGCAATCACTTAATAAAAATGTACTCAGAGACACGCATCCCGCTCTACTGGGTTAACCGTGTGATGATCATGATTCTTTTAATGTTTTACATGAATCTTCGTGTTTTCTATCAGTGTCTCTCAATGCCACAATCAGGGTATTTTTGCTATCTTGTATTACCCTAATCGCCAAGAAGTGTGCTCCAAACTGATTAATTCCAGAATGATTAAAACATCCTATGCAATTCATTTATTGTTGCTGCAGTTAATTGAATATTTGATGATTTAAAGGTACCCTGATTATTTCCTAAGATATGTCTTTATCACCAGGCAGATGATCTGCGCGTGGTCCCTGTGTGGCTACATGGGGTGGCAGCCTGCACTGTCACACGCCGAGAGGGTAGGCACTTGGGAGGGCTCTCAGTCAACTCAGCACCTGCCCGATGGGCGCCTGCCTTCCCTGGCCCTTAGAGGACCCCGTCCGTGCCCAGCCCGAGAGGGTAGTCTGGGGCCAGGAGTGAGAGCACAGCCTCCCCGGGCGGCGTGCAGCTCGCTTTCTGCTCCCGGAGGAGGGGGCGGAGAGGGGGATGCAGGAGATCGCCGGCTCTGAGTGGCTAACTTGCGCTTTGTGGACTCTCTGAATACTCAAGAGTGCATTGAAAGGGAGGCGAAGGTGGCTCCGGAATTAAGCGGCAGCTTGGCAACTCGTCAGGCGGCAGTTCTAATCCCAGTGTCACCACTAGTTTTCCTCCTGTCACACCTGTCCGAGTGACTCCTCCACAGTTCCTGCGAGAGGACGGGGCTGTGAGAGACACACTGACAGACAGACAGAGCAACCAGGCAGCGGGGGCTGAGCCCGGCTTCTGTCCAGAGCGCAGTGTGAGTGACCTGGGTGCCGTTCCTCGGGGGCTCTGAGCCTGTAGTGGCCTCAGGTGGCCCCGGCACTGCTCGGCCATGGCAAATCCTTGGCCTCTCACCCCCTTATGGGGCGAGGACTGCGATGGGGACCTCGGCGGCTGGGACCTCCTGTCGGACATGGCTCTGTCCGTGAACCCGGTAGGTACCCCTGACACCCAAGTCAGACCTCCTGTTCCGTATTGTCTGTTTCCCCTGTAAATGTTTGTCTCCCCCAATTTGCGTGGAGTCTCGAAGGCAGAAATTAGGTTGTCTTCGGTGTCTTTAAATCCTCCCCTTGGCACCGTCCTGAGCACAGTGTGAGCTCAGTCAGGATTTGTTGTCTAAAGAAGTAAATGGGAGAACTGATGAATAGGCGGACGGGCGAATGAATGCGATCCTATTACCCTTGTCACCACCTTACAATGTATGTCCCAGTGGGTCTCAATTGTTTGTTTTCCCGTCCCATCTAGACATTTAACTCCGAGAGAAACAGGCCAAGTCTGACGGCTCTTTGTGTCACCGACCCCCCTCGCCCAGCACTGTTCTAGGCACAGAGGAGATGCTCGCTGGCTAATTCAAAAGCACTTGCAGGGGGGGAAAAAGCCACTTGAGGCTCAAATGAGTTGTCTTGCGGTGAAAAGAGCAGCGGAGCAGGGCTAGATGACTTTGCAGGACTGGTGACTCCATGTCAATGCTGGATTCCAGTATTTTCTAAAAAAGAAAAAAAAAATCTGAACGCTCGGTATGGATGCATATTTATTTGACTGTCCGTGTCGGCAGAGTTCTTCCCCAGAGTCCACAACTCTTTCTATTTTGACAGCATTTCCCCATAAGGAAACGGATATTTATAATACCAGGTGTAGACATGATATTTGCGGTTGGCAAGAGTGAGTCAGATCTTACCTTGTGCAGACGAGAAGACTGGGCTTCGTAATAAAGGCAGTGAGGAGACCAGCAGGGCAGGGGCTAAAAACCCAACGCAGCATGAGGGGCTTTGCGGGTTACAAAGCGCGTTCACATACCTTATTTCATTTGCTGCTCGCAGAAACCTTTGTGAGCTTTGAAAGGAGCAGGTATTACTCTTATCGTCCTTTTATTTTACTCGATTTTATTTTATAGTTGGGCAAACTGGAACTCAGAGGGGTAAGGTTGTGAAGTCCTGTTCCCAAGGGGTAAGATCAGCCTCCCACCCAACTCTTGAGACTCGTAGGCAAATGTCCTCGCTGTGTCTGCATGTGGCTCATACTTTTTTCCCACTTTTATTTCAAAATTAACATTTGTGTGTTTGTGTGGCAAAGGGAAAACAAAGACCTTTTCATGAGAGTTGGGCAGCCCAACAGATACAGTGGGACAACCACACTGAAGATTTAAGTCTTGGCTGTAATCATTTTGACCTTTGTGTTTGGGGAAGGTATATGTTAGAAGTTCAACAACTCTCTTGGAAAATACGGTTGCTAGAGCCTTGAGCAATGGAATGAGATTTTTAAAAAAATTTATTTAGTTAGTTAGTTTTGGCTGCATTGGGTCTTCGTTGCCACACGCGGGCTTTCTCTAGTTGCAGCGAGCGGGGGCTGCTCTTCATAGCGGTGGCTTCTCTTGTTGCGGAGCACGGGCTCTAGGCACGCAGGCTTCAGTAGTTGTGGCACAGGGGCTCAGTAGTTGGGGCTCGCGGGGTTAGTTGCTCCGCGGCACGTGGGATCCTCCCAGACCAGGGCTCGAAGCCGTGTTCCCTGCATTGGCAGGCAGATTCTTAACCGCTGCGCCACCAGGGAAGTCCTTGGAATGAGATTTTATTTGCTGTTAAGAATAATCAGTTGAGTTCTGTAATCCTGTAATATGTTAGACCAGCCTCTCCTAGTGTATATTCTGCAAACACCCATTCTATGGAATGGCGATCATTGTTAATTGGAAAAAAAAAAACACACATGAAAACTAAAAACCCAACAATCAGTAGTCAAGAAAGTTGGGAACATGCTGCTTTAAACCAATTACATAGGTGTCTCAGAGCCTCTAAGTTGCATCGTGGGTTGCCAAGAGGGGGATGCATGGCAGCATTGCCCATACTTTTTTGGACACGGAACCTTTCATTTTGCAGGCCTGGTGTCCATGGGATGTCCTGCTTTATAGTACTTACCATGGTAACAGTCGTCCATTACCTATGTGATTCTTCACGCCCACCTTCTTCCTGAGTCTACAAACTCCATGAGGGAGGAAACTGTGTCTCTTTCTGCTTCTTTCCGTTGTGTCTTTGCCGACCACAAGCCTGGTGGCACAGTCCCTGGCCCTCAAAGAATATTTGTTGAATGAATGAATGAATGATCTCTGCTAGACCAAACCACGTGTGGTTCCCTATCAGGAGCCTGTATTTAAGGTTCTTTACCATGTCTGCCCAGGCAATTTGTCAGCCTTTCCTTCTACTGTTCTTTCCGCTCAATATTAGAGTATTCGTGTTCTTGGAAGGGTGACTGTATAATTTGTCGTCCGAATCAGGACATTTTTGAGGGTGAAAAGGGACACTGTCAGTAATGACAGCAGAATAACATGTGTACACTGGAACCACACTGGGTTATAACCCAGGCTGGATGGCCCCCTCATTATTGTTGACTCTCTAATTCCCCACTAGGGATTTTATGCTGCTTGGATCAGGGACTTTTCCATGGAGTAGGTAGTCAAGGTAGTCAATAAATATTGGTTGAAATTAATGTATGTACAGTAGTGACTGTTACGCTCATTTAAGATTTACTGATGATTGTAGCATGTATTTTTTTTAAGATCGAGGGAAACTGGGTCCATATTCTCTTCCCCATTTTCTCAAATATAGTTGTGTTTATACCTTAATCTATCAGAGCAACTAGGGGATTAGGACTTAATTGCCCTGCGAGAGGCCTGGAACCTACAGCCTCTGTGGCAGTACTCTCTTTACAGGACTGGCCTTTTACCTCCCAAGGCAGTGAGTGAAAGAGACCAAATGGTCTCCCTACTGGAACTGGAGGGAAGTGGAGGTGATCGAATTGCCTTCGTGGAGAAGGTGTGAAGGAGAGAGTTCGGAAGGTTTGGGGGATGCCCGTACCTGCACAGGTGCCGTCACACCTGGTAGACCTTCCTGCAGCTGGTGGTCCCACCCTCAGGTCCCTCATCAAGGACAGCTTTAGAGCTGGTGTTTCACTTCGGCATTTGGTTACTTGCTCTCACTGACTCTGGAGCTCCTGAAGGAAAGGGCATGTGCCCGGTGCGGAGTCGGTACTCGGTACAGCTCTGCTAGTCGCTTGAATTTTGATTGATTAGGAAGGTGTCACACTGAGGAGAAAAGCTCAGGGCGTTCACTTTGTGAGATTCTCTCTGTAGGCATCTGATTGGACTCCTGAGTTAAAAGGGGACTTCAATTAATCACAGAAGTGGTTCATATAGGCGTCCTCTTCTACAAATCTGTGATTATGAATAACATGGTAAAGTATGTCAGTGGGTGGAAGAGGCCTCAAAGATCAGGAAGGCGAGCTCCTTCTTTGGATGGATGAGCAAAGTGAAGCTCGGGGGACAGGGGAGGGTGGCTCCGTGTCCCGGAGCAAATCAGTGACAGAGCCAGGCCCTCTCTGCATCTTGTACTGTGGTCTTACTGCTTCCGTAAAAGAAAACAAAATTGGCCATTTGCAGATACTTACTGCTTTGCATTTCATAGGGGGAAAACCCCACATGTATAGCTATATTTACTTCCTTTACAGTTTTTCCTACAGGGTAAAATATTATACAACATGCTTTTCTGAGAATAACTAGATTATGGTTAATTTTCTTTTTTTGTTTATTTTGTTTTAGGTGAGCCTTCCCAGTGACCCAAGCTGTGTTGAAGAAATCTTGCGGGTGAGTTTAAACCTTTATCTCTCTGCCTTTTAATAATGAAGCAGTCAACCTGCTCAAGCTGTTTAAAGTCATTCCTCTTCTGTTTCCGGGAGTGTCTCATTTCTCACCTCGTCTTCTTGCTCTCTAATCAAGCTAGTCTCCTGATCTCACCAAGCTTCTGTCGCCTTCTCGCATCCTTCTGAGTCTTTTCAGGGCTGAACAGAGACTCACCACCTCCTTTAGGAAACGTTTCCTGTTCAATTATCCTACCCACAATCTTTGCCTTTCTGTTCTCTGGGATCTCAGGTCAGCCTCATTGCTGCCTCCTGCTACGTTGCTGATGGGACATGGTCATGGAGATTGTGGCCTACAACGAGGGGATGAGAAGTGGCAGGGTGGAGGGGAGGAGATGAGGAGAGACTTGAGAATGATGGCAAGTTGTGGGAGATGGTACTAATGGGGGTGAACTGGTGCATGAGAATGGCGTGGAGACAGCACAGAGCTGCAAAAGGTGGCAATGACCTCTCCCAAAGTACACGATTAAACCAAAAGGAGAAACCAAAGCCAAGGCAGAGAAATGTATCTCCCGTGTCTGCCTGTTGGCATCCTAAGGCGTTGCGGTATATGAAGAATAGGAATCATGGGAGTGAGTTCTCTCTCCACCATTTGTCACTTCTGCAATTTGGACAGATAACTTCATCTTTCTGAATCTCCCTTCCTTGTCTGTAAAAGAGGACAATAATGCCTGTCCTAATTCCCTTATAAGCTGCCGAGAGGTATATAAATGCTATTTACTATGAGGAATGATCAGTGTGGCCGGGAGAAAAACATGCTGGCTTTCCACCGGGGAAAGAAATCCATCTCTGTGCCCGGGGAAATTCTTCATCCCCTTTCCTCACCTCCCCAAGTCACCTCAGCTCCCCCGACACTCTCCCTGGTAAGTGTTGGAAGCAAACCCTGTGAAGATGCAGCGAAAGGAATAAGAAGGAGTAGAAACCTGTTCACCATGGAGCTGACCGGGCGCCTGATTCCCCCACTGTGGACATTCGTGCACCTTTTCCAGCCCGAGAACGTTGTTACTGACTGTTAAAGAGGGGAGTCCGATCACTCTGCTCAGAGATGAGACGATCTGAGTTAGGGGAGTACTGGTTACTTTGGTAAGAGTCCAGGAACCCCTCCATCATCTCTCCCTGGGATCCAAGGGCCGGGGGTGGAGGTGGGGCGGGGAGTGTGGGCGGCCGCCATGAAATCCACAGCATGATGCACCCTCGGAACCCAGCCGCTTGCTCCCTGCACCTTGCATCGGGTGGAGACAGTGCAGATGCACGAAATACACCCAATACTGTGAGGGTCTTGGCCACCTGCCTTTTAAAGAAAGGCGATGCTGAAAGAAACCTCTTCCTCTAGTCCCTACAGTAGTCTGGCTTTTCCAAATGAAGTCAGTGGTCTTTTCTGAACCCCAGAGGAATGCCAGACCTGTTTCAGAATCACCACCTCATTTGTGGCAGTTGGAATTCTCCACTTCAGAGCAGCCTGGCCCTGGAGCCTAGGTGGCCCACACAGTGACCGAGCGAGGGGAGCCGGCTGGACACCTGGCAGAGGCTGGCGACTCCAGGCTGCTGGAGAAGCCACTTAGAGAAACAACAGAATGTCACTTAAACACGGAAAGAAAAGAAGTAGTTACCTTAATAAGCTCATAAAAGGTAGCTCCCTTTGAGAAAGTAACAAAAGTCTTTCTGTTGTTCTTGAAAGAGAATCTAGGGGAATGGGCTTTTTCTTTTCTTTCGAAGGGCTATACATTGTATAGAATTCTGGGGTTTTTGTTTTGTTTCGTTTTCTCGACAATAGCGTTAATGAGTGGACTTTCCTTTATTGAAGAGTGACATGTTTCAATCTCCATGCTTGGAATTTTATAGACCACAGTACACGGCACAACAGAGTGCTTGCTGGACACTTTTGTTACAGCACGTTCACGTTCCTGTTTGTCTGAGGGCCTCGGAGCCCTGCAGACGATCCCACAGTAAGTCTGTTGGTCACCTTGCTCCCAATCTGCTTCCTTCTTGAAGGGGCCGGAGGGGGGAGATACCTTTCCTCTTTCTCTCCTCCTCTCTCTGACCCCCTCGGTGCTTTTCCTACTAAGCCGAGTCCAGAGCAAGGTCGTCTTCTCTCCCTCACTGAAGGGGGCTCTGCAGAGGAAGGGGCTCTGGCCCAGGGGTGGGAAAAGCTGGCCGCCGGTTGGTCCTGACGTTCCATCACTTCCTAGCTGTGTGGCTTTTCAGTTTCCTCGTCTGGAGAACAGGGGGTCATTCTGCACCCTTACATCCCTCTCCTCTGCCGTGAACGAGTCTGTAATGTGTACACACCGCTGGCACGTGTAACGGGGAGAGACCTCCGTCTGTCGGCTCGCCCAACTTTCCCACCTCCCCGAGTCCCCCTTTTTTCCCTCTACAGCCCAGCAGGCAAAGTCACTTCATCGCACATTGGTACAGACGAAGTAGGACACGACTGGCCTCTCCCCGCTCTCAGCCCCTCAGTGCCCAGGCGGTGGAAGTACTTTGGCCTAACGCATTGGATTTGGGCCCCCTTTTCAAAACGCTGTTCAAGTTCAAACCACTTGGCTTCCTTTGAAAGTCCCTCTCGCCATTTTTCCCCTTCAGACCCGCTTCTCTTTCCACGCACTCCTGGCTCTCATTCTACCCGGGAGCCCACCTTGTCTGGTCTTCCAGGGCTGACTTGATCTGATATGACGAACGTATGTCCCTCTAGCACGTGACTGCCTTTCAGAGTACTTGAACCTCATTATCTTATTTTGATCGTAGGAACCATGGTAGTCCATTATTATTGGCTTGGCCAAAAAGTTCGTTCGGGTCCTCCGGAAGATGTTATGGAAAAACCCGAATGAGCTTTTTGGCCAACCCAGTGTTTCAGGAAATCGGGGCCCAGAGAGGTTATACATGACCTGCCACCCTGGGTGAGGCTAGTATATGGCAGAGGCACAAGGAGAGTCTGGTCTTCGCTTTGCCCTACACCTGTCAACCACCGTGTCACAAACCTACAGTGAAAATCTCTGGATTCAAAAAAAATTGCCTCAGATGCTCGGCAGACTGACTCCTAGCAAGTCTAACTGGGAATACCAGCACACCGACAAAATCTGAGCCGGTCTTAGGAATGAATTCTTCCGGACATCTTGAATATTTTCAAATCGCATTTCAAATAATAAAAGAATAACAATAACAAATTACTGCTACTAATAAAAAAGTAATAGTAGTAATGTGCGACTTCATGCAGGCGGAGTACTTAAGTGCATTATGTCATTGACTTTTCACAACAGAACTAAAAGATTTTATTATTAGTTACTGGTTATGGTAAGCCAGAGAGGTTGAGTAATTCGCCCTCAGGGCAAACAACCGGCTCTAACAATCTTCATGCTGCCCCCTCCTGTTCTCTGTTCCTGTTGTCTCACCTGAATCCATCCTTATTCCACAAGCTCCGGGCTCTTACGATTAACATTACAATGGCGTCAACCAACAGTTCATTTCAGCTTCTGTTGTTTCCTTAATTCGTACACACTCAGTTATGCCAAAATAATTCCACGTAGTTTTTCCAACAAATCAGAATTCATCAGCCCACAACACCTTTCTCGCCACCTGCCCTTCTTCCACAAAACAAGCTGTGGAAATTCAGAGGGCTTTGCTCCTTGTCAAGTATATTATTGCTTATTATAAATTTTACAGATCAGAAACTTAAAGGCAGCACATCTGTGCAGCGCAGCCCAGCCTGCGTACCTGTTTCCATCAGCATGCCATTTTCTCTTCAGACTCAAGCTACTCTCGAGTACCAACAGAAATGAAAAATAATAATAACTCTGGCCCTAGTGATGGCGTTCTGCAGTTACAATTCATCTGTCATATGAGGGATTCCTAAGCTGCTCGTATGTAATCATCTGGGCCACAGCGGCGGCTTCTTTTCTAGCTCCGCCGGGTTTTATGGGTCCTAGAGTAATCATTTCTGGAAGAGTTAAGCCGAGGAGAGCAGTCTGCACTAAATGCTCCTAGCTGAGGATGGATGTTCAATGATTATTTCTTCTGCAGTGGTATGATTTATTTGTTCTTAGCAAGAATTGACTTAAAAATATCAACAGACTATCAATTAAATCCTTTCCAGAGTCACAAATGCAGATACAGCACTTCTCTTAGATTTGACGCCGAACAGATTGTGTTTCCTAGCTAAGTACCTTCCGTAGTTGATAATTTCATAAGCAAACATCTGTATGGGTAATTCACTGTTTATGAGGGATGCTGAATTTGCTAGCTAGGATTTAGGGAACTTGATTTGATAAACTATCGTCTTACAGATTTCTCCCTGCCATATGGATCAGGTCTGTAAACACCGGCATGGGCACCTCTTCTGATTGCAGCATGATCTGTGTTTACAACATTTTAAATTATGGCAATTCTGCTTATTAGGTCTATGTTTAAGTGCACAGTTTTAGTGTGGAAAGAACTTACCAAATAATTAGAGGACGGCCATGTACAGTGCTTGCTAGTTTTTACTTTTAAAGGAGAAACGAATGAAAAAGCCCATCTTAAGAGTGAGAAAAAAAATGGATTGGGGAGCAAAACTGATCAGACAATTACGTCTGAAAGGAATTTTGATTATATTATCATAACTATGCAGCATAATCAAGCACCTTTCAGTAGAATTCCTTTGATAAATTTAACCAATAATTAGGCAATTGATTTTATATCCTGTCAAATTAATGTATAAATAATGTTCAAATTGGAATCATGCAAACGATTTTCTCCATAGCCGTCTTAAATACTAATCCTCCCAGGATGATTCAGAAAGCATCTATCCTATTCTGGTGTGGACTTTCAAAATTATAGTTTCTTGAAATAGTAATATAGTGTTCCATCCAAGAAAGACAACAACTGCTAAATATAATTTAGACTGTAATTAACATTAACACTGATGGAGTCAAATAAACGGACTAACCAATGATTGCACCCTCTGCTATTCTGATGACTAGTTCCTACCTACTGACACTGGGAAATATGTAAATTTGTCAGCAGGTGAAAATGCCCTTGACTGGGTAACTTATGTGGAGTATTACCTTTTCTGAAGCTAACTCAAAGCACTAATGGACTTCATACATAACATGCATGTGTGAGGTGAGCTATTCGTGGAACCAAATTAGCCCATAAGAGATATTACCCATTATTTGCCTCCCAATAATCATTTCCTCTTTTCTCACACACAAACCAACCCAGAAGAAAGATGCTAAATTTAATTATAACAACTATTATGTGAACAATGTAGGTAAGCCATCCAGTGGGCTTCCAGATGCACTTAGAGACTGTAAAGCGGTTTAAATATTTTCATGTGGAACCTGGGGGTTTGCAGCTAGTGTATGATGTGAATTTTAAATGATTATCCAGACGTCATTGGGTAAATGAGTAACGTGGGTAACGAGGTGACTGGCCCAGTGAATCATGGGAACCTGTCAAACCTGGGACATGTCAGGGAAGAGATGATGTCAAATACCAGTAACTTAGCAGCTCAGCATTTAGCTGTCCAGGGAGCGAACAAGAGTAAGCCCTTTAAAATAGCTGAGTAAATATATGAGTCCCTATATATCTTGGGTGTGCTATAAAAATAAGCCTGTTTTCTGTCAACTTGTTTCTTTTTGCAAATATAGTGATTTATTATTTTCTATTGAGTTGAATGAAAGCACGTGAGAATTTAAGCCACGTGTAGAATTTACACCTGCTTTCTGTATCTTGGATGTACAGGGAGGGTAATGAAACAATGTATTCGTTTGCCAAAAAGCAGTCTAGGCATATCTGAAAGAAGTAATAGCTTCCAACTGTTGTTTAAGAACCAGTTTTTTTTTGTCCTAGCTGTGCTCGTGGGATTGGGTTGGGAAAAAATGTCTAATGCAAGGAGGTTAACCACTCCATGTGCATCTGTGTAAAGGTAAAACCAGTGTCTGTGGAAAATGCATGGAGAAAGTAGCCTCTCAGAATCAATTTGGTAGGCATCTTCCAGTTCTGAAATGAAAGCACAAAGCAAGGCTTGCCCCATTCTCTTGTAACTCACCAAAAGCATTATGGAGAATGAGAAAAAGAAATGTAAACTCCGTAATTGCTCTAACCAGAAGACATCCATAAGCCTAAATCACTATTTTGTAAAGATCAAACAGGGAAGAATCCAAGAGATGATTCCCATGGTCATGGCCCTGGGGCATAGATGATGAAGCACTGATTTTCAGGATAAGAGGCACACCACAAAAGGCAAAAAAGATATTGCAATCATGGGCACGGGTGTGAAGGTTTGTGATGGGAGCTTCTGTGGGCCAACTCTGAGACGTGCGTATTTTGAGAAGTAGGAAAGGCCGAGCCGGATGAGAAATTACATAACTAATCCACATTTGTGGAAAGCACGTTGTTGCTGAGGCAAGGTGGAAGAGCCAGAGGCTGCTTTGAGAGCAGCTTGCAGAGCTGATGTTTCTTGATAAGGCAGAAGTAAAGGGCGAAGCACTGGGTGGCACACCCTGGTGTTCAGAAGAGAATCCCTGCTAGTCTGGTAATATTAAGCCATGGCCGCCACTGCCACAAACGTATCCTGCAAATAACTGCTCCAGGAAGAATGCCTGTCCCTAAAAAATGAGTAATAATCAAAACAGGAATCACTATGAGAGCTATGCAAAACTTAAAAAAATAGCATATGAAAAAATGTAGCAGAAGAAACGTTGCTAGGGAACACGTTAAAGCTATGACCAACGTAGTGGTGTGAATTGTTTAAAAATGAGGGCTTCCCTGGTGGCGCAGTGGTTGAGAGTCCGCCCGCCGATGCAGGGGACACGGGTTCGTGCCCCGGTCCGGGAAGATCCCACATGCCGCGGAGCGGCTGGGCCCGTGAGCCATGGCCGCTGGGCCCGCGCGTCCGGAGCCTGTGCTCCGCAACAGGAGAGGCCACAACAGTGAGAGGCCCGCGTACCGCAAAAAAAAAAAAAAAAAAAAAAATGAAGCAGTTTTGGGACTTCTCTGGTGGTGCAGTGGTTAAGAATCCACCTGCCAATGCAGGGGACATGGGTTCGAGCCCTGGTCCGGGAAGATCCCATATGCTGCGGAGCAACTAAGCCCGTGAGCCACAACTACTGAGGCTGCACTCTAGAGCCCGCGAGCCACAACTACTGAAGCCCACGCGCCTAGAGCCCGTGCTCTGCAACAAGAGAAGCCACCGCAACGAGAAGCCTGCGCACCGCAACAAAGAGCAGCCCCCGCTCACCACAACTAGAGAAAAGCCTGTGCGCAACAACGAAGACCCAACGCAGCCAAAAATTTTTTTAAAAAGCAGTTTTATCTAAAAAACAAGAGCCAAAGCAGTGATACAAGAGCTTAAAGAGGCTATTTAAAAAGTACATAAATAAAGAACTGCAAAGTAATGGATTATGAACAGAAAATCATTAGAATTAGCACATTTAGGATGTTTTCTCCTAAATGAAGGAGTAACAGCAATAAATAATTTGTTAGTTATCCTCATCAAGAAAAAAAGGGCAAAAACACAAATACATAAAACAAGGAATGTTAAAGAGAAATAACCTCTCAGATACAGAGAAAATAAAATAATCACAAGTGACAATTTACTCACCTCTGTACAAATAAATATAAGCATCTAGATGAGGTGGACAATTTTTCTAGTGAAATATAATTGACTGAGACTGACTCCAGAAGAGAGAAAATCTAAACAGATTTATCACCGTCAATGAAATGGAGACTGGTCCCACCCATTACTGAAGTCATCACTCCCAGAAGGGGTTTCATAGGAAAATTCAACCAAACCATTAAGGTATAATATAGCTTAGCTGTTCCAGAACATAGAACAAGAAACATTTGCTAAGTATTATTTTAGAAAAGCTAAACTAGTACATAATATCAATACCAAAATCTTACAAAAACAGTATATAAAAAAGATTACAGAATAATATCACTTGTGAATATTGATGCAAATTTCCTTAATGAAATACTAATGAAGAGAATCAGATAGTATTTTAAAGGATATGCAGCATGACTTAGTGGCTTTTGTTGCAGGAATGTAAAGCTGGTTCAATATTAGGAAGCCCATTAATGTAATGCCTTTTATGAATAGAATAAGAAAGAAAAAACCTACATGATCATCTTTGTAAATGCTAAAATATACTTGTCAAAACTCAACACTTACTCTTGATAAGACAGAAGAAGATGGAAACATCCTTAATGTGATAAAATATATCCATCTCAACCCAAAAGCTAGTGTCACGTTTCACAGAGAAACTCTAGAGACATTTCCATTACAGTCGAGAAAAAAGATTAGATATTCTTTATCATCCTTATTATTTAATATTGTTCTGGAGGTTGGCCAAGGTGATTAAACAAACTAAAGAAATAAGAGGTATTAAAATGGGAGAGAATGTGTAAAATGATTATTATTTGTCGATTATATATATTGTTTTCCTGAAAACCCCAAGAGAAATAACCAAAATGATCATTATGAACAATACAATTCTGCAAAGTTTCAGTATGCAAAATAAATATATAGACATTGTCTTTATATGTAAGGCAATCAACTAAAAGATATAATGGGCAAAAAGACTCCATTTATATCTTATGCGTTCATTTACAAGAAGTGTGCCAGAGCTATATGAACACACTAAGTCACTACGAGAGATACCAAAGCATATTTAAACAAATGGAAAGTCATACCATTCTGAGATAGGAAAATGATATTTCAAACATTTCTATTCTCCCTAAGTTAATCTTGAATCTTTACCTCACACCACACAACAATATTAGTTCCAGATGTATGAAAGATTAAAAACAAACTCATAAAATATTAGAAGTAAATATGGGAGAATTTCTACATTTTTCATTTCCTGCCTGTCTCCTGATAAGCTGGCAGGGGTAGGAGGCAGTCAGGGGAAAGTTCAGATGTTTGAGGAGATCGGAGAAGGTTTGAAATAGTCATTGAAAGGGAAAGAGGGAGCAATCTAAGGGATACAGTAAGATTATGAGGCAATGTCAAGGATCGGGTGATCCTGCAGACCTGTTTGCATAGGTCCCAATCTGTAGATTGTGTGATTTTCTCCAGCAGTGCTTAGCTCATTACACAGAGACCACCGATTAATGGGTCAAGGGCAACCTGGAGGCCCCAGAGAGGTTGAATAAATTCCTCCAGGTCACATAATCATACAGCTACTAAGCAGGTGAAACAGGATTGGAACTCAGGTTGGCCTGAACTGAATGTACACACTAATAATAATATCAAACAATTACATAGCAGTTTTTTGTACCTGGCACTGTTCTAAGAATTTCACATATAGTAACTCATATAATCATCATACCAATGCCAGGAAGCAAATACTATTATCACCCCCTGATACAGATAATGAAATGGAAGGACTTTGGGCTTAAGTGGCTTTCCAAGTTCAACAGCTAACCAGTGGCACAGCTAAGATCTCGACCCAGGCAGTCTGGCTTCAGAATCCATGCTGTTAACCGTTACGCATTCTGCTTTTCACCATGAGGACACAGGGGTGAAAGAGTAGGTTTTAAGTGATTATTACAGAACTCAGACCCTGACCCACTGGATAACAATAAAGCTAGGTGAGATTGCTAATAATGCCACAGGTCAGAATCAGGAAAACAGCTTACCAGATGGACTAAATCTGATAAAATGAAGTTTCATAGGAGTATAGCTATAGGGTAATTCACTTGAGTCCACCAGTGTTTAGAGTAGACATATATTGCTGCCTAAAACTGTATTAATTAAAGACAAGTATCTACAGCAGGGCTTTTCCTGTAAAGGAAAACTTTTCCTGTAAAGAGACAGATTATACATATATCTGGCTTTTTAGGGCATATGTTCTCAGTCTCAACTACTCAACTCTGTTGTTTTAGCATGAAAACATCCATAGACAATATGGAAAAGAATGCTGGTGACTGTGTTGCAATAAAACTTTATCGACAAAAACAGTCAGTGGGCCAGATTTGGCCTGTGAGAGGTAGTTGGCTGACCCCTAATCTAGAACACCTAGAAATAAGAGGGGGATAGATCCCCTCTGCTTTGTTCTACTTAGACTACACTTGGCATGTGGTATTGATTTCTGGCCAGCACATTAAAAAACTTACATTCAGTAAAATTTAGCTTTTATTTTTTAGTTACCATCCTTTGAGTTTTAACATATGCACAGATTCCTGTAATCACTACCTTTAACAGAATACAGAACAATTCCAATATCCCAGAGAGTTCTTTCCCATTACCCTTGTGCAGTCAGACTCTTCTCCCTACCCCCAAACTCTAGCAACCACTGACCTCTTCTCTGTCCCTACAGTGTTGCCTTTGCCAGAGTGTCATATAAACAGAATCATACAGTAATGTAAACTTTCCATAGTGCGTCTTTCACTCAGCATATGACTTTGAAATTCGTTCAGGTTGTTGCATGCAGCAATAGTTCACTACTTTCTGAGTAACACTCCATTACATACATATGCCACAGTTTGTTTATCCATTCACCTATTGAAGAATATTTGGGTTGTTTCTAGGTTTTTTTGTGATTATTAATAATGTTACTATCAATAATCATGTACAGAAGTTTGTGTGGACATATGTTTTCATTTATCTTGGGTATATACCTAGGAGTGGGACTGCTGAGTCAAGTGTATGTTTAAACTTATAAAAAAGTGCTGAATTGTTTTCCAGTGTGGCTGTACCATTTCCAGAGTGGCTGTATATATGAGACTCAGTTGTTCACACCCTTGCTAGCCCTTGATCTTATTGTTATTTTTTAATCTAAGCCTTTCTAATAGGTGTATAGTGGTATATCATTGTGGCTTTACATTGCATTTCACAAATGACAAATGATGTTGAGCATCTTTCTTCATTTTTGTATATCTTCTTTGATGAAGTGGCCATTCAAATCTTTTGCCCATTTTTTCAAATTTATTTTTATTGCGGTAACATTGGTTTATAACACTATATAAGTTTTATGTGTACCATATATTTCTACTTCTGTATACATGACAGCATGCTCACCACTAAATATTTCATTTCCATCCATCACCATACAGTCAATTCCCTTTACCCATTTTGCCATCCCGGTGCCCCGCCCCTTCCCCTCTGGTAACCACTACTCTGTTCTCTGTATCTATATATTTGTTTTTGTTTGGTTTGGTTTTTAAAATTCATTTTGTTGTTGTTTTTTTTTTAATATTCCACGTGAGTGAAATCAGATGGTATTTGTCTTTCTCCATCTGACTTATTTCACTGAGCATAATACCTTCAAGGTCCATCCACGTTTTCACAAATGATGAGATTTCATCTCATGGTTGAGTAGTATTCCATTGTATATATGTTCCACGTCTTTATCTATTGCTCTGTTGATGGACACTTAGGTTGCTTCCATATATTGGCTATATAATAATGTGGCAGTGAACATAGGGGTGCATATATCTTTTCAAATTAGTGTTTTCATATTCTTTGGATAAATATCCAGAAGTGGGATTCTGGATCATATGGTAGTTCTAGTCTTCATTTTTTGAGGAATCTCCATGCTGTTTTCCATAGTGGCTACACTAGTTTACATTCCCACCAACAACACATAAGGGTTCTCTCTTCTCCACGTCCTCGCCGACACTTGTTATTTCTTGCCTTTTTGATAGTAGCCATTCTAACAGGCATGAGGTGATATCTCATTGTGGTTTTGATTTGCATTTCCCTAATAATTAGTGATGTTGAACTTTTTTCAAGTGCCTGTTGGCCATCTGTATGTCTTTGGAAAAACGCCTATTCGACTCCTCTACCCATTTTAATCGGTTGTTTGGTTTTTTGTTGTTGAGTTGTGTGAGTTCTTTATGTATTTCGTATATTAACCCCTTATCAGATATGTGATTTGCAAATATCTTTTCCCATTCAATAGGTTGTCTTTTCATTTTGTTGATGGTCTCTTTTGCTGGGCAGAAGCTTTTTGTTATGATATAGTCCCATTTGTTTATTTTTGCTTTTGTTTCCCTTGCCTGAGGAGACATATCCAGAAAGATATTGCTAAGACCAATATCAAAGAGTGTATTGCCTATGTTTTCTTCTAGGATTTTTATGACTTCAGGTCTTACATTCAAGTCTTTAATCCATTTTGAGTTGATTTTTGTATATGGTGTGAGACAGTGGTCTAGTTACCTTTTTTGCATGTGGCTGTCCAGTTTTCCCAAGATGATTTATTGAAGAGACTATCCTTTTCCCATTGTGTGTTCTTTGCTCTTTTGTTATAAATTAATTGTCCGTATATGTATGGGTTTATTTCTGGGCTCTCAATTCTGTTCCATTGATCTGTGTATCTGTTTTTCTGCTAGAACCATGCTGTTTTGATTACTGTAGCTTTGTAATATAGTTTGAAACCAGGGGGTGATACCTCCAGCTTTGCTCTTCTTTTTTCAACATTGCTTTGGCTATTTGGTGTATTTTGTGGTTCCATATAAATTTTAGAATTTTTTGTTCTATTTCTGTGAAAAATGTCCTTGGGATTTTGATAGGGATTGCATTGAATCTATAGATTGCTTTAGGTAATATGAAAATTCTAACCATGTTAATTCTTTCAATGCATGAGCATGGAATATCTTTCCATTTCTTTGTGTCTTCTTCATTTGCTTTCAACATTTCTTATAACTTTCAGTGTACAGGTTTTTCACCTCCTTGGTTAAATTTATTCCTGGCTATTTTATTCTTTTTGCTGTGATTGTAAATGGAATGGTTTTCATAATTTCTCTTTCTGCTGTCTCATTGTTAACATATAGAAATGCAACAGATTTTTGTATGTTGATTTTATACTCTCCAACTTTACTGTATTCATTTACTATTTCTCATAGGTTTCTGATGGAGTATTTAGGGTTTTCTGTATGTAAAAACTTGCCACTTGCAAATAATGAGTTTTACTTCTTCCTTTCCAATTTGAATGCCCTTTTTTTCTTTTTCTTGACTAATTGCTCTGGCTAGGACTTCCAATAACAGTGGCCAGAGTGGGCGTCCTTGTCTTCTTCCTGATTTTAGAGGGATAGCTTTCAGTTTTCCACCACTGAGTATGATGTTAGCTGTGGGTTTGCCATATATGGCTTTTATTATGTTGAGGTACGTTCATTCTATACTCGTTTTATTGAGAGGTTTTTTTTTTGTCACAAATATGTGTTGAATCTGGTTAAATGCTTTTTCTAGATCTATTGAGATGATCATATGATTTTTATCCTTCATTTTTTTTAATGTGAGTATCACATGGATTGATTTATGGATGTTGAAGCATCCTTGCACCCCTGGAATAAATCCCACTTGATCATGGTGTATGATCCTTTTCAATGTATTGTTGGATTCTGTTTGCTAATATTTTGTTGAGGATTTTTGCATCTGTGCTCATCAGAGATATTGGCCTGTAATTTTCTTTTCTGTGTTGTATTTGTCTGGTTTTGGCATCAAGGTAATGTTGGCCCCATAAAATCAGTTAGGAAGCATTCCCTTCTCTTCAGTATTTTGTAAGAGTTTGAAAAGGATAGGTATTAAATCTTTTTTGAATATTTGGTAGAATTGGCCAAATCTACCAAACTGTCTGGTCCTGGACTTTTGTTTTTGTGAGAAGTTTTTGATTACTGTTTCAATCTCTTTTCTAATAATTAGTCTATATTCACGTTTTCTATTTCTTCATGATTCAGTCTTGGAAGTTTGTATGATTCTAACAATTTGTCCATTTCTTCTAGGTTGTCCAATTTGTTGGTGTATAGCAGCTCATAATATTCTCTTATAATCCTTTGTATTTCTAGGATATCCATTGTTATTTCTCCTCTTTCATTTCTTTTTTTTTTTTTAACATCTTTATTGGGGTATAATTGCTTTACAATGGTGTGTTAGTTTCTGCTTTATAACAAAGTGAGTCACTCCTCTTTCATTTCTGATTTTACTTATCAGAGCCTTTTCTCTTTTTTCTTAGTGAGTCTGGCTAAAGGTTTGCCAATTTATCTTTTCAGAGAACCAGCTCTTAGTTTCATTGATCTTTTCTATTGTCTTTTCAGTCTTTATTTGATTTACTTCTGCCCTGATCTTTATTATTTCCTTCCTACTGACAGTGAGCTCATTTGTTATTTGTTTAATTCCTCTAGGTTAGGTTGTTTATTTGAGATTTTCCTTGTTTATTGAGGTAGGCCTGTATTGCTATAAACTACCCTCTTACTACTCCTTTTGCTGCATCCTATAGATTGTGGTATGTCATATTTTCATTTTCATTTTTCTTCAGGTATTTTAAAATTTCTCCTTTGATTTCTTCATTAATCCAGTAGTTGCTTAGTGGTGTGTTTTTCAATCTCAACATATCTGTGATTTTTCCATCTTTCTTCTTGTAGTTGACTTCTAGTATCATACCACTGTGATCAGAAAAGACGCTTGATATCATTTCAGTCTTCTTAAATGTATTGAGACGTGTTTTGTGTCCCAAAATATGGTCTGTCCTTGAGAAACTTCCATGTGCACTTGAGAAGAATGTGTATTCTGCTGCATTTGGATGGAATGTCCTGTACAAACCTTTCAAATCCATGTGGTCTGATATTTTCATTTGTGGCCTCTATTTTCCTTGTTGACTTTCTATCTGGGTGATCTATACATTGACGTCAGTGGGTGTTAACATTCCTTACTATTACTGTGTTGCTGTCAATTTCTCCCTTTAGGTCTGTTAATAATTGCTTTATATATTTTGGTATTCCTATCTTGGGTGCATATATATTAATAACTGTTATGTCTTCTTGATGAATTGTTCACTTTACCATTATATAATGTCCATCTTCATCTCTTGCTACTTTTTTTTGGCTTGAAGTCTGTTTTGTCTGATATGAGTATGGCTACCCCCACTTTCTTTTGGCTGCAATTTGCTTGGAGTATCATCTTCCATCCCTTCACAAACAGCCTTTACAACTGAGGTGAGTCTCCTGGAAGCAGCATATAACATGTGGGTTTTGTATTTTAATCCATTCAGCCACTCTGTGTCTTTTGATTGGTGAATTCAATTCATTTACATTTAGGGTGATAAATGATAGATAAGGACTTAGTACTGCCATTTTATCTTATGTTTTCTGGTTGTTCTATATGTCCATGTTTTCTTTTTCCTTGTGTTTCTGTCTGCCATTTTGGTTTGGTGGTTTTCTATGACGTTTTTCTCAGTTTCCTTTTTTTTTGCTTCATGTCTCTGCTGTACATTTATGTTTTGTGGTTACCATGAGGTTTGTATAAAACATCTCATTGGGCTTCCCTGGTGGCGCAGTGGTTGAGAGTCCGCCTGCTGATGCAGGGGACACAGGTTCGTGCCCCGGTCCGGGAAGATCCCACATGCCGCAGAGCGGCTGGGCCGGTGAGCCATGGCCACTGGGCCTGCGCGTCCAGAGCCTGTGCTCCGCAACGGGAGAGGCCACAACAGTGAGAGGCCCATGTACCGCAAAAAAAAAAAAAAAAAATCTCATAAACGGAATAGTCCTTTTTCTGCTGATAGCATCCTATCTTCATTTGCCTATACACCTTCCATCCTTTTCCTCTTCTCTTTTGCTCATTTTAAAAATCAGGTTGTCTTTTATCTTATTGTTGAATTTGGGGAGTTCTTTTTGTATTCTGGATATAAATTTTTGGTCAACTATGTTATTTGAAAATATTGTCTCCCAGTCTGTGGCTTGTCTTTTCATTCCCTTGATGAGGCCTTTCTAAGAGCAAAATTTCTTAATTTGATGAAGCCAAATTTATCATTTTTTTCTTTAATGGATTGTGATTTTTGGTGTCAAGACTGTAAACTTGTTGTTTAACCCAAGGTCATAAAATTTTTCTTCCATGTTTTGTTCTAAGAGTTTTATAGTTTAATTTTTTACATTTATGTCTTTCATCTGTTTTGAATTAACGTTGGTATGTGGTGTGAGGTGTAGGTTGAAGCTTGTTTTGTTCATTGTGTTGAAGCACTATTTGTTGAAAAGACTATCGTTCACTATTGAATTGATTTTGCATTTTTGTAAAAAGTAGATTGACCTTATTTATATGGGTCTATTTCTGGACTCTGTAGTCTCTTCCATTGGCCCATGTCCCTGGCCTTTCACCAATACCATAATGTCTTGAATATTGTAGCTTTATAGTAAGTCTTAAAATAGGATAGTGTGAATCCTCCAACTTTGCTCTTTTTCTAAAATGGTTTGGCTATTCTAGTTCCCTTTCCTTTCCATATGAATTTTAGGAACATGATGTCTACATTTACAAAGAATCCTGCTTGAATACCTGTTAGCACTGCGTTACATCTATAGGTCAATTTGGGAAGAATTGACATCTTTACCTTGTTGTATCTTTCAATTCATGAATATGGTATTCCTCCCCATTTATTTAGGTTGGCTGCCCTGTTTTTAGAGAGACATTGATAATTTATCATTCTATTTTGGGGAATGTATGCTTGGGGAAAATCCAAATCCCTAAAAACCTATATGAACATCATTACAACATTATTTGTAATAGCAAAAAAAAAAATGCTACTATATATCCAACAATAGGGGAATAGTTAAGCAAATTCTGAGTTATACACTCAAAAAAATAATTGACCATTAAAAAGGTAGCTTTGAGGATGATATAGCGACATGGGAAGAAAACTTACAATATAATGTCAAATGAAATAACCAGAATATAACATTTTATGTGCTTAAATTTTGTAGCTATGTAAACATATGAATAAAAGAAGCTAAAGGAAAATACTCTGAAATAATAGTTCTTATTGTGTTAGAGTGATAAGCTTATGGGTGAGTGTTTTGTTTTCTAAATGTTCTTGATTTCTATAATTTACATTACTTTCATAAAACGTTTTTTAAGGGGGATGCTGCTGAACTGAAGTACATTTAGCAAAGAGTAAGCGGGGTAATGAGTGGATTCACAATCGGAATGGCTGAAGAGATAAGCTAACCAGAAGAAAATTGAACTAGAAGAGGGAGCAGGCCGAAGCTGCCTGAGGGAATTATCATGTGGAAGCGAGACTCAGAGGCCGGCTTTAGGCTAGGAAGCCTCAAATGGTGGAACCCCTGAGGGGCAGTTACAGGGGGATAGTATTTGAGCAATAAGAGGAAAAATGTTCTAGGGAGACATCATGGTTAAGAAAGTAGAGCTTGGCTCTTCTCACCAGCTAAACATTCTTGGGTAACCTAACCATTTTGGATCTCCTTTACAAAACTGAGGTACTACTGCCTAATTTTCAGGATTAGTGGGAGGGTTGAATGAGGTGATATACGTGAAGCCTGTAGAATAGTGCTTGGAACACCCAATGTTACCTCTTCCCTCTCTCTCTGATCCAACTGGTGAATCTAAGGACTAAAGGGAGGTGAGGTCTCTGTCACCAAAGGTATTCAAGCAGAGGTATTATGCTTCCCCAGCGCCTAGAGGTCGGTGTCAAACTCATCTCTCTGTCCCTTTGCCCTAGCCCAGCATCTCCTCCTACACACACACACGTATGCACACAAAGGTAACAAGTGTAGGTGTATAAAAAGTGCATAGAACAGGTACACTGTGTTTGTTGAATGACTTAAATTTGTAGAGGAATGGTTAGAGAAAACCACCTCATGGTGTTATTTACACCCACCGACGGTAAAATTATTATTTGATTTTCCATGAAGATATTGTAAGTTAATAAGCAGATAATAGTGTTTAGTGAGTAGAATATTCATACAAATATTAGGCATTATAATGACTCCATTACTTATTTCTCCGAACAATATATTTAGCGCCGCTTTTTCTGCTAAGTTTTTCCATTGCCAATTATTACTTAATACCATTGCTGGAGCCTATTTTTACTATTGGTCCTCAAAGTACAATAATGTTGGCGTTATCACTTTAAACAAGGCATTGATGAAAAGACAAGGTGGGACCCCCATATGCGCCTATAACCGGAGAGAGGAGAGATGGTACCATTCACTATGCTTATTATTATTGTGCTCACAAGAAAGAAGCTTCCATGAGATGTGTTGTTTCCTCCAGAGTGAGTTTCTAAGACCTTTTTGTTGCTGGAAGCCTGTATGTTGCTGCTGTCAAACACTCTCAGCCTCACAGCAAAAGTGGTGTCAAAACACAGCACACCCCCAAGGTCCTTCATCCCTGGGATGAACACGCTAACACCAACAGACTCACCCAGCTCTCCCCTGGCACTAGGTTAATTAGAAATGGCCGAATCACGGCACACAGGGCAGCTGTTCTCCCCCTCTTGGCCAATCATGGACTCCTTGTTATTTCCAGTGATTCAGGCTTGGCAGAAGCTGGGGTCACAGTCAAGGCTCAGGGGTTCTGTCAGAAGCTCCAAGCAAATGGGGCAGGTCACCTCCTCCTGTATGTTCACGAGGATTCCTGAAGCCATGACAGCTGCTCCCCTGCTCCTACCTGTCCTGACTTCCGAGGGTTCTCTTGCTCACAGAGCCCTGCGTGATTGGAAAGGTTAGAAGCGGGCAGAGGAAGAAAGGTAGAAAGAAAATGACACTAGTTGTGTAGAAATCAAGGATGAGCCAAGAACAAAATATTGAAGGGCAAAAAAGAAAAGGGGGAGAAATAAAGAAAGGAGCTTCTTGACCTGGTTTTTTAAAAAAAAGAAAAAGAAAAAGCAATGGCCGAATCACAAAATAAAGAAAGAAGGCCCATCTAAAACTAAGGCAGACGAAAACATCATGGCTGTCTGGGCCTCCGATCATTTTTATTCAGTTTGCTGTCAACTTCTCAGGACCTGTTGTCACTGGAGGAAACCTGAGAACCTTGTCCACCTCAAACTCTGCAGTTTCTTTCCTGCTCTTTAGTGCAGGGTCCCCACCACAACCTCACACACCCAGCACTTATGATACAAAAGTGAATAGTGGTCTGCTACGGAGGCTCTACGCTGATTCTGTCGGAGTCTGGTCTGTGTTACAGAGTAAAGCCCACCCAGCACCAGCCTTCGGGGCAACTGGGATTAAGAAGAAAGCAATGTGGCAATGACACTGGACTGGGCATCGAGGGACCTTAAAGCTAGTCTTCAACCTTCCACTGCCTTATTTTATGATGCTCAGCAAGTCACTTAAGCATTACGTACTTCACAATTTCCACCTGTAAAGTTGAAGTGTTGACTGTTTCGAGCTGCTCAATACAGCTGCTTGTTTAAACTTAATTACAGTTTAATATAAGCTTCCTTTCTCAGTCCACTAGGCACATTGCAAGTGCTCACTAGCCACATGTGGCCAGTGGCTATCATTGGACAATACAGAATACAACATTTGCATAATTGCAGAAAGTTCTAGTGAACAGAGTTGCCCCTACGTTATCTCTTTTTCCTTTTCTAACTCTAGATTCCCTCTCTCCCTCCCTACCCCCCCCCCTTTTATTACCTGTTCCAATGAACCTAGTGGCAGGACAGCAGTAAAGACGCAGATATAGAGAATGGACTTGAGGACATGCGGAGGGGGAAAGGTAAGCTGAGACGAAGTGAGAGAGTGGCATGGACTTATATACACTACCAAATGTAAAATAGATAGCTAGTGGGAAGCAGCCACATAGCACAGGGAGACCAGCTTGGTGCTCTGTGACCGCCTAGAGGAGTGGGATAGGAAGTGTAGGAGGGAGATGCAAGAGGGAGGAGATTGTGTATAGCTGATTCACTTTCTTATAAAGCAGAAACGAACACACCATTGTAGAGCAATTATACTCCAATAAATAAAAAGAGAAGATTGGTTTCAAGATGGCAGAGTAGAAGGATGTGCTCTCACTCCCTCTTGCAAGAACACCAGAATCACAAGTAACTGCTGAACAATCATAGACAGGAAGACACTGGAACTCACCAAAAAAGATACCCCACATCCAGAGACAAAAGAGAAGCCACAATGAGACGGTAGGAGGGGCACAATCACAACAAAATCAAATCCCATAACTGCTGGGTGGGTGACTCACGAACTGGAGAACACTTATAGCACAGAAGCCCACCCACTGGAGTGAAAGTTCTGAGCCCCACGTCAGGCTTCCCAACCTGGGGGTCTGGCAATGGGAGGAGGAATTGCTAGAGAATCAGACTTTGAAGGCTAGCGGGATTTGATTGCAGGACTTTGACAAGACTGGGGGAAACAGAGACTCCACTCCTGGAGGGCACACACAAAGTAGTGTGCTCATTGAGACCCAGGGTAAGGAGCAGTGACCCCATAGGAGACTGAACCAGACCTACCTGCTAGTTTTGGAGGGTCTCCTGCAGAGGCAGGGGGTGGCTGTGAGTCACTGTGAGGACAAGGACACTGGCAACAGAAGTTCTGGGAAGTACTCCTTGGCGTGAGCCCTCCCAGAGTCTGCCATTAGCCCCAACAAAGAGCCTGGGTAGGCTCCAGTGTTGGGTCGCCTCAGGCCAAACAACCAACAGGGAGGGAACCCAGCCCCACCCATCAGCAGACAAGTGGATTAAAGTTTTACTGAGCTCTGCCCACCAAAGCAACAGCCAGCTCTACCCACCACCAGTCCCTCCCATCAGGAAACTTGCACAAGCCTCTTAGATAGCCTCATCCACCAGAGGGCAGACAGCAGAAGCAAGAAGAACTACAATCCTGCAGCCTGTGGAACAAAAACCACATTCACAGAAAGATAGACAAGATGAAAAGGCAGAGGGCTATGTACCAGATGAAGGAACAAGATAAAACCCCAGAAAAACAACTAAATGAAGTGTAGATAGGCAACCATCTAGAAAAAGAATTCAGAATAATGATAGTGAAGATGATCCAGGACCTCGGAAAAAGAATGGAGGCAAAGATCGAGAAGATGCAAGAAATGTGTAACAAAGATCTAGAAGATCTAAAGAACAAACAAACAGAGATGAACAACACAATAAATGAAATGAAAAGTACACTAGAAGGAATCAGTAGCAGAATAACTGAGACTGGAGAACGGATAAGTGACCTGGAAGACAGAATGGTGGAATTCACTGCTGCAGAACAGAATAAAGAAAAAAGAGTGAAAAGAAATGAAGACAGCCTAACAGACCTCTGGGACAACATTAAACGCAACAACATTCACATTATAGTAGTCCCAGAAGGAGACGAGAGAGAGAAAGGACCTAAGAAAATATTTGGAGAGATTATATTCGAAAACTTCCCTAACATGGGAAAGAAAATGGCCACCCAAGTCAATGAAGCGCAGAGAGTCCCAGGCAGGATAAACCCAAGGAGAAACACGCCGAGACACATAGTAATCAAATTGGCAAACATTAAAGATAAAGAAAAATTATTGAAAGCAGCAGGGGAGAAACGACAAATGACATACAAGGGAACTCCCATAAGGTTAACAGCTGATTTCTCAGCAGAAACTCTACAAGCCAGAAGGGCATGGCATGATATACTTAAAGTGATGAAAGGGAAAAACCTACAACCAAGATTACTCTACCTGGCAAAGGTCTCATTCACATTCAATGGAGAAATCAAAAGCTTTACAGACAAGCAAAAGCTAAGAGAATTCACCACCACCAAACCAGCCGTACAACAAATGCTAAAGGAACTTCTCTAAGTGGGAAATACAAGAGAAGAAAAGGACCTACAAAAACAAACCCATAACAATTAAGAAAATGGTAAAAGGAACATACATATTGATAATTACCTTAAATGTAAATGGATTAAATGCTCCAACCAAAAGACACAGGCTCGCAGAATGGATACAAAAAAAAGACCCATATATATGCTGTTTACAAGAGACCCACTTCAGACCTAGGGACACATACAGACTGAAAGTGGGGGGATGGAGAAAGATATTCCATGCAAATGGAAATCAAAAGAAAGCTGGAGTAGCAATACTCATATCAGATAAAATAGACTTTAAGATAAAGAATGTTACAAGAGACAAGGAAGGACACTACAGAATGATCAAGGGATCAATCCAAGAAGAAGATGTAACAATTATAAATATATATGCACCCAACATAGGAGCACCTCGATACATAAGGCAACTGCTAACAGCTATAAAAGAGGAAATCGACAGTAACACAATAGTAGTGGGGGACCTTAACACCTCACTTACACCAATGGACAGATCATCCAAACAGAAAATTAACAAGGAAACACAAGCTTTAAAGGACACAATAGACCAGAGAGATTTAATTGATATTTATAGGACATTCCATCCAAAAACAGCAGATTACACTTTCTTCTCAAGTGCTCCCGGAACATTCTCCAGGATAGATCACATCTTGGGTCGCAAATCAAGCCTCAGTAAATTTAAGAAAATTGAAATCATATCAAGCATCTTTTCTTACCACAGTGCTGTGAGATTAGAAATCAATTACAGGGAATAAAAAGTAAAAAACACAAACACATGGAGGCTAAACAATACATTACTAAATAAGTGAGAAGAGATCACTGAAGAAGTCAGAGGAAATCAAAAAATACCTAGAGACAAATGGCAATGAAAACACGTTGATCCAAAACCTATGGGATGGGGCTTCCCTGGTGGCGCAGTGGTTGAGAGTCCGCCTGCCGATGCAGGGGACACGGGTTCATGCCCCGGTCAGGGAAGATCCCACATGCCGCAGAGCGGCTGGGCCCGTGAGCCATGGCCGCTGAGCCTGCGCGTCCGGAGCCTGTGCTCCGCAATGGGAGAGGCCACAACAGTGAGAGGCCCGTGTACTGCAAAAAAAATAAAATAAAATAAACCTGTGGGATGCAGCAGAATCAGTTCAAAGAGGGAAGTTTATAGCTATACAAGCCTACCTGAAGAAACAAGAAAAACCTCAAATAAACAACCTAACCTTACACCTAAAGGAACTAGAGAAAGAAGAACGAACAAAACCCAAGGTTAGCAGAAGGAAAGAAATCATAAAGATCAGAGCAGAAATAAATGAAATGGAAACAAAGAAAACAGTAGCAAAGATCAGTAAAACTAAAACTGGTTCTTTGAGAAGATAAACAACATTGATAAACCATTAGCCAGACTCATCACAAAAAAGAGGGAGAGGACTCAGATCAATAAAGTTAGAAATGAAAAAGGAGAAGTTAAAACAGACACCGCAGAAATACAGAGCATCGTAAGAGACTACTAAAAGCAACTCTATGCCAATAAAATGGACAAACTGGAAGAAATGGACAAATTCTTAGAAAGGTATAACTTTCCAAGACTGAGCCAGGAAGAAATAGAAAATACGAACAGACCAGTCACAAGTAATGAAATTGAAACTGTGATGAAAAATCTTCCAACAAACAAAAGTCCAGGACCAGATGGCTTCACAGGTGAATTCTATCAAACATTTAGAGAAAAGCTAACACCTATCCTTCTCAAACTCTTCCAAAAAATTTGCAGAGGAAGGAACACTCCCAAACTCATTCTATGAGGCCACCATCACCCTGATAGCAAAACCATGCAAAGATACTACAAACAAAGAAAATTACAGACCAATATCACTGATGAATATAGATGCAAAAATCCTCAACAAAATACTAGCAAACAGAATCCAACAACACATTGAAAGGATCATACACCATGATCAAGCGGAATTTATCCCAGGGGTGCAAGGATTCTTCAGTATATGCAAATCAATCAATGTGATACACCGTATTAACAAACTGAAGAATAAAAACCATATGATCATCTCAGTAGATGCAGAAAAAGCTTTTGACAAAATTCAACACACATTTATGATAAAAACTCTCCAGAAAGTGGGCATAGAGGGAACCTACCTCAACATAATAAAGGCCATATACAAAAACCCACAGCAAACATCATTCTGAATGGTGAAAAACTGAAAGCATTTCCTCTAAGATCAGGAACAAGACAAGGATGTCCACTCTCACCACTATTATTCAACATAGTTTTGGAAGTCCTAGTCATAGCAATCAGAGAAGAAAAAGAAATAAAAGGAATCCAAATTAGAAAAGAAGAATTAAAACTGTCACTGCTTGCAGATGACATGATACTATACATATAGAATCTTAAAGATGTCACCAGAAAACTACTAGAGCTAATCAATGACTTTGGTAAAGTAGCAGGATACAAAATTAATGCACAGAAATCTCTTGCATTCCTATACACTAATGATGAAAAATCTGAAAGAGAAATTAAGGAAACACTCCCATTTACCATTGCAACAAAAAGAATAAAATACCTAGGAATAAACCTACCTAGGGAGACAAAAGAGCTGTATGCAGAAAACTGTAATACACTGTTGAAAGAAATTAAAGATGATACCATCAGATGGAGAGATATACCATGTTCTTGGATTGGAAGAATCAATATTGTGAAAATGACTGTACTACCCAAAGGAATCTACAGATTCAATGCAATCCCTATCAAACTACCAATGGCATTTTTTATGGAACTAGAACAAAAAGTCTGAAAATTTGTATGGAGACACAAAAGACACCGAATAGCCAAAGCAGTCTTGAGAGTAAAAACTAGAGCCGGAGTAATCAGACTCCCTGACTTCAAACTATACTACAAAGCTACAGTAATCAAGACAATATGGTACTGGCACAAAAACAGAAATATAGATCAATGGAACAGGGTAGAAAGCCCAGAGATAAACCCACGCACCTGTGTTCAACTAATCTATGTGACAAAGGAGGCAAGTATATACAATGGAGAAAAGATAGTCTCTTCAATAAGTGGTGCTGGGACAACTGGACAGCTACATGTAAAAGAATGAAATTAGAACACTCCCTAACACCATACACAAAAATAAACTCAAAATGGATTAGAGACCTAAATGTAAGACTGGACACTATAAAACTCTTAGAGGAAAACATAGGAAGAACACTCTTTGACATAAATCACAGCAAGATCTTTTTTGATCCACCTCCTAGAGTAATGGAAATAAAAACAAAAATACAAAAATGGGACCTAATGAAACTTAAAAGCTTTTGCAAGGCAAAGGAAACTACAAAGAATATGAAAAGACAACCCTCAGAATGGGAAAAAATATTTGCCAGAGAATCAACAGACAAAGTATTAATCTCCAAAATATATAAACAGCTCATGCAGTTCAATATTAAATAAACAAACAACGCAATCCAAAAATGGGCAGAAGACCTAAATAGACATTTCTCCAAAGAAGACATACAGATGGCCAAGAAGCACATGAAAAGCTGCTCAACATCCCTAATTATTAGAGAAATGCAAATGAAAACTACAATGAGGTATCACCTCACACCAGTTAGAATGGGCATCATCAGAAAATCTACAAACAACAAATGCTGGAGAGGGTGTGGAGAAAAGGGAACCCTCTTGCACTGTTGGTGGGAATGTAAATTGATACAGCCACTATGGAGAACAGTATGGAGGTTCCTTAAAAAACGAAAAATAGAATTACCATATGACCCAGCAATCCCACTACTGGGCATATACCCAGAGAAAACCATAATTCAAAAAGACATGCACCGCAGTGTTCATTGCTGCGCTATTTACAGTAGCCGGGTCATGGAAGCAACCTGAATGCCCATCGACAGACGAATGGATAAAGAAGATGTGGTACATATATACAATGGAATATTACTCAGCCATAGAAAGTAATGAAATTGGGTCATTTGTAGAGACGTGGATGGATCTAGAGACTGTCATACAGAGTGAAGTAAGTCAGAAAGAGAAAAACAAATATCGCATATTAACACATATATGTGGAACCTAGAAAAATGGTACAGATGAACCGGTTTGCAGGGCAGAAATAGAGACACAGACATAGAGCACAAATGTATGGGCACCAAGGGGGGGAAGCGTGGGTGGGGTGGTGGTGGTGGGGTGATGAATTGGGAGACTGGGATTGACATGTATACACTGATGTGTATAAAATGGATGACTAATAAGAACCTGCTGTATAAAAAGATAAATTAAATTTAAAAAAAGAAACCAAATTGAGTTCTTTGTAGTGAGGTGGGTGGACCTAGAGTCTGTCATACAGAGTGAAGTAAGTCAGAAAGAGAAAAACAAATACCGTATGCCGACACATATATATGGAATCTAAAAAATAAAAAATGGTTCTGAAGAACCTAGGGGCAGGTCAGGAATAAAGACGCAGAAGTAGAGAATGGACTTGAGGACACGGGGAGGGGGAAGGGTAAGCTGGGACGAAGTGAGAGAGTGGCATGGGCTATATACACTACCAAATGTAAAATAGATAGCTAGTGGGAAGCAGCCACGTAGATTATCTCTTAAGATCTGCTCTAGGTCTTCATTCTGAGTCTTATCATTAAAGAAAACCGAGTCTAGTTTTACGTTTTCGACTAGTACCCTTGACCATGTTTAGAGTATATCTGAATAACTTATTTCCATCCTGAGGCTTCCGTAGAATATATTGGTCAAATGAGATTCTGGTTCCGAGCAGTGCCCCTACTACATAAAGAAGAACCGGAAATCAGTCTAAGTAGGTAGAAAGAAATAAGGTGAATGTTCTTGCAAAAGAGATGAGAAAATTTAAGGCATATACACCTGGCTCTGTGGGCAGTACCTCGGGCAAGTTCAGTGAGAGTGATGATTCCTTCATCCTCAGGCTCTGGGGAGGAAAGGGCACAGGAGGCTCTGGAAGGGCCCTCCCCCAAAAATAGTACTCTCAAAACCCAGAACCTGGGGACTTCCCTGGTGGCGCAGTGGTTAAGAATCTGCCTGCCAATGCAGGGGACATGGGTTCGAGGCCTGGTCCGGGAAGATCCCACGTGCCATGGAGCAGCTAAGCCCGTGCACCACAACTACTGAAGCCCGTGCGCCTAGAGCCCGCACTCTGCAAAAGAAGCCACTGCAGTGAGAAGCCCGCACCCTAGAATGAAGAGTAGCTCCCGCTCACCGCAACTAGAGAAAACCCGCGCGCAGCAAACAAGACCCAACGCAGACAAAAATAAATAAATAAAATAAATAAATTTAAAAAAAAAGAAAGCTACAGCAGCCCTTAGAAATGGAATCCTAGCATCTTGTGTAAGTCTTTGAAAAGGCTTAGACTGGGATTGAGGGAAATTTATCCTTCTGTCTCCCTTTGACTGGAGTTGTCATTCTCCAGTGCCTTTCACTTATAGTATAAGCTGGCTTTCTAAATGACTGCTGTGTTGCTGCATACACACTGTGTATCTGTCTAACAGTGAGAGATCAACAAATCTCTGGTGATGCTGGGAAAATTATAATGAACTGCATGTTATTCTTAAAAAAAAAACAGCCAACTCTGACAAGTTTATTTTAGTCCTACTTTTGAATGGTAACTACTAAGTGTCATTATCTTACACTCATTCTTATTATGAAGACTCTAGCTACCTAGAGTCCAGCTGCACCCTGAGCCTGGACCTGGTCTAGCGGCCCACCTCTTAGATGCCTTGCAGAGAGTAGACGCTCAATAAATGTTTTTAGAGTGAATGAACTTAAAAGTAGATCATTCAAGATGTTGCTGGGGGGAGAAGCCAGTGAAGGTGTGTAGGTTTTATCACGTTGGTTTAGCTGACCTGGAGCTGAAGCAGCAATCTGGAGGTTAACCATAAAGCAATATCTCATGCTAGGAGGATATAGCGTGTCATTCCATTCCAGTAAAATGGCTCTGAAAAAGAAAAGACAAAAACAAACAAACAAAAAAAAACAAAAAACCATGGCTGTAACATTTTGAAAGCCCAGAGAATTGTTTCAAGCCAGTATATTTTATTTTTATTTATTTATTTGTCTTTATTGAATCATAGTTGATTTACAATGCTGTATTAGTTTCAGGTGTACAGCAAAATGATTCAGTTATACATATATAAAACTGAATATATATATTCGTATATATGTGTATGTGTGTGTGTATATATATATGTATATATTCTTTTTCAGATTCTTTCCCCATATAGGTTATTACAAACTGAGTATAGTTCCCTGTGCTATACAGGAGGTCCTTGTTCGTTATCTATTTTATATATATAACTGTGTATATGTTACTCCCGAATTCCTAATTTATCCCTCCCCCCACCTTTGCCCTTTGGTAACTGTAAGTTTGTTTTCTACGTCTGTGAGTCTGTTTCTGTTTTGTAAATGAGTTCATTTGTATCATTTTTTTAGATTCCACATGTAAGTTGATATCATATGATATTTGTCTTTCTCTGTCTGACTTACTTCACTTAGTATGATAATTTCTAGGTCCATCCATGTTGCTGCAAATGGCATTATTTCATTCTTTTTTATGGCTGAGTAGTATTCCATAAACAAAACAAAAAGACAACCTACCGAATGGGAGAAAATATTTACAAATGATGCAGCCGACAGTGGATTAATCTCTAAAGTATACAAACAGCTGCTCACGCAGCTCAATATCAAAAAAACAAACAACCCAATCAAAAAATGGGCAGAAGATCTAAATAGACATTTCTCCAGAGAAGACATACAGATGGCCAACAGGCACATGAAAAGGTGCTCAGCCTTGCTAATTATTAGAGAAATGCAAATCAAAACTACAGTGAGGTATCACCTCACACCAGTCAGAATGGCCATCCTGAAAAAAATCTACAAACAATAAATGCTGGAGGGGGTGTTCAGAAAAGGGAACCCTCCTGCACTGTTGGTGGGAATGTACTGTAAATTGGTGCAGCCACTATGGAGAACAGTATGGAGGTTCCTTAAAAAACTAAAAATATAGCTAACATTTGACCCAGCAATCCAACTACTGGGCATATACCCGGAGAAAACATGCACCCCAATGTTCATAGCAGCACTGTTTACAATAACCAAGACACGGAAGCAACCTAAATGTCAATCAACAGATGAATGGCTAAAGAAGATGTGGGGTGTGTGTGTGTGTGTGTGTGTGTATAAAATGGAATAGTATTCAGCCATAAAAAGAATGAAATAATGCCATTTGCAGCAACATGGATGATTTTATACACACACACACACACACACACACACACACACACACAATCAAGCCAGTATATTTTAAATGAGTGTCATTTGGATGTACTTAATGGTAAACTAATTTGAAACAGAAGAGCTAGAAACTCAAAAAAGGTAAGCAATGGCCTTTGAGAAACCTCAGATTCCTCTGATGCCTGAACTGGACTCTTGAGCAGAAGCCCTCCACCTAGGTTTCCTTTTTGCCCCCCGATCTTTGCAGAACATTTCTCTATGGCCAGTTCTTACATTTCTTACCCTTGAACTGGTACGAATATTGCCTTTACCAAAGAAGGCAATTCAGTCTAACAGCATTTTCTAGTGGGACCACCAGTTTTCTGTTCTGATTGGTTCAACTAATTGAGACAAATGTCCTGATAAGGATCGATATTTACAAGGCAATCATCTGTTGGGGAGTCAAATTCCATTAGTTGCATGGGCTGTGGCCTCAGGTTGCTGTTGCCGAAATTTGCAGAACTCGATGGATCTGGTTGAATTCTGCCCAGTATATCACTGTGGTGGTCTGTCCCCCTTTCGCAGCCTTTGGAGTAACTGGTCCAGAAGAAGGTGCATGGCTAGGTCCTGCATATGGCCATCCACATCCCATTACATTCAGTGGATGAAGTGGAATTGATTGCATCTGGCAATGGCAAGAAGATGAACAGATTGTCTGAATGAGCACATGCTGAAGCCGCGGGGTCACTGATCTCTGTGCTCCCCAATTCTAAATTAGAATTAGGCTCTTTTTTAGTGGAACCCTGGTTTGGGGGCTGCCAGGACAACGGCAGCCGGTGTGAGCTGGACTTTTTGCGTGTACAGTCCAGGGGCCAATGGAGAAAATTTCCAGATTCCCTGAAACAACGGCCAACACTAAAGAGTCTTGAATAAAGCAGTCATTTATTTATTTGAAGGAATAATGCCAGGGTTTTTACACCACGTCAATGAAATCATAACTTGCTGTTAGAAACTTTTAAAAGATTTAGGCTTTTTTGTTTGTTTTCCTGGTGGATTGCATTTTGCGTTGGGAAGTCCAGTTGATTTTATACTTCTTCCCTATCAGCACTTGCATAGAAATCAGAGATACAAGCTCGGGAGACTGTCTTAAGAGCGTTCCAAACAGAAGAATATTCCTTCAATTAAATGGAACAGGGTTTTGAGACCGCTAGAGAGGTTTGGGAGAAGTGTTAGTGATCAAACCCAGGAAAGTCTATGGTTCCACTGTTGTTGGGCTTCCCAAGAGCGGAGCAAACAGTCAGACAAATTGGGCTGTTAGCCGCCTCACTGTGAGACAGCACGCTCCCTGGCGCCCAGCACTTCCCCACCGTCCCTGAGCACAGGATCAATTTCCTTAGCCAGTTTGGTCAGCCATGTTTGTATGTCATGTAAAAAACCGCACTGCTCCATTTTCAGTTTTGCATCTTCTCATCAATATCACTGACTTTACAGAGATAAAGGATATAATCACATGATTGTGTAAGGCAGTGCAGTTGGTCCACTAGCCCCACCCCTACCCCTGCCTTTCTAGGAATCCCTTTCCCAGTACCCTAGCCAGGGGCTATCCCGCCTTTTAGATATGGGCCACTCGCTGCCTTCTAAAGCCGTAGGCTCTGTGGTTGGAAAGCTCACACAACTGGAAATTCTTTCTTAGTTTGAGCTGAAATTGTTTCCCTAATAACATCTACCCATAGGGCTAGTCCTAACCCCTTGATCCACAAAGCAGGTCCCAAATCTCTTCCGTGTGACAGCCCTTCGGGTATCTGAATGCACCTCTCAGACCTTCCCTCAGCCTCCCTTTTCCATGGACTAAACTTTCCCTGTTCTCTTAAAGGGCATTTATAAATGTTGTGGTAACCGTCCCTTTTAAGAGGTTCCAATGCCCCTGCTGAAATGGGGCATCCAGGTGGCACAGTCTGTTTCAGATGTGGTCTGTCTCATACAATGTACTGTTATATAGCCAACTGTTGCCTTCCACATTCCGGGCATCATGCTTACCTAAACATCACCTGAGCTGACACTGGTCCTTTTGGCTGCCAAATCCCTCAGATTTACTTAGGGGTCAACTAAAATCTTTGGGGTTTTAGCCCATGAGTTACAGCTAAGTCAGGTGGTCTTTTTCTCATTTTGCAATTTCACACTTGGTTTGTAGAATATAATTGCAGTTTTCATTTACCTCTGTTAAAATTCATCTTATTGATTGAATGACATGTTTCTGAAAGCATTTGTTTCCACCAGAGGGCTCAATAAAACATGAGCCGTTATTATTATTATTGACACACAGACACACACATACACACATGTACGTGCACAGACACTGCTCCCCTCGCCTTCACCATGAAGCCTTTCCCAACGCCTCACACAGAGAACTCCTCCCTGACACCTTAGTGTGTCAAGCAGACTGAGCTCTTCACTGGAAGGAACTTGACTTTTTATGCTTTCTGGATCCTGGTGACTGGTACATAATAGTACGAGTTAGTAGAACAAAATGCAGGGAGTCCATCAAAGGGACTTCACCTCTTTGTGCCTGTTTCCTCATCTGTCCAACAAGTATGATGCTAATCCCTGCCTCTTTAGTTTGTGGTACAGAAAGTCCAAGAGTGGGAGCTATGTGCCTGACAGACTGTAATCAGTTGGTAAATCTTGATATTATTCTTATTAATAATATGATAATTCACACATAGAAACTTTAGAAACTAATGATAATATCTCATATTAGCCAGTTATTACGGACTAGGCACTGGCGACAGGTGATTAAGACAAGGCTTGGGGCAACATACTAGATACTTGAAATAACAGCGAGCTCTGTGTTCGATGAGTATGGGATGCATTTGAGATCAGCAGAGTCTGGAATTCAGACTGTGTTCTGCCCCTCAGCGCGTGGGGCACCCCATTTCTGTTTCTAAGTTGGGCCAAGCAGGGCTGCCCACAAGTTCTTTGGCTTTGCACAAGTCCTAGTCCTGGAGGATATGCTTGGAAAAGAAGCTGGTGGAAAAGGGCCTTTTCTGATTTTTCTGGGTTTGACTAGGGAGTCTTCAGATCACAGGAGTGTAAGCATCTGCCCCATTGTCAGAAATTGCGTCGAATGCTCTATTGCTTGTGAAATACTGAGAAATAGAACAGCATTGCTTACTCGGTCCTTTCTCCACAAAACACATTAGTTAGCCTCACGAAGGGGAGACACATCTAGTGTCGTGGAAAGAGTGTGCACCATGGACCCAATCCCCAGCGATCGCTTACGGCCAGTGTGAGGCCCTGCCTCTTGCAGCCTCCACTACATCGACTGCCCAGTGCGGGGATGAATCCCTGCTTTGTCTCTCTCGGGGAGGATCAAAGGAGCCCAGAGATGAAGGAGTTTCAGACCAGTATCGTGTGCGTGTGTGTGTGTGTGTGTGTGCGTGTGTGTGTGTGTGTGTGTGATTTGGGGGGTTAGCGGAGCAGTGATGCTTGTGTTGAGTACAGGTGTTCAGGCCTGGAGCCTGTTGCCGAAGTCTTGGCAACACTTTGGAGCAGGTGCTCATCTCCACCTGAAGAACAGGACGAGGATTAGTACAGGTGGATCAGGGTGTGTGCGCGTTCTTATCTTGGGAGTGGCAAGAACATAAAAGCAGGTTAATATCTTTCAAGTGTGAGTGAAAAGAATAACAGTGAAACATCTGCTGCGAGCTTCGCGCACGTTCCAGGTCTAACTCATTTTGAGAAGTGGAAGAGCTTGCACCCAGGTTCTTTGCTGAAGACGGTCTTGCAGGAAATTATCTTCCTTTCGGCTGCCCCCTCCCTATCTTAATCAAAAGCATTGGTGGTGCCGCGGAGCCACCTTGCTGCTTCATGAAATCTCACGTTCTCAAATACAGAGACTCAGCTGTCATTGAAAATGTGACAGTGTACGTATCAATAGCTTCGTGTGGATGGGCCAGCGGGGCAGCGCACTCCGACAGTAACTCAAGATCATCCCATTCTGCCGCCCAATAAATACAGCAGACCTGGGGGAGAAGGTACACTTTCGAGAAGCGATTCATCCATCCAGATGTCTGAAACACCTTTGAATAAACCCAGAGGCACACCTCGAAAAGCCAGTGATGGAAAGGGATGGATAACGAAGCCTCTCATTGGTCGAGGCATGCTCCATGGTTGCTGCAGAGACAGTACGCCTGTCCCAGACTGGGCCTTACTGCCCTTTGGTTGACTCTGGCTCAGTAGGAACCTGTGTCTTTTAAATCAGTGGTCCCCAACCTTTTTGGCACCAGGGACCGGTTTTGTGGAAGACAATTTTTCCACGGATGGGATGTGGGGGATGGTTCAGGTGATACTGCGAGCGATGGAGAGCGACAGATGAAGCTTCGCTCACTCACCCGCCGCTCCCCTCCTGCTGGGCGGCCCGATTCCTAACAGGCCACGGACCAGCACCGGTCTGCGGGCCAGGGGTTGGAGACTGTGGTTTTAAATGATGGGACTAATATTGGAGGAGACCAGCCTTACTCAGGAAAAACCATATAAAATTTAAAAGAAATCATTGAGTATTTTAAGACACAGAGTATCTGGAAATTCAGCTTTAGACTGTTGTCGCGTAGAGTTACATTGGGCCAGTTTTGATGAATACATAAGTAGCATTTGTCACGAACGTTATCAACTGCATACAAATGCACAACTCGAAAACACTTGGAAATAGTCTATCTCTTAAGTAGGTTAAGCATCCCCTCTAAATCTTGTATGCATTTTTAATGTACTTACAGCCTCTTTTTAAATAGCGCCAGGTAGAATAATCTGTGTCAGGGCTCCTCTGAACCGTACTTACAAATTCTGCTGCAGCAGTGCCACTGTGAATGAATCTGTGAAGTATCTCATTGCATTACAGCTCTGCATACATCAAAGACTCTTTCTGAACTGGATAATTATAGAAGGGGAAAAAAACATGTTTTAGTGCTACCTGAGAGTTATTAATATTACCTTTGAAATGACTAATTATGTTACCCATAAAGACTGGGGGAAAGTGTTATGTAACTGGCTCATTAAGAAGGCCTTTCATAAACTTTGATCCCCTCCACCCCACCCTCCAAGCTCTCCTTCATTTCCATCATTACATTGATTTTTAGGTTTAATGTTTATATACCAAAATGTTTGATGAATCCAGCACAGGCTGGGATGTTGAGCATGTGATTTAATTATCCTCACTCTTCAGGTAAAGCACATTGGCCACGAGCCCTGAGACTCAAGCAAGATTTGAACAGCACCTCTTTTCAAAAGGAGCGTTTGAAAGAACTGAGAAGGTGCCCCCGCTGGTAGCAGAGAGTGGGCACCAGAGGGGCTTTTCCAACGTTAAGACTTGAACTCACAAACACACTGTGTCAGTAGCGCAGCTGCAATCTTGTCACTAACTGTTAGGCTACATCAAGAGAAATGACTATCAGAGCATCCAGAACGAGGGTGGTGATGGTGCCACCCTCCCCTGAGCTGGCAGGTCACACCAGAAACAGGATACCACGAGTTACAGGAGCCCCAGGCAATGCGGAGTCCCTCCTGGGAGCACCTGAGATAGTTGACAGAACGCAGAACTCAAGCATTAGAAGAAAAGTAGAAGGTTCTTGATCAATGAATGAACAAGCCACCAATGTGTCCGCCTGGTGAAAAGACAGCACCAGGGGATATGGCTGCTGTCTCCCAACAGCTTCTCAGGCAAAAGAAGAGGTGATGATTTCTGTGCGGCTTCAAAGTACGATCCAGAGGTAGAAACTCCCGGGAGACAGGCTTTTAGCTCCCAGCCAGGAAGAATAGTGTGATCAGGCTGTCTCAACACGGGACAGGCTGCTTTGAGCGGTAGTGAGCTCACCGTCACTGGCAATGTGCAATTGGATGTGGGGTGGCCCTTTGTCTCGCAGATAGGCTTCAAGCACCAGTGTGGAGCAGGGGAATGGACCGAATGTTCCCCTGAAAAAAAGTAGGCCAATTAAGTCAGTAAGTATTTAGAAAGGGCCTCTACCATGTTTAGTGCCAAGAAGGTGTTTCATTTTTCGAAGTGCTCGCAAATAAAGTTGCTTTGTTTTTCCTCATCAGGAGATGACCCATCCCTGGCCTACTCCTCTCACTGCCATGCATACTTCTGGAAACTCTGAGCAGAGCACATTTTCCATCCCAGGACAGGTCAGTTATCTTCCTTGCTCCATTTTCCTTGATCTGATGTCAGTTATACCAGCCTTCCCGTTGGATTCTTAAAAATAGAAATGGCCTTGGTGTTCTAAGCTCCATAAAATGTAGACTCTCTCGTGTCCTTCGGGATGTTAACACAAATAGGAGTTTATTGAAAGAGCATCTTTAAGAGAATGTCCACCAGACGCTGGCATGCGAATCCTAATGCCTAGAGCACCGCCACTGGCCGAGCTACTGTGCCCAGAGCTCGTGGATTGGAGAGAGGAGTGAACTCATCTCTTAAGAAAGACCCAGTAGATGGTGGAACAACATCCAAGATTGTTTTTAATTTAAAAACCCTGTACTCTTCAGTCTAATGGATCAGTTTTCACTTTTGTGTATCACTTGTAGTCCTCGTTCACAAGCAGGCAGATCTTCACACACCAACACACCATATTGACAGAACTTTTTCTCCTACAGTTCTAGTCAAATGTTTCATATAATTTTTTTCCTCACTTGCTCTCAGTAAGAATTTTTTCTCACCATCAGCTTTTAAAATGCCTGAGTAAACATGGATTTTCTAATAACACACTTTAAAAGAAAAAAAATAATGTCTTCCTTCTTTTCTTCCTCCTTCCATCCAATTAACCATCCATCCACCCATTCATCCACCCATCCATTCATCCACCCATCCATTCATCCACCCATCCATCCATCCACCCATCCATCCACCCATCCATCCATCCATCCACCCATCCATCCACCCATTCATCCACCCATCCATCCATTCATCCACCCATCCATCCATTCATCCACCCATCCACCCATTCATCCACCCATCCACCCATCCATCCACCCATCCATCCACCCATCCATCCACCCATCCATCCACCCATCCATCCACCCAACCATCCACCCATTCATCCACCCATCCACCCATTCATCCACCCATCCATCCACCAGTTCATCCACCCATCCATTCATCCATCCCCCCATTCATCCACCCACCCATCCATTCATCCACCCATCCATCCATCCATCCATCCACCCACCCACCCATCCATCCACCCATTCATCCACCCATCCATCCACCCGTCCATCCACCCATTCATCCACCCATCCATCCATTCATCCACCCATCCATCCACCCATTCATCCACCCATCCACCCATTCATCCATCCATCCATTCATCCACCCATCCATCCACCCATCCATCCACCCATTCATCCACCCATCCATCCATTCATCCACCTGTCCATCCATTCATCCACCCGTCCATCCATCCGTCCACCCATCCATCCACCCATCCATCCACCCAACCATCCACCCATTCATCCACCCATCCATTCATCCATCCACCCATTTGTCCACCCATCCGTCCATTCATCCACCCATCCATCCACCCATTCATCCACCCATCCATCCACCCAATCATCCACCCATTCATCCACCCATCCATCCATCCATCCACCCATCCATCCACCCATCCATCCACCCATCCATCCATCCATCCACCCATCCATCCACCCATCCATCCACCCATCCATCCACCTACCTATCCATCCATCCATCCACCCATCCACCCGTCCATCCACCCATTCATCCACCCATCCATCTATTCATCCACCCATCCATCCATCCATCCACCCACCCACCCATCCATCCTTCCATCCATCCATCCATCCATCCACCCATTCGTCCATTTATTCAAAAACTACTTTCTGAGGACATATGATAGTCTTAAAATTAGGGATGAAGAAAAACACAAAACGACAGAACAATGTAGCACATGTCTTCATAGAGAATAAAAGGCCCAAGAAGGATCTAACACTCCCTGGGGGCATTGACGAAGTGCTCAGAGGTGGCAGCATCTGGAGGCTGCTTACAACTTTGACAGGTGGAGAAGGGCCCCAAAGAAGAGCACTCCATGCAGAACAGGGTGGCAAAGGCACTCAAAGGGATATGATGGGATGTAGACTATTACGGTCTCGAGTGACTGCATCCTGGTTTGTGTGATGGGGAGCAGAGAGACACAAACCTCAAGCAAATAAGTGCATCTATGGGAAAGGCCTTGAACGCCAGCCTAGGAGTTTGGACTTTATTTGTAAGAGAAACCCAATCACATCTTTTAGTTTTCAGAGTCATCGTTTTGAGAGTAACACTGGCCTACACTGTGTTTAATTGTCCCCTCCCACCTTTGAAAGGGGTCGGAACCATGAGCTGCCACCCCCTCTGTCCCTGCCCTGGGCTGTGTCATGCCTTCCTGGAGCCCCGCTCTCCCCGTCAGACATCCCTGGGCTTGGTATCCTTCTCCCTGGCATCTCAGCCAGGGGATCAATTCATCTCTTTCGGGCACTGAATCCAGCACTTGTACAGCGATTGCAGTGTTTTTAACTGAGTTCTCCAATTTTGGAGATAATTCGTGCAAGTCGCAATTTTGACATTTGCAAGTGTTTACAGTAGACCAGGTTGTTGAAATGGGCTTTTGTAGTAAGTGCACAATTTGGAATCAGGCCTGATTTGCATTTTCTGCCAATTATCTGTGCTACCATGAGCCACGTGATAAAGGTAGAAGCAAGTGGGATAAAATGGTGAAACCAGGAGGGCCACCCACCCACTCTTTAGTTTCGCTTGATTCCTGCCAAAATGTTGGCTTAAAAGAAAAGTACATTTTAAATAACAATAATATTAACAGTGCATATAATGCTTCCATGTGCCTCGCCAGGTTCTAAGCACTTAATATATAGTAAATAATTGAATCCTCACTACCACTCCAAGGGGTCGGTAATTTGACTATCCCTAATTTCCAGAGGAGGAAACTAAGGTGCAGAGTCAAGTAATATGCTCAGACTCACTCAGCTAATAAACGAGTGAACCAGTCTTCAGATCCAGGTGTTCTGGTGATGTTTTGTCACACCGATTTGCAGATGCTCCAGTTCAAATTCCATCTTCCAAAACGTGGGTGTCTCCAGCAAACACATGTACCTGGGGCGCTGGCCCTTTCCTCAGTGCTTGCACCAGGACTAGGTGACACCACCCTCTCAGAAAGCATCCGTTTCTTCCATTCACGACAGAGCTTGCATGGCGGAAAGGGTCAGCACCCCAGGTATACAAGCCCAAACTTGCCCTATACAATTGTAATGAAATCTCTTTAAAAAAAATAACAAGTAGAAATATTGGTATGTCATTAAGGACCTGCAAATGGTTAACTTCTCATTTATTTGGCACTCGAGGAAATGAGGTAATCTGGGTAATTGAAATTCTTGGATAACCAAAGGTTATCCTTCCGTAGGAATCACGTAATAGGAATCATTTTGAAATGTAATTAATATTTTCCTGACTTCCTATAAAAATTATCCTGAACATGCTTTAGCCTTTCTTGATCACTTAGACATTATTGTGAGCATCAGTTACTGTAGAGTGCTGTAATATTATACTATGCTGTAATTGTGTCCTCGGGAGCTATTGAGATAGCTAGGAATGCTTGCCTCTATATTGAATGGCATAGACTCTTGTGATTCTTAAGTTCTGACTTTGCTGTGTCATTTTCTTTGGCCCCCTGTGCTGTCGGTTTTCACGTCTCAATTTTCCTAGTGGCTGTGCCTCTAGAAGTGTTTCCCCTGTCTCACCATCTATGATTTGCCAACGGGTGGGAATCAAATGGCCAAGCTTGTTAGGGTCTAATGTCCAAAGTCAGTTGTCTAGCAGCGAGGGGAAGAAGGCTTTGAGCAGCAAACTACGTGGGCTTGCTGGCAGCCCTTTAGTTGAGAGGCCTTTTCCATCTCTTGTGGGGTTTATGGTCGTCTTCTGGAGTAGTAATCATGCCAGAAGAGAAGTCTCTTGGGCAACAGAACCATGCTAAATCGATTGGAAAGTTCACTTCTGATTCAAACACAGCATCACTGTTCTTGCGTATTTCTCTTAAAGGTAAATTATGCTGTGATGTTATTTTTATTCCATAGGGTGGCAAGATTAGCCTTAAAGAGTAGATTACTTGCAGCACATTGATATAACATTCTTCTTTTTAAAATGTTTTTGTTGAAGTGTAGTTGATTTACAATGTTGTGTTAGTTTCAGGTGTATAGCAAAGTGATTCAGTTATACATACGTGTTTGTGTGTGTATGTGTGTGTGTGTGTGTGTGTGTGTGTGTGTGTATATATATATATATATATATATATATATATATGTTCTTGATATAATGAATTCTTGTATTTGCTTGAATTCATTGTCTCCAGTTTTGGAACACTTGCTTTGCCTTTGAAATTCTCTCCTCCATCTGCGAGGAGCTGTGCATGCCCTGTACGTCAAGGCAGAGCTTCTGCCTACAAGTTGTGTCAGGATCCACACAGGTGTCCACGCTCCCAGAGAGGCTGATGTGTGCAAATCCGGATTTCTCAAAACACTGAATGGATGGTGTTGAGGGTGACTTTCCAATAAAATTTAAATCCCTTTAGATAATTCGTTCCACTTGCATAGTTCAAATTGCTTGCTGTACTTCACCAAATTTGTGATGAAGTTTTAAGAACATGTCTCTTGTGAAAATAAGATACATCTATTGCATATGTGTCACCGTCAAGGTAGAAAATTGGAGTTGTTTCTATAAAATAGAACAACTGAGCAAATCTATTAATTACAGTGTTATTCACACTTCTACAAAAATCACAATCACTTGTTTGTTTGAACTGAGTCCCCTTTACTTCCACAGAGGTGTCATTGCCTAGCTGAGTGACGAATTATACACTTGAATCTCACACATATGGGTCATTTGTTCCCATGTCGCACACATTTCCAGAGAGATACCAGTCTTATGTGTAATTCTGATAAAACGGCAGTTATGGCCGTGTTGTAGCTGGTTTGGCTGGCAAACGTTTATCCTTCAAATAGAGCTGCAGACAGTAGCCTAATTCATGGAATTCTTAACAGTGGTTTCCTATTGGCCAACATTAGTCAAGTTATATCTTCAGCGTTAACAAATAGACCTTTTGCTGCTCTTGTATCATTTAACTAACGTTTGTATTGTATGTGTTCTTCCTTATAGGAATCCCAGCATCTGACCCCAGGATTCGCCTTACAAAGTAGGTGTTTTGAAAAAATCCTTCTTGATCCAAGCATCTCCTCTCCTCCCTCACTTCCTTCTCCTTCCTACCTCACATCATGAAAACATGGAATAACAACAATAATAAGAAGTCACATTGTGACGCATCCAATTGGTTTCTTTTTTCTCCCATCTGTTATTCATGGCAGGATTCTGTGAAAGAGTATAACTGGAAGGGCTGCATGTTCAAGACCAATTTCATTCAGAATGGTCATTTGACAGTAGGAAACATGGATGGTAAATGTCTGTGCGTTTTCTTTTCAGAGTGGAGCGACCCGACCGGCAGAGCTTCTACAAAGTGAGTACCGTTCAAGTCGTAAGTACTCAGGTTTCTGAAACACGCTTCTTCGGGGGCATTTCGCAAGTAAAAGGTGCTTCAGTGCCGAGCGAATCTTGTTGTCTCTCCTGCTCCTTGAAAACAGGAACCTTGCCTCATGATAACATGGGGTGTGGTTAGAGGGGAGAATGAGATTTCCCACGATAGGCAAGTAACAGTCAAAATGAACGAATCATCACTAGGCTCTCTAATGGTGTAGAAGATGCAGGCTGGGTCGATACCTGGGACACCAAAACAACTGTGACTCTGGAGTAGCTGTTGGCGCGTTGTGTAACTTCAGCCGCAGACATCGTTATATGTAATATTCAACCACCACCGATTAGGATGGAGAAAGGACCCGCCTGAGCAGCCATGCTCGGACGTGAGAGGTTGGGTGGATTTGCTCTGGCCGGCCAGCCCGGGACCTTGCTGTTTGCAGGTCATCTGGTGACTGTATATTAAAGATAAGGGCAGCCAGGAAGAGGTGGAATAAGTGATGACGTGACGCTAGGTTGAAGTTCAGAAGCCAGGGCCCTGCAATTCACTCCTCACTCTCTTCCTTTTTTATTAATGTTCACTGAAGGAGGGGTATGGAGAAACCAATTTCCTCAGATTAACCGTTGTAGATTTTGTAATAGCCATTTGTCCAAGAGAGTATCAAGGGAGTAGTTCTCTCACAACTTCTTTCATTCTTAATAATAGAAAATGGAAGCTGACTTTTCTGTGTGAGTAATAGTCACATACTTGAAATTTTTCAAAATGAAATAACTTATGACATTCAAGTGGCCTAATGGCACGCTTGAAGTGAATTGCTCACCTTTTGGTATTTCCACATTCTTGGTTCTGTTTAGTGGCAAAGCCCCCAGAGCCCTGACCCCATCACCAGACCTCTTATTTGGTTTTCTGGCCCGATCTGTGCCTTCTAATTCACGGTTCCATTTCAACAGCCGAGAATCCTCCATTTAAAGAATCGAGGGGAAAAAAGAGACAAGAGGAAAGTAAAACTATAACCTTGATTTAAGGACCAAATGATATGGAAACGTGGAAGTCAAAATCATCTTTGATATTGTTCGTTTCAGCTTTTCCAGGAATCATTTTGAATTGCCCTCCCCCTTGCTATCCTAGTAAACAATAGACCTTATGCTCCTTACCTCCACTCCTGACTTACCACTCTTATTACAAAGCCAGTAAACTTCACACACACACACACACACACACACACACACACACACACAGTTGAGCATTCAGGAAATCAGTGCAGGTTTCCAACTATGAAAACACATACAAATATTTTTCCATTGTAAAACGGTCCCATTCCTAAAGCAAGAGTATATAGACCATAAAATGCAATATTTCAATAGTTTGTAACTAACGGAAATAAACTTGTCGATTGTGGTTTATAGCTAGAGGCTGCATTTCCAGAGAACAGCACTTCATAGCACAGGGTATACAGTGCATTCCGTAGGACTGAGGTTCTCTATAGGAGGCACCCATGAAACCGGAAGACACTGAGTCTGTTTTATGAGTGAACTGCTCTCTTTTTAGCTGCCTGACCCGAAGGCCAGGCATTGTTCATCAGACTTCGGCTGGAATAAATTCCCTTCTTGGGTAGGGTATAGGTTTAACACAGGGCAGGTCAGAGTTATAATGATTATTTTTACTTTTAGCTTCCAAATTATTATCAGCTTAGCCGTTCCAGTCATTCTCGCGTATTTCACTCCGGTGTGCTTTTTAAGTCAGCTTCTAGGATTTTCCGTGTGGCAGGGCAATCCTCTAGGCAACTAAGAGCATCCTGAGTGTAGAGACTGCTGGTGGCTGGAGCTTGGTGGGAAGCAGCCCCAGGTCAGCCCTGCTGCAGCAGAGACGCCCTCCCAACGCTTGTGGATGTCCTGGGCAAGCTCCTAACCCTCACCGCAGTAGAGACACGGGAGTCTTGTAGATCAGAGTCCCTTCGTTGCTGGGCCACTTTACTTGTTTGCCTCATCTTGGCCTCGTTTCCCTGGATAACAAAATGCAGCTCTTCCATGAGGGCCTGGATTGTTTATAAGGACTGCACGGCCAGGCACCAGGTCTGAAAAACACTGGTGCAGGAGTCCCTGAGTGCAAGCTGGGAACCAGGCTCTGTCTGTGCTCCTGGCTCAGCAGGATCACCGACCTTTGCAGAACGGGAGCTTTTCTCGCTCAGCATATGCTCCATTGACACGCAGTGCTTTTTATGGGGTGTCCCTCTAAATGGTGACATCCTACCTGCTCCAGCTGACTGCCCAGGAGGCCAGAGCGTGGGACTGCAGGAATTTCAAGATCTGGGCTCGAGCCTCTGCTCCAGGACAGTGATGGTACTGGGGGAAAGCACTGACCTAGGATTCAGAGGGTGTGAGTTTAAATCATGGGGGAATTTATTTTTATTTCAGAGTATAGAGTTAGAGTCGCTTGAGGGAAATGAAGCAAAGTAATGAGCAGATTGTATATGCATACAGGTATATATGCAAACACTGGTCACAATTCAAATGTAAACAGCTATACTCTTTAGTAATTAAACTCAAGGTCAAAGTGCATTTGACTTTAACCCTTAATAATTTCTGGAGGAAAGAAGACCTGGCACGTGTTGTTTCCCTCAGCCTGCATGAGTCTGAGTTGTATTATAGTCTCGGAACAGGCCTCACCCAGGTCTTCTAAATCCAATGGAGTTTCAAGCCTCCTTCAAAAAAGGTCTCTCTCCCCAAAAAGAGAGTGGGGCATGGGCTGTCGAAGGTCAGATTGTATTTCTCCTGCTGTGCGGTTGTGTATTTGTACAGTAATATCACGTTCGTTCTGCCCCTAAAGCACCCATTTATTTCAATTGGAAGATTCAGGGATTGAATGGACACCCCAGACATTGGGTTACCTTCTAGTTTCTTCATGAAGCCATTAAGGAACAATGGAGGAGAAAACAGAAACTAAATCCAAAGAACTTGGATTTTCCTCATTGGGTCGGATGGCTTCATCTAGCTGGTTATGACATCTTGTCAATTACTTGTCAATACAGTGGCTTTATTGTTGGTCTTTTATGAGCTGTCCTGAATAGGAACAGATCAGATGCTTCCTGAGGAGCATTTCCAGACAGCAACCATGAGCTCAAAGGTTTCTGTCGAGTCAGTTCTTGACTTTAGCTAGTTTTGTGAGGACAGTTGAGAAAGTGGCAGTTCCTTTGTCATCCTCGGCTGTTGGCATTTAGACTCTGTCCGGCTGGAAATCATCCAGACCCCCTTTTAATCAAGTAGCTCCTGTGTTTTAGGGCGTGCTGTTGAAAATTCCGGGATAATTTCCATAAAAGCTCAACATAAAGGCAGATGTGGCCATAGGCTGTTCTTTCCTTGCCATAATACCAGTTCCTCCACTTCCGGTATTAGGTACGGGTCTGAAAACATCACAGCCATGGACCCAGAGAGTTGACAAAAGGCCTGACAAAGACAGTCTAGCTGTGGCCCGTTTACCTGTGGGTGACAGGTAGGCATGCCACGTGGGCAAATGCTTGAATGTAGCACTAGTTAGGAGGAAAGGACATTATACTCTCACAGGAATGGCGGACACCTGTGACAATAATCTGTGCTGTTGGGTCGTGCGCAAGGCTAGGTGCCAGGTCCCATGCCAGGTGCTCTTATATACATCACCCCGTTATACTTAGCAGCCACCCTGGAGGGGCTCCAAATTATTCCCATTTTACAGATGAGAAAAGCAAAGCTAGAATATTGTCCCTCCTTATGAAGTATACACAGTCCAGTGGGAGGACAAGTTGACTGTTTATCTCGAATGGACGTGTTGGCTATGAGTACACAGAAGGGCCGAGTCAGTTACACTGCTCTTCATGGGGAAGCTTGAATGTACAATGCCCTCTCTTTTCCCACCGGGCTGTCCCTTCTCACGGTATCTGATGGGGTCGGGGCACAACCTTCAAACAGACTTGAAGAACTGAAGTTGATGGGAAGCAGTCCCACAAGAAATTATACCTCTCTGTTTTAGATGATTCAAAACCTGGTCAAAATTGCTTGATTTAACTGAAAGATCATTATCTCTAAACTTGTATTGATGTGGTATGAAGATTTCATTACCACAGGGAATAGAAAGAGTATGAGAATGTTTTCTGGTTTGCTATGACCAGTAACAAGCGTTACACCATTTCTTAGATGAATTTTGAAACAAATTTTTTTACCAGAAAACCCCAAGAAACGAAAAACACATTCATGAAAATCCTGACCATCTTTCTACCAAAATTTTCATCATTGAAAACGTTTGCTTTGAGAATCTGATTTGAGAAGGAACTCCCACCTCCAGCAATTTCACATACTCTTTCCTAAGTAGATGTCTGGTCTGCTACACGCTTTCCGTAGCAAAGTAACTGCGTAACGAGGCAGGGGGAAAAAATGACTGTTATTTTCGTAATCAGATTAATTCTTAATCAGAATACATGATTTGGTACTTGGAACTTAGAAATACTACTAATCGGTTTGAGGCTTACAAAAGCCAAACTAAACTCTTCCAATAAACTGGGAATCTTGGTGACTGTCACTGGTTGCAGCCATTCCGGCTTTCAAACCGAGACGTATGCCAACTCTTGCTTTTAACCTGGCTTGTATGCCCTGCGTCGTAGAGCTTGCCAACTTTTCCTAAGGACTTAATATATTTTTGGAAGTTCTCCACTGCATCAGGGACAGCCACCTGGGAGCAGAGAAAACAAAATTTGGCAGCCTGTTCAAGCTGTGAATTAAAGGTAATTCACAGTTTGAAATGAATCAGCATGAGGTCCTTAAGAAGAGTAATCAGATATCAAGAGGATTTTATTCTGAGGACTGTATATTGGCTAATGTGACAACAAGCAATATTGGCATTTGGAATGTGCGTGTCAAGAAGCACTGAAGCTGCTGGTGCTTGACGGGCACCAAGACTGAAAACTGGGCCTCCTTCGACGGGAGCTTTGGATTTCCACTTTCATTACAAAAGCTGCAAACATAGCGTTTGTGCTCAGGGAGCATAAATCTTGAAAGATCAGGTTCGATTTTTGCGTCTTTGTTCATGGTCCCAAGATTTGTATGTTTCAGCTGGATTATGAGACACGTCTGTAATTAGAAACAAACATCTCTCTCTCTTTCTCTCAGGGAAAAGTCAAGGAGCTCCTCTTTTCTACCCGATTTGCATCCATCTTTATATTCATTCATTCACGATTTCGTTCCTTTCAGCAAAAATGGGTTGAGCCCCTACTGTGTATAAGGCTCTGAGAGAGGCAGGGTGGTACCTCAGGGTGGAACACTGCGCATCCTACCCTCAGGGAACTCACAGGTTACTGAGGATTAGACTTGCACGGGTAACGCCAATACCTCAACTAGCTCATAACTGCGGAGTGCCTGCGGCGTGCCAGGCGCTTGCTTTCTTTACAGGCCCAAAGGAGTCAGCCCTGTTATATTCTGCAGCAGCAGAAACCAAAACTCAGAGATACTGAGCGAGTCACCCAAAGGGCCACAGTAACAAAGCCACAACCGGACAGACTCCAGAGCGCAGGCTGTCAACCCACATTAAAGCCATCCCATGGGCCGTCTGGAGAGGGCCCTCCCAATTTGAATTCAGTTGTCATCTTGCCCTGGTATCCGACCAAAGTAGACTGACCCCAGGGGAGGCCAAAACGGTCCCTTGATCAGGGAAAGGATTGGATCTGAACCTTGTCATTGAGTCAGGCCTCTCACACACAGCACGCGCTGATGGGCGCTGATACGTACTGTAGAGGCAGGCACCGGTCCAGCCTCAGCTCAGGGCCTGCAGCCAGAGGGTGTCACCATGCCTGTAAGATGCTTCCTTTGGTGAGGTGCAAAGATCCAAGCCCGTAAGGGACTTTACCACCACTCAAAGTCCCCTTGAGGGTGATTTCGGTGGCCTGTGATGGGAACAACATCTGTCTCCAGAAATCTCCATTTAGCCATATTAAAGTAAAAAGAAGAGAACTGGTATTTGGGTCTGTTTTTATGACAGGTTTGTCCATTACTTTTCATGCTTACCAATGTGGAAATTGCTTTATATTTATATTTATATTATTGGAATATAAATATTCCAATATATATATTCCAAATATTCCAATATATATTATTTATATTTATATTATTGGAAAGTTGCTTTATTTTATTGCTATATCCTCATGGCAGAATCATTTTTAAAAATTATTCCCAACGTTATCAACCAGTGGCCTTATTTCTAAGTTCTCCTCGAGATTTTGAACAGTAAATGGTACTGAAGCAAATAATGCTGGTGGAAGTTGCTGAAGTTCATAAGCAAGAGACCAAAGTAAAAATAATTCCAGCTGTATAATTGAACATAATGTCTTGATCACACATACACATGCATGCACATCCTCTGTCTCCCAGAATATCAGACCCCCCTCTAATGCATCTGATCTAATGAGATGCACACTCTTTTTTCACTTACTAGATTCTAAAATGCTATGACCAGGGCTACTTTTCATGTGCCCAGCGATCGATAATCTTATAGCACTTTCACACACTGTATTAGCCTCATGTGAGGGCTGCAGCAACCCTGTTAGATAGCCAGGTGCAAAGAAGCCAGGCTTGGGCGGGGTGGGGGAGATATTTACCAAAGTCCCCCAGCTAGGGAGTGGCGGAGCTGGGCCTGGAAGCGAGGACTCTGCACTTCCATCAGGACGTGCTGCCTTGTCCCCATGTCCCCTGGATGGCTGCGGGGTCAGAACTCATCAATCAGAGCCCTGACAAGTCTTCCAGGCCCAGATGAAGAAAATATAGCAGCAGTGCGGAAAGCCTCATAGATCATTCCTAGGAATTAAAAAGAAACAAACACCGCCCCCCCAAAAAAACACCCCACCCAACTGAGCCTGGAGTAGATGAGAAGGAATGTTCACCACGCTTCTGAGCTGTTCATTCTGTTTTCCATCCTATCAAGCATTTCACAGACAGCCAGATACTTTGCCCCAGTTACGTTATTGGGAACGTTCTGTTTAAATGGTCTGCTCTTGATACCTTCTCAGAGCTGCTAAAAGCCCTTCCGTTTTGCTGATGAGTGGGGAGCAGCGTTGGTAGAACACGGCAGATGCTTGCACGATTACAGTAGTAAAGTCAGTTGAAAAGTTTGACAAATGCCTTTCTTTGTGCTTCATCTGTCCACTGTAATACGAGGACCAGAAAAGGAAAAGGTCTCAAAGCTATTTGATTGACATCTTCAAATATGCTGCCTGCACTGGGATGGAGCAGGGTGGGGTTGGAGTATGCCTTCTAAAACCCAAAGGAACAAAATTGTTTTTCTTTGCTACCCTGTGAGGTCTTGGCATCCAAGTACAACCCGTAACACACTACTTGGTCCTTGGCAAAGTTTCCAGGGTGCCTGAGAGAGCGTTGAGGGGGAAGAGGGCTTAGAAGGTCATGATTTACATACAGAGAAACCAGCTTACAGTTCTGCCTCCACCATTGCCTAATTTCAGGAGTGACCTCATTGCTGCATAAGTTGCCCGCTTTTTGAAACTCCCAGATAGATAGCTCAATATTACCACTATGTGGGATATTTCTAGATTTTCAAGAGAAAAATCCAAAAAAGTGCCTAGTGCTTATAGTATCTAGAAATTGTCTAGTATATCTAGAAATTGAGAGGGTCATTCTATATTTCTCCAAAATCATTTTCATACATCACGTAGTACAGACAGAAGGGAAGCAAGCTAACTGCATGTGAACTGTGTGTCTGGGTCCTTACAGTCACCCCTTACAGGGGCCGTCTGTGGGCCAGGCACAGGGGCAGACATTTCACAAGCATCAGCTGTTTCATCCTCATAGCATCTCTGAGGCGGGATGTCCTCATCATCACCAGTCCCAGGATTGTCCTCTCAAAGGCTCAGAGAGGGCACCTGGCAAATACCCCAAACACCCAGGGCTGGAGAGCCAATGCCGTTGATGATGCAGGAACCGGGCCTGCCTGGAGTTCTCTGCGCTGCGCCACTGCTCTGCTCACCTGCCGTCCTCACAACCCCTCTGTAAGATGAAACTGACCTTATGGAGAAGGAAATCGCATCTCAGAGCCTTTCAGTGAGCGGCTCAGGATTACACAGCCAGTTATGGAAGGAGACGGACTTTCACTCTAGGATTCTTGGATGACAAAACTTGAACTTTTCTTTCTGATCCCTTATCTGCCGCACCCCTATAAAATTTCAATTGAACAATTATGAATTAAGTACAGAGACAGATAATACTCTTCTGGTTCGATGACATTTTCCATTTCCACACAGAGCATAGTCTTCATTACATTCAGGCTTGACTCAATTCTGGGAGCCAGGAGAGGGGAGGGACCTCAGCTGCCAGGTGGCTCAAATCCCAGCTCCCTCACTTCCTGCTGTGTGACTTGATGCAGTCACCTGGCGTTTTCTGAGCCTTTGTTTCAACAGATATAACATGGAGAAGCGCTATTGCTCAGACTCTGTCGTGAAATGCGCTGCCATCGGATGGGCTCCTGAATGGGCTTTGACGTCCATCATTCGCATTGTTCTCTCCCCGTGTTAGCAGTGAGGAAAGTCGTGCTCAGATGGCTTAAGCGCGGGCCCCAGGCTCACACAACTCACTGTTGCAAGGCTCAGTTCCGCTTCTCGACTCCTAGTTAAGTGCTCTTTTTGCTAGTATCTGCCATGACTTTCTCACAAGTGTTGTGTCGATGTGGTTTGAATCAAAGGATCAACTCCCAACGCCGAGATCAGTGGACTGAAAGCCAGCCACTAAGGAGGCCACTCCTCTCCTGCTTAGATTAGATGTCCCCAGCATGCTTCTGGACGTTCCACCGTGTTGAGAAGAGTGAGTCCATTCTCCTACCCACCTACCCACCCACAAGGGATCATTATTTGATTCAGTGATAGTTTGAGCATTTGCAGAAGAATTTGAACAGTGAAAAAAAATCAAATATGTCTTACTATCTCACTGTCTTAGAGAAGGGAATTTGGGGGTTAGGTCCACCCTTTATCTTCATGCTTTTGGGGGGGGAGCTGTCTCTCTTATTCTGAGGTTGAAGAGGACCTGAAGCCAGTGACCTGTCTTGACCTTTACAACGGGATTAAAATTCCAGGTTGCTACTGTGGTAACCACACCTTGAAAATTAGATCCTGACACTCACTGAGAAATTTAAAAGTTCACCGCTGCCATGAACTTTGAAGAAACGTTGCTTACAATTTCAGTGACAGCCTCTTGATTAAAATAATCTGCCTTTCTGTCTGCTAGAAAGAGTTTGTGTGCGTGTGTGTGTGTGTGTGTGTGTGTGTGTGTGTGTGTGTGTGTTTTGGGGGGCGGTGCTAAAAGATTATATCTTGATGGATTTTTTAAACATAAAAAAATGGTTGTGGTTTGAAGCAAAGTGGTTTTCTGCATGAAATTTAAATCAACCTCAGCTCAATTTATAGTATTCAGAGAGAGCTGTGATATTCAGGGTGGCAGGAAGCCAAGAGACACAGAAAAGATGTAAAGACACTCAGAGAAGATACTTCTGGGGGTCCTTCCCAGAAAACCTCAGTGACCCATGGTCCAAACGGCAGCCACTTTGAAACCACAGATTGCTGGGCCCAGGGTCTGCGCAGGAGGGAAAATGCAGAGCAGGCACACGACAGGCTTGCAGATCAAGAGAGCAGGCAGTCACTGATTTGCCCAGTGGCATAAAGAGCTGGAAGTCATATTCATGCTCCTAAAGCCAAGGGCAATAGGAACCAAGCAACAGAGGGCATCTCACCTCTGAAAAAGATGAGGGATCGAGGCATTGAAATTCCGGGGATTCTCCATCCTTCCTTCCTTTTGTATTTCTCTCTCAAGATGGCAGTCCATGGTGAGTCTGGCTTTATAATTAGTTGTGAGCTATGCCTGTGGTTCCAGGATTTTTAAAAATTGGATCGGGCTTTTTTTTTTTTTGACATGCTGCAACAGGATTGGAATGTGTGTTTCTTAGGCAACACATTAAAAAATACCTCTGTAACTCTCTGAAAGGAGCAGTTTCACACCAGAAGTGATGATCTCACTCCGAGGAAGCTGGCAGACTCTTTCCCATGCAACAGAGAGCAAATATTAAACCAGTTGGACAATATGAGGTAGTTATAGGAGGGAGGGATGCAGAGCAACAGGAACCCTCCGCCTGCACAGAGGGGCAGCTCTGCCTGAAGACCTGAGGGGAGCTTGCCTCTCATGTCACTTGAGGGTCTCTTCAGTCTGCTTTGGTCAGTCTGTGTGCCGAGGAGACTGGGATAGTGATGACCAAATTGCGATGTTCCTCCAACCCAAGGAATGCTTGGGAAAGCCCAGCAAATACCACCAGTCTTCCACTCCAGAGGGTTCTGGAACCTCAGGTAGCACCTTTGGCTCTACTGACATAATAGGTTCACAAGTCTGTGCGCTCCTTAGGGAGAAGTGTGGTATGGATTCGCCTGTGTTTCCTTAGCAACTAGTACAGGACCCGCTACACAGTAGATAACCAGAAATTGTTATCGAGTGAATGGTACATAGTAAAATAAGGATCCAGAAGGTGTCGGTTATTCTGAATTAATAACATTTTAAAAAGTGTTTATTTTGTTTATTTATTTTGGCTGCATTGGGTCTTCGTTGCTGCGCGCGGGCTTTTCTCTGGTTACGGCGAGCAGGGGCTACTCTTCGTTGTGGTGCACAGGCTTCTCATTGCGGTGGCTTCTCTTCTTGTGGAGCATGGGCTTCAGTAGTTGTGGCTCGCGGGCTCTAGAGCACAGGCTCAGTAGTTGTGGCACATGAGCTTAGTGGCTCCGTGGCATGTGGGATCTTCCCGGACCAGGGTTCGAACCCGTGTCCCCGGCATTGGCAGGCGGATTCTTAACCACTGCGCCACCAGGGAAGCCCAATAATAACATTTTTGAGATCTTTTATTCTTAGATTCCTCAATCCATATTGAAAAGGTAGTATCATGAGAAGAAATAAAAATGCTTGAATGTGTGCACGTGCATGTGTGAGTAGTTTAGTCATGGAAAGCCATGTAATGTAGAGATTGAAGTGGACAGGCTCCAGAGCCATGTTGCCTGGGTTCAAATTCCACCTTCTCCATCTTTTAGTCACGTGACCTTGGCCAAGTTGCTTAACCTCTCTGTCACTCAGTTTCCTCATCTGTAAAATGGGGCTGGTAATAGCACCTGCACGGTAGGACTAAATGATTGAAGTGCCTCTCGCAGAGCTTGATACATAGGAAGCTCTCAATACACGTTAACTGTTGCTATTCATTACGCTTAGGGTCAGTACTGTCGTTATCACTCAGTGCTCTGAATCAGTGACATTTGCACTACATTCCAATCTTCAGTCACTTGGGGAACCTTTCCCTCCCTTCCCTGACTTGTCCCAGAGGCTCCCAGTTGGAGGAAGACGTCTCCAGAACGCGCAAACCTGGACTACCTTGAATCTTTCCTCTGTTGACCCAGCTACCCCAGGACCCGAGGATAAAAATGAAGAATGGCAGATATGTCTTAAATGCATGCACTTCGGGTACTGGGCACTTTCTTCTTCTTGGGAGCTCATCACAGCATCTTATCACAGCCACACTTGTGCTTTTAATCCTGTGACTACTTTTAAAAAATCAAAGCTAGAACTTATGAAGCCCAGGCACTATGTTGAGTGTTTTATGTCCACTAGCTAATTGAATATTCACAACCCGATGAGATGTCGGCACCGCTCTTACACAATTTTACACAAAAGAAACTGAGGTTCACGAATGGAAACTAAGTTCTTGCAGCCAGTAATGGTGGGCTCTGTGTCGGGCTGACTCTGGTAAGAGAGCCCTGAACCGCAGCCTTCCTGCCTACCAGTGAAATGACCAATCCCGGAATCCACCCGGACTCCATTGTCTTGGGAAATAGCAACACCTCCTCAGAGATAACAGAGGCACAGAACTTGACCAAAGACATTCTCTGCCCCTGATTCCCTGGATAGCCTCTCACCTTTGGTAAAATCGTCACTGGGGTAATTTCATAATTGTGGAGTCATAATTGTGGATTGCTTGGTTCACATCTGTATGAATAACTATTTCTGAAATATTATAACAAGCACGTTGGCAGTTTTCTAATCAAGTAGCACAGAGTCCTTTTCTAAATTCCCTTTTCTTTTGCATGCATGCATAGGGGATTTGTCTGGATAACAAAAAAAGGTGAATAAAATTTCATGGACTAGACCCCGCCATTCTGTGAAACAAACACTCTGTTCCCTTGCCTGGGCAAATCATTCCCGATGCTGCAAACCTGCTTCTGTTTCTTTGGTCTAAAAAGACATTTCAGACTCTGCCTTTAATTACGATCAGGTTTGACTCTGAATCCCTTGAGAAATAAGCTTGTTTTTGCTGGGAGGGATGGTAAAATAACATTTAAATAGGTTTTAAAAATAAGAATGAAATCTCAGAAGACACACTATTGAGGAACATACTGTATATCAAAATATATCAACACATAGTTGTAACAGCGACTTAGTAAACACATTGCTGACTGAACTATGAAAAATAATCCACCGAGGTGCTATTTCCCTCACTCCTTAGCACTGGGTTAAGAAAGTATCACCATAAAGTAGATATGCACTGTGTAAAAATATTTGTGTGTGTGTTTTTTAAAAATATCTCTTTCAGGCCCAACAGACTAATCTTTCTTCTTGCCTTGCTAGGACAAGTATACTATAAGGGATTTAGTTAAGTGGTATATTAAGTGAAGGTCTAACACAGTTTTAGAAGATAAAAACTCTGAGCAAAAAACTGTCTTTAGCAAATTGATTCTGAATGTGACATAAATTAAGTATAAAATACGGTCAAAGGAGGTTCAATGAAATCTTTCCAATCTGTCACCTAATTTAGAATCTGACACCACTTGTATTTTCTACTGGCACCTCTATTATTATAAGAACGTGAAACTGTAGGTAAAATAAATATATCAGTACAAGTAAATGAATTTCCATGTTCTGGAAAGTGATCTTGTCTCTGGATAGCCTGAATTATCCTGGTAAAGAGACCACCTCTGTGGAAGAACACAGCTCCCGGAGACCATTCTTTTGTATAAAGTTTTATGTTAAATTCCTAGAAGCCCTGTTCCAAAACTATAGAATGTTAGGAGTTATTCCTAAGAATACGTCCCTCTATTACTCTTGCTAAAACTTTTAGATCTAAACTAAACTAACTTGACTTGTAAAGTCATGGTTCAGTTTAGATCTGTTGTCTTTAATTCCATGTAAGAAAAAGTTTGATGAGCTATGATGAGACAGTTCGTTATGCACACCAGAGCATGTCAAACCATGTCCATTTTAAAGTCATCAGATAACTTCCCCCATTTGAACCTATGGTATAAAACTATTTTCTTAGTTTAATTCCAATAATGTGACTGGTGCATGTGTACAAAGTTTTCAAAGCAGCGTTTCTCATAAATAGCATTTAAATAGCTCCTCCTTTGCAAAAGAAAGCAAGGGACAAAGCAGACGAATCATGATGGTCTCTCAGAATGAAAAAACTGAGAAGATGCACATCCATCTGCCTACTCCTTCCCAGTGTAGTTTGGCCACATGATGGTTATCACTGAATGATTGGAACTCACAGTTTTACGCGGGAGAGAAGAAGAAAAGCCATAGAGAGATGTTTTCCCACTTGAAGCAAATCTGTCACAAAAATTCTCTCATATATTTCCAAACAGATAAAAAGGTAATTTTTCACCCTTAAAAAAGAATCCTTCACTCTGAAAATGATTCACTACAGATTTCCTCTAAATAGTAAGCTCACGCCATGCATTCACAATATGGTTTGATTTTCAAAACATCAATTTACATGCACTATCCAGAAACAGATCTATTGTGCAAAGTGATGCTTACTTGTATAGCATAAAAAGGTAAAAATATGTTTTAAAAACTGGGGTCCATGGTTTATAGCGTGTGTTCATCATTAATATTAATTACATATAGTCCAGCAGCTTTCACTAACACAAGCAGAGATGGAGATGCCACAGGCTGCCTCAGAGGTCGTTCCATAATGCTCATTCATAATTAGCAAAATGCCATATTTCAGCAGCAGTCAATCAAACACGGCCTTGTTCTTGTTCTCATGGGAGCCGAATCCATCAGTCCCTTCTTCCCCCTTCAGTTTGCCTGATTCACAGACACATTCCATTAGCTGAAAATCTAACAGTAAATTAGGGAGAAAATTAGAGCCGTTTTCACAACTAACATTGGAAACGGAATGTAATCCTTGGAGTGCAGAATATTCACAGCCAAAGTGAAATGGACAGATCGGTAACTAGAGACGTGGTGTAGCGTCGCTCGGAACATGAATTCTCTAAAGAACCCTGGACAGAAGGGGAGAGGCAGCGTGTCCAGAGGAGTGCCTCCGGAGTGTGTTGCCCTGGAGTTTGGAGCCGTGTGGCTGCCAGGGTCTTGGTGCTCCGGACGGCTGTCAGACCTGTGCCTCTGAGGTGGGAGAGACGAGTTCAGGACATGGCCCATCAGAAACCTCCCGGCTCCACGTAATACTAAACAGTGAGAGCTCTCCCAGAGATCTCCATCTCAGCGCTAAGACCCAGCTCCACTCGTGACCAGCAAGCTACAGTGCTGGACACCCCATGCCAAACAACTAGCAAGACAGGAACACAACCCCACCCATTAGCAGAGAGGCTGCCTAAAATCATAATAACGTCACAGACACCCCAAAACACACACCAGATGCGGTCCTGCCCATCAGAAAGACAAGATCCAGCCTCATCCACCAGAACACAGGCACCAGTCCCCTCCACCAGGAAGACTCCACAACCCACTGAACCAACCTCACCCACTGGGGGCAGACACCAAAAACAACGGGAACTAAGAACCTGCAGCCTGCCAAATGGAGACCCCAAACACAGTAAGATAAGCAAAATGAGAAGACAGAAAAACACACAGCAGGTAAAGGAGCAAGATAAAAACCCATCAGACCAAACAAATGAGGAAATAGGCAGTCTACCTGAAAAAGAATTCAGAGTAATGATAGTAAAGATGACCCAAAATCTTGGAAATAGACTGGAGAAAATACAAGAAATATTTAACAGGGACCTAGAAGAACTAAAGAGCAAACAAAGCAATGATGAACAACACAATAAACGAAACTAAACATTCTCTAAGAAGGAATCAATAGCAGAATAGCTGAGACAGAAGGACGGATAAGTGACGTGGAAGATAAAATAGTGGAAATAACTACTGCAGAGCAGAATAAAAAAAAAAACAAAGGAATTGAGGACAGTCTCAGAGACCTCTGGGACAACATTAAATGCACCAGCATTTGAATTATAGGGGTCCCAGAAGAAGAAGAGAAGAAGAAAGGGACTAAGAAAATATTTGAAGAGATTATAGTTGAAAACTTCCCTAACATGGGAAAGGAAATAATCAAGCCCAGGAAGTGCAGGGAGCCTATACAGGATAAATCCAAAGAGAAACACACCAAGAAACATGTTAATCAAACTAACAAAAATTAAATACAAAGAAAAAATATTAAGAGCAGCAAGGGAGTCTGTCATACAGAGTGAAGTAAGTCAGAAAGAGAAAGACAAATACCGTATGCTAACACATATATATGGAATTTAAGGGAAAAAATGTCATGAAGAACCTAGGAGTAAGACAGGAATAAAGACACAGACCTACTAGAGAACGGACTTGAGGATATGGGGAGGGGGAAGGGTAAGCTGTGACAAAGCGAGAGAGAGGCATGGACATATATACACTACCAAACGTACGGTAGATAGCTAGTGGGAAGCAGCCGCATAGCACAGGGAGATCAGCTCGGTGCTTTGTGACCGCCTGGAGGGGTGGGATAGGGAGGGTGGGAGGGAGGGAGACGCAAGAGGGAAGAGATATGGGAACATATGTATATGTATAACTGATTCACTTCATTATAAAGCAGAAACTAACACACCATTGTAAAGCAATTATACTCCAATAAAGATGTAAAAAAAAAAAGTAAATACTTTAAAATGAGCAGTCTCTGCTAGTAGCTACGTTACACAAATGTCTGAATACTTTAAATGCCTATTTTCATCTAATAAGAGCAGATAAAGTTTTCATAAAAAAAAAAAAACAGCAAGGGCAGAACAACAAATAACATACAAGGGAATCCCTATAAGGTTAACAGCTGATCTTTCAGCAGAAACTCTGCAAGCCAGAAGGGAGTGGCAGGACATATTTAAAGTGATGAAGGAGAAAAACCTACAACCAAGATTTCTCTACCCAGGAAGGATCTCATTCAGATTTGATGGAGAAATTAAAACCTTTACAGACAAGCAAAAGCTGAGAGAGTTCAGCACCACCAAACCAGCTTTACAACAAATGCTAAAGGAACTTCTCTAGGAAGGAAACACGAGAGAAGGAAAAGACCTACAATAACAAACCCAAAACAGTTAAGAAAATGGTAATATGAACATACATATTGATAATTATCTTATATGTAAATGGATTAAATGCTCCCACCAAAAAACACAGACTGGCTGAATGGATACAAAAACAAAACCCGTATATATGCTGTCTACAAGAGACCCACTTCAGACCTAGGGACACATACAGACTGAAAGTGAGGGGATGGAAAAAGATATTCAATGCAAATGGAAATCAAAAGTAAGCTGGAGCAGCAATTCTCATATCAGACAAAAGAGACTTTAAAATAAAGACTATTACAAGAGACAAAGAAGGACGCTACATAATGATCAAGGGATCAATCCAAGAAGAAGATATAACAATTGTAAATATTTATGCACCCAACGTAGGAGCACCTCAATACATGAAGCAAATGCTCACAGCCATAAAAGGGGAAATCGACAGTAACACAATCATAGTAGGGGACTTTAACACCCCACTTTCACCAATGGACATCCAAGGTGAAAACAAATAAGGAAACACAAGCTTTAAATGATACATTAAACAAGATGGACTTAATTGATATTTATAGGACATTCCATCCAAAAACAGCAGAATACACTTTCTTCTCAAGTGCTCATGGAACATTCTCCAGGATAGATCATATCTTGGGTCACAAATCAAGCCTGGTAAATTGAAGAAAATTGAAATCATATCAAGTATCTCTTCCAACCACAATACTATGAGACTAGATATAAATTACAGGAAAAAAGATTTAAAAATACGAACACATGGAGGCTAAACAATACACTACTAAATAACCAAGAGATCAGTGAAGAAATCAAACGGGAAATCAAAAAATACCTAGAAACAAATGACAGTGAAAACACGATGACCCAAAACCTAGGGATGCAGCAAAATCAGTTCAAAGAGGGAAGTTTATAGCAATACAATCCTACCTCAAGAAACAAGAAACATCTCAAATAAACAACCTAACCTTACACCTAAAGCAATTAGAGAAAGAAGAACAGAAAAACCACAAAGTTAGCAGAAGGAAAGAAATCATAAAGATCAGATCACAAATAAATGAAAAAGAAATGAAGGAAACGATAGCAAAGATCAATAAAACTAAAAGCTGGTTCTTTGAGAACATAAACAAAATTGATAAACCATTAGCCAGACTCATCAAGGAAAAAAGGGAGAAGACTCAAATCAATAGAATTAGAAATGAGAAAGGAGAAGTAACAACTGACACTGCAGAAATACAAAGGCTCATGAGAGATTACTACAAGCAACTCTATGCCATAAAATGGACAACCTGGAAGAAATGGACAAATTCTTAGAAATGCACAACCTTCCGAGACTGAACCAGGAAGAAATAGAAAATATAAACAAACCAGTCACAAGCACTGAAATTGAAACTGTGATTAAAAATCTTCCAACAAACAAAAGCCCAGGACCAAATGGCTTCGCAGGCAAATTCTATCAAACATTTAGAGAAGAGCTAACACCTATCCTTCTCAAAGTCTTGCAAAATATAGCAGAGGGAGGAACACTCCCAAACTCATTCTACGAGGCCACCATCACCCTGATACCAAAACCAGACAAAGATGTCACAAAGGAAGAAAACTACAGGCCAATATCACTGATGAACATACGTGCACAAATCCTCAACAAAATACTAGCAAACAGAATCCAACAGCACATTAAAAGGATCATACACCATGATCAAGTGGGGTTTATCCCAGAAATGCAAGAATTCTTCAACATATGCAAATCAATCAACGTGATACACCATATTAACAAATTGAAGGAGGAAAACCATATGATCATCTCAACGGATGCAGAGAAAGCTTTCAACAAAATTCAACACCCATTTATGATAAGAACCCTCCAGAACGTAGGCGCCGAGGGAACTTACCTCAACATAATAAACGCCATATATGACAAACCCACAGCCAACATCATTCTCAGTGATGAAAAACTAAAAGCATTTCCTCTAAGATCAGGAAAGAGACAAGGTTGTCCACTCTCACCACTATTATTCAACATAGTTTTGGAAGTTTTAGCCACAGCAATCAGAGAAAAAAAGCAATAAAAGGAATCCAAATCAGAAAAGAAGAAGTAAAGCTGTCACTGTTTGCAGATGACATGATACTATACATACAGAATCCTAAAGATGCCACCAGAAAACTACTAGAGCTAATCAATGACTTTGGTAAAGTAGCAGCATACAAAATTAATGCACAGAAATCTCTGGCATTCCTATACACTAATGATTAAAAATCTAAAAGAGAAATTAAGGAAACACTCCCATTTACCATGGCAACAAAAAGAATAAAGTACCTAGGAATAAACCTACCTAAGGAGACAAAAGACCTGTATGCAGAAAACTGTAAGACACTGATGAAAGAAATTAAAGATGATACAAATAGATGGAGAGATAGACCATGTTGTTGGATTGGAAAAATCAACATTTTGAAAATTACTGTACTACCCAAAACAACCTACAGATTCAATGCAATCCCTATCAAACTACCAATGGCATTTTTCACAGAACTAGAACAAAAAAATTCACAATTTGTATGGAAATACCAAAGACCTCAAATAGCCAAAGCAATCTTGAGAAAGAAAAACGGAGCTGGAGGAATCAGGCTCCTGGACTTCAGACTATACTACAAAGCTACAGTAATCAAGACAGTATGGTACTGGCACAAAAACAGAAATATAGATCAATGGAACAGGATGGAAAGCCCAGAGATAAACCCACGCACATATGGTCACCTTATCTTTGATAAAGGAGGCAAGAATATACAATGGAGGAAAGACAGCGTCTTCAATAAGTGGTGCTGGGAACACTGGACATCTACATGTAAAAGAATGAAATTAGAGCCCTCTGTAACCCCATACGCAGAAATAAACTCAAAATGGATTAAAGACCTAAATGTAAGGCCAGGCACTATAAAACTCTTAGAGGAAAACATAGGCAGGACACTCTATGACATAAATCATCGCAAGATCCTTTCTGACCCACGCCCTAGAGAAATGGAAATAAAAACAAAAATAAACAAATGGGACCTAATGAAACTTCAAAGCTTTTGCACAGCAAAGGAAACCGTAAACAAGACGAAAAGACAACCCTCACAATGGGAGAAAATATTTGCAAATGAAGCAACTGACAAAGGATTAATCTCCAAAATTTACAAGCAGCTCATGCAGCTCAATATCAAAAAGACAAACAACCCAATCCAAAAGTGGGCAGAATACCTAAATAGACATTTCTCCAAAGAAGATATACAGATTGCCAACAAACACACGAAAGGATTCTCAACATCACTAATCATGAGAGAAAAGCAAATCAAAACTACAATGAGGTATCACCTCACACCGGTCAGAATGGCTATCATCAAAAAATCTACAAACAATAAATGCAGGAGAGGGTGTGGAGAAAATGGAACCCTCTTGCACTGTTGGTGGGAATGTAAATTGATACAGCCACCATGGAGAACAGTATGGAAGTTCCTTAAAAAATTAAAAATAGAACTACCATACGACCAGCAATCCCACTACTGAGCATATACCCTGAGAAAACCGTAATTCGAGAAGAGTCATGTCCACAATGTTCATTGCAGCACTGTTTACAATAGCCAGGACATGGAAGCAACCTACGTGTCCATCATCGGATGAATGGATAAAGAAGATGTGGCACATATATACAATGGAATATTACTCAACCATAAAAAGAAACGAAATTGAGTTATTTATAGTGAGGTGGATGGACCTAGAGTCTGTCATACAGAGTGAAGTAAGTCAGAGAGCAAAAAATAAATACCGTATGCTAACACATATATATGGAGTCATAAAAAATGGTTCTGAAGGACCTAGGGGCAGGACAGGAATAAAGACGCAGACGTAGAGAATGGATTTGAGGACATGAGGAGGGGGAAGGGTAAGCTGGGACAAAGTGAGAGAGTGGCATGGACATATATACACTACCAAACGTAAAACTGATAGCTAGTGGGAAGCAGCCGCATAGCACAGGGAGATCAGCTCGGTGCTTCGTGACCACCTAGAGGGGTGGGATAGGGAGCGTGGGAGGGAGACGCAAGAGGGAGGGGATATGGGGATATATGTATATGTATAGCTGATTCACTTTGTTATAAACCAGAAGCTAACACACCATTGTAAAGCAATTATACTACAATAAAGATGTTAAAAATACATAAAGAAGAAAAAATAAAGAACCCTGGCAGCCAATGTGGAAATGTTACCTGGAATCATCATTTCGAGTAGAGCAAAATGCCCCGACAAGAGAGCCGGCGGGGCTGAGCCGTGCAGCATTGTTGAGATCTCTGCACCCAGGAACTCTAAGTGCATCTCAGATGAAGAAGACAGAGCTCCCTGCTTTCACTGGGGTGCTTTCAATAAGGTGCTGACAGCTTGGCTTTTTAAAACAAAGGTGTTTAGTCTCTGTTGGAGAGAGGGTCAAACCATGCAGGAACGTTTACAGCAATACAGTACTGTGGATTCGCCAGTCATCTGAGGTGATTTCTCTGGGAAACTCATCTCCCTCTGCATGAAACTAAGCAGCCTCTGAAACAAATGCAAGCCTTTGAAGCCGTCACCCAATCACTTGACCAAACACAGTTTTGAATTTCCGTATGGAATTCAGCTTGACCAGTTTTACCAAAGGTTTTTCTGAGCTGATTATACAGGATTAATCCTGGGTCTTTGGTTTGTAGAGCACTAATTTCAGACTTATTTTCAGATGCAGTTGTCTCAGATAATTTCAAAGAACACATTGAACTTCTCCACTTTATAAAAAAAAAAATCCATTTCTGCGTGCAATTGTGATCGCCAGGCAGGTCCGCGGGAGAGTCATGGATGTAACGCTGGGTGATTAATTTGAGAATTTTAGTATATTGACTCTCATCTTCTAATTGAAAATCCGGATTATTACTGTGGCTTTTTAAAAAATCTTATTAGTGTCAAACAACTTCCCTCGGAAGCTTTGGCTGTATGGTCTTATTTATGCCATGCAAATGATGTGAATATTTGAGGCAAACCATTTCAGAGGGAAAGAAAATAACCTCACTTTTCTGTCGATTATGTGGACGTGTAAGGCAAAATTATTTTAGATATGAAATGTCTAGATTTCACCTTTCCTAAGTGCTTTAGCGTAAAATATTAGTATGAAAGGGTTACCATGAATATTAGTTGTTATTCAGAAAAAAAGTGACTTTTATGATCCAATATATTTGGGAAACAGTGGGTTAAAAAAAGCCTAACAAGTCTTTTCATTGTAGGAAGTCTTTGAGCTTTTAATATGCTAATGTTCACTGCGTTTCTACTGGAGGGGTGTAGAATAGGAAGTGTTTCCCAAACTGACTTGGCCACAGAATATTTTTCCCAGAGTAGAATAATCTGGGCTTGCGCCCATCTAGATAACGACATCATTGCCGAGTTCTCTGTGCATATATATATAGAGACACAGCTTCAGTATCTACCTGGAGTGGAGATGCTCATCCTCTTTTATCTTGCCACCCTCACGCCCCTTTTCCTCTAGTTGCCCCGCCGGATCAGAGAGTACGTTTTAAATCAAATGTCCCTTTTAGGCAGCTTAGTGAAATTACAATTTGTATTCAGAAATCACGGAGGCTTTATTTTTGAATTCATGATATGGAGGGTGTTCTGAAATCTCACCACCTTGCTTCTGGAAGATTTCTTTTGTGAGAGCCTTTGGTCAGGTTTCTTTTCTTTCTCTCCAGACCACCTGCAGCTAGAAGTTGTCTCCTGGGTGGTTGACTCCAGTGACCCCCATCATCTTCCCTCACTGTGGGGAGAAAAGCTGTCTGAATAGAGAAAGAAACGCTGCAGACTCCCTGAGCATTCTTAGGAGATAATTTATTGCCATGTTTTATAAAACCAGGGACTGGGATGTGCTTAAGAGCTTTTTATTAGATATTGCCGAGAAAGACAATATGAAAATGCAGTAATGAAGTCACCTCTCAAATCTAAGCGCGCGGATCGTTCACTTCTAACTGTCTTCCCCAGCTGGCTGTCTTCTCTGGGCTGTCTTCCCTCCACCCTCTGTGGGAATGCGTTTTGGGAATGCAAACTTGCATAACCTTAGGTTGAGAAAAAACACAATTAAAAGATCATTTCTTTTTCAATTTGGGGAGGGAGGTTGCATCACACCAAGCCAGAGTCTAAAGGAAAGCATTTCCCATTTTGCCCTGGTTTTCTGTGTGCTACTTGGCTCTAAAAGCACGAGTAACCTAGAGCTGATGTATTCCCTCCCAAACAGTCAAATCATATTTTCAGTGAGGCCAAGAATGTGTCCTTAAGTACTTCCTTGATAACAGATCCCTTATTATGAGGAACATTTACCACGTAGTTAAACTGGAATTATAACCCCCTACACTGGTGTTTCTGGTCTTCTGAGCTACACACTTAAAACAAGATGTTTCTGTGTACACAGTACTCCGTTTAATTATCATTTTTAATTACTTTATTGACATAAACATTAGTTTTGAACACATTTTACAAGAATGAATATAACATACAAGCAATTTATAATTTTCATTATGTCATCTCGTTCGCATTGTGTGAGGCTTGATGGTAGATAATTAGTTGATTGGATATGAAAGCACCCAAAATACTGATGGGTAGCAGAGATGCGCTCTGATTAGCTGGCTCTTTCTGCCTTCACCAATTATATATTGTTCTTTGTATTTATTCCTGATGGCTGCTCAATATTAGTAATATGCAGCTTGTAAAATCTGTCGAGAGAGATGGATCAGTGATAGTATTTTGGCATATATTATAACACCTACTTTATAATATGGAGGAACTCAAATATTGACATTTTTATTTCTGGGATTAACTCTCCGCCTTTAGATTTTCTCATGCGTCCTTATCACTACTGATTTTATGCACGTGTGTCAGACACATTTTTGTAAATATCGTGTTTCTCAGCAAACTAGTAGGGTTTAATGAAGAAATTCAGCAATGGAAGAATGAGACACACACACACACACACACACACTCAAAATAACAAGGATGAAAATATAAAATGCTGCGAGACGATGGTACAGTAGTACTGTTTGTAAGACTGTGCCCTCCTTGAGGTTGGAAGTGGCGGGGGGAAGATGATGGCAGTCACACACCTAATCTCGTTAAACTCACTGTCCAAACATCGGAGCTCTTCTTTGTATTATCTTGGTTACTGGACTAGGAAGCGGCCATCTAACTGCCTTTAGTGTTTACAAAATCTGTGGATTGATTACTTATCCACTGAGGTCGCGATCTCAGATTGAAACATCATCTGAGTAACACGTTACTTTTTCATGGGCTTTCAGAGGCACACCAGTAAACTTCCAGTCTAGATTCACGGTTATTCTTTGAGGAAATACCAAGCGTAGATGCAGATGCCCAGCTTATCTTGTCAAGTTGTAAAGTTATCATTTTGTAGGGACGCTTCTTACTGCGAGTTGAGCCTTCTCATGCTCTCCTTGTATCTGCTGTGTCTACAGGGAGAAAGGGGACAGGGTGGGAATGATGCTGGAAATCCAGGTGGCCATGTGAGAAGGAATGCATATTTTCAATTACAAAGAGAAGTAGAAATTCAGTTTTCTTCCAAGTCAGAAGATTCTTACGTTTGCCGTTTGCCATAAGATAAAATTCTGCCGGCAAATCATGCCCAGGGTGGATCTGGCCTTGGGGTAGAAGATCCTTATTTTGCTTTTCTTTCACTGAAACTGAGTTCCGATGAAAGGCAAGGCAGAAGCAAACTGAAAAGTATCAAACCAGGGCTCAGAGTTTCGCTGATGCTGCACTGTGTGTCCTTCGTTGAGGTCCAGTGCCCTCCGACCACGTCTTCATCATTTGGTGCGTGGCGATGCGGGACGTTTAACTCAGAGAGGAGCAGGCAGAATACTGATCGAATGTCACTCTGCCAGTTGGCCTACCTTGAAAGGCCCGAGTGGATTGGATGGGTAACCGATATGGTTTTTCAAAAGGATGTCCAACTCCAACTGGTTGGGGATCCAGCTCAGCGACATGAGTCTGTAACTTCTGATTTAGCAATGGAGAACTAGGCATCTCATTGATGGGGTGTAGCGACAACGGGTGTTGCCTCTGGGGAGGTAAGCATTGCTATTTGAGGTGAAGCCCAGTGGTTTGACTTTCCCCCAAATTCCACCAGTACAGCAGTCTGAATGTACTTCTTTTTCACGAACGTGTGTTCCAGTGTCCTAGAAACAGGTATGGATTGATGCAGATTAATTTGGAATTGTGCAGCAAATTGCTGCTGGGAGATATATTTCAGAATTACTTCCTAGCCCAGGCTAATGGCGAGAATCAAGTAAGACATAAAAATAGGTTTACATAGATTGTTTCATCAATCAGATAAAGCTTTATGTTACCTACCGTTGGAACTGGACACGTTTTGCAAGCAACATAGGGTTGTTCATGTAATACTTTCATTATTTCCAGCAACAGTAAAACAAAATAGAAACAAGTCCATTGAATTTCGCCACCATTAACTACCATTAAGTGTAATTTTTCCTGACAAGCTCTCTCATCTGATGATGAGTGTAACATTGGGAAGAGTCGCCTGAAAAATTGCATAAACGCTAATGAAATATGCCCTTGTATTTTAAGTGTGCCAAGTTCAGACATTTAAAATAGAGCAATTTATAATGTGTTAGCAGCCAGAACTCCATCTTGTTTTAAATAAATTTATTTTTCTACTTCTTGTGAGACTCTAACTCTGAGAAGACTCATGACATTTCACTGCACGAGGCGGGTTACAAATTGAATAATGTGAAATAACATTATTAGAGAACTGAAGAAAATGATACGGCAATAATGCGTTTTACAGTAAAATTTGATAGTCCTCTAAAGATCAATGAGTACACGTGTTTGTTTACTTTGAAGTGAAAGGACAAAGGCTTCATAATAGAATCCAGAAAAACACCAGAATTAAAGGAATCTTTGCCAGATGAAATGAACAGCTTTCCCAGTCTGCGGTGAACTCAGAAAATATACCATGTTCTTTGCAGCAGGAAGAAGTAGCCTAGGTACTGTCCGTGATAACGTGTCATTATAAAGCTACCCTGCGATGAATGAAAGTCCTCTCGTGGCCACACAGAATAAAACAAGCTGCAAGTCACAAGGGTCCTGTCCTGTCCCAAACATTGATTGAAAGGGCACTTTATAAAGGGAGAAAGAAACAGCGGGGCACCTTCATTTGCATGACCAAACGCTAATGATGGAGCCGCCTTTATGGACACACTGTGTACACAGAATAGGTTCAATTAAAAAGAAGCTATTTTACACTGGCCTTTACCCCACCAGGATTAAAAAAAAAAAAAAAAGACAAAACAAAGACCATTTATCTAGGTAACAATACATTGCTTTTAAAAAAATGAGGCCAAAAAAAAAAAAAAAATGAGGCAGACTATAGGGTAAGGCAGAAACGTGGGTCTCCCGTGGTTTTATCTTTGCCACTTCTCTTCTTGACCAGGGCATCTCACACCTCACGAAGACTCATCTTTGTCAAAATAAGGTAAATATGAATGACAGTGAGAGTGTACAAGAATATAGTAGCTGACCCTGACTGAGAGGAACAGGATTCGGAACTTCTTATGAGTTTAAAATCAAGCTGCGTTAGCAGGGACCAAAGTGAATCGCTGTCTGATATTTTGGGGCTTGATAAAATGAGTTGGGGGGTTGAGTTCAATGCCTATGGACAGATGTTCCACAGACAAAAAAATGAGGCTCTTAATTGGCACTAATTAGCACCCTTGTTGGCAGGGAAGGATTGACAAGGTTATTTCTATGGCGCCCCCCGCTGACTCCCAGAGCTGTTCTTTCCAGGACAAGGGGAGGGCAGTGTAGGTAAACTTATGTTCTTAGCCTTCAAGGAGTATTTGTGCTCCTAAACAAAGAGAGGCTTCACATTTCTAAGCTGTCAACTCAGTAAGATTCTTTGCCTAGGATATACATTAGCTTTTATTTTTAATTAAATAAAGTGTAATTAGTAGAAAAACAATACGATAGAGTGACAGGCACTTTTTTTGTTGGTTTGTTTGTCCCTGCTTAAAGAAGCAGAAGCAAAAAGAAAAAAAGAAAAAAAAGAGGCTGTATTAAGGATGAGAAAAAGAATCTGAGCACATTCTAGATGTTCACACTAGTATAGAACATAGAAGATGTTTTGTACTGGCACAGACCTCTGTGATGTGCTGTGTGAGACATCTTTTCAATGCTCTGTTTCTAATCACTTGCACCTGTAAAATGGGAAGTACCACCAGCCTTGTAAGAGGGCTGAAGTATCGCGAGAACGACTCTCCACTGACGGAGAGTCAGTGTGGGAGGAAGGAGCCTGTGACTGTGTTCTAATAAATATTAAGCGAAGCTCTGTGGAAAGATGCTTTACGTTTCTGCAAATGCTCCTCGCTGTATAATTGCAAGCTTGGGAATTATGCAAAAGTAGATATTTTTGCATGTATTCAATTTAGTGCTAATAAGGAACTCAAAGAATGGATTCAAGCCGTTTTTAGTAACACGACAGATTTTTCGTATGCTTGCAGCATGATGGCCTTTCCTGAGAACGTGTGGTAAGGGAGGAACCTTGAAGAAAGTGAGGATGAGCGGGGGAAGACAGCCGAGCAAGGAGCCTGGCTTCAGCCCGAACCCACGGGGAGTTCTTCGTCCCTTAGTCATTGGATGGGGGATTCCCATCCAAGAGCCAGGTGGCTCTGTCTGCCAAGGGCAGTTCTCCGGGGAAGAGCCCATCTGGGGAAGACCCACAGCGGCTAGAGGCACCAGCCTGGTGACAGGAATGTGGGAAGGCTCGAGCCTCAGGCTGGCAGAGCCAGGTAGCCTTCTCCCCACGCAGGGCCTTTCGGTTACTGAGCAACTTTCAGGAGAGCCAGATTGTATCAGCAGAACGAAGTCCATCCCCGACTAACAATTAGAATAGCCTTTCATTATCAGCCAAGTCTGCACATAGATGAGCCCAAGAGTATTTTCTTTCATGTGAACAGTCCTGTTTCAAGTACCAGCTGGCGACCCGGAGGTTATGTGGGGTTCTGATGTGTCCACGTGCTATAGAAACGGAGGAACTGGCAGTCCTGCAGACGATCTCTGCTCTTTCCTCCTGGCCTGTGCCTCAGGGTGGCACACGAACACCTGACCATCCCAGCCGGAAGGCACTCCGGATGCTGTATAATTACCCCTTGTTCCCCAGGCAAAGCCCTAGAGCCAGGGGCCTCGACTCCTCCCCCGCCCTGTGCCCCTCAAGGCATCTCCTTTCTCACCAAACACCTACCCTGAGTGGAGAAGTAGGTACCGTCAGGCCCAAGCGATGCTCCCAGGTTCCTCTCACTTTCTCACGAGGAACACCGGGCAGCCCTTCCTAGTCAGCATGCTGTGATGCTGACCCCAGACCTCATTCGATATGTCCCGGTGCCAGCACCCCCGACCACCAGCCCCTGCCAGACCCTTTAAAGCAACCTCGTCCAGAGGCCCCAGGCCCCACTTCCCTCAAGGCCACACCACCCTACAGATTCCAGACATCCCAGCACTGATTTCCCGAGACTGTGGCCTCCGTTACCCTCAAAGGATCTCAATCAGGAGAACGACATGGCCGGAGTCATGCTGTAGAAAGATCGCTGTGGCCCAGACGAGAGGTGCTGAAAGCTTGCAACAAGGTAGCGATCGAGAAGAGTAGACACACCAGAAAAGGATGGTCTGTGGTCCCATCGGGAGGAGTGAGTGATTGATAAGATATGTGAGCTGAGGGATAGAGTAGAAATTTTTAAGTGACTGCCAGCTTTCTTGCTTGGAAATGTGGGCGGATGGTGACACTTATGGAGAAAGGCAAAAACGAAGCATGAGAATGAACTGTTGATCCATGCGACAACACGGGTGAACCTCGGAAACTTTGTGCTAAATGAAAGCGACCAGACACAAAAGTCCACCTATTGTGTGACCCCATTTATATGTATTGTCCAGACTAGGCAAATCTGTAGAGGCAGGGCGTAGGTTAGAGGTTGCCTAGAGGCAACCTGGAGGGAGGGATGGAGGGGCTGGCGAGCGGGGGAATGGGGGTGATAGGAAAAGGGTACGGGATTTCCTTTGGGAGTGTTCAAAATATCCCGGAACAAGATAATGGCGGTGGCCGCACAACATCGTGAATGTACTAAAATGCACTGAATAGTACATTTAAAAAGGGTAAATTTTATGTTGTGTATATTTTACCACAATAATAGATGGGTGGGTGGGTAGATGAAACAAACTGAATGAATGAATGAATGAATACTTAAATGAAACAGACCAGGGGGAGGAGCGGGCTAGAGACGATGGGTTCAGTTTCAGCTTTCTTGGACTCAAGGCGTTTGCGGGCCACGGTGGTGGAACTGTCCAGCAGAGAGCTGGATTTGTGAGTCCAGAGCTCAGGAAAATGTCTGGGCTGAAGATGGAAATGTGAGATGCAGGGCAGTGGATGACGTTCCCCGGCAAGAGCAGAAGAGCAGGCAGCTCAGGAGGAAGAGTGCCACTGCAGGGGGGCGGGCACAGGAGGGGAAGGCGGGCGGGATGGCCGGCTCGGAGCAGCCCAAGCAGCCCCGTGTCTGCAGCCCCGATCGCTCACTCCTGGCTGGGAAACAGTAAGCCCCATTGCTGGTTGTGCCTCCGGCATCAGTGATTATCTTGCGTTCTGTTCTGGGCTTTTCATTTATGTCATGCCCTCTGGCATTTGACCTCTTGTGCTGTGTGACTCACCTCTTATTCTGAGGTCTTCTGCCAAGTGTGTGCCGAAAGGGTGACATTTTAAGCTCTCTAGGGGACAAAAATCATGGCGTAGGAGCGCTTTCAGTTCTAAACTACTACTCATTTAAAGAGTTTGAATCTGCCCTCAGATGGCACTGTCAGAAGTCACCGAAAGCAAAATTCAGCCTTACAACTGGCAAGAATAGAAGCGAAATCAGTGCGGCTTACCGAGCAAAGTAACAATTAATACACTTACTTCAGTAGAAGACGGCCTCCTAAACAGGGTGAAGAGTTACCTGGAGTTTGGTTAAATTTTAGCTTTGGAGACGCTCTGTCAACTCAAGAGGCTCAGATGACCCAAGTTTCACTTATCTTCCACTTGAGAAAATTGGTCACTGGGATTTCCCTCCCTTCCCCACTCACCTTGGTTGCTACTTTCTCTTGGCAAACATGTTTGTGTCACGCCCGCCCAACTGCTTCCTTCCCCATGTCATTAGACGGTGAGGCGAGTACATGAAGACACAGCTATTTGGGGTATGAATGCGTTGCCCCCAATGCACGTATTTGGGGGCCCTGGGAACTGGGGTATAATCCTGTATTCGTTTGCTGGGGCTGCCGTAACAAAGTCGCACAGACTGGGGGGCTGCAACCACAGAAATGCATCGTCCCCCAGTTCTGGAGGCTAGAAGCCCCAGATCAATGTGTGGGCAGAGTTGGTTCCTTCTGAGGGCTATGAGGGAAGGATACGTTCCAGGCCTCTCTCCTGGGCTTGTAGACGGCCGTCTTATCCTTATATCTCTTCATATCACCTTCCATCTACAGGTATCTCTGTGTCCAAATTTCCTCTTCTTGTAAGGACACCAGTCATGTCAGATGAGGGTCCACCTTCATGACCTCACTTTAATTTGATTACTTCTGTAAAGACCCTGTCTCCAAACAAGGTCACATTCAGAGGTACTGGTAGTTAGGACTTCAACATATGAACTTGGGGTGGGGGGAACCCAGTTCAACGCATAACCAGCCTGTTTCCTGAATTTGCCTTTTGTGAATGGCAGCAGTTCTCACGACCTTTGTTAAATGGGCTCCTTCAGATGGCAGGACGTAGCGATGGGCTGCTGGGTTCTGTCCCATCCGAGCCAGTGGGAAGCCCCGGGAGCGTGAAATCTGCCCGCCCCCCCCCCCCCCCCCCACCGCAGGAAAGCCACCTCTGGGCTCCCTTCTCTTCCACCCTCTCAGAATGACACGGGTTTAGGGAGCTGACGCAGGCCGCATCTGCAAGCAGTAATTTCCAGATAACATTGTTACTGCAATTACCAAGTTAAGAAAAGGCTGCTCAGCCCGCTACTGGGGCAATATAGAAAGTAATGGAAAAAACAAACAGATTTACTTTTTCCTGTGGAGACAGAGCCTTCAGAGGAAGCAGCCCTCACCTTCTTAGCCAGCGATCTGGACCACTGGTTTTGCCGGCGTCCTGAACCAAACCCAGCCCCTGACTGGCCTGTTTCCCCGTGGCTGTCCCATCTTTGGCTCTGCGGCGGGAGTCTGTCAAGAGAACCCACTGGAGACCCAGAGGCAGATGAAGCTGTTGTCCCACATTCTCTCTCCATTAACTCACCGTTTTCTTTCCAGGGAAGGTGGCTATTGTGAGGCTGTCAGAGTGAGGCAAGTGAAATGGGCCCGAGTGAAGGTGCCTATTAACAGTAGCAGCTATCTCTGTCAGAGGCAAGCTCCGCAGCCAGTGACAAGGCAATTTGGCCCTGATAGGTGGGCGATTAAAAAGGCAAAAGGCAAGAAGAATGAGAGGGGAGAACCCCTATTACCTCGTGGTCCCCAAACCGAGGGGGCAGCCAAAGACTCCACATATGGACAGAGCCCCCGCTTAGGGCGGCGGACGAGGGGGCGGGGCATCTTCCCCGAAGCAGCCCTGGATGTTTTCCTTGGCCAGGTCCAGGGTTGCAAGAGTTGGGGGTGATGCAAGAGGATGGCGGAGATGGCAGCAAGGTCTGGGTCGGGTTCAAGGTCTGGGTCAAGTTCTGAAAGTCGATGATTGGAGACAGAGTGTTACCGGTGGTGTGTGCGTGTGTGTGTGTGTGTGTGTGTGTGTGTGTGTGTGTGTGTGTGTGTGTGCCGGGGACTCCCTCTGCGTGAACAGGAGCCGTGTGGACATATTTTACAGATGGGGAAGTTAGACCATAGACAAGCGGAAGAGGATTAAAGGCAAATTATCTCTCAGCTCAGGGGAGCTCCGGGTTAAATTGGCTTTGTGATCTAACATTTTCATGAGTGTAGGAGCCGCACCACCAGCGCTGGGCCCTGTTAGGAGCCCGGCCACCTAATCCCACATGTCAGCATCTGGAAAACGCATTAGGTATCAGAGCCCCGGACCTGGAGAGGCCTCCACAGAGGAGAAACCGCCACAGTCCTGGGCAGACTGCACAGAAGCCCAGCAAGAACTAACACCTTTTCCCCACCTCGAAATACGGAAAAGGAGTTTCACAGCCCCATTTCCCCTGTACTTAACGAATTGCTGTATACAATGATTAGTTGAGGACCCAGTCTGCATCCTCACCTCACTAGAATGTGAGCCTCCCGCCATCGGTCCTGATGTCCGCTCAGATCAACTCATCCAGACTGTCAGGCCACATTATACACGTGCCGGCCCATGGGTTTATTGAGGGGGGCAGGTGATTTGTCCTGTTGAGAGGGACCTCTGTGCAGATGGATTCCTTTCGTTACTAGCCTCAGGTTTGGAAATTCTGAAGTCAAAGAGGGATAGAGCATGTTTGCTAAAGGTTTCTGGGCTTGGTCCCCGCCCCATCCAGACAGCTGTCTCTTTAATGTAATGCTTTGTCTCCCCTGGAAAACACAAAGCCCTTTTCCCCGGTGAAGCTTCTGCTGGCTGTTTCAATTGCAGTTTTAACACAGGAAAAATGGAAGGAGAAAGGGATTATGTGGGGGGAAAATAGCCCTTTTTCTCATGGCGGTTTTCTCCATAGATGCGAGTGGAAATGCATCTAAGACCTCCCATCAATCTCTATCAAGCAGGGCAGTGAGTGGAGTGGTTAGGGACGTGGGCTTTGGCACCAGGCAGGTGCTGGGGGCTGTCATCCCAGCTCTCCGTCCCCCCACTTGCCCAGCCGTGTGACTTTTTAAAAATAATAGCTTTATTGAGATTCAGGTACCATAAAATTCACATTCTAGTGTACAATTCAGTGCTTTGCGATAGTCACAGAGTTGTGCAACCATCACCACTCTCTAATTCCAGAACGTGTTCATCACCCCACAAAGAACCCTTGTGCCATGAGCAGTCATTCCTCACTCCCGCTCCCCCCAGCCCATTTATATGAAATGTACAAATCCTATTACGTACATTCAATATGTGGTCTTTTGTGTCTGGCTTCTTCTTTCACTCAGCACAGTGTTTTCAAGGTTCCTCCATGCCGTAGCCTGTACCAGTACTTTGTTCCTTTTTATGGCTGAATAGTATTCCATTCTCTGGCTAGACCACATCCTGTCTGTCCATTCATCACTTTATGGGCATTTTGGTTGTTTTCACTTTATGTCTGTTTCCTGATGGCTAATGATGTTGAGCAACTCTCTGTCTGTATGGTGGCCATTTGTATATCTTCCCTGGAGAAACGTCCATTCAGATCCTTTGCCCATTCTTTAATTGCGTTACCTGTCATTTTATGGTTTAGTTTCCTGGCTTCTTTATATATTCTGGTTACTAGACTCTTATCAGATATACGACCCACAACTATTTTCTCCCATTCTGTGGAGACTTTTCTTAACTTTCCTGAGTTTCCTTGCCTAAAAACGGAACATACAAGTGCAGCCTCCCAGATTTCTTGGAAAGAGTCAATGAAGTGATCCATGGGCACACGTGGCAAAGTGAATGTCTGGCACACTCTGAGCTTACCTGAATAAGTCTTGTGATCACCAGCTACGGTCGGCCAACTTAGATTCATCATGAAACAGAGGCAAGGTGGGAGCCCTGGAGGCATCAGTTCACATCTGATGGGTGTAAACTGGGTGACATTCAAAGAGCTTTGAATCGACTAACATGTTATTCCTCGAATGATTGGAGCTGTTTTATTTTGGTTGATTATACTTTTGTTCTGAATACACTTTAAAGTTTTAGAAATTAGCTGATAACTCCCGGCCGGTATTAAGATCTGCCACTGTCCATATATCTACATGTATACCTCTCTGTTTGTCTCTCTATCTAGACAGCTAGTTACCCATCTATCACGCATGTGAGTCTGTGAATAACAGGATAGAAATAGCCTAGTGTTGAGGCAAGTATTCAGAATTGGCGCTTTCTTACCTAAAGCCACATCATGAAAGAATAGATCTCCAATTTCTTAAGATGTTTACCTACTATATGTAAAACCTACTGATGGCTCTCTGTTGCGGCTGAAACTGCTTTCTTCAGCAAGAGAGCTGGTGATTTCATCTGCAGGAATTCTCTTAATGCTGCTTCTGAACGCATTGGTATAAGAACCAGGATCCAATTTGTCCTAATACCGGGAATAATAGAAGTGGTAACGTTTATTACGCACTCACAAACTTTTCACATTACTCTTCACAAAATCCGTGCAAAGTAGATATCAGGCGCCTTGTTTTCGAGACCAAATTATGGAGGCTCAGAGAGGTCAATCAGTTTGCCTACATTTGCACAGCTAGTCAATGCAAGATCCCGGTCTGGACCCCTAGTCCGTGCAACTCCCAAATCTTTGCTCTCGCCTTTGTATAGTGCCACCCTCTTAGGAGATTAGATTTACCAGCGTTCTTAATCATTAGGCACCTGGGTTATTTCTGTGTTTCAGAATCAGAAGGTCAGTCCCTCCTAAATCCATTGATAAGTGGTAGGACATAATGATTTGGATCTCTATGCCACTCGCTTATCTTGAAAACCTTCCCATCTCAGAAATTCAGCTCTTCTTATGGAGACAGTGGCAGTGCTAAGATGATGGCCTTACATGGATTCATCAGGGTCCCAGTGTTAAGAAACACCCACGCTGTGTTGGTGAGCCACAGAGAATTCATTTGCACCAAGTTGAAGTTTGGAGAGAGATGGCCAAAATGATTCAACATGGTTGGCTTTCCGCATCAATGTGATTATGCCATGTGCTGTAATTTATAGTGTAAACAAGTTTTCTGCAAAAGCTAAATAAATCATGCAACTAATTTAACATGCACAGAAGGAGCCGTTAAATTATTTCAGTCCCATTACTCAAAATGTTCAGAAAATTCCTCTGTATTAGAGCCAGTGCAGGATTGGCTCTGCAGCCAAATGCATCAACATAAATGTTGAATTCCTGGGGGAAATGCTTGCCTCATACTGTTACTTAGAGAAATAGACGCCCAGACATTGTGGAGCCCCTTCTAAAACAATTCTCATTTTGTTAAAACAATAGGATCACATTTTCGATCGTGTTACCCAGCATCTCTGCATTTAGGAAGCTTGTAGGCAGATACGAATGCCAATAAAATGGGGATGTGTTTTTAAATGATGAATACTTTATGAAATGTGGAAGTGGAAACTGAGGGTTTTCATGTGACTTTCTAATTTTGTCTTTACCTACATGGAAAGAATTCCTCGTGGAAGCCATATGTGATGCCTCAAAACTGTTTAAATTGGAGTAATTATCAGAACAAATGGTGTCATTGGATGATATTAGTCTGCTTGTGTTCCTTCTGCCTACCCGGTGAATCAATATTAATACAGATTTTTAGAAACACTTGAAGCAGTCATCTGCAATCCCGTTTTTGTTTTAAAATACGTGTTTAAAAATTGATTAAACCTTTTTACCTACTAAAACATACCTTTAGATTGACAGTTTCCATTATACAGTCCTTACCCAGAAAGGAGGTATCCTTCTCTACCTAGTTTTGAAAGCTCTGAATCAGGAATAGGTGTGAAATTTCATCTGGTGTGTGTTTGGCGTCTGTTGAGATGATCATATGTTTTTTATCATTTTATTTGTTGATGACGTGATGTAGCGTACAAATAGACATCTTGATATCAAACTGTTTATGCACTCCTGGAATCTGGTAGGTTAATATTTTATGATCTGCGGTTCAGTGGTATTTTATGTAGATTTGAATTTTACAGATTTGAAAAAGTGGATATAATAATATTAATAGACTCTCTCTGTACTCAAAAAATCGATCTACTTCTACCTCTGACATGCAAAAGCTATTTGTGGCCGGGGTACGGTTCTTTTCCTTCCTGCAACTTTTGCTTTACTGTGAGAACACACTTCTCTAATTTTACTTGTTTCCACATAAAAGTGACATCTGATGTGTTCGGGATAATCCAGGCTGAACTCTCTTGGTCCAAGAATCACAATAAATGATAAAGATGGGGGTGATTCCTGTGTGTTAGGGTTCTCTCATTTAATAGTTAGAACAATCCTATACGGTGACGCTGTTAGGATCCCCCTTTCACCAAGGGGCTCACGGAAGTTCAACGGATTTGATCCAAGGTGACACAGCTGGTGGGGGTTTGAACCTGGGCCTCCGACTACAGAGCAGCCTCAGGCTCTACAACGAGCCCTGCCCTGTGCTGAGCAAGCCACATGCAACTCAGCTGGCTGTGCAAAGAGGCAAGCCACTGGTCTCCAAGGATTCTGAACACTGGCTAGTTCGTGAAGGTGTGTGTCCTTGGACTGGAGCTATGGCTAGCTCAGCCCACATTCGTCACTCCTAGCAGAGAAGCAAGTGCAATAGCTATTGTTCTGCTTCTGGTAATGAAGCTTCTTCCTAGCCTTTGTTAGAACTTCAACATAGGCAGCACGTTTGACGTGAAACCTTAGTAAATGAGTGTGTTCAGCATGGTCCCAGATCTGAAAAGCAGGTCCCCTAAGGAGTAGTGAGCCACTGACTAGGATGTCTGGCAGTGTAGGGAAACAGCTCTGCTGTGGCGCTATGGACACCCCGCAGGTATTCCAATAGGCCACATAGGACGAGGCTTGAGCCACAGATAATCTGAGTGTTGGCAGAACACCTAGCGATCGTCCCAGGACAGGAGGGCACAAGAAGACCTTGAGGGTGTACTCCAAGGCCGTCTCCCACCCACCCCCCATCTCCTCTGGGAGCCTGTGATGACACAATTGCCTCCTAGGTTTTGATGAGGTATGGAACATTCTGTCCCACTCCCTCGCCTGTAAACCCTCTTAACGGAAGTCTAGAGTGGGCTCCTCGATCACAGAATATCGTACAGCTCGCTCTGCCGTCATCGGGTCCCGCTGGTTTTAGTGGTGTCCTTTCTGGTGTGTGGGACAAGGACCGCAGAGCTGGCGCACCTTCCTTACTTTCGTTATGTAAGTACGCAACTGCCTGACTCGAAGAGCGACTGGCTGGATCTTTGCCAGTCAGATCACTCAGGCTCACCTATGCTCACCTGATGGGATGCTCACGGGGGCCCTGGGCTCCGTGTGCCCCAAGAAAGTCCAGCTGTAGGATTTTATAGGGTTGAAACACTGTCAGTATGGGTTATAAGACAGTCTGCCTCCTTTTACCCTAAACAAAAGTGAGTGTGTATATGTGTGTGTGTGTGTGTGTGTGTGTGTGTGTGTGTGTGTGTGTGTGTGTTGGGAGAGGGTGTCCTTTAGATGAAACAGAAAGAGCTGAGCCTATAAACCAGGTGGGATTTTCATAAACAACTGGGCAACATTGCTGTCAAGATTTTAGATGGGCCTAAATTGTCAGGTTTGACTATTGTGCTTAAACAATGTGAAAGAAAATGTGAATTCTTTATGCGTCGGCCTCCAGGAAATCCCATCTGCTGTGTCAATTCAGGTAAACATCCCTTCTCGACAACCTTTCTCTAGAAAGGGGTTTGAGAAACAGTTTAATGCACTCCAAGCTAAAGTGCTGTGTTATCAGCGGCTGAGCATTTGCAGTGCCTCAGATATCACTAAGAATTGGTCCCAGCTCCCATCGAGTTTAATGGAAGACACAGGGGCTGTCAGCAGGCACGGGTTGTAGGGTGCTTAATAGCAACTTAATATTTCAGTTGTTTTGAAGAGTTTCCTTAGATGGAGATTAATGGACCAGCTTGATAAAGGAGTTCTTTACTTAATCCTTTACCAATTAGAAGCTGATGTGGAGAGACAAGTAATGAAGTATCCTGTGTGATTGGGAGGTACTTGGGAGGAACCACAGGGGTTTCTAGTCTCTAATCAGCCGTGGTCGCTCTAAGGAGCCTTCATGGAACGAAATCTGCCTCGCTTCATCAGTCGGGAATGGAACTTGCGAGATGCGTCTCCAGAAAGAAAGGTTGAGTACGAGAGACACTCCTTCTGCCCTGGTAGCCAAGGTCCTAGTGTAGGTAGCCAAGCCGTGGGACAAGGAGGGGACGCTCATCAAGAGAGAGGGCCAGCCCAGTGTGAGGGAGTGTGTGTGTGCTTTGGAGATGGGCAGAGTTCGTGACATACGTTCAGTGCCCTCAGAGTGGCTGGAAAGACAGTGGACGAGAGGATCGTCCGTCAGTGTCCCAGTTCCATTGATTCTAATGCCAGCATGTCTGTAGAACCTGGTCCCTTCTCTCCCCCCAACCTGACTGTCAGTGCCCTGGCCCAGGCCACCACCCTCTGTTCCCTGGACTACGACAATGGTGGTCCAACAGGTGTCCGTGCTACCTCCTTCTTCCCGTCGATCTAGGTTCTTTGCTCTCAGAGATCTCTGCCTCTGGCTCTCCATGTCCCTCCTCTGCTTAAAAACCGTGGTCCTTTCCCCTCCCCGTCATTCTTCAGAGCAAAGGCAAGGTCCGGTCTCACCCCACCTACCTCCTTAGACTCGGGCCTGTTCGCTAGTGCCGACATGTAGTATATTCCAGCTAGACCAAGCACCCCACTCTTCCCCAAACCTCAGGTCTCTTGGTTCCTCTGCTTGTTCTCCCCAGGCTGCTCTTTCCTTCCTTCCCTGGCAGTTCATTCTGCCTTGGAGGCATTACTCGAAGGCCACTGCTTCTGGGTAACCTTCGCCAGACTCTCCGGGTAGACTTCGACGTTCCTTCTTTGAGTCCCTTCTTACGTGCCTCTGACATTGAACGTACAACATTACATTGTTATTGTTTGTTTATCAGGTCTTTGTGCTTCTTAAAGTGCGAGTTTATTAGGGGAAGGGACCATGTCATCCACATAGTTGCCACCCCAGGGCCAAGCACAGTCATGGCAAGTGACTGAGTGTTTACCAACCATCTTACATACATAATCTCATCTAATCCTCATACCAACCTTCTGAAATAGGTACTATTATTGTTTCCATGGTACAGATTAGGAAACTGAAGCTATGGTAGGTAACTTGCCCCAGTCCACACTCAGTATGTTTTAGAGCTGGGGCTTAAGTTCAGCACAGCCCAACTCCAAAAACTGTGCAACATTGTCTCACCCGCAAATACCAGGCCCAGTAAATGGTCTTGAATGAATCCCTATTACTCCGCATGGAGGACTTTCCATATCACCTAATATGACTCAAAGGAAATTCATTCAAGATGACACGTACAGTCCTACTGAAGAGTTGCACCATCTACTATCACGATGCATTCTCGGGATAGTTTTTAAAGCAAAAGATTCTCTTGTCCCCTGTGCAAGTATCCCAGCAGCTGTTTTCAGGTCCAGGTTGCTTCACTCGTTTATGATCTTCTCCAGGGAAATCCACTCTTAGATGTTTTTACACACACCCCTAAAAAATGATACAATAGCGTTTTGGCGTATGTAACATTCTTGAAAGCCAACTGAATTCTATTAGGCAGTCTGTCATTTGCATGATAACTTGAGTCCCCACATTCAGAGAAAATTACATAACCCAGAGAAATATACCAAGAAAATGAAACTCAAATTCAAAATAATGCCCATGGAGCAGAACATTGGTATTGTGCTGAATTTATGTGATCAATTCTAAGGAAGCCCAAGGATGAAGAGGTGGCAGTCTGATACAAGTCAATAGTCGTATACATGAAGGCTCACGTTATTAGCTTTGGCTTATGTATGCGGTGTAGATATAAATCCATGTATACCACACGTGCAGCTAGAAACAGGATATTTACTCTTTTATTTCCTACTGTCGCCTTGTCTTTACTCAGGACTCGAGCCAAACAGACTCTTCGGCATTCCCCGAATCTCTGAGATAGATATTCTTTTTATTCCTATTGCACAGAGGAATAAACTGAGGTTCAGAGGGGTGAAGTAACTCGCGTTCTCTAACTAAATCCTGTGAATATCCGTGGGGCCATAATTACCTCCAACAAATAAGACTCGACCAGATGATTGTTTTTACACTACGTTCCTCTGATCCCTGGGGTACCCCAGAGGTCGCCCAACCTGACTGTGAGCAAAGCACCGTGGCTTTAATCTTTAAGCATGGGTTTCTTATAAGATTTCACCTGGCAGGGGAGGATTCGTGTGTGTAGGAAAGTTTGAAAACCACTGGTTTACAGCAGGGGTCAGCAAACTTTTTGACGTAAAGGCTCAGATAGTAAATATTTCAGGCTTTTGGGGCCCTGTGTTCTCTGTCACGGCTACTGAACTCGGCCATTGCGGCACAAGAGCACAGGTGATATGTGCATGAATGGGTGTGGTGTGTTCCAATTTGACTTTGTTAACGGATAAGGAAATTTGAATGCCATATCATTTTCATAGCTCATGAAATATTATTCTTCTTTTGACTTTTTCTCAACCATTAAAAAATGTGAAAACCAGTCATCTTAACTCACAGGCAGTACAAGAACAGAGGGAAGGCTAGTTTGGACTGAAGGCCTCAGTTTGCCAAAACCTGGCCTAGATGGTCCCTAAGGGAACTCTCAGTTCTCTTGTTCAGGAACCACAGTAAGCACATGAGATGCCCACTTTCTGAAACCCTGAGAACGCCGTCAGCTACAGGTATCTTCTGGTCTCCTTCTCTGGTCTGTCTGCCCATGGCAGGGCGCATGATGTAGTTTGGACCCAGGCTGCGGGCCCACTGCGAGACACCAGGCTAGAGGTCCCACCTGATAGATCTTGGAGATTTATCTCCGTAGAATATAGTCTGGATCTTCCAACTATTGTCACTGCCTCAGCCCTCAGACTCAGAATTTCCAGGATCCCCAGTGGGGTGGTCACGGAATCTGACTTTTAAGTTAAAACCTTGAGAAAATTAAATGCAGCTTCTCCCGAGAAAAGAGCCTGAGCCCCTTCACGTCAGGGAAACAGAATGAATACTTTGAAAAATATCACAGCCTCTTCCTCGTCACCTGCCTTACTACCCACAAATGATTCGGTGCTGCAGAGACTACAAAGCGCTAGGTAGGGAAATATAGAATTCCGTGAGCGATTCTCATCAGGTCGCGTTTCATTCCTCCCAGCCTACTTTATGAAGAGGAAGTGTCCTTTAAGGAGTCAATAGGACTAAGATACTATTCTAGAAAAGGGCCCACGGTAAGAGGCTGCCTGACAAGAAGGCCCAGGTCTTCAGGCATCCCCCAGACTCTCTGGGATACGCAGCCCACCTCAGCTGTGTTATTCATTGGAGCCAAAGGCGACAACAAAACACTTGATTGCTATCGGCTCTGAATACTTATGGGGACAATGGTCATTTAAGCTAGTCCTCTGAAAGCCCCAAAATAGTTGGGACAAAAGCTATGGTTCTCAATTTTTGAGAGCCTAGAACCTGACCGGAACAGCCTCCTTCCCTCCCCTGCACGATGGAAATAGCAGCACTGGCTCTACCTCCCATCCCCGTTCCACGTCCAGTCTCCCACTGTGGCTTATAGAGAACAGGGCTCGGGCTACTAGACGGAAGCTACAAGACAGCACAGGGCAACTCCTAACTGGCAGAACTCAAAACGATGAAAGCTGCTGAACAGTAGAAACGAATGCCTAAAAGCATCAGACAAAGGCTGTGGCCGTACTTTAGGGATGTAGTAGGTATCTGCACCTGGTGACGGGTGAGACAAGTAGCACTCTAGGCACTTCCAACGGTAAGAGCCGTAGTCCACCTGCACATCAGCCACCAACATGGCAGCTACCTCCACTGACACCTGGAAGCTGGAATCCAGCCCATAATAAGTAATGCGCCTGATGGGCTGTCTGCCCAGAGGGGCACCATTTTGAAATTCACAGAAAGGCACTGTGTAGGCTTACAAGCCCGGAGAACCACTCAGGGTTCGGAAGGTTGCTTCTGAGCAAGGATTCCGTATCAACTAACAGCCTCCGAAGCCCAGTCTTACATACAAAGGTTAAAGTCACGTGTGTCTTGGAACAGCCTCCTGAGGGTGGCAGGCCCAAAGACAGTGCCCAAGGTGAGCACGGCGTCCAGTGGGGACCCTCCTTGGCCCCTTTCTCTGAATCTGCAGGTCGCTCCACAGCTATAAGGAGCAGGACGTCAGAGCCACTCTTTTTTTTTTTTTAAACTCTCGCTTGAAACCGTCTGGGTGTTTCCTCTTGCAACTGGCCTTCAGATATCCAGGGGATCTTAGGCACTCTGGGAGGATCTCAGGAAACCCCAAACAGCCATGATGTGTTTAGAACATTCTAGAGAATAAATCCAAGCCCAGAAACTTTCCAAACTCCTTAAGGATCTCTGAACCTCTCCTCACCTGGTCAGGGGCTTCCAATGATGCCTGCTAGCTGGTGCCTCTGCCAGTCTTTGAGTCACCGCCAGAGCTTTTTAAAAAAAAATTGTCCCAAACTCTATAGCACCATTGCTCAGGTAATAATAACAACAATAGCAATAATAACCAAGATGAAAGCAATAGCTACCTGTATTGACTCCTAGGCAATTTGTAGAAACTTTCTTTTTCTAATCCTTCCAAAAATTCTCCAAAGTAGGTATTATTGTTACTGATTTTAACATGTGAGAAAATTGAGATTCAAAGAGTTTTATTAACTCGTTCAAGAGAGCAAACCCATTAGAAAATCAGGTCTGTCTGGCTCTCAAGCCCTTGCTCTGAGGCTCACGCTGCCACAACTAAAGTCTTCATTTCCATAGAACCTTCCGGAATAATGTTTCTAGCTCTCTGTTTTTTCCTCTTCAAAATCACCTGAGCTTTCCGCTCTGTGAAGGAGCAATGTTTCTGGAGAGCAGATGTTACAGTTATAAGTAACATGGGGCCTGTCACACCGTAGTGTCCTAGGATGTCCCAGTGCCAAGAGCCCTCTGAGGCCACCAGGATCAGCTCGAGGCCCAGAGCATTAGGAACAGAGAAGACCCTGAACATGGCTCTCCTTTCTCCTCCAAGCCCTCCCCAGTCTTCTTTTTGTTCATTCCATCTCATCTGCCCCAACTTTCAGTATTGGAGCTTTTCTAGGACCAGGACTTTGTTTTGTTGACACAGTTTTTATGGACTACTTTACTTCTTAATACTCAAGAAATGGTAAGTCATAGTAAAAATAGAAACAGAGTTTTTGCACAAAGGCAGACCTCGTGAACCACTAGATCCGGAACAAACACCTGAAGTCACTAAGGAGGGCTGCTTTGTTCTGTTTTCATCCAATTGAAAAGTGGAAGCACAGTCGTTGTTGTTGTTGACGACCACACGCGTAGGCAGACGTTCACGTCAGCATGGTCTGTTCACATCTGGGGCTGTCCGGTGTGTGCTGAATCTATGGAATTATAACCTCATGAAAAGAGATTACCATTTTTCTGCCGGGACCACCTCAACTGCAATGGGCATGAATGGTGCTGCTATAATAATTAAATCCCAAATCTTTCATAATCCTCCACTTTCCCTAGAGTAATGTTCAGCATTAGCTATGGATGGAAACGCAAACAAGTCCATGTAGATTCAATAATAAAGCTTAATAGGTCAGGGAAGGGGTGGAATGAAATGAATGCTTAACACCTCCAGAGAGAGCGCATTAGTTTGCCTTCCCGGTGACTTCCTTGATCTGTGTTTGCCGGGACTTGAATCTATGCACCAGATTGTCCTTTATTAACCAGATCCGTACCAGGCTTCTTGCACGGGAGATGTTTAATGTCAATCACCGTACAGATTGGCTGCCTATTTGCAGAGCTGTACATTGGAGGGTCTTTCATTTCCACATTAAGATCTTACAGAGCTGATTGGAGAGTCAAATAAGTGCTGAGTTCCGGTCTCCACGCTCTGGTTCTAACTGAAGGAGGGTAGCCTGAAGACCCTGAGCCCGTTTGTGGATCCAGCTTTGAGACACTGACACGTTTCCCGAGTCACCACGGCTTACCTTCGGGTTGCTTGGCAAACTAAAATGAGAGGAGCAAAATCTCACTAAGGGTTGGCTTGTGATTACTTGCTAACAGTATTAATGCTGTACATTATTTCTGACCGTGGTGATGTTTCTAAACTAATAAATGATACCCTGCATTATTTTGCGTTTTCATAAAGCATTTCACATGCATTAATTCATGTTATGCTCACCACCACCACCGTGTGAAAAAGTTTAATTATCATCCCATGTAACGGATGGGGGACACAGATGAGGCGCAGAGACGGCAAATGACTTACCCAAGGTATCAGAGTTTATGATTCGCCCGCAGTTGAACCCAAACGTCTTGATCCCAGGTCAATATGTTTTGTTTTATTTTGTGGGGCTTTTGTTGTTGCTGTTGATTTTATTTCATATTCTGTCCTTTGTAAGTTACATCCTCTAGGAATACATTATATACTCTCAAGTTCTGGCTGGAGGTGGTCTGGGTTCCATGTTTGCCACCGTGATTTCCGAGCTGTGTGACCATGAACAAGTTCCCTAACCTCCCTAGGCCTCAGTGTTTCCATCTGGAACGTGGGACTAATCATTATCATTACTATGGGAACTTCCTTCGTAAGGTCCAAATCACAAATTACATGCTGCTGGTCAAATACTCAGCACCTTCCCTGACACAGAAATGGATCCTCTAAAGGGTAAGAATCATTTATCATTTATTTTGCCGAACACTTAGGTGTAAATTAACACTGTATTCACACACACACATACACACGTACACACACAGAAAATGAAGCCCAGCATAGGTTGTTTTTAAATGTTTGCGTTCTAAGCTTGTGAGAATGATACTGTCTTCAGGTAGCACAATGTGCTGTAAAGAATTATTTGTTCAGAGTTATAAACCCGCAGCTGCAAAAGCAATGCCAAGATACATTTTGTCTCCTCTAAGATCTTCCAAACATCCATTAGTCTCTTGAAGGACAGTCATAAATCCTGCACATTTCATTTATCTGAAACCAACTCTAACAACTGTCCTTCCCACCAATCATCCTTTATATCCGTCTTCGGGTTTCAGACCTCAGTGAACACATCCTGGTCTTATGTGGCTGAGCGTGAAAGTGGAGGAGCTGGGCTCTCTTTGGAGAGTTTCTGGAACCCACTCTGACCTGAATCTCTTTCTAACATTTGGACATAACCTCTGACATAACACGCTCCCCTATTTATCAAATTAGAAGCTGCCTTTCACTTTCCAGCTTCCCTTCTGGAAATAACACGTAGGTGGGAATCAGGAGGTGGGAGTTTTAGGACGGGCTCTAGCACTAAGTAGCTGTGTGACCTTGAGCAAAGCACTTGGCCTCTCGGAACCCTTCTTTGCTTGTCTGCAAAATGAGGCTGGTGGACTGTACCGTTTCTGGGAAGACGCTGTGCAGAAGGCAGAGGTAGATAAGGTACCGCGCCTGTGCACGTGGGAACTGGGGGCGGTGCTCGGGGGACAGCTGGAGCTGGCATCAGCCGGAGCTGGGGTGGGGAGAGGGAAGAGGGATTCTTCCTCAAAAGCTTTTGTGGCGGAGGTGGGATCTGACTGAGCCGTGGAGGAAAAAATAGGACTTCCAGAGTTGAAGAAGGGACTTCTAGCCTGGGAGCTGAGCCTGACGCAGAGTCTGGAAGCAAGAAAGAGCAAAGCGTGCTCAGAAACTAGTAATCAGTCCAGAGAGGCTGGGGATGAGGTCTAAACCTGCGTTTAAGAAATAAAAAATATTAACACCAGTTGGTCTTTGAAAGGAGTGTAACTGGAATTTAAGGTAATAAGTCACTCTTCCTGCAGTAGCTCAGACTTGGAGCTGGAGAGCGGGTGGCACTGGAATTAATATCCCCATAGAAACAGAAGGCTCTGTGTGCTCGATAAACAATTTTGAAAGTGCTATAGTTCATCACCCAAATTCAGACCACTCGTATTTTTCAGGTACCTTGCCTTAGGAGAGAAAGATTTCTTATCCACATCATGGGCTTACGTCTCTGGGATCAAATTTTACGGGAAGAGATGGGTCATATATCAAAAGGTTAATGACTAGCCATTTCTCGCCCAGCTATTTTGTGGCCACGGAGCTGCCACTGTGCAGGGGACACGGAAAGGCAGTGGAGATTCACCGGGCCATTTGCCTCTGCCATCGGAGAGCCCCCGCAGACTTTGACGACAGCCTCTAGAGCCGGGGGCCGCCGTCATGCCCCTATTCTTTCATGGGAGACTTCGAGCATCTTTTCCTGTAGAGATCCACCGGCACGTTCCACCTCCACAGTGACTGATCTGTACATTTATTACACTTTCAGTAGTAAAAATATATAGACTCCAGTCATCTCTGGAGATGCTGAAATAGTGCTTTTTTCCCCCCTTGATTTAGGGGAAGGTAGAGAGGCAGGATGTGTGCAGAGTCTGACAGAAATATACGAGCTCAAATATCTAATTAGCTGAAAGAATCTTGGTTCCCTCTGCACCTTTGACAGAATTGCAGCTGTCAGACTGGAGCTCCAATATTTTATCCTCGTCGCAAGATGTATCTGAGGATGATTTAGAAAAGACGCTTTTTAACGTCAATGCCACTCGGCTTTTTTTGTAGGATGCTTGAAGACGACCTTAAGCTGAGCAGCGATGAAGATGACCTTGAACCCGTGAAGACCTTGACCACTCAGTGCACTGCCACTGAGCTCTACCAGGTAGGACCAGTTTAGGGCTCGGTTTGGGACCCACGGGGAGGGAGCTAGAGGACCTGGAATGGTTTTGCCCTCCAGAAGCCTACCCGCTTCATCTGTGAACTTTGGAGAGAGGGAGAGAAGCAAGGGCAGGCATAGTGCCCTGGAACAGGTCGAATCAGCTCACACTTTCACATCTTTCCCTCTCCTGGACTAAGTGTGGTCTCGAGTGCGGTGTAACTTTCCTGTAGTGACTCCACCACGAGGCCTAGCGCCCACACTCATTCATTCGTTCCTTAGGGTATAAACATGACTGCTCCGTTCACCTTTCCCAGGGGCGCCACTTCAGGACACAGCTGACCGTCAGTGCCCAGTAGCTTGCGGCTCGCATGAACCTTCAGGCAAAAGGCATTTGGCAAAAACTTGCTGCTGCCTTGTTTTCTTCCATTCTGCATCACAAATATTTACAGTACTTACCGCCAAATTAGATGGCAAGAATGTGTGTTTTCAGCATTTCCAATGAGCCTGCACCTCTTGATTTGAAAAAGCTAGGTATCATGTATGAATCGTGAGAATGGCAGTGTAGTGCGTGATATCAGTGATGCTGATGTGTTTTCTCTGGGACAGAAAACTGTCTCGCGTGTGGGGTCCTCCTGGGTGTGCTGAGAGCCTCAAATAAGGAACACAGAAGGATCGCCTTTTTTTAAAGCCAATACCTGACCATGTTCTTTCTACCGTGAAATCTAAGTTATAAAACTGAAACCAGGGTGTTTCAAGGAATGCTCATGCACTAGTGTTTCAAGATAGTTAACAAATCCAGAATTCCATATTCACTAAATATTTTCTGAGGCGCCTGCAGAGAAAAAAGCTTAGGGAAGACTCTTCAAGGCTTATCTACTCCATTTTCATCTACAGTTTTTGACCGCACGAGAACTCCTACCATTCCGCGTAATTTTAAAATTGAGTACTTCTTAATGTTATGTAGCCAAAACTTCCCTCTCCCTTACTTTCTCCGCTTTATCCTGCTTGCATTTTGGATAATATGTAAAAACTGCATCTTTGCAGCTTTGGTGCTTTATCAAGAACAAACACAGTCGTCTCCCGGGGGCTTGTGGTACGTTTACTGAATGCAAGCAATCCCTTTCCTACCTGGGTCATGGACTCCAGAGCAAATGTAAAATGCACACTTAAATTCCCGTGTCTGCCATTCCTGCTTTCTGCATTTAATATGCCAGTGACAAGAACATTATAACGGGGCTTCCCTGGTGGCGCAGTGGTTGAGAGTCCGCCTGCCGATGCAGGGGACGCGGGTTCGTGCCCCGGTCCGGGAAGATCCCACATGCCGCGGAGCGGCTGGGCCCGTGAGCCATGGCCGCTGAGCCTGCGCGTCCGGAGCCTGTGCTCCGCAGCGGGAGAGGCCACAACAGTGAGGCCCGCGTACCGCAAAAAAAAAAAAAAAAAAAAACAAAAGATCATTATAATGGTAAATAACCCCTCCCCCCCAGTCCTAGGTCATTGATTTTGACAGATGCAAGATGACATTTTAATGAGAATGCTTCAAGCAAGTCATCAACAGTAAGTGAAGGTAGAGTTTGCATGTTGGCGTCTTCTCTATGTGATTACACAAGTGCAGTCTCCTTTTTTGGCTTCTCGAGTTGTTATTTTCTGTCTTTACCTGAAGAAGTGGCATCGGGTCAGCTGGCCTGAATCATCTGGGGTTTTAGGATGTATGCGGTGACCGTGTCAATGCCGAGGCCCTCGGGTAATCCCGGTTGGTGAGTGGGAAGCTCTCTGTGGCCCGCGGCCCTTAGCCTGCCACGCCTTCCCCACAGAGCTTCTCATTTGAAGGAGAGGTTGAACTGGGATATCTGAGGTAAGGCCAAATGACAGCTTACTTCCCCCTAGCTGGGTCCAGGAAGCAAGAAGCGGGAGCAAGGTTATAAACATGAGCCCTCGAGTTCCAGGACTAGTTACAAAGCCCGAAGCCTAAAGGCCGGGAGAGGATGCTTTTGCAGTAGCACAGGCCACGGTGACAGCAAGTTTTGGTGAGTCCTGGCTTTCTGAAGCCCAGTATTCTTTTTCCAATATGTGTGGATTGACACCATTTTCCTTTTTTGGTCGTGGTGGTAAAATCCACATAACATAAAATTCACCCCCTTTTAAAGTCTACAATTCAGTGGCATCTAGTCCATTCACAAGGTTGTGGATCCAACACCAGTTCCAGAATATTTTCGTCACCCCAAAAGGAAATCGTACATTAAGCAGTTACTCCCCAGCCCTCGACAACCACTCATTTCCGTGGATCTGCCTATTTCGTTTGAATGAAATCGTACAATATTGTGACCTTGTGTGTCTGGCTTCTTTCACTTACAGCATCGTGTTTTCTAGGTGCGTCCATGTTGTAGCCTGGATCAGTGCTCCATTCCTTTTTTATGGCTAAATACTATTCTGTCATATGGATATATACTGCCTTTTGTTCATCCGTTCGTCAGTTGATGGACATTTGGGTCCACCTGTTGGCTTTGCAGATAGAGTTCCCATGAGCCTTTGTGTATACAGTATATATTTTTGTTGAACACCTGTTTTCAGTTCTTTTGAATTGAATCTTTTAATTTTTTGCAGTTCTTTTGATTCTTCCCCCTAGAAGTGGAATTGTTGAGTCCTATGGTAATTTAGGTTTAACTTATTGGGGAACCACCAAAATCTTTTTCTTTTCAGGTGAGATAACATGGTGCCGCATGGGACCATCACATCTCCGGCCACATCTATTTGTGGCAGGATGATTGGAGGGAAAAGCATCCGAACAAATGCATTGGTACAATAAATGATGTGTCCAAGGGACCAGACCACACCATTGGTTTGAGCCGTCATTATACTTAGAGACGTTCTCAGAACCTGGTAGCTACATTCAGGCACGTGTGGTTCAATAAAAAAGCCATTAGCTTTCTGGAGACATCCTCAGATCATCTCATGCATAATCATTGCACCCAAATTGCCCAGATTTGGTGAGTACACACCAATCTTTTCCCCAAAGCTCTTAAGACCTAATGCTATGGTTTACAACATAAAGCATCCCAAGAGAATCATTGCAAATGCACGTATGAAAATGAAACACGGGGTGGAGATGTGTCAGTTTCTAATTTGACATTTCAGTCCCAAGTCTCTCGTCATCAGAACACTCTCCCCTCTCCCTGCCCCACCACGAGCACCCCCGACGGCAGTACTGGCCGTGCTGAGCGGGTCCTGTGCACAGACACCGATAGAACAATTAGGATGTGTTTAAATGCTAAGTATTATTCCTGCAAACGGGAAAATACAGCAGGAAGCCTGAAGGGGAGAAGCGTAATATACAAATTAAAGATGCCAAATTGTCGGCCACAGAGACTCGGGGATGTAAAATATATTTTTAACAAGATATTTTACCTTCTGGTGATTCTTTAAGTCAGAGATGCTCAATCACATACGCCCATAGTTTCAGTGGAAGAGCCATGGTGATGGTACCCTGAAAATATCTGTTGAAAGTTTGCGTGCTCTCTCCACATTCCCCATCGCATTTTGCTCCCTCGGTTGGGACTATTTGGGAAGCAGCTGCGTCCATGTGGCTTGGACATCAGTCGTGTGGCGCCGTGGAGGAGAGTGAGCGAGAGAGCACAGGCGTGTGGTCGAATGGGTTTGAATCCTGGCTCTGTCACTTGCTGGTTGACCTTGGGCTCAAGACCTAAGTATCTGTAACACGGAGGTTAACAGAGGTAGCACTACTTCACTGGGTCATAGTGAGGATTCGGTGATTGAGTGAGTGAACACAGGCCAAATCATTTGACACTACGGTTGGCACGTAGTAAGTACTCACTACTTTACATCATCACCGTCATCAGATCATCATCATCGTTACTACTGTAGTGACGATCTAAAAAGCCTCATATTTGAGAGACTAGATCCATTACTTTCCCTTTTCTTGTAAGGAATGGGATGTTAAAGGGAGCTGCTGAATTAGCTACTTGGTAAACAGCCAGTATGTGGCCAACTTGAATGAAAAGATTCTGTCTTGTCCTAACGTGTATTAGCTGTGTGCACCTAGCCATGAGGAACTGTAAGTGTGGTCGTTGAGTGCATATGGCTTTTGCAAACGTATGGTCACCAAAGGGGATGGGGAGGGATAAATTAGGAGTTTGGGATTAGCAGATACACACTACTATGTATAAAACAGATAAACAACAAGGGCCTACTGTATAACACAGGGAACTCTACTCAATATCTTGTAATAACCTATCATGGAAAAGAATCTAGAAAACAATATATGTAAGTATAATTGAATCACTTTGCTGTACACCTGAAACTAATACAAACTGTAAATTAACTATACTTCAGATTTTTTAAATGGTTTAAAAAGAGCATGGTTTTTGGACTAGAAAAGCCTGGACTTCAATCCCAGCTCTGTCACGTAATAGTTGCATGACATCGGGCAAGTCACCTAACATCTCAAAGTCTCAGATCTCTCACCACTACACTAGAATAAAGTGCTGTCGCCTAACGCATTGGAGTACTGTGAGGACGAGATGAAGATCGTGTAGAAGAAAATGCTTGGAAAGCCACAAACGCTACGCAGATCGGAGGTTGTTCTTCCTTATGGCCCTTTTAAACATTAACTGGAAGCCCCCTCTTTGGGGTCCATTGGTAAATAGATCTTGCCCTTCATTTTGGCCTTGGTGCCCAGAGGGATCTGCTAGGAACTGGGTTGAATGTCCTAACTGCACCCGAAAGACATCCATTGGGTATGAATGACGTTTCCTCCCCTCTGAGCTCTGACAAGTTTTAACCTAGACATCCCAGGAAGAAAGGCCAGGTTGCCAATGACACTGCACCAAGTCCTCCAGGAAAATTATGTGTCTCTGAAAAAGAGTTTTTCTTCAAAGGACTGACGTGGGTGGAGAGCTGAGTCATACCTTCGGATCGCAGTTCTTATTTCTCTTTCTGAGTTCTCACTGTGCCCTGGAGAAAGGCTATAACGGTCTGCTGTGACACTCTACTCTCACCTTGGTTCTCTCTCAGGAACTTCCCCTGAATGGAAAATAAATAATTACTTAAAGTTGACATCGGACATTGGAATGTTCCAGAACAGTGTTTGAATTGGATGCAGTGTTTTGAACTTAGTCTGCGTGAACATACGAGTTGCAGTACGTTCTGTTTTGTTTTTGAAGTCAGCTCTCAATAACAGGGTTGGATGTACAGCAGAGTGATTCAGTTATACACACACACACACACACACACACACACACACACACACACACACACATTCTTTTTTGTTAATGAACTATATTTCAATAAAAATTTAAAACAATAGCATGGTTGGGATATGGGGGTCTCCGTGATGTCCATTAGCCAGCTGATTGCGTTTTCCTTCTCAGCTGCCACTCTTGGCATCATAAATATGAAACCCAACCCTGGCCTTCTCCATACAACAGTTATTGAATTGCCATTTTCAACCCAGTCATGCACGGCAGGCAGCGATGCTGTGACGAGTCCCCTGGGGTCTGGCCTGAGCACAGCACGATCCAGTAGGACGGGCTTCCTGCATGTGCCTCGGCGTGGGGTTCTCTGCACACCCTCGCCCCTCATACCACTGAACCTGCAGTTTTCCTTTTGGTGCATTTTTCTTCTTATGTTTCTCGGGATTAAAAGAACTCCTGAAAATGAGGGGTTAAACCTGGAATCAATTTTCATTTACAGCTGAGAAGCAGTTATTGATGCTGTGTTTGCAGTTCAGTGAAAGATCTAAAGATATAGACCTGGTGCTTCTCTTTCAATATGAGTAGCCTAATCCGTCACAAATGTTTTTTTAACAACAAAATTGTATTGACAGGTTTATTAAAATTGTCATCTTTGAAGTTTTAACCTATCCACAATTTGACCTATTCCAAAGGCTTCTAGAATGTGTGGTGGCCCAACTCCAGAGCCCCCTCCAGTACACATTCATAGAGCCAGGTAAACATCTCCTTGATGTTTCCTTGCATGTTATCCTGATGTTTGATTTACGCAGCTTGAAGCATGTAATGTCTCTTATACCCTGGCAGCAGGACGGTCTGTGATGCCTGGGTTTTGAAGCTGGGTTAGATCCGGACACGGCTCTCCCGTGCCCTAATCATCTCGGACTGGTGTTAGCAGCATCAGACTTTAGCATTATAAAGCCCATAAAAGAAATAGGTATTGTTAGAAATGGCCTTTAGGGAATTCTAATAGTAATACCATCTTATGATTAATGTGAATGAAACTGAAACCTTAGGTGACTTCATTTAGCCCAGTTAGAAATTCCAAAAACGGGCACTATGGCTGGAAATGCTCAGTTAGTGACCAGGCTCAGCTAAAGGACTCTATAGATAGAGCTTGGAGTGGTGTGTGGGTGCTTTAAAAACAGAGCTGGACAATTTCAGTTTGCTTTGAGCACAAAGACATTCTAATGAGTTGTGTCTGGACGTATTATCGTAAGTAGCTCCGATGTACCCAATTTTATTTAACCAATCTCCTTTCTTTTTCTGCCAAGGGATTGCCCTTAGAAATGTGGTACTTAATTCAAAGCATGTTACTGGGGACGTGTGGACTTTTCTTTTTTTTTTGGACTTTTCAACTAGATGCTAGTAGCAGAGCTGCACCTCAAGCCTGTGAACATTTACAGAAAAATATTGTCTTCGAGCTTTTAATCCAGGTTCTTGATTTGGGTTTTATACTTGATTCATTTTTGTTTATTTGTTTTTGTTCTTATTGTGGGACCAGCTCACTGGCTAGGTTGTTCTCTGATAATTGCATATGAAATGAATTACATGGTAGCAGAAAATCTGAACATGCTGGCAGCTTTGGGATGTGTTCCTTGTACTTGGGATGCATACTGAACTTTCCAAACCTAGTGGCTAAGTGAAATTCAAGCCCACTTTTCTGTTTAAAGTTTGCTAATGAAAAGGGGGGCAATACAGTTTACTGCTGCTCTCGGCTGGCCCCTGATGCGCTACAGTGAATTCATTCGTTGTGACAACAGATACTCTTCCCTGCTATAATGCTTCCTATATTTTAGCCACAGTTCTTCTCTCATCGCGCTGAACAAGTTGTTACCTCCCCAAGGTTTCTCTACATTTCCATTTACTTTGTTATCAGCAGAAAGGCTGGGGAAGGCCTCTTCCGTAATGATATCAATATAGCACCCACGGCAAGAGAGGTCAGCCCGTCAGGGCTGTAGAAACAACAGATGGATTAGGATGAAACCGGGTGCGAAATAACTTTGATAGAGTCTTTTAATGTAAACAGTTTATCTGCCATTGCCTTTCATTGAAATGCCCCACAAAATGTGATGGCGTTTGGGCTGTGAAGGCTGCAGAAGGTAGCAGAATAAAATCCATACGGATATTTTAATTTATTCATTAAAGACAGGAAAGTAAATAGGATAACATATAAGGTTAATAGAATAACATTGGCCTTCAGAGTCCCAAGATTGTGTTTTCCATTTGACTGTATTAGCATAGAGACTAGATTAATAAGAAATTGCTTAGGGCTTGTATGATGTGATTTTTAATATGCTCCAGGCAAGTCTATGACTGTTTAGAAACCTGCTTGCTGAATTTTTTCATTGTAATTAGGTCTTCTTTTAGTGCCAAATATTTTGACTCGTAATCTCCGTAGATTGCCTTCTTATTGTAATCTTCATAGAATGCTTTGAGCACACAGGTGCAGAGGAGCACAGCGTTCGCACGCGTGTCATGTCCGTCACTGCTGATGACCGGATACTGACGAACAACCACTACCACTTAGGAGGTGTCCATCTATGAGCATTTCCATCGCAAACCCAATGGCTGTTTTGCTTAGCGTAACACTTTCTCACCATGGCCTTAAATCACACGTTGGCGAGGATGTGCTGCTTGCCCCAAGGTCCAAGTGGAAACAAAAATGTGTACAATTTGTCCTTTCAGAAACGATAACTCTCCAGTAGGACAGGGATGACCACAGCCTTTTGTCTACAGAGAGCACACGGCACATATCCGGCGCTGTGCAGAGGGTGGTAGGGGGAGTAGCAGCCACCTGTGGGAAGCTGAGAATCATTAAGTCAATTGGAATCAAAGTGCTGGAAAGAACAGGTATCACCGTGTTACCCTTGTCGCTACCTCTGGGCTGCAGGAAATGGCTGGACAGCATCGTTCCTCTCGCCACTCCCATCCCCACTCTGTCTTTGGTCCAAGCTTGCTCTTTTCCTTAAGCCCCTTCATTGCCCCAGTTTGGGTCCCAAATCCATGGCTGCAGCCTGGAGGTTCTGTCTTAGTCGTCAGCTAACAACCCCCAGGCAGTGTACCACGTGTACCTAAGTTTATTGGAGGTGTCCACGTTTTGAGTTCAATCAGGGTTCTAGCATCTGTTAGAGCAGTACGAATGTCTCCAGTAATAAAACTCTTTGCCAAACTGAAAATGTAAGATTTTGAAATTTAGATGCTGGCTTGGAAAAATGTTCTGGGGCTTTGGTTTAGGGCCTAGGAATGCTTGATTCTGTTCCCCAAATGTCTGCCATCTGCTGGAAAATCTATCAGGTAGGCTGCAAACGCCCAAGGATCTTGTCAGGAATGGAAAGCAGAATCTGTCTTCTTAAGCAGATGTATTTACTTATTTCTATTGATTTAGCAAGAGCAAAGAGCAGAAGCATTGTAAGCACACAGAACAGGTATCCAAATTTGAGATTAGCTAGCGATCCTAGGTTAAAGATTCGAAATTCAAGTGGGTGGGCAGATAAAAGCAGCAGACCTTTCCAAAACGTACGGCAGGGCGTAACGCACGTATCATGAAGTATCTCATAGGATCTTCGGAACATTAGATCTAAACATTTATAAACTTGCTAATAGATCTTATTTCTTGCTAATGGAGGTTGACTCCACAATGGGGGTTCCATATTTATCCCTGAATCGTATATGTATATATATATATATTGTGTGTGTGTGTGTGTGTGTGTGTGTGTGTGTGTGTGTGTATATATATATATGTATGCTGAAATACTTGTGTGTGTATGAAAACATAGACTACCAGACCTTAAAATGACCACAGAGAGTCTTTACTCCAGCTGCCTAATTTTGCCAACAAGGGCACTGGGGCACAGAGAAGTCAGTTGTATTGTGAAATAACAGAGAATATACACATTGGTCTCTGGCCCTGGTTCCCAGCACAGAGCTCCTAAATCCCTCATAATTTCCTCAGTAATAAAAGCAGTAGGCGCATCTTTTGTTCTAGTATTTGGTCTTTGACCCTGGTTCCTGACCCAGGGTCCTAAATCCCCTGGAATTTCCCGGGTGATAGGAGTGTCTTTTGTTCTAATGAGGTGACTCTTGGTGGGCTCCTGGATGCGGGCCGGCTGGTCACCAGAAAGACCAAGCCACGAGTGGAAGCTTGGCATGCCCAAGCCCACCCTCCCATCTTTACGGAGCATGTATGGGGTTCGTGGAGCTTCCAGGGTGGCTATTGGAACCTCTGATGTATAAGCCGATTGATCAGAAGCACAGGTGACAACTTGGGCTTGAGACTGGCATCTGAAGTGGGCGGAGGCAGTCCTGTGGGACTGAGCCCTTAACCAGTGGGATGTGATGCTCTCTCCAGGTAGACAGTGTCAGAATTGAGTTAAATGGCCGGGCACCTAGCTGGCGTTGCAGAGATTTGCTTGGTGTGGGAAGACCCCACACACATCTGGCGTCAGAGTGTTGTGAGTGTAGTCATAGTGTGAGAATAAAGGAGAAACGAGGGTGGAAGGATTACTGGGTTTTCTAATACAGATTGATGATAAAAATGGATGTAGCGTCCTTGGCCAGAGTATAATATGCTCTAAAGGGACGGAAAGCCTGAACACACTAGTCTGCTATTACTGAAGGTACGTCATCAGTATTCACTCCCATGTAGGTTTTGGCATACTTAGATTATTGGGTACCTACTAGGCACTAAGAATACTCTTCCCGTTTTCCTCGTTACACACAGTAGAGAGAGAGCCTCCATTAGGTCTTTATCATCTCCCAGCAAAGGACACGTGTCATTTTGCGAGGGGTGCCTCCCAGTACCAGAGGCAAGAAGGCTCGGATTGGCTGGGGGAAAGAAAATTGAATTTTCAAATCCACAAGCCCCAGGGGAACAGAATAACTGAGTGCCACTTACCTTGGCCCTTCCAATGGGCAGAATAAATAAGCCAGTGCTGAGCTGCTCTGCCTCGTGTCTCCGTATTTACTCCACTTAGAGAATGATTAGTGTCGACAGATGAGTCTTAGGAGTGAAACGTGCTTCTTCACCAAAGACAGTTCATTTTCATTAAGTTACAATATATCAAAACCTTGGTTATAAACAAAATCACCAGTTGACAAATGCATCTTGCTAAAGGGTTTTGTATCCAGCAAAAGAGTCAGCCTAGAGGGAGCAAGCCTTAATGGAATGCAGGCACTACTGAGTCCTGTTATCGCATCATCTCGGGGCCAGACACGCAGAAAACTCCTACACATGCGGGGACAAGTAGGACCCGCTATGAGGCCTGTATTCAACTGGCCTTGGTAGGGTCTTGAGCGGCAGGTTGGGTGAAGTTGATCAGGAATTCGATGAGCCTGGGGAAGCTATGGGGGATTCATGATCAAAGGGAGCATAAAATGGGGTAACGCTAGAGAGACCAGCGGCCCAAAGGAGAGGCAGTGGCTGTGGTCCCAGTGAGAAGTAGTAAGTCTCCAGCAAGACCATAGCTGCAGGAAGGGTGAGGAGGGGGCACAGCCTTCTGCCGGAAAGCACGATGGAAATGTACCGTCTGGACCGCTCCGTACTCCCTCCTCGTTGGGGCGTGAATTCGAGCCTCGTGGGCAGTTGCAGGACGGATCCAGATGCACACGGTCCTGGAGCCCAGCTTTTCCTCCAGAGGCCTCTTCTCTTCTCTTCACAGAGCTGGGGACCCGCCGGCGCTCCCTCATCCCCGGAGCAGTGCTCAGGCCTCTCAGACTCTACAGTCAGCCCCGATTCTTTTACCCAGCCCACGTTTATTAAGTGACTCTCAGGTGCCGGACACCTGGAACAAATTTCCTCCAGTCTCTGCCCGTCAAAATTTTAATCCTGCCCCCATGGTGTCTAGCACACGCCTACATCACGTATGCATCGAAAACAATGAATTAAATTAAAATCGGAGAAGCCCAATACTCTAAAGCTAGGGAAGGTGTTTTTGCTTCTTTCAGGTTCAAGATTCAAATACAGGATGTTTCCATGTTCCCTCCTGGGCACTCATCCACCAGAGGGTTAAACATAGTGGGAAGTGTCTTCCTAGAGATTGTCAGAAATTCAGGCAGGCATCCAGGTGTTGCAAAATGCTGAGTGACATTTTCTCCTGTTAAGCTGCAATCCTGGGTGTGCGTGCGTGCTGCCAGCCGATACCTCAGCCCGTAGGATAGAATGTAAGCCTCTTGATGTTTTCCTCATTCCAGTGCAATCTATTTAAATGCTGTAATTAAGCAATTCATTTTTATATTTGTGCAAGTGCTCTCAGGATACGTCTCTTTAATTGACTTAACCCATTCTGTAGGTATTGATTTTCGACCATCTGAATACCCTAATGACGAGTTCATTTGTTAATAGAGGAGTTTCTCTCCTGAACTTAGCAATCAATGCAGTTTACCAGTACCTGCCACTAAATGAAGGTATGGCTGTGTCTCGCAGAGTTGCCCCATGAAAAATTAAAGGTAAAACATAGAAATACAAAAACCAGTGCAATCGATTGCTCTTCTGTCTTCTTTCCATAATGCGTAGTATCCAGTTATTTGAAACTATCTGAATGATTGACTTTTCACTTTTTATCAAGAAATGTATTGTATACATGCAGTTTGGGTGTGTCTGCTAGTAGAATGCCAGGAAAAAACATATCAACAGGAAATGTAAAAGGCATGCAAAACAGTGGTAACAGAATCGCATTTTATGCTTGACCGACAGTATGATTATTGATTACGGAGGAAAGCAGTGCCTGACTACGTGGCCTTGTAAAATGGGTCCATGGCTCCAGTCTCTCTAGGCCTCCTAAGTGCTCACTTTGATGGTCTCAGCAGACCAACAGACCAACATATTGCACTGAGTTTGTTTTCTGTCAGTCTCAGGGGGGTGTAGCGTCGTAAGTCTGGATATAAATGTTCAGGGCATGCGTCTTAAAAGCCCCCAAATGTTCTCCAAATATTTTTATGAATATAGTATACTTGTCTATTGGACTAAAGTAACAGTTCATGATATGTAATCACTGGGGCAGAATCCCCTTACCGAAGAATTTTGTAGAAGTTCAGTCAGTATATAGAATGTGACTAGCAAGTTTCCACTTTATCATCTGTAGCATTTTCTCCCTAAAGAAATAGGATGTTCTGTCTGCCCTGGAGGATGGGGCTCGATAGAGAGCCACTCTCCTCCCTTCCTTCCTTCCTCCCTTCCTTCCTTCCTTCTTTCTGTTTTTTCACGGTAACTACATTTGATGGTTCATGGAATTCACTGTGGCCCTCGAGTCACTTCAGCTTTGGCGCAGCCGTGTAACAGAAAGACAAGGGCCTTCTTCCTTTTAGGAAGCTAGATTTAATGAGTGAGCAACTCCAAGCGTGTCCTTAGCCACATCATCCCTCCCGAGGAAATAAACTCGCTGCTTAGCAGGATACCAGGAAGAATACAATGCTGGTAATGAGACAGGAATTGGCTCGTAAACAGCCCTTGGAACGAGATGAGCGTCTTCTCCCTGGGACTATAATTTCTCAAGCTGCCATATCGTGGAGGAGGTTCACTGAGGGTAAGCATCCTCAGGGCTTCCCAACCTCAGGGGCAAATGTTAATGAAGAAGCAAAGAGCCCTGCGGATGGAGTGGGTGTGAGAGGAGGGATGGCTGATGAAGAAGTCTCTGCGAAAAGAACGATGCTTCCTAGGCTTCCCTGCAGGAAGAGAGAGTGTGAGGGGCAGTAGCGTGCGCACTCGGGTGTCCTGACCTCTCTACCACCAACACCAATCCCAAGAAGGTTCAGGGCAGAGGCCTGTGTGAGAGGCCCTGCCCGGGCTAGGCCTGGCAGGATCTAAACACATCAGAGTCTTCATCGAGTAGGACTTTACAGACAGAAGCATTCTGTTCACCCCAGAACTGCTTCTGATATGGAGAGAGGAACTGAATGGCTTCTGTAATCCTCGTTGGAATAACTGCATAGATTTGATACTACAGCCTGGCCACTGGTCAGAAAACCCATCAACTCTCTGGCTATAAAAATGTATAAATGCACCATAAGTCCTGGTTACCAAAGGGGAAAAGGGGTGGGGGAGGGATAAATTAGGAGTTTGGGATTAACAGGTACACACTACTATATATAAAACAGGTAACCAACAAGGACCTACTGTATAGCACAGGGAACTATATTCAATATCCCATAATAAACGATAATGGAAATTTTTGAAAATAATATGTATCTGAACCACTTTGCTGTACACCTCAAGCTAACACAACATTCTAAATCAACTGTAGTCCAGTAAAAATAAAAATGTACGTGCTGACGCCTACGCGGAATGCGGTCGCATTCAAGATGCACTTTTTTGCTTAGCGTGCTGCGGTTTCTAGAGCACTGTCATCGATGTTGGCTACTCACAACCACCCTTGATGTAGACAGAGCAGGAATGATGGTCTTCATTTTTAAAATGAGGAAACTGAGGCTCACAGGCGTTGGCCGCATCGCTAACGTCATGATGATACGAAATGGCGAAGCTGGTAGCAGAACCCAGGTCTGTGGATTTCTAGCACAGCACTCTTTCCACCTGTGGCCCATTGCATCTTGTTGCACCCTATTGGAGTATGTTTTTTAACATCTTAATTTATTTTATCATCCTATCTTTTTAAATATTTATTTATTTTTGGCTGCGTTGCGTCTTCGTTGCATGGGCTTCTCATCGCAGTGGCTTCTCTTGTTGCAGAGCACCAGCTCTAGGCATGTGGGCTTCAGTAGTTGTGGCTCACTGGCTCTAGAGCGTAGGCTCAGTAGTCGTGGCGCACGGGCTTAGCTGCTCCGCGGCATGTGGGATCTTCCCGGACCAGGGCTCGAACCCGTGTCCCCTGCATCGGCAGGTGGATTCTTAACCACTGCGCCACCAGGGAAGTCCCTTTATCCTCCTATCTTATGTTGGAACTTCCTTGATGGCAAGATAAGTATCGTGTTAGGGAAACGTGGCACGAAATAAGTAGAATATAGGTTTTCAAAAGCATATAGACGTTACAAATTAAAGCAGCATAAGTGTTAACTATCTAGCCTCCATTTTCCAATCAGTTTAAATTACTTTAATGTATGTTTCTAAACTCAAAATCAGCTGTAATCCCAATATGTAACCCTCTTAATGCTTGGTGGATCACACTGTATCATTTCATTTTGAGTTCCCTCCTTTTGCAGGGTATAGCACATTCTTGAACATGTATCTGGAACTTGTATAAAAGGAAAAGAGGAATTTTCTCCTTGTATATTTTCTAGACTAGTTCTTTTACCTTAAAGCCATATATATTTTGCATGCAAATAATTCACTTAACTTTTCTTCAAAGTCTCTTAATAATTCCTTATAGCGTGCTTAAAACAAAGTCAGGGCTTCCCTGGTGGCGCAGTGGTTGCGAGTCCGCCTGCCGATGCAGGGGACACGGGTTCGTGCCCCGGTCCGGGAAGATCCCACATGCCGCGGAGCGGCTGGGCCCGTGAGCCATGGCCGCTGAGCCTGCGCGTCCGGAGCCTGTGCTCCGCAACGGGAGAGGCCACAACAGTGAGAGGCCCGCGTACCGCAAAAAAAAAAAAAAAAAAAAAAAAAAAAAGTCAAATTACAGTGAAAGTGGAGATCGCAAATGGTGAGCCGTTTCTCATGCCTGGCGGACACCCCCTGCAACCATTTCATTTGGAGGTGAGCGCACAGGAGGGTGACATGAGAGCATCTCACTAAAGCTCTGGGGACTCTGGAATGATCCTGGGTTAATCTCCAAAGAAAACCTCTCAGCCTATTTTCCATCACTATCCAAGCAACCCGGAAAAAATTAATTTGAATGAAGTTATTTTCCTATAATGACTGTATAAAAAGACATATGTTTCAAAGAAACTGGCCTTGAATGTGATTATGTGCCTCCTGATTAGAGAAAAATAACTGGGTCTAAGTGACAGTCTCGACACACAGAGAAGAGAAGACTTTTCAGAAAACATGTCGCTGAATCAAAGCTAGGCTAAGCAATGTCACTTTGATTTCTCTCCTCCCCGTCTTCGGCCAGTGGCACGCTCAGCCCATCACATCTAGCTCGCTTTCGAAGGAAACCACTGGAACACCATGTCCATTACTTTGTGATAATCTAAGTCTTCTTTAAGAACAGATTTGTTTGGATTTTAAGGGATTGGGAAAAGCAGATTCGCGTGATTTCCACAATGGCCTGTCTTCAGCCCGCCGCCATATCCTATTCCACCCTCCAGGACTGGGGGAGAAAAGGTGGTAGAAAAGGCCAGCGTGGGCGTGCAGACTGCCTGTGCTTCTGTAGTGAAGGTCAAGGTCTCTCCCCCACTCCTTGCCGGCATCTGGCTCTTCCTTTCAGCATCCTTTAAGGGACTGCTCAGGCATTCATACCCTAAACACCTGTGAGAGATGACTGGGCCAGCCAGACGCATAGTCCTTGTTTTCTCATTTTCACCTGTTACCTCATTCCATCTCTTTCTCACTATACTTGCCAAAATTCAACCTCAGCCACAGATGGTGAGAAAATGATTTTTGCCTACCGAGCCAAAGAAAGTGCCCAAATATTAACGGGTATTTATCTAGAAACAGAACCTGAGACTCAATAGAAGAGAAGGACTTGGATTTCCAACACTAATGTCTAAACTGGGAAGGTGTTTCATTGATTTAAAACAAATTGCTTCCAAGTGCACTGAGTTGTTGTTATGCACAGAAAGGTTCAGTATGCTTATGCCTTGGTCATTCAGGATGTCAAGTCCAATGTTGGATTTTAAATAGTCTGTTACAGGTGGTTGCCTCTGCCTTCTAATTTATAGCAGGATTCTCTTCATCCCTTAGCCCTCACCCACCTCCAGGATTCACAGATATACAGGTCTCCGAATGGATACCTTTTAAAAGAGTCTGAAGAGCCCTGAGGTTGGCAAACCGCTGCTTCAACGCTCCCCATACTGAATGTTATTTCTACAGCCTGAAAGAGTTTGGCGGGGTACAAGTTTGGTTCTGATGACATAATTATGCTACAGAAGTATGAAAAAAAATCATCACTATAACCCTCCAGGTGCTTAAACAGTTTGATAGACTGTAGCCATTCTGCCATCAGCGCCTCCAGCTGTGTTGCTTAGCAACATTTTAATTCCAGAAGAATCGAAGGAGATGCAATCCCTGTGGAGAGGGAAACAGAAATAAGAGGGCTGTTGACAGATGATCTGAGTTGTTTCTTCTAATATACTGTGAAGATCACTAGCTCTTTTCATGAATGATAAATGGACTGTACACAGATCGATGGGTTCAGCAATAAACTGGGACCAGCCTCCATATCTAAGGCACACAGGCCAAGAGGCCCAGAGATTTCCTCATTTCGATGATTTGGTGTGTGTTTTCTTAAAGGTTCCACGGGAGGAAATTGATCCAAGCCATCGGTCAGCCCTTGCCCTTTTGTGGTATCTGCTAATAAAAATGATTTTAGAAATGGATACTTCGGCCTTTCTATCACCGGGCAGGTGCAGCCAGGGGGCCGGAGCAATGCAGGGTGAACGGTTTCCCACCAGAGATCTAAAAATCCCCAGATGTGCCCATGACCATTCCCTCTGTGTCTGCCTCCACACCCTGTCATAATCCAAGCAGGTGCACGCGGAGGAGGGAGATGAGATAGTTCTGAAATATTGAGAACGGCCAATTATATGAATACTTCCTTATCTCTAAGCCAATCACAATGAGCTCCTTTAGTGTAAGGGATTTAAAATCTAATTGGTTGGTATTATCTGGAGGTAGGAAAATATCACATATTCACATAATTAGAGGGAAAGACTTTTCTGAATCACAGACATATAAACATACAGACAGATACAGAGAGCTTATAGTTTTAATTCTAAAATTTCAGACATAAGTCAAGCATATACAAAGTTCATACGTCCATTTTAAAGACCTGGTCTCGTCTCAGTGGGTGTACATTCTCAATTTATTTGAGCTCAAAATACACTCGCAACGGAGACAAGGTCTCAATAAATCATCAGTCCCTTTCTAGTGATCAACAGATGGTCAGCCCAAATAGAAAGGAGAACCATACAGGAAACTTAGGGGAGTCATGAGGAAGGGTAGAGTTGAGTCTTATCTCAGAATGTGGATGGCAGTGTGGTCCTTTGAAATTAGCCATTTTCCAGAACGTGAAAGGATGGAGTGGGAATGGGGGAGTTCTTAATGATCGCTGTTTTCCACAAGCACAGGGCTCAGGTTAAAAAAAAAAAATTGGAGGAAAAGTGGAGAGACGAGGATGGAGTTATGAACCTAAGGGCCCACTCTCACAGGCACTGCTGAATTTCCCAGGCAGCCCTGGCAGTGCCCGCCTGTGTCTGAAAGCTGCACTTGGACCGGTAACCACGCTCCCCGGGAGAGGAAAATTGCTTTCTGGGTCTCCGGTCTGCTTATCTCCAGCAGCCTGCCTTGGTTAGCTCCTCGTGTTTCTGAAGAGCATTTTATATTGCTTATTGTTTTGGTAACTAGTTGCAAAGATTATGCCTGCTAATGTTGTCTAATTGCATTTCTTTCTTCTGTTCACAGGCTGTTGAAAAGGCAAAATCTAAGAATAATCCTGTAACGTAAGTTCTTTTTTTTTTATTAGTTGGAAGTGTTCATTTGAATGTACTCCAGGCATGTGAAAGAAGAAGGTCATAAAAGAGACCTTGATTTTGAGTTCATCTCTATTCATGACAATTTAAAAACAAAAACAAAAACAAAACAAGCAGAAAAAAAAACCCTCCAATGAGCAGGGACCAGCTTTTTGATTTTTCCTGTGGTCCTGGTGAGGAAGTGCTCCAAGTTATGCCCAGTTTACATAAATTAATATGTGCCGTCCATGAGTAGATGCCAAATACTATTATAATCATATTCAATGCAGAGCACTTCAAGCCTTTGGGTTTTGCACATGCTAAAAAGATTACATTTTTAATTGCAAACCTTGGACCTATGACAGAGACGTAAGTGGCTGAAAATGTGCCAAGTGATTTCCAGCCACGTGGGGAGGTTTGGCACCTCAGCATCAAGGCCTCGCTACTCTGTTAATGAAAAGCTCATAAAAATATACTTAACTGAAGGTTTTTCTAGCTAACAGAGAGCTATTTCCAAGGCATTTTATGAGACACTCTTAAATTATAAACAAGCTGCACAGCACTCTTTTAAATATAGCACATCTTAGACAGCCTGTCTCTTCCAGAAGGGAGACTTTCAAATTAAAGATGGCTGTCTTGTCATTTGGGTTTGTGACATCTGATTGCAGTGTTATGATGCATACCAGTTCCACCAGCCATGTGGCCTAGGGAAGATCTGCTCTATTTGCCGGGTTACTACAGGTCTGGTAATATCACATCTCTAGGAACTATGTGTTAACTTATGTCAGCCGACTTCCATTAGAGTGGATAACAAATGCAGAAATGGGGAGTGCATTGATTTGTTTTTTAATCTGTATCTTTTAATATAAAGTGTGTCTCCTGTAGATGGCATATAGTCAAATCTTGTTTCCCCCCCCCACCCAGTCTTACAGTCTCTGCCTTTTGACTGGATTGTTAAATCCATTCACATTTAATGTTATTATTGATAGAGTTGGATATATATGGTTAGTTATCCAGTTATCTAGTTGGGACTGCATTGATTTTTAATAGTTTCTGGGAGAATGGTTCAGCTAATGCCAGTGACAAGAAGGCTGCTTGTGTTTTATAAAATAATTAACTTTTCCAAGTCACCAGGGTAGTGTTTAGCACACCATTAAATCCAAGCTCCAATTCATTTTTCCAAAAGGTCTTGTGTACTTTGTTTCTAAATTTAATTTTCTTAGGCCATGGAATATTCCTTATCAGCCTCCTGTAGCCTCTGGAGGGCTATCTGTGGTCTGGAGATGTATTATGCTATAGTCGTCCTATGGGAGCATTTTTAGTAGCTGAATTTTGGTCTGGTTGTTTGGTTGCGGTTGAAATCTTCTCTGCAGCCTGATTTCTTTTCTGTCTTTGCCCGGAAGGCTTCTCTACTGCGAGCCCATGGCAGGCAAGCTCCACGGATTAGAGGATGGTGCTAATGAGGCCAAGGCCAGGTCTTGAGTCCCTGGGTGGGCCATTAGTGATCTTCTTTCCCATAGTCCGACTGCGCCCCTCCCTCCAGTTCACCCGCGGGCAGATGCATGCCCCGGGTCACAAGGGATGGGGCAGAGGCTGGCGGAGTGTAAATCTGGCCCTCAGTGGGACAGACATCTCCAAGTTCAAGCCCTCCCGATAGGAAGCGAGTCCCAAGCTCCCTCTTTGCGTGCACAAGACAGCCTATTGGCAGTGTGCGGGGCTTTGTTAAGTCGTACTGATGGCCTGGAAGTGGGACCAGTTTTCTGTCTGCTCCTTGTGAGAATTCGACCCTACAGATAATTATATTTTTTAAGAGCTCTGGCTAATTCACAGTACAGACTGTATCGAATGTCTAGCACTTTAAGGAATGTTGTAACGAGAAAACAGAAAAACTAGAAGAGCCAAAGGGTTACTAATAGAATGTGGAACAATATTTTACTCTTTAATATATTTGAAGATCTGTCCAGTAGCAAACCTAAGTCACAACCGACTGGGAGGTGTTGAGAATTGTCTTCCGATTAGATAAGATACCGCTGTCAGCGTGAGTTTGAGTGTCCTGTTGCATTTGGTACCTAATACCTGATACCTAACTCAGTTGCCCAGCCACAGCCACCTGGGTACTTTAAGAAGACAGCCTTCTTCAAGACCTCAGCTCAGGGACAGGAATTTCAGAGCACGGCTCAATTAAACTGCCTGACAGCAGAGCAGAAGCGAAGTTTTGAAAAGTTTTACGTATAGTGGTCCTCTTTCCGTTTCTGACGTCTGCCAGAGAATTTTAGTTACACACAGTGCACTGCGATCCCAAGTAGAGTCAGCGTTTGTTACGTGTTTTCTCAACGAATGCACAAGTAAACAAATTGGACACATCCCAGAAAACACTCCTTTCAGGCACCTGGCCTGGAGGCTTAATAAGACTGGTACCTACCCTAGTAGAGTGTCGGGGCCAAAGGGTTCGCGTGTTGTAACTGACCAAGGCGTCCATTCTCTTCTTCTGATTCATGCCACGTGTAAAATGTTCCTACGTTGCTCTGGTTCATACTAACTGCTTTGCCTCTGACCAGTTATTGGCTTGATCTTGTATATGAGAATTAACATGTGATTGTTTGAGCGTACAATGAAAAGTGTGTACAGCCTTGCTGGAAAAGTAGAGGTCTGGAGGCATCACTTACAACTCAAGTATGAACACAGATTGGTGAAGATGATCATTATGTGTGATTGGATGTCATCCTCTGGTGCAGAGTTTGGCAAATGGTTGGGGAAAAAAATCAAAAGAAGACTATTACATGACATGTGAAAATTATACGAAATTCAAATTTCAGTGTCCATAAAAGCGGTTTTATTGGCACACAGCTACACTCATTTGTTTCAGTATCGCCTGTGGCTCCTGTGCTACAGTGGCAGAGTTAAGACTGTACAAACCACTAAACCAAAAATATTTACTCTCTGGCCCCTTACAGAGAAAGTCTGCTGACCCCTGCTCTGGCTGGTCAGGTAGGAAAAGGTGCAGATGTAAACTTTCCCGTGACAGCGAAGGTTAAACTATGAACCCTTTCTCTTTTTGTCCTCTAAAACACTGAGTAGGTATTTACTGAGCACTTTATCTTGTGTTCAGGACTTTCTGGGGCTGAGGTATCACCTAATCCTTACTCGGAGCACAGAGACCATTCCGAATTCAGGATCATTGAAAATCGTTATGGATATGAGGTCCATTGACGGAGCAGTGATGCCTCAGAAACCCGTAAACACATAACTAGAGCATGTTGGTAGGCTTCCAAGTTGTGTGTAGATGGATGTATTGCAAATGGCATATACATTTTCTAAAATTCTATTACTTCCCAAGATCTAACTAAGGCTAATTAAGCTTTCAATTCAAGTGAGGGTAAATGTTTCACAATGTTATGTACTTTGGATATTTTCTTCTCTAAAGGTTCGCCTTCCCCCTCCCTATTTCTCAACCACTTGTTTAATTTATTTTTAATACCTTCATGGTTGTAAGCTTCTTTCATCACCGTAGGGAGACGGTGGTACACATTAATTACACTCCATACAAAGGAGAAATTAAATATACGCTTAGTGAATGTAAGCACATAATGTACCTGGATACACTAACGATTTTACCTTGAAACATTCAACATTACCTCTGAGGATAAGAATCAAAATTGTACGTTCTTAAGATCAGTGATCAGGACAAGAGATACTGGTGTACCTATCAGTCAATTGGAACCATGCCCGTATCAAAGCTTGGTTAGTATGTTCAAACTGTGCCTCTTTCATGTGTCAGAGAGACTCTCGCTTGTATATGAACGTTCTGCAGCAATTATCTGCAAGCTTCATTGTGGCGTCAAGGCCTGAGAGATGTACAGATTTCTTTTACCATATGTGACTTATCACATACATTTTTTTAAAAAACACATTTCTGTTATTAAGACATATGTGATAGTACACTTCTGCAAATGTGAATTGCTTTTGGCTAAAAGCCATGCACTAATAAGTTGAGTTGAATCTAACCGAGGTTGACATCTGTTACCAAAAGGGTGGGCAAGCAAGCAGTTAGCAAGCATGAAATTCTTCCTTGCGTTTACACGTTAACAACGTTAAGCAACGTGGTGGTTGTCTTTCACAAATCGGGACCCGCATCCGCTCTGCTTAGGAAATTACCGCTTTATTTAGGCACTGATCCGTCTTATAGATATGGTGGTTTCATTATTGAAAATGACAAATAGCCACAAAGATCTTCCTGACCACGACGTCTGTGCATTATTCATCCAGTGAATATTTACTGAGGATCTCCAGCATTCCAGGAACTGTGATAGATGCTGAGGGAATTAAAAATAAACCTGACACGGGTCTTACCCTCGAGGAGTTTAGAGTCCAGGAGGAGAGATCCAATCGGATTGTAAAGAACTAAATACAAGATAGAGAGACATACGTTTGGTAAGTGGGGACAGATAAGGTACAGGGGAAGCTCTCGGGATGGAAAGTGCTTCTAGTTACATCACTATCGGAGAAGATGGGGGAGAGGGAGAGGAGGAAGAGACGTTAGGACCAGGACTTCAGAGACTGCTGGCTTGAGACACTGCTGCTGAGGTAGCAGGCAGTGAAAGGACCGGCTGGAAACTGAGGCTCGGAAGAAATGGTGGCCTAGGGCCCTCGGAGCTTATCCACATAAAAGAAATGAGCTTGGTAGAGTCGGATGCCATTGAAGACCTCTGCCTTGTTGCTGTGAATCGCCAGTTAGTCCACTAGTTATTAAACGTAAACAAAGAGCCCGTGGACCTGGGGTCTAGTCCTGAATCTAACGCTAGCTTGTGGTGTGAAATCGGATATGTTCCTTCCTTGCTACACACCTCAGCTAGGTTATTTACATGGTTCTTCCACCTCTTAAACGTAAACCAAAGCTTCAAATTCTGTTTTATAATGATGCTTATTTGAGGAAATACTTGATGTTAAAGTTTGATGTGGATGCATACCAGCCCATACATTATAAACGTTGCATATATGATATATGCGTTTATACACACACATGCACGCGGGCACACACACACACACACACAGTGCCTTTTCCCATAATTTCTGCCTCGTGCATTCATGAAATGGGGGACAAGCCACATCACTAAAGTTTTAAAGAAACACGTTAGATAGATTAGCGTGGCTCCAGGGATGTTGGGTTGAGCCTTTTAGATGACCCCTGTGACCAAAGGTGATTTGTGGTTGGAGTCTGTATCTCTGGTGCTTTTGGACACATGCACGTCACAGACACGCAGCTCATCCCTGCAGCCTCCATGTCCTCTCAGAACGATAAGGCCATGGGTTCTGTACTGTGTTCTGCCGAGTTGTGGGACTGTCTCCTTTCGGAACAAAAGGCTCCAGCACCACGGAGCTTCGGCAGACACCGTGCCAGCCCTTTCCTGGAGCACCCTGTGAATAATGCAGGCTCAGAGAGGTCCTGTAGAAAGAGATCAGCTTATCTTTGTCTTACCCAAGGTTTCCCAAATGTGTTGGACCAGAGGGCACCTTTATCCAGCACAGTGGTTCATGGGATACGGAATCGGATGCTCCGCTCTATGCAAAATAAAAGGACCACATGGGGGCCCGGCCTCCGTAGGTGGTTGGAGAAACCTAGGACCTGTTCATTGGTGTCCAGTCTCTAGCAAGAGTATTCGAGGTGAGCAGATGATTGAAAAAGTTCACCACGGGAAGGAAAGAAATCCCCCATGTCTGAAATGATAGACTGTCTCCTGTGTCTTTTACTGTGTCATACTGTCGATGATTTTTATCAGTTGTGGGTGTCCCGAGGAGCAGTTCTCAATGAGGGGAGGGGACGTTTAGGGTTAGGTCCCTCTGAATGAGATCCCAGAAGCCAGCAGTCATCCATGTGCTCTCTACGATGTCAGCTAAAGCATAGTCACCCTCTCATCGGCTCTGGCCATTTTAAAGGTAGTTAAAGGAAAGATAACAATAAAACCTCTTTTTAAACAGCTACGTAAAATAAAATGTGCTCTCTGTGTCGTCCAGATAGCTATAACTGGAGGCAGAAGGTCCTAGCAGTCATATTCGTAGCTAATGAAACTTGCCCAGATTTCTGGACACCCTCCTTCTCCTTGGTAATTGGAGTAGCATCATCTAGGGAATCTCGGAGGAGACAGCTGAGACCTAGAGAGTGGACTGCCCAGAACCCTGAGATTCCAGCGACTCTTTCCACTTTGAACCTGCTGCCGTGTTCTCCTCACCTCTTAGAACACACATGGTCACTTCCAGTGCCTGTAAATTTGTTGTTGGCTTTAAAAGTCTTATTATCTAACCTTGGTGACAGTTTGGTTTCTGAGAATATGACAACAAATGCTTCAAAAAGTAACGAACCCACACAACTGCAGGCACTTCAACAATTAGGCCAACTTCGATTATGTTGACTTTATAAGGAAGAGTTTCTTCAAAACTTCCAGCATGTTGGTGTGTCTCATTATCACCACTCATCTTTCTAAAGGCTTGATGAGAACCTTTCTTCTTTAGGTGGTCAGTTAACACTAAGAACCGTGATGAGAAAATGGAACTAGAAAGCACTCAGTTATTGGTGGAGCAGAGCAGCCTCAAGCAAGCCAGCAAAGGTGCAATTAAACCATTTTATAGGAAATTCAGCCACTTTTTAAGCAACATTTTGAAAACACCTCTTTTTATCCTGTACTTCATTAAGTAGCGTGTTACTTGCTAACTCTGTTCTTCGTATTAGCATTTGCTGCTTAAACAAAAATGGACGACTTTGTTTAATCCATGCACACAAGTGAACTGAGTTACACCTAGAATTTTATTTTAACATTTTATTTAACATTTTATTTTAACATTACCATTCAGCGATCTTTCAGAAAACTGTTGAAAACTCAGAATCACATGGCTGATCTGCTCGAGATTCCAAGAAGTCATGTCATCTGTTCTTTGAACCAACATGACTTGTGTACCTACTGTGTGCCAGGCTCCGTTGAAAGGCAGAGGAGTCAGGGAAAGCTTCTGCCCTGAAAGTTGGCACACTCTGGGAGGAAACGGACGCATCATGCCCCACAGGCTCTGCGACTGAAGCGTATGCAGCATCTTCCGTGGCTGGGATGCAGGATCGAGCAACTGCTTGGAGGGGACTCTCCCTAGCTCAGCAGGGGCCCCAGTGAACAGTGGGGATGAAGCCATTCAAAAGAGAACAACACTTTCAAAAGGCACGACGAGAGGAAAGCACGTGCGTGTTGTGAGCAATATCTGGGAGGTCGAGGCAGCTAAGGAGAAGAGGCGTTTTTCACAGGAGCAGGAAATACCAAGCTTACTGGAAGCAACACACCACCAAAGACTCGGGCCCCACTTTTAGCATGAAGAGGAGAGTAGTACAGTGTAGACGCAACTAAGAAAACGCTAAACAGGAGTCTTTTGTTACGGAAACTTAAAGGTGCGATGTAGGGATGGATTATAAGGCACCCTCTAAAAAAGGTTTGTGGGGAAATAGACATCAGAAAAAGGACATTAGGTAAAAACTTAGAAAATCTGAATAAGATATGGACTTCAGTGATAATAATGTATCAGTAATGGTGCATGAGTTGTGACAATTGTACTAATGTAAGATGTTAACAATCGGAGAAAATTGATGTGGAGTACACAAGAACTCTTTTTTTTTTTTTTTTTTTTTTTTTGCGGTACGCGGGCCTCTCCCTGCTGTGGCCTCTCCCGTTGCGGAGCACAGGCTCCGGACGCACCGGCTCAGCGGCCATGGCTCACGGGCCCAGCCGCTCCGCGGCACGTGGGATCTTCCCGGACCGGGGCACGAACCCGCGTCCCCTGCATCGGCAGGCGGACCCCCAACCACTGCGCCACCAGGGAAGCCCAACACACCCTAATATTTTGACTGCTTTCCTTCTTCTCTTAACCCCCACGTTCCCACAAGCGGGGTCCACGTAGTTAGGGAAAATATTTCAGAAAACTCCGGATGTTTGCTTATTTTGTTAGCAGCTTCAGGGAGTGAATGGCTGTCTAACTCCATGGCTCATCCACACCCACTGGTGTCCGCGTTATCAAACCCTATAAGTGGGAGTGGCCAGGAATCTGCTAATAATAGCATCTCCATGGAGAAGCACACTTTATTCATTTCTCTACCACCAGCTGGAGATGTGTATTACTACCCACATTGGCTAAGTGAAAGGTTAACTGGCCTCAAATCATGATACCAGGGTTTACTAAGCAAATTCGACAAGCTGGTGAACTTGCTTTGGAGATCTGCGTAGACGTGTATATACTCTCTCTACACACGTATAAGCATTCATATAATTTAAACCCCACCTACTTCCAAAAATAGATTTGATGTGACTGAAACAAGACTGTAGAGGAGGATGTTTAAAAGAAACAGGAGACCCTACTATTTCCTAGCACTACAGAAACATCTGTTTTCACATGTGATGCAACTAGAAAATGCTGTGTGTGTTTAAATCTACCCAAATGAGGGCTGCCCTGCAATAACGGAGCTGAGCATTGCCGGCCCAGAGGCTTTCGGGAGATCCTCTTGGGAAGTTCCATCACGCATGTGTGAGGTTCTTCTGCTGCTCCTTAGTGATGGGTGGTAGACCTTTGAATTGGGGTTTAACTTTTGAAAACTAGTCCAGGACAGTGAGTGATTTAGAGTCATGGATGTTGAAAAAGTGGGTAATCAAGACAATCAATGTAATATTGTTTCAAAATATTAGTGATTTTCTCTTGTGGATAGGGAACGCCCTGAGGAGGAAATTTACAAAGGCTTTGTAAAACAAGCGCAGAAGCGTTGGACACGCACCCTGTGCAAAATAGCAACCTGTCCCGCATGTACACTCCCCGTCCCCTTTATTCTCCCTCTTTAGCAATTGTTAGCATACCATATCTATCCACCTGTCTGTCTCTCTGTCAGATCGATCTCTTTAGCTATCATCTATCAAAGGTTTGAAGCGTCACCTTCCATGAGAATGTCAGGTCCATATGAGGGAGAACTTTGTTATTCACTGCTGTAACCTTAGTACCTCAAGCAGTCCCTGGCATACAGTAGGAGCTCAGTATTTGTTGAATGAATGAGTGCAGGTGTCTAAGGACATGACTTTGAAGTTCCAGTCTCATAGTTCAGCATGAATACGAGTTTAATCTTAGAGGAAGCCTGATTTTGCACTCTCCTTGTTAGCCCTCATCTGAGTTATAACTTTTCCTAGAAAGGAACCGAGCTTTCCTTTAAAGGAGTCAAGATTCCATATGGGCTTAACTCTGAGGCATTTTAAAGTGACCTGTACTGTCTATATAGAGCTAGAATTTTCTGTCTCAGTTGATGCCTCCGGTCTATAGCCGCCTTCCCACTCAGGATATGGTCCTGCTCTTGATTTTGAAGGGAAGGTGCAGTGGGGGGAGCGGGGAAGATGTCGGCGTCCCTGTGGGTGGGGCTTAGGCGTGGGCAGTTGCATTTGATGTCATTAAGCATTCTCAAGAATGACAGAAGGCACATTTTTGTCACTCTAGGACAAGGAAACAGAGCATTCAGTTAACAGGTGACAACACGTGATAGTTCCTATTTTTTGGAAAGGCCATCTTGATGCTCAGAAACTAGCAGGATAGGACACACAGCAGCCGATGCCGAAACATGCACACTCGCCCTCTTCCTCAGCGCTGGGGAGTCCGAGAAGCTCCTGATCTCTGGTTCCTCCTACCCCCATACTTCACCATCACAGCACAAAGAAGCCTTTGGTCAGTGTCCGCATTGACCAGTAGCCCCGGCTCTCTCTTTAAGGGAGCTGGTCTTTGAGCCACAAGGCTTCAGGCAGTAACTCTGTGCAGCAGTAAAACGAAACACACCTCCTTTCATCTCATGTTATTTTCATGAATATGTAAGTAATTAAATCCTTTGGTCACATCTCAGTAGACGGAGTTTAAAAAACAAATTTCTCACTGGATATCGATGTGTCTGAGAGAAACTAAAAAACAAGACCGTGTTTCAGGAAATAACACTGCTTCAGGATTCATTTTGCCTCATACAGCATTTCCTAGAATTGAATTGCCTGATCTCCCTCGGGGATCGCTCTTATGCTTGCAAAAATCGAGGCTGATTTTATTGGAAAATCATCTCCGGATGAGGAACGTACTCCAGAGGAACCTGTGCATGGGACGAACAGGTTTCTGGTGCCCATGGCACGTTATCCAGGCCGATGCTGTGTGAGTTCCCCATCTTTCTGTTCATTCAGCCAGCACATTCATTAGCGATCCTTCAGGCAGGGTGAAAGAACAAGACAGATTAGGGAAATTTACTTTGAATTGTTTGGGGGACTTATTGACGAACAGGTCAGTAATCAAATTCTAGCTTTTAACATACTCATTAAATATTTTACTCGTCATGGCAGGACTCCCTGTAGTTTGTACTTCAAACGCTGATCATAAAACAATTTGGCACAAAGATCTAGGACGTTGAAGCTCTTGGATGGATGACAGGGCAGAATTATGGAGGGAGAGTGGTGACACTGAGTAGTGAAGCTCTCATACTACCTTTGCAGGCATAGCTCATCCATCAGTCATTGCCCGCTTGTTGACTTTTTTAATTATGAAAAGAATCCAGAGTTATCTTGACAGCACAGCTAAACAGGAGACCCCAATTCAGAAATGTACCCCAGCTCCCAAACTCCACCAAGTGCAAACTGAAAATATTGTAGACAGAATACATTGAGCCTCCAGGACAGAGGAAGGGAAGGAGAAAACTGATGTAGAAGCCACACATCAGGGGGCTCTTGGGGTGACGTTGACTCTGGAGACTGAAGAAAAGGTACTCAAAAGCTTATTTGCTTCATGGTTATGGGAGAGTTGGCGGGGACGGACGGAAAGACAGAAAGGATAGTTTTATGAACAAGAGTGGGAGACAGAGCAGAGTGGACCCTCATCAAAGTATATACTGCATCTTAGCCCTTGAACTTCTTAGGCAAAACCTACACTAGGAAGGAGAGAGACGATTCCCCTGTTGTGTTGCTGTTAAAAGTCTCTCTGCTTACGGCCACTCATCGGAGCACAAGAAAACTTGATCAGAGGTGATGGGCTCGATGCCTACCTCTAGGTTTAAAATAATTCAGACGTTAAGTGTAAAAGCCAAAATGTCGGCCTGTGCCGACTGGTTGGGACCCTCCTTTTATGAATTTTGTGCCCAGATTATTACTAGCATTACTTTAACCGAGAGAGGGAAAGTAAAACAATTCCCAGTAGTAAATTCTCTTTAGCTACTGATGTACCTGACAGAAGGCTTAATACTTGTGTTTCCAGCAATGAAGAAGCAGCCCTACGCAATAGCACCGGAGCTCAATTCCCAGCGGGCATAACGGAGCTGACTGGATATATTGAGTTCTTTGTGTCACTCAAAGAAAGCAGAATCTCATACACATCGGTGTTAGCTTCCTCTCACTTCATTTCCATTTTCAATAACCAGTGTCATCACATGTAACAGTTTCTTCATAATGAAACTTCATGCCGAATTGGATTTGTCTTTCAAGTGAAAGCACATGGTGAAGCCTTCTGAAATCTGATCCTTGAAAGAATTTTTACTGCTACAGAAATCTTCAGTATACCTCAGATTCCCCAAAAGAAGAATAAGGAAGCAAATGAATAGTAAAAACAAAATTGCTATGTTTGAAAAAAAAAAGTTATATTTCTTCTTTCGCTATTTGAGAGGCCTGGGGAAAGAAGTGCTCTGGTTCATCAAAATAGTTTGGTTAATGGAACTACCACGTGTAGAGAATGATTTTCAAGGAGTTACAAGAGTGTCTGATCCAGAGACCATCCCACACATAATCTAATCCTTCGTCGATGATTTAGGAAGACCATGCAAGATGATCACAGTGAACAGTTCTCATCGTGCCATTTGCACAGGAATCCTGGTTGCTCAAAAGTTCTCGGTGTTTACTGTTGGTAGGAATGTAAACTGGTGCAGCCACTATGGAGAACAGTATGGAGGTTCCTTAAAAAACTACAAATAGAGCTACCATACGACCCAGCAATCCCACTACTGGGCATATACCCAGAAAAGATGAAAACTCTAATTTGAAAGGACACATGCACCCCAGTGCTCATAGCAGCACTATTCACAATAGCCAGGACATGGAAGCAATCTAAGTGTCCATCGACAGATGAATGGATAACGAAGATGTGCCGTATTGTACGGTTGACCCTGAACAACACAGGGGTTAAGGGGCACCAACTCCTGCGCGTAGTCAAAAATCCAGGTATAACTCCACAGTCAGATTCAACAAACTGTAGTACCATAGTACATATTTAGTGAAAAAAAACCCATGTATAAGTGGCCCCATGCAGTTCAAACCCATGTTGTTCGAGGGTCAACTTTATAGCTGATGGAATCTTATTCAGCCACACAAAAAAGAAGGAAATCCTGTCATTTGTGACAGTATGGGTGAACCTTGAGGGCATCATGCTAAGTGACATGTGGAATCTAAAAAGAAAACCAAACTCATAGAAAGAGAGAGTAGATTAGTAGCTGCCAGAGGGCGGGGAGACATGGGTGAAGGTGGTCAGAGGGTACACACTTCCAGTTTTAAGATGAGGAAGTTCTGGGGATGTAATGTACAGCATGGTGACTATAGTTAACAATACTGCATCGTCAGCTTGAAAGTTGCTAAGAGAGTTGATCTTAAAAGTTCTCACCACACAGACAAAAAAAAGGTAACTATTTGAGGTGACGGGTGTGTTACCTAACCTGATTGTGGTACTTGTTTTGCAATATAGTATATCAGATCATCACGTTATACACCTTAAACTTACACAATGTTATATGTCAATTATATCTCGCTAAAGATGGGGAAAAAAAGAGCTAGGTGTGTAGATGCAACCGTGCTCAGTCTCACTCCTCAAAGAATCCAGTTCTGTTCCTGGATTTGACAGTTTGGTGTTAAATCACCCCTATGCTCCACCCGCTTCCTACCGCCTCGACAGAACTATAGTCAATCTCACAGTGATGTGAAAAACATTAATCTAGTGTCTGCACAAATTCTCCAATGTCCAGGTAAGTCAGGTATCGCCTAGACAGCTTGTCTACTAATTCTCCGACATGAAAATAGTTGAATTAGGGTGGTTTGGTGATGGATTATTGAGAACAGGACTTCCCCACAGTTTTTTAGTGGCATAGATTGCAGAAATGCAGGTCTACTGATCCTTGTGACACTTGGGGTGGCAGGACCCAGGAGCCCTGGAGTCTCTTGACTACAAACCATACTATTCCAATCCTTTCCTACATGGACCAACATGTGGAAAAGGTTAGAAAACACTCTTCTAGGGATCTGAGCGTTATGCGTCCATATTCATCTTTTTTAAGATTAACATTTTTCAAAGCAAGATAACGTCCCCAGATAGTGAAAGCTTCAAGGTCATAGCTCTCTCTTCCTTCCGCCAATTGTTGATGGGCTAAGTTAAGTTTCCCAAAGTGTGGTCCGTGGACCGTGTTTTGAAGGATGTTAATAGGTGTTATGCAGGAAACAAAACAAACAGGTGCATGTGTGGGTGTGTGTGTTTGCTGCAAAGCGGTCAAATAAATACAGCAAATGCTGGGTTTAAAAGTTTTCTTCTAAGTTGAATTTTGAGCCCTTAACATTCTAATGGACATTGTGCACCTCTCAGAGGGGGAATATAGGTTATTGCAGTGGTTCCCTAGCATGTTTGACCTAGAAGCCTTTTGTCTATGGAATATCAAAATCTACTTAGAGACATGCTGGGATCAGTAAAGTTGGGTTGCATTAATGATGTCAGCTCAGTAAGTTAAGCAAAGTCATTCTCATTTGAGGGTGCCTCAGTGAGCCAGAAACAAGTTTCTTTAGCCAACCTACTGTTGATATGTGGAGCCACTGGGGCACAACCTGGAAGGGTCACCAGCTTATTACCAAGGGGGCCACTAAGGGGGCCACTAGTCTGAATCAACTAGACAGTGGTCCTAAGCAGTCTTCAAGCCACAGCCCCATTGTAAGCAGGTAAAGTGAACTGGAAAACTGGAGTAATGATCTGATGAATTACATAAATACGAATACCCATACTGTCCAGATCAGCATCTCCTGTAATGTCTATCCCTCTCTTAAAACTGTCTCTATTTTAGACATATACCTTGGTGTTTTTGAGACGATGACACAATTTTTTAAACTAGCTATTTTAAGATATAATTCACATAGTATATTCACAGATTTGTACAACAGTCACCACAATCAATTTTAGAACGTTTCCACCATCCCAAAATGAAACCCTGTGCCCGTTAGCAGTCACTCGCCATTCTTCCCTCCTCCCAGCCCGTGCCACTCGTCTGCTTTCCGTATCTGTGGATTTGTCTCTTCTGGACATTTAATATAAGTGGAATAATACAACATGTGGTCTTATGTGTCTGGCTTCCTTCACTTAGCATCATGTTTTCAAGGTTCATCGATATTGTAGCATGGATCAGTACTTCATTCCTTTTCATGGCTGTATAATATTCCATTTTAAGGATAGACCACATCATGTTTATCCATTCATCAACAAGGGACATTTGGGTTGTTGTCACCTTTTTGACTGTTATGAATAGTGCTGCTATGAACATCGATGCGCAAGTTTTTGTGTGATCATTCTTTGAGGTATATACCTAGGAGTGGAAATGCTGGATCAGATGGTAATTCTATGTTTAGCCTTTTGAGAACCTGCCCGATTATTTTCTACAGTGGCTGCCTCATTTACATTCTCACCAGCAGCATATGAGGCTTGCACTTTCTTGGCACTATCACCAACATTTGTTATTATCCGTCTTTTTGTTTATTGTCATCTTAGTGGGTGTGAAGTGAAATCTCATTACGGTTTGGATTTGCATTTACCTGATGGCTAATGGTGTTAAGCATTTTTTCATGTGCTTATTGGCCAATTCTATATTTTCTTTGGAGAAATACCTATTCAGATCCTGTGTCTTTTTATTATTGAGTTGTAATAATTCTTTATATATTCTCAATACAAGTCCCTCATCATATATGATTTGCAAAAGTTTTCTTCTATTCTGTGCATTGCCTTTTAACTTTTTGATGATGTCCTTTGAAGCACAAAGGTTTCTAATTTTGAAGAAATCCCGCTTATCTATTTTTTCTCTTTTGTTGATTGTGCTTTTGGTGTCATATCTGAGAACCCATTGTCTAACCCCAGGTCATGAAGGTTTGCACCGATGATTTCTTCTAACGGTTTTAGGTCTTAGGTCTTAGGTCTTATTTTTATGTCTTTGATCCATTTTGACTTGATTTTTATATATGGCGTGAGGTAGAGGTCCAACTTCATTCTTTTGCATGTAGAAATCCAATTGTCCCAGCCCCAGTTGTTGAAAAGACATAAATGTGAGAGTTTATTTCTGCACGCTTATTTCTGGTCCATTGATCTATATATCTATCCTTATTCCAGTACCACACTGTCTTGATTGTCTTGATTACTATAGCTTTGTAGTAGGTTTTGAAATGGCTTTGATTACTATAGCCTTGTAATAGGTTTTGAAATGGGGAAGTGTGATTCCTCCCAATTTGTTCTTTTTCAAGTTTTGGGTTTGGGGGGTTTTTTTTTTTTTTTTTTGGCTATTCTGGGCCCCAATTACGCATTGTTTAACCCCCTTTTACTTGTATAGACGCTGTCTTTTGGTTTAGAAGGCTAAACCAAAGAGTAGGTATTTAGACTTTGCATATGTGACACAAAGACAAAAGCCTTAGCAATACAGAAGTGGATATTTCCAATTCTGAATCCAAGAGCCCCAAGAGAATGGGATTGGGACTCAGGCCTCAAATCTATTCAATAGTCTGTGAACTAGGGTGTAATCAAGGTCCTCTCCAAATCTGTGTGTTTACACTCATGAATCACTGATCTGGATTTCTCTTCCAACTATGCTGGAGACCGAGAGTCCCCATAGCCTCCGTTGTGGACTAGGGAATGGCAACAGAAAATTTTAAAAAGTCTTCCCTTTTCTACATTCCAAATGTAGAGTGAGGAGGAATTAATAGCATTTTAAGTGTATTGAGAGATTTTGCAACAAAAGAAAATTATTACTTGATATGTTTAATGCTCAGAATAAAATTACGTGGCTCTCTCTCAGAAGCATCTAACATCTTCTGGATTTTTGGTAAACTGGTGTTAAGTGAGAATGGTGTTCTTCAATTCTGTAAACTATTCATTCTACTTATAAAATGGGGGGTGGGAGGGTATGGCTATTGTATCGCATATCCAAGACTTCCCAATCCATAGTCTTACTTCTTGGCATTTTTCTATAATTTTATGAAATATTTTAATATGACAAAGTCACTTCAATTACACAGTCATTATAAGTTTTGCCAAGGTTGAGTGTGGATCGTTTTGTGTTCATTAGAGCACAAAATTAGAATTTTCATTGCTGCAGCTGTAAACACTGTTTGGCTCAAAGGAATCAAGCATTTTCTCATAAAATCTTGGAGAGCTGATAATTGGCATTTTCCCTGTTTTCCAGCATATTTTAATTTTTTGAAGCTATTTTCTGTTTTCCGTCCCTTGGTGTATTTCTTTTGGCCTGGAAGTTGCATAAGTGAGCTCTTCCAAATGAATAGCATTGCATGCAGTGCATGAACTAGTGGGCACAGAGAGAACCGTCCCCAGAGTCAGGAAAAAGAGAATAAATTATTTCTTTAATTTTCTAAGCTTTCGTTGGCCCCAAGTCTGGCAGTTAGACCTGAGTAAGTCTGGGAAAACCATCTGGCACACCTACATCTGTTCTCACATTTGCCAATCAGGATTTATCAAAAATCAATGGCTGAAAAGCATGAAACTCGTAAGAGGTGCTAATTTGTGGCTAAAGAATAATTCAAATGCCACACCATTTGGTACTCCTGGAGTAGAGTTTCAGTTTGGGGGAATTCAATGACTCCGTTTCATCTTTCTTCTATTTTCTGGAAAAAGAAGACAAAGTAGAAAGTAGTTCACATCTACGGACCCTCTTTTGCCTCCCTTTGTCTTTGCACATACTGGAATGACTTTGCCCAGGGGGTTTAGATACCTTGATGGTACTTATTAACGGGCACTCAGACATCCCTGCTCTCTTCCCAGTGATTAGGATGTTCTCAGCAAAACGCCAGCACTTGGGTCTAAATCATTTCCCACTTACCGTTCCTGTTCTCCAACCTTCTGCCCACCACGCAAAGTCGGTCATCTACAAGGAAGCCCTCCCATCCCCCTCCCTCCACGCCAGCAAGGGGGAGAGGTCATTCATTATTCATTGCGACGCTTCCTCTTTGCCAAGGTATCTTCTGTTGCTTCAGACTCGAAACAGCTCATTGGCTTGCGGGGATCCAGCAGCCACTGGCGGAAGGACAAGTTTATTATGGAAAGCACGTGGCTCTGCCAGATTTCCCTGGCACATTCTGCAGCCAGAGCAAGAAATTGGCTGGCACGCTCGCCATGCATGAATGTCCTTTGGCCTTCACCGTGCTCATTGTTACACAGGAGCCCCTTATAAAGTACACAGACATTTTTCAGATAATAAAACAAGTAATACCTTTCACATACCAACACCTATAGGGAGTTGATGCCTCAAAACCAAGTCTGTACCATGATGGCCCATATGTAATTGACTAAATTCTAGTTTGATGCAATTAGAGTTTGCTTTCGTCAGACTTTGTCGATTTGGGGATTAAAATGGTTTACTTTTGTACCTCATGTGCTTGGCACGAGGGGTTTTGTCCCTGAATTACCAAAAGCACCTTGTGAAAAGGTGATTTCCCTGAAGATGCCATTCTTCGGTATTCCCTTTAGGGTCAGCTTTATGATGTGAGATCTAAGTGCATGAATAGCAAACTCTACTACCGTGCGCTAAAATTTGGAAACTGAAACATAGCAAACCGTATCTAACTCACTAGTAAGTAAAAACAAAGCATGTGTGATAGATAAAATATGGGCATGTGTTAAAAATCGCAGTGTGCATTAGCAGAGTTGAACAGGGTCCCACAGACAGAGCCCAGGGAATCGAAAAATCCTTCAACTCCTAAGGAAACACGTGATCGTTTGCTTTGAAGGACACGTATACCCTTTGCCTAGAAGGGTTTTCTTCTCTGCCAGGATATCCACAGTGTACCAGCTCTCACAGCGTCCCAAATCACTTTCTAAATCCAACCCAAAGCTGATCTGATTATACGTGTTTCTGAGGCTGGTGAGTATCTGGACCTTAGAAGGAAGAGGACAGTTTGTGTGTAGTGTTTGTTACAGAGAAGGAAGTTAGGGGCGATTCTCCGGGGCTGTTTTTCTTTCGTGAAAAAGTAGAGTATGTCAAGGTGGAACCACAGCTGAGACTTTGGCATTTGCCAGCAGACACATGGGGCCTAATTATATTTAAGACTTCAGTTCTACTGACAGAGATAATAACATTAGAAACGACCACCAGAGTTTAGATTTTTCTATAAAAAGTGAATTGGATCTCACCGTTATATAGATGGATGAGTCCCAAATCCTCTCGGTAGGGTGACAGGGCGACTATGGAAACTCAAAATGTGACACTCTTTTACTGTCCAAACTTTGATTTGTCTCAGGGACATAATTAATGAACAAAGATAATGATTAAACCTTCCAGCTAGTGAAAGGAGACTGGTGGGACTTGTAAAAAGAATCCGTCACGTGTGTACGTGTGTGTACGTACGTGTACATACTTTTAGCAGACATCAATTTTCTGTCACTGAAGGCAAGGCGGTTTAGCTTCGGGGTTCTTACCTGCATCTGATGCCTTCCATCTAGGTAAACAATGCTTGATTTTTATGGGATTATGAAAATGGAGGTAACTTGGACAATTAGTACCTCTCCCAGGGAAAGCATTCTGCGTGATTCTTGGACTTGAATGGAAATGTGTTGCGCCTCTGCTCTGCTAGACGCTGAAGGGGATTCCAAACTGAGGCCACCAACCTCTGCCCACAGGGGCGGTGGAGTTCAGTTGTGGGAGTCGGGGAGGGGAGTTCAGATACACAGAAGCTTCTGCTTCTGGATAGAGGTCAACCCAAGTGTGATACAGAATAATTTTTTTTTGATCCTTCTCTTTTTTTTTTTAACATCTCTATTGGAGTATAATTGCTTTACAATGGTGTGTTAGTTTCTGCTGTATAACAAAGTGAATCAGCTATACATATACATACGTCCCCATATCTCCCCCCTCTTGCGTCTCCCTCCCTCCCACCCACCCTATCCCACCCCTCTAGGTGGTCACAAAGCACCGAGCTGATCTCCCTGTGCTATGCGGCTGCTTCCCACTAGCTATCTATTTTACGTTCGGTAGTGTATATATGTCCATGCCACTCTCTCACTTCATCCCAGCTTACCCTTCCCCCTCCCCATATCCTCAAGTCCATTCTCTAGTAGGTCTGCGTCTTCATTCCTGTCTTGCCCCTAGGTTCTTCATGACCTTTGTTTTTAGATTCCGTATATATGTGTTAGCATATGGTATTTGTTTTTCTCTTTCTGACTTACTTCACTCTGTATGACAGACTCTAGGTCCATCCACCTCACTACACATAACTCAATTTCGTTTCTTTTTATGGCTGAGTAATATTCCATTGTATATATGTGCCACATCTTCTTTATCCATTCATCAGAATAATTTTTTAAAATGTTAGAATGAAACCAAACCTCCCCCACAAATCCTGCTGGTTCCAACAACCTTTGGGTAACGTGGGGTTCCATTGCTTCTGTTGAGTTCCAATTTCTGTGCTCTTCACCCCTCTCAGATTTTACCAGAAAGTTCTTCATAGGCTGAATATCAACAAACAACCCAGCAAGATCTATCGAATAAGAGATGCATATGACAAGACACTTGCACACACATCCAGATCTAACCATTCCACAGACAGTGATAAAGAGCAGATCCACGTGCTATTAGATGGAATTATTTTAACAATTGGCTTTTAAGAGTAGCTGTCTGGTTTGCCTCCATTTTCTCCTGAATCCAATGAAAGAGGGGCCTGCTGGGCTGTAAGGCTCCTGGCGGCTCTCACCCTGTCTGATCTATGGATCCTTTCTGCTATAGCTTCCTGTCAGTGGACAGCCATAGGGATAAATTTGAGGATATCCAGTTGTTTCATCCCAGATTTTAAAGATACCGTCTTAAGGACACAATGTTATCATCTCTACATTTTAGAGAAAATTAGAAAAATTGGAAAAATAATTTGAGCTTTTTAACCAATTTATGAAGAGGAAGTGCCTAGCACACAGTAGGCATTTAATGTTTGCTTAGATGAATGGATGAAAGAAATAGTGAAGTTAATCTCAGCCTTTAGGACACACGCACGCACGCACGCACGCACTTGTCCCAGGGGATGCTACTAGGTCACCTGCATGGCAAAATGCTGGCCGCTGGCACTGGCCTCGGGAGTCCAGGCTGTCTGCAAGGCTTTTGAAGAACCTTGCAAGGCACAGTCTGGAGAAATGAAGAGCCTGGGTTCACATCTTAGCTCTGCTGCTTCCCCACTGGGTAGTTTTGAGCAAATTTGCTTCACCTCTCTTTGCCTCCCTTTCTGCATCTGTAAAAAGGGGCTAATGATGTCACCTGCTTCATAGGCTGCGATGGAGATTAAATGAGTTGACATGCATACGTGGAATAGCGTAGCTATGCAAGGGTTTGCTATGATGCTCGTCCCTGTATTGGAAAGCCTACCAGCTGGGTTCAGTGGCAAGAGCTCCTTACTTGGCCTTGAGCAATTTTCTTAACTTTTCTCAGCCTTCGTTTCCTTATTTCTAAAATGAGATAATGCCTCTATCATGTGGATGAAAATCCCTGGCATATGGTGAGTGCCGGCTAAACATCTGCTGAATCTGCTGGATGCGGGTTCTTAGTGCACGTGCCACGAAAGAAGCCACAGTTCCGCGGATCAGATATTTCTAGTATTTTCCTTGCTTTGTCTTGCAGCTCTCCTGCTTCCCATGTACTGTGCCTTTTACGTAAAGAGTGAGTCCAGGGCTGGGGAAGCATCAGGGCTGGACTGGAAGTTCTGTTTTAGTTCTAAACTTGCTATGTCATAAAAGAAAATAACAAAGTATGCGTTGGTATCCTTTGCCAAAAGCAGCCTCGCCACATCAAAGCCTGACAAGTCTATTTACTCGGTCTCTTCTGAGATGAAAAGGGTGAGTAGAAATTCTCCCACTCTGCTTCACACTGGTTGCATGAGGTCCCCACTTCTGGCACCAGCCAAATAATGGTATAATTCAGGAGAGAGGCACCCCCTCAAGTCACATCCCCTTTCCTATGCAAAGCAGAAAGGGAAGTCACTCAAGTTCATATGAGTCACTCTTCTTGAGGATCTATGGGGAAATCACTTTCATTGCAGAGCTGAGATGGAAGTAGCCGTGAATGCCGTGGTTTCTAAATGAAGATGTAGCATATGGAGAACACAGAGTGGAATTTATGGCCCATAATTATAGACAATATGGGGTAGAGTCCATCTTGCTGGTGTTCGCAGCAGTCCACATCAAAGCTTTGCCAAATTGCCATGACCTCCTCGCCATTTTCCCAGTGACTGAACCTTGCATACCACTTCAATCCATATTCGTTGATTTTTGTTGCTCAAGTGGAAGCTTATTGGTGGATCTGTTGGGCTGACTTCTTAGAATAAAAGCCCTGATGTCACATGGACAGCGCAGCTTGGGACTTCCCTGGTGGCTCAGTGGTTGGGAGTCCGCCTGCCAATGCAGGGGACACAGGTTCGATCCCTGGTCCGCGAAGATCCCACATCCCGTGGAGCAGCTAAGCCCGTGCACCACAACTACTGAGCCTGCACTCTAGAGCCCGCGAGCCACAACTACTGAGCCTGCGCACCGCAGCTACTGAAGCCCGCGCGCCTAGAGCCCGTGCTCTGCAACAAGAGAAGCCACTGCAATGAGAAGCCCGCACATCGCAACGAAGAGTAGCCCCCGCTCGCCGCAACTAGAGAAAGCCTAAGGTTTCATTTTTTTCTAGTGATTGTGTTTGATTTTTTAAAATGAATTCTAGTCATCAGTTTACCTTTCAGTGCCACTTTGAGTAATGTTGAGGGTTTTTTTTTTTTATGGTAGTCTTGAGACTTACACTTTTCAATTTATCCAGAGAACTGCTAGATTCTGGAAGGAAGAGAAGTTGGGACCTTGAACATAGACATTTATTAGTAACTACTAATGCTATGGCTAGAGAATTCTTTAGAGAGAGGGACCTTACAGCAGCCAGGCCAATAAGCTTCATAATTTTCCTATTTAAATGAAGGACTCTATTACCACAAATCATTCTTCCCTTTCTACTTTCTTCTCTCCCCTTTCTCTCTTGTATTATGTTTTCTCTTTCTTTTTCCTCTATGCCTGCCTTCCCGCTCTTATCCATTTCCTCAGAATCTCCCCTTCTCTTTTCCTTTCCTTTTCCTCCAGGACTGAAATGCAGCCTCATTCTCATCACACTGTCTATAGCACAAAGGCAAAGATAACTGAAGGCTGGACTAGAGGTGAGGGGCTTCCAACTAGTTTCTTGCATTTGGTTATTATTTTGAGCACTAAACAGCCATTCAATCAACCTCGCGTTCCACATCCCAGCCAGATGTTGGCTTCTTTCGTGGAGGGTCATGAGAAATGTTTATAACAAAAGCACTGCCAAACTCCCTACTTTAGTAGACTGAACAAATGATGTTATAATGTTTTTATGTATTCTCAGTTACATTGCACCTCATTTGAATGTAAAAGTATTGGAGAAAGAATGACTAAGGAGACCAAATTGTCATGTTTCTGGCGGTATTGCCACGTGCTGAGTTTCTGAGATGAATGCCAAGATGATTAGGGATTTTCCTTGTATTCCAGAACATACAAATGGTATCCAACGTCTCCTCCATGGAAGCTTTGGGTCTGTTTTTCATAAGCTTCCCACTCTGTTCATATACAGTACTGTATCTTAAATGTAAACCTATCATCAGGTTTAGCAAATCAATACCATAAGAGTATGAAATGGTCCCCAGCACTCTCCACAAGGGCATTTCACAGTAAAAGCAATTGAGAAAGAAGCAGCAACGGAATATCTTATGAGATAGCCATTTAGATCACAAAAGGGCCATAAAAGCCACAAGCAGTTTGTGTGAAGCAAAGATCATAATATAACCATACAGGACTTGCTGGGAAGAAAGAGGAAAATTGCAAACCAATTTGTGGTTATAGCCTTTTCTGTCAATCCCATTGGGATTTAAAACTTGTAAAAGGTAGACATTTCTGCCAGCTTACATTATGGAGAGAGAGTGTGTAACTATAATCATAGCAGCCAGGCAAACACCGCTTATTTGAAGCCAATAAAGTCTTTATTAACTTCAAAGCAATTAGTGCTCCTTGGGTTCATTTAGCCCCAGAATGGGAAGTTGCCACCCAAGATCGTTTGTTAGGAACAAATTTGGGAGTCATCCCAGGGTGTTTCATTTATACCTCTCGAAAACAGTTTTGCAAATGATGGATGAGTAGTTGTGAGACTAGAGTAGATGAAAGTGTGGGCCTGCCTTTGGGAGCCCATAGAGACTCCAAGATTGCAAGATGGCGTGCAGAGGCAGGCCGTGCTGGGTATTTCCTACTGTCAGACGGCCGGCCTTGTCCATTGTGTTGAGCTCTGCAGACCCCAGCTTGCCTTCTGAAAGCAATCGCAGCGATAATTGCTGTCTGTGCTCAGCGCCCGCAGAGCACGGCACATTCTATATGCATCATCTCTCATTAGTTCAGCAACTCTGCAAGGCCTTGTCCTCTTCCTACAGATGAGGAAACTGAGGTTTAGACGGTTAATTAATAGTAGTTGAGAATCCAACCCAGACTTGCTTGGGTCCCCCACTTGGAATCTTGCCAGGACGTCAGGCTCCTCCCCCACTTGATGGCCAGCGCCACCCACTTTACACATCTTTCTACTTGGGTCACTCTTGATATTGCCACACTGAGATTTAATCTTCAAGTCCTCCCAGACTGGAGACAGGAGCCGACAGATCTCCTGGTTATGTACTATTCTGCATTTCTTGGGCTGGCTCTAAATTAATCTCTCCAAACAATAAAGGAAACTAATTAGGTTACAATTGCATGTCTTTTAGCACGAATCTTTATGATGCACTGTCAAGTACAAGCTAATGCATCGCCAGTTTACCCGGGTCTTTATTTTCATCTGAGCAATGAAAGTAGTTTCTGGTATCCCTTCATTTAAGCTTTCTCTTTAAGGAGCGGCACTCCGTTAAGGAAGATACATGAAATGAAATTCCGTCTTGCTGCACTCGATCAGATTTCTTCAAACAAACAGAAAGCAGTGCTGCATCTTTTAATATCATTTAAGAAAACTGACGTCCTCTAATTATCTTTAGGTTATAGTGTGGCCAAGGCAAGAGTCCTAGTATTTTCGTACCACTTGTGATTCACTGAAGTACTTTATTCCAACGGCAAAACAGATTCCCCCGGCGCCCTTGTCATCTGTCTCTATCTAAAGTAGCCTCTCTGAGACCAGACAGAAATGTCTGTTTCTGTGTTTTGTAGAGTCCCCGGTCATCCTGATCCCATGACTGAAGGGCGCTCTCTGCAGACAGCTCGCTAGTCTGCATTTGCCTGAAGGCCAGTCCCGGATCCAGGGCCCAGTGGGTGTTATCCCCTTTCCTCGCCTACAAAACCAAAGATGAAAAGAGACCCAGATTCATAGGTAGTCCAGAAGCATTCTGGAAGTTCCCAGCCGGGGCTCACAGCCAGTTTCTGACAGGCCCTACCAAATGGGTCAAGCCCAAGTGCGTGAGGTGGGCAGGCATCCACTACCTGGACCACTGAAAGGCACAAAGCCAGCACGTCTCGCCTGGGTGTGCCACACAGCATCACGGCCTCCATCAGAGCTCTGCCACGAGAAGCCAGGTGTCAGACAGACCCAGGCGTCCTCACACTGCTGCGTACTAGCTCTGTGGCCTTGAACTAGTCTAGTTTCCTTCAGGGGGCATCGGTTTCTTCATTGGTAAAAGGGGGTAATAATCTCTGCACTGGCTCCCTCGCAAGGTTACTTCAAAGAGCAAGAGATAACATTCTTTGTCCAAATGATGTGTAAACTCTAAGAAGCTATAAACTAACGTGAGATTATTCTCATCATACGTTGGCCAGAGGGGTGGATAAAACATCAGGCCTCAACGTGTCCTGGCCTCCAAGAGACATTAGAGAGGGTTCTCTGAATCTTCCGGAAACCTCTCACCTTGAACCACACCAGCAGCTCTCAGCGACGGGGTAACAAAAGCAAAAGTGGAGGTCCTGGTGGAGATGGGAGTCATGCAGGGCACTTGCCATTTCTGTGCTGGAAAGGAGCTTCTCAGGGGCTAGGGGGAGAGCTCTGTGCCCCTGAGCCAGCCTGGACCATTGTGACCTGTGTGGAGTCCACTGTCCTGGCATTCCTTCCGCAGCTGGAAACTGGTTCGCCTCAAGTAGCCAGGGCCAATCTGTTTCTGTCCTCCATTCCCCATTCGCCCCTGGCGTTGTAACCTGCAAATTTCAATTGCATCGGTCCCAACCCACGTACATACGTCACAGATAAAGCAAGGACCCTTGGAGGCCTCTGGCTAGTGGAACTGGAGCAATGCCTGGCATCTCATGAATCACTTACCTGCGACTGATGGGGCTTTAAATAACCCGGTGCTTCCAGTTCCCTGGCCACTAAGGCAGCGCTATTCCGGCAGCTGCTGCCGGCTGATTTCACATGGGGCCTCTAGGGATTGAGTGAAATTTTTGCAAACTGCAAATGCCCCTGAGTAATGGGTTTCATTCATTTCCTCAACGACTACATGCGTTTTCCAAGTGGTTGTGCTAATATGAGAATTTGAAAATTCATAAGCAAGCCATGCTTGTGATTTGCGTCCTCAGCACTGAGTTATTTCACAGTCCGTGCCTATTGCAGTGCATTGATGCTTTAAACAATAATCTCTGCTTCTTAGAGTAAAAAGGAAAAAAAAATGTGAAGGTTTTAATTGCCATTATAACCCATTTGTCAGAGTGGTACATTTATAAATAGTACTTCTCCAGTTAATTGGTGGCCTTAGTCATTAGACAAACGCAAATCACACCATGCTAGCATCTTCTCATTTCCATGTCTCGCACCACTTTTATCATCTATAAATGACCGATTTTGTTGAAATAAATTTGTGAACATGACTCAGAAAGACGAAGGTAAATTATCTCATTTTCCCTTGTGCTTGTTAAGAAGAAGGCTGAAATGCATCTTTTTATGCTGCTCCAGGTCAGAGTGGAGGTGGGGTTCTCTTTCTGAAAGTGCATTAGAGAGTCGAGTCTTTGCACTGGCTGAGCGCCCGAGGACTAGCTCAGAACACTGTTATGGGAAGGATCCACTTCCAAAGGAAAGGAGAGGCGATCACAGTGTGTCCACCCTTAAAGCCAATCATTCGTGTCATTCATTTGCTATTTATGTGCAAGTGGGGCTTTATTTCTGTCTTCTTTGCTGCTGTTGCTGCTATGGCTGATGTCAGCAAACACGACTCAGGCCAGTGTCAGCCTCAGGATGGCAAGTATGTAACAGACACCACTGGAAACCAAGAGACTAGCAGTCTCCCACCAAATCTGCCCCCCACCCTTCCCCTCTCTGGGCCCCAGTTTATTCTGCTGTCAAGCCAGGGGAACGGATGACACATTCTCCAAGTGCAACTCTCGAAACTTGCATGTGCATGCGATGAGTTTGGATTTTCTTCTGAGGAAGAATCTCGTGGGACCGAAGCTAGCGTAGTTCGAGATTGGGTGTGTGATCTTAGGCAAACTTACTCAAGTTACCTGAGCTTCAGTGTCTTGGAAGCTGGATCCATCTGCATACCCTCTGAGGAACCTTCCATGCCCACCCTGCAACATCAAACTCATACATTCCCTCCCTCCAGTTGGGTTCAACTGGGTCCCATCTCTTCAGAGAATTACTATGAGGATTACGGTAACCATGTCAAGTACTCAGCCCCGGGCACAGAGTAGTTGCTCAATAAGCAGGCACTCTTATTCCTATGATCTGTTGTTAGTGTTTTCCTTTGTCAGTCATTGAATCCACCAGCCTTACCTAATTCACAAAACACACACTTACATTGATTCACGTTCACTCATGCATTCGTGCATCAAATATTTATGGAACACCTTCTGTTTTGTTTCCTGCTAGAGATATAGCAGGAAACAAAACAATCCAAAGCTCTGACCTAGTGGAGTTTATATGCTATTGGGTGGAGACAGACAAGAAATAACATCAATATACCGTGGTAAAATATGTTGGAAGGTGATAAGTGCTATAAAGAGAAATCAGGGGCGAGTGCCCTCGAGAGGGATGGAGTAGAGTTGCAGGTTTAAATAGAGTGGTCAGGGAACGCCTCAGTGAGAGCTGGCATCTAAACAAAGATCTAAAGGAAACAAGAAAATGCGCCCCACAGGGATTTGGGGGCAAGAGGAATAGCACATGCAAAGGCCCTGAGACAGGAGGGTATCTGGTGTGGCTAGAAACAGTAAAGAAGATAGTTCTCTTGAAGCAGGGTAAACGGGAAAGAGAATGGTAGAAGAAGGGGTCCAAGCGTTCACTGGGAATCATTGTACAAGAGCTGGTAGACCACTGGAAAGACTTTGGCTTCGAGTCTGACGTGGGGGCCGCTGGAGGATTTTGAGTTGAGGAGAGACTTGATCTGATTTATGTCATAACAGGATCACACTGTGGCCGTTGAGAAGGGACTATGGAAGTCAGGGATGGAAGCAGAGGGAACTTTCTCTAAGGAGACTATTGCCGTAACCTAGGTGAGAATGGTGGCGGCTTGGACCAGGGCAGTAGTGGTGAGGGTGGTGAAGAGTGGATGGAGATGGAGATATATTTTGAAGGCCGAACAGATAAGATTTGCTGATGGGTTGATTGAATGGAGCTGTGAAAAAAATATACAAGTCAAGAATGATTCCAAGATTTTTAGCCTGTGATTCCAACATTTTTAGCCTGAGCACTTACAAAAAATGCTATTGCTATTAACTTTATAGTTCAGTATAATCATTAGCAACAGCATGATAACAATGGACCATATGGAAATATCTGAATAATTTTTCTAATACGTGGACTGGGAGAATGTTAGTTGCTTATTATCTTTCTAATGCCAATATTAAAGGGGAAATGTCCAGGGCTTCCCTGGTGGCGCAGTGGTTGAGAGTCCGCCTGCCGATGCGGGGGACACGGGTTCGTGCCCCGGTCCGGGAAGATCCCACCAGCCGCGGAGCGGCTGGGCCCGTGAGCCATGGCCGCTGAGCCTGCGCGTCCGGAGCCTGTGCTCCGCAACGGGAGAGGCCACAGCAGTGAGAGGCCCGCGTACCGCCAAAAAAAAATTAAATTAAAAAAAATAAAAATAAAGGGGAAATGTCCAAAAGAAATAAGGACGTTTCTCCTAAGCCAGAGGCTCTCCAATTTGGATGTACATCAGAATTACCTTTGAAGCTTGTTAGGAAATGTATGGAATCAGATTCTCTGCTTTAAAAGCACATACACGCATATACGGCTACACACACCGTGTTGTCACTGCTATGTTTTTATACCACTGAGTCAGTCAAATGCCTGGTTTGTGGCCGGTCACTAACCAGCTTTCAAAATATGATAGCTGGCTGTTTTAAATAAAATATTTTCCCCTCTCTGGGTCGTCTGTAGTCGTCAGCTCCTGTCTACCACCAAAGCAAAATGTCCCCAGCTGATCCTATCACGATGGGGCCTTGGGATGTTGTTTGACTCACTCGTGTGACCTTCCGCTCACTGAACACACATACTGCCGACTGGCCTCAGTTCCTCTTCTGACAGTTCAGAGAGAGGTGGATTCGGGTTCCCAAGATCCTCTACAGCTATATGATTCTGTGATACTATGATTCTGCTCTGTTATTTTGAAATTGTTATTTTAGAAGGCCATTTGCCTCTTAAAACTGGGTATTTACAAAACCAGAGATCTAAATGGTGGTGGTGGACATTTTACTTAAATTGCATATTGGAATTCACCCCAAGTTAATTCAATATAGTGTAGTAGCAAAGATCGCAGCCTTTAGAATCAGAAAGACCCTCATTCAAATCTTGAAGCAAGTTGCTTCACCTCTCTAAGCCTCACTTTTCTCACCTGTAGAATGAAGATGATAACAGTGTATACACCATAGAGCTACTGTGAGGATTAAGTGAGGTTTCATGAAAAGTGGTTGACAAGGGACCTGGCACACAGTATGTGCTTTAATAAATAGTCATCATCACCACCATCGTCTTCATCATTGCTGCTCGTAAACATGAAGCCTTTTCAGTTGTCATTAGAGAAGGCTGCAGATAATTTTATGAAAGCATATATTTCAAGAATTTAGTACTTGTTCTCCAATAGATCTGTCTGAAAGTACCCATATGGATGGGAGATTGGCTAAAATAGAGCAGAACTTTTCAAACTGTGTTTCGGCCACACAAACAGAAAAACAGCGAAAAAGTGGGATTGTTTCCTTCTAGCCACTTAACTGGCTGTGAGACCTCAGACAAGTCACGGCACATATTAAGAACTGGATAAAGTGAGATATTATGAGTATTATCCTTATTACACATAACGTGGGTGGTAATAGTGGCAAAAGGAGATTTTGGTAGTAAAAGGATGTTGGACGAAAGAAGATTGCACGCATCAGATCCTAACAACATGCGTAGGTCTTGCGCTCAGACACCAAACACAGAGGAGAGAGGAACCTCACCTATTCTGAAACTAGATTTATTGGAGACTTTCTCTTCATAAGCTGCAGATTGTTGATAGGCTAACAGTGAGCTTCATTTTTTTCTCATTTGAAATTATATGTATATTAGGAATCTGTGTGTTTTTATACAGTTCTAAGCCCATTTTCAGGGATGACGCCGTTGGTGATCTCTGTTCTCAGGGGCAAGTTAAGGGTCACCTCGTCCCGGACCTTTCCGCAGCTCACTCAGCAGACCCCCCCCAACTCTGATCTTCAGTCGCAGGCCAATTCGCCTCCCCCTAGAGGCTGGAAAGGAGAGGAGGACTTGTAGGAAGCCCAGCGTCCCATGTCCCTGCCGTGTAATCAGAAGCTTGCCTGCAGTTTGAGTATTTCACTATAATTGCCATGTTTTCAATACGAATGGTAAAAAGGCAGATATAAAGGCAAATATCAAGGCCTCTGGCTGACAAAAGCAGATTTCAGAGAGAAATGTGAAAATAGCAACTTACTTCAGCACTAAAGAGAGTATATTTTATACTCCAGGTTTTTTTTTTCCCGTTTTGTAAAATCATGACTTTCTAGTAAATGACATCCCAGAAGATATTTATCAAAGCGGGAGAGCTGTGCAGAGGAACACCTCGCATTCGCTTTAATATTTTGCCTTTTCTTTTGACATTTTCTTGCCTAGAGATCTAATTCTATTAAATATGTACATTTTTTTTGGCTGGAAGTCTTCTTCATGTATCTTTCAGATAAATCTTAAAAGTACATAAGGTCTGGAGGGCAGCTTTCTTGAAGTGCAAATGAGACACACAGTAGAATATTGTCTATGAGGGTTTCCAAATTATTTATATTCCTGCAGAGCTTTCTGTTGCACTTTCTGTGGTAATGATAAGGGAAAAGGTAAGGTTCCAAAGTCCTTCTGTGACCCACCGTCAAGCCACGTTAGGCATATTTCATATCTGACATGCAGGAACGTACTCTGGCTGATTGCTACCTTGACTGGCTTTATTAAGCACGGTCATGACTGAAACTTTGCCTGATGGACAAGGTAAATAGAAGTCATGGCTTTGCAAATGGACATGGGTTGCCTACTCTGCTTCACCACTGGGCTTCTCTAGGACCTTGGAGCGTGTTTGCTAAAGTGGAAGCGTTATCTTCCAGATTCTATAAACACTGTGGGTGAATTGGGATGTCTCCTAGTAGAGCTTTCGAGCCTAAAACCTTGCATCCATAATTTCTTCTCTTGGTTTTATTTTTCATTCCCTGCATCTTCAACTATTTCCTGCACGTATGTGAAATCAAACTCCCAGCATAAGGACTCGCGAAAATGGGATTTTTTTGAGCAAATGTATATTTATTAATGTTCACAACACTGGAATTACAACAGAAGTGAGAAAAGCGTCTACAATGAATTAAGACTGTTGAATTTGTTCTTCTGCTGTGCTGGTCTCCCCCACCCCCTACTTCTCCATTCCCTCCGCTTTCTAAGGCAGCCGTGGAAAAGGGGCCATGTACAGGATGCTGATGAAGAGCCTGGGGGAACAGGAACCATTCTGGAACTTTCTGTTCATTCCCCTGCAGGCCTGCAACAGTCTGGATGAGTAGGCCCTATTTGGGGTTTCCTGAGATCTTTATGTCTTTCACCCAATTTGGGACATTCCAACGTGGGATTTTAGAATGTCACCTTTTATGGGTAGTCACTGTGGGCGGAGTGCCAGTTGGAGATAAGGGTAATCTAGATTTGTTTTCTGCTGTACTACCGCTTTGTTACTATGTATTTTCTAGGAGTTGTCTTTACGTCAGGTAAGACCTCAGGGAAATGAGAAAATGCCAAGTCATTAAATAATTAAAGTTAGTCATAGCACCGAGAAGCTACTGCAGGGCTGGAATATTCAGGTTGGCGTGTGACGTCACAGAAGCTCAGGACCGCGGTGCGGGCTCCATCGTCCTCAGGCGAGCCAACTCAACTGATGGCTGCTGGCCTGTGGCCGTGTGGGGCAGGAGAGGAGACCAAAGGTAAAAGACGTTTTCCCTTTGCATTTTGAAAGCAGGAAACAAGTCTCTGTGATTATAAGGTTCTCTGCTTTCAGATGACCCATCTGAAGACAATGAGAAGGAGAGTAGATCTTAAATGTTCTCAGCACACACACACACAGACACACACACACACAGAACACACACAGACACGCACACACACAGACACACACACAGACACGCACACACAGACACGCACACACACACAGACACACACATACACAGAGACACAGACACACACACACACACAGACACACAGACACAGACACACACACAGAGACACACACACACAGAACACACACACACAGACACAAACACACAGACACGCACACACACACAGACACACTCACACAGACACACACACAGACACACACACACACAGACACACAGACACCCACACACACACACATTGTAATTCTCTCAGGTGATGGAATGATAGAGGTGTTAACTAACCTTAGTGTGCTCATCATTTCACAATATATACATATACCAAATCACCATGTTATACACCTCGAACTTACACAGTGTTATATGTCACTTATATCTCAATAAAGCTGAAAAAAAAAGACAAGAAGACTGGACATTAGAAAGACAAATGTGAGAACCCAGAAGAAGGGCAAAAGAAAGGAAAGAAAGGGAAAAAAATCTCCTGGTCCTAAGCTCAAATAAACCATACCCCCCGTCCACCTGAGATAATTGGTTTGTCAGAGCTCTTCCACGAGAAGAGATGGTTCTTCGTTTCTCTCTGTCTGCGTCGTACAGTTCTGTGTCTTCTCTTGTCATTGGATAATTACCATAGCTTGACTCAACGCGTTTTCCTATCACTGAAGACATGGATGTGTTGAAGTTACTGCGCGATGGAGGAGATGGCGAGAAGGAAGGGAGTGCGCGAAATCTGTTGCTTTTTCAAAATTGTCATCGAAAGGATAGCCAGAACAGAAATGATACTGTGTTGGCTTCAAAAGGGTAAGCAGGTGTCTTCGAAGTCCCAAATGAGCTGTGTACAAGCTTGTACAAACAAGTGCAGAATCAGGCCTGTTTGTTATTCACACAAACAGAGTTGAAACCATCTGAATTCCACAGTTCCCAGAATTCAGATGGTGCACAATGGTCCATAATGGGTAGCACCTGTGCTTACCTCAATTACCAGACAGTCTGAACAACGGCAGAAAGGGCTTACTAGAATTTTTTTCAATAATAGATTTAGTTATGTCTTTCATAATTGGATTCAAAAGCTCAAAATTTCATTTTGCAACTTGTTCATAAAATGTGTATGAAAAAGTCTGGCATTTATTCAAAGGAAATAGTCTATGAAGGAAAAATTGCAGAACAGCCAACCGCTCGTAACTAAAGCAGCCAACTTATAGTCCAGGCACTTGGCAAATACACCATCTTTTTATTATTTCAGTAACTGAATTTCTGTTAAAGCGTGGAGCATAATTTAACATGAGGAATTTATTTATAATACAATAGTGTTTCAGTAATAAGTGCAGTATTATTGTCACTTTTAATGGAGTCTTATGTATTCCCTCTGAGACTATGCGGCAGACTTGAAGACAGCCACTGCACCAGTGCTGTTTGTAGACAATTGAATTAATTGGAGACAGGGTCATTAACTCGACCTGAATACCTCTGATTGCTTCTGTAAATAAGGTTAGAGAGCAAATGGCTAATCTTCGTTGTCATTATAGATTCCTCTTACATTTTCACACTGCCTTGTATATTAAGATCATTTTGCTAAGCAGCTTCTCAGACTGCCCTCATATTTACAGTATTATCTTGCGTGGCACATAACCATAATTGTATCAGACTTATATTACATTCTCCATATCTTTATAAAACAGGATACTCGTAAAGAACCTATGTTGAAGCGCAACTCGTAAAAACCGTCAGACCAATAAATGAATAAACCACAGTGTATAAACCATCATATTAAAGGAAAGAAAATCACAGAGCAAAAGTGGCTTTGGCCTCCTCTCGCAGATCCGTATATAATTTGGAAACACGATTAACACAGGATGGGCTCCCAAAGATGCAATCTCTAACGAAAAAGCACAGCAAAGGAAGCATTGATTAAAATCTCTCCATGTTTCAGATGACGCCGTGCCCTTTCTTGCCCTTCTCTAACGGCATTTATAACGTGCAAATTACAGGAGGTTAGGTTCTTTCTGCCTGCTCATTCTAGATTGGAGTTAATTGAGAACTATTTGACATATAAATCTTAAAAACTTTTAAATATTTGACTTGTTCTTTTGCATATCAGTATCCTGTTATAGGCAGACAAGATATTTAGAGGGGACTGGGGGGAAAATTCTCCCATTCTAATGACTCAAATAATTAAAAAACATATACTGGAAACATTTCTATAAGTGAACTTTGTCAAGTCCCTTTGTGATACAATTCAGAAATAAAGGACCATTAAAAATGGACGGTATTATGAATATTGAGTCCTTTACAAGTAAGATGCCAGAAAGAGAGGAGGAGGGGAAAGAAGAAAGAGGAAAAAAAGTAATGCTACGCTTTGTTATTTTTCCTGACAAGATTTTTTTAAATTACTGAAAATATCAAAGTTGTCATCAGTGCTAGATCTGGACTGGTTCATTTATACTGCTAGAAGAGTAGGTTGGTTCTACCTAAGCCATAGCTCCAAACCAGGAATTTATCATTGCCCTGTGGCCAACTGGAAGCCTATCGATCAGTTTTTTCCCCAGCTTCACTGAGCTATGATGGACAAATAAAAATTGTACACGTTTAAGGTGCACAATGTGATGTTTGAAAATACACGTACATTGTGAAATGATTAGCGCAGTCAAGCTAACAACCACATCTGTCACCTCATGTAATCACCCTTTTTCTGCTGTGAAAACGCTTGCGATCTACTCTTGGCAAATTCCAAGTACACAATACAGTATTATAAACTAGAGTCACCATGCTACACATTAGGTCTCCAGAACTTATTCATCTTATAACTGAAGGTTTGTACCTTTTGACCAATTCCCCCCCCACCTCCCAGCCCCCGGAAACTACCATTCTACGCTCTGTTACTATGAATCCGTTTTTTTTCTTTAGATTCCACGGATAAGTGAGAATATGTAGTATTTTTGTTTGTGTCTGGTTTATTTCACTTGGATAATATCCTCCAGGTTCATCCATGTTATTGCAAGTGGCAGGATTTCCTTCTTTTTTAAGGCTGCATAATATTTATTTCCTATAGATAGATCGATCGATCGATAGATAGATAGATAGACAGATACCACATTTTCTTTAGCCATTCGTCTGTCAATGACCACTTCAGTTGTTTCCATATACAGGAAGCATATCAATTTTCATGAGTTTCATGGCCAGCCGAAAGAGAGTTGACATTTACCCTGAATATTTAATGAGTCATGTTCAACAGATAGAAAAATAACCACCATTTCAGTCCTTTTAGACTTTTTGCCTTTATACATTCTTCTTTCTGCCACTAACTTTCGCATATATGGTGAGAACTTGAGTAACATTTGACTCTCATACGTGTAAATGTACATAGGTGTGTGCTGTCAAAACATGGCTAGAACCCAAATGAGCGTTAATGTAAACATTCACCAACAACAATATCTTCTTTATTCAATGACTTAATGTCCAACGTGTACCACTGAAGTCAACATTTCTGTTCTTAGGCAGCTAGTAGCAACATTATTTTTAAAATTTAAAATCAATATTGTGCACCTCATTTGAGGGATGGTACTTCTCTCAATAGTGTTTTACTTCTTAGGCAACTCTCTTAATTGATGCTGAAATTATCTTACCTCTCTTGGTATTAGCCATCTTGGATTTTAGCCAGTAGATGCATCCACTCAGTCACATGCACATACATACACTCACAGGCATGTACACGCACTCACACATGGACCCACGCGTTCTCTATCATTCAGACACCTTGAATTTAGGCATAGTTGTCTGAAATACGTAGTGAAATATAATTGTACTCAAAGGGAACATTTTCAGCGTGTAACCTTTCTGGAAAATACTTCCCCACCAACTTTTTGCCCAAGTTTCCAACCGGCAGAGTGATGTACCTCGGTCTAGTCATTATGAAGCTAGAGTAGTGTAGGCTGGTGGAAAGTGCATGGGAATTTGCGACATTGATAACATCAGGCTAGAAAACACATCTCACTAACAGTACACGTCTCATGTGGTTTGCAAGGGAGCGTATTTTTCTTGTTTGGGACATTTAAAATCCCCGCCCCACCCGCAAGTTATGAATGCCTTTCTTCACCATAATTCCTGAGATGTACATTTGTTTGGGCTTAGCTGATGGGCACCCTGTATAACTGTGAGTTGCTATTGACATACTCTCAGGATAGGCAGATTCCCAGGCTTTCAGATGACCACAAATGTAATTTGCTTAACTTCGGAAGGTATTTTTAATTGTCTGTTTAATCCTTTTTATTCTAAATTCTGCCTTCTTTGGAATTTCTAAATATCCCCAATTCCTCTGCATGACAAATTCCTCCACATGACAAATTCCTCCTCTTAATGACAAAACCAAACACCCTGACCTTGTTACTACTAGCCTGTTTGTCATTATCACAGATCCTGCAAGTTCTTGGAGAGATGCCTAAGTTTGTTTCCATTTCTTTCTAGATCAGCCTTTAAGCGGCTCTGTGTTCGTTTGTAATACGGGATTGCCATTCTTGTCGCTACTGATCTAGATTCGAGTGTAAGCCCTGCCGTTCCACATACAGGAGTCAATGTTGAATGAAGCTGGCTGTACTTAGCTATCTTATTACCGGTGGCCATGATCAGACTTTTCCTCTTGACGTCAAAAGCGTGTTGGGCTCAAGATCAAAGGAGCTCCCCAAGTATGAGGAAAGTGTGGTCCCCTCTTCTTCTCTCATTTACACTTGACCTCCTTTCATTTAGCCTTGATGAGAAGGGAGACTGTTAGCTGGAAGGCAAGATTTTCAGGCAGATAGCATTACAGGATTAGAGATCCAGTATTTCCTTTGCTGTCATTCAAAATAACAGGTGTAGGAAATTCTGTTTAAAATAGCTGGGCTTTTGACTTAGAGGACTTCTGTATAGAAGACTTAAGATGTCAGCTTTAAATATGACATTGGTAGTCTTAGGCAAAGAATGGGAGTGAATTCTTGTAGAATCTGTCTTTTCTTGCCATGCCTGTTTATTAATGGTCTTTGTGATTTATTGTAAATGCTGGGGAGGATTTTCAGGCCCATTTATCACGGGAAGGGAACACCTTCTTGTTCCTAATGTGAGTGTGTCACAATTAGCGATGCATGTGGGCTAGGAGATTTAGTTCTGTCTTTTGTGAAAGTCCTTCAACCTCAAATTTAATCCCAAATTGATTGAATACTTTCTCTTCCATGAGGAAATTAATTATGCCACTCGAAAAATCATCAACTAGAAAGGGAGTTAATATCAGGCACAGTGTAGACTGGGCTGGTTAATGTATCAAAATGATATGACGAGGGTAGCTCATGTTTCACACAAATCGAAATAATGGAATCATCATTTTAATTAAAAATGGGAAAGTCTGTGTATAGATGGCATTCATTTTCAGTAAGAGCCACACCATTTATTTCTTATGTTCATGCATGAACATTGCACCCCGTGACCCATGGACATCTGTTGCTCAAAATACCAATTACATTAAAACTGTCCATCCAAATATGTTACGTTTTGTCAGTAGAACTGAAGCTGAAGAAAGAGTCAGGCGCTGTGAGGGGCCAACAGCCATCCAACCAGTTGAGAGGTTACAAATCCATCATCAGACAACCTATTTGCTTAATTATGTTCATCAAATGAACGTCTGACTCAGGAGGTTTGGGGGTTGGGTAGGCTGGCCCGAGTGTGACTTCTGTTGAGAGTCGGCAGTACGTAGACACTTCATAGTTAAGTATTGCTCTTTACCAGGTGACCTTGTTTGTGCTGATTTTCTGTTCATTGTGAGGCCATGTGGAGTGTGTTTTCGTAACAAGAAGATTATATACAAGTTATCGTGCCAGCGATACAGAAAGTGACGGTAGAGTCCGGCCCCTTCCATCGAGGAATTTACAGTGTAGGTGAGCAGGCAGAAGGTTAGCACACTGTCATAATTCGAGAATAATGAAGTGATAAACTGTGATGAAGTTAGTGAAAAGAAATCAGAACAGGGACGTAGTATCTGGGAGAATTAAAGTCATGGCGAAGACCTCGGGTTCTTCGAGGAACCCGAGGAAGACCTCGGGAATTTGAGCTTAAAGGATAAAGATTTAAGGAAGCAGAAGAGAAGGAAAAAGTGTCATTCTAGACCGAAAAAACAGGGTAAGCAAAGGCATGGGAAGAGAGGGAAATAAAGACTGGCCCTAAAGTAGAGGGGTAACGGAAAAAGATCTCTGAACATCCTGTAGAAAAAAACTGCATCTCTCCGCAAGGAAGTCATGGTAAATTCTGACACCAAGAGATCTCGTGCCGTATATGGTCACTGGGGCCAAGTACAAAATAACTCAAGGCTTCTAATCTAATACGGAGCGAGGCCGAGGAAAGTGAGAACTGAATCTGATTTGCAACAGGGAGTGGGCAGGACAGGGGCTGTTGGTAGTAATTAAGAAAGCAGTTTCACGAAATTGGGTCATTTGTAGAGACGTGGATGGATCTCGAGACTGTCCTACAGAGTGAAGGAAGTCAGAGAGAGAAAAACAAAGACCGTATATTAGCGCATAGATGTGGAACCTAGAGAAATGGTACACATGAACCGGTTTGCAGGGTGGAAATTGAGACACATGTAGAGCACAAACGTATGGACACCAAGGGGGGAAAGCGGCGGGGCGGTGGTGCTGTGATGAATTGGGAGATTGGGATTGACATATGTACACTGATGGGGATAAAATGGATGACTAATAAGAAAAATAAATAAATCATAATAAAAAAAACTGAATTAGAAAGGATTAACGGTGGAAAAGAATAAGTTGGGGTTGGGACCGTATGAGGTCAAAGTCAGAAGGAAGCAGGTACTATAAGGGAAGGGAAGCTATAAGGTAGAGAAAAAATAATAGAAAGAATAAGTGTGTTGGTGATGTCAGGCACCAACACGTGCAGAATAGCCGAGTCACACTTCTGGAGCACAAGAGTGGTCCGTCCTGCTGCCGTGGGTCCCAGGTCTGGTTTGCACACAACCCCAGTTCCTGGAGGCCTGAATGTACGATGACTTCTCTTCTGGGTTTTCCTATTGCACCACATACCTCCTGACATTAAACTTCCCATTATACAAAGTGCCTGCAAGACACACACACACACACACACACACACGCACGCACGCACGCACGCACGCACCACACACAAAAAAAGAAAGCAGTTTCAGTAGGCCAAAGAGTTACAAAGCCTGATTACTGGGCCTATAGAAGTCTGTAGTGGTGAGGAAGTGAAACCATCCTGTGTTGACCACGGCTTTAAGAAGCGTCACAGTGGAGGACAGTCAGCCACTGTTTCTTGACGGGGAATCTGCAGCCTGGTCTCACCCAGAAGGGCTGTCTGGGCAGCTTCTGCCCCTCATGGCTCTGTGCTAACGTTACTGCCTCTTCCTCGTGTTAGGGTTAGACACTGCAGTTTTGCAAGGTGCAATTTTTGCCATTCGCTTAGGTATTCGAATGCTTTTATTTATATTTCAGGCATAATTATGAAGGCACATTCAGTAAGGAAACTATATAGGTTTTAATTTAGAAATTGTGTATATGACTTGGAATGCCATCCATTGGATACCCTGTCATCCCATATACAGGAATTTTATTTTGTAGGTATTACTTTTATAACTTAAAAGCTTTTCATTGAAAAGCACACCTATTAATATTCATAAATATATGAAGTACCATTTCTTATGGAGGAACCATAAGAAACTGATAACAGTGGAAAACTTTGGAAAATTGGGTGACGTGACAGTAGAGGGGCAGAAGATGTACTTTTCATTGTATCCCTTACTGTAGCTTTTGAATTCAGTTCCATGTTTCTTACCTGTTTAAAGACAAATACAATATTTGAAGAAACACAATGATGTGAAACATAAAGGACATTTAAATTTCCCCTATTTCATCTTTACAAACTACTACTCTGTGTGGAAAGAGTTATCAGCTGTAAACTGGAAATCTTTTCTTCTAGCCTCCGTGAGTTTTGTCATTCTCAGGAGTCAAATGCAACAGGCTTTTCTTAGCCTAAGGGACGGATTGCCTTCAGTGTTTTGAACACTGAATTCTTGCAATCCATCTCATTAGGTCACTTGAAGAAAACATTTGGGATTAATTCTGTGTTCCTGTTGCTTTTTGGTATGATTACAGGGTGGATTTTGTAGTGGATCCTGGATTCTTTTCCTTTCCTCAAGCTGGACTTGCAGTTTAAGAAAGCGTCCCAGTAGCTTGGTGAAACCCACCACCACTCACTCTGCCTCAGAGCCCAGCCCCATGTCATGGCTAAGAGGTCCTGGAGCATCATGGGTAAAGTGGGAGGATAGCCGTTCCATCTCTCCCCCGCCCAGTGTTCTTGTAGCAATCACGTGAGGTCATGGGAGTGAAAATACTGGAACATTATCAAGTGCTCTGCACTTGAAAAGTATTTGGTCTTGTTGCTCCAATGATGACGATCTCCTGTTGGAACCATAGGCAGTGGGTGCGCCCGGGGACAATTCTCCTTAGAGATCTTACAGAGAAGACCTCTATATGGCTTTACTCTCGGGTGTCTTAAGCGCACCAAACATTGTACAGAGTGTGTGTGTGGTTGATAAAGCCTCTGGCCTTAGAAGCTCGCCCTCCAGATCCAGTGTCTCTGCTACATCAGGTAACAGATCAGACATGAAGGGGAGCAGACATTACTGATAAGGAGATTGGCGTTGGGAGACAGCAAAGAAGAAATGTAGTCTAGGGAGAGATTGGAAGAGGGATGCCCCCTTTTCCAGTCGAGAGGCAGCTCTGAGCATGATGGGTGACAGAAAGAAGTCCTCAGCACGGGAAAAGGCAGAGGCTCATGCCGACGGCTCTGAGCCTATCAGCAGCCCGTTCTGTACTCTCCTGGGGAACTCAGGCTGCCCATGGCTGGGGCTCTCCTGACGGGGAGTTGGGCTCCATCTCCAGGCCAGTCCTATAGACACAATGGCAAGATTCCTGCAGGGGAGCAGCCTCTGGGTTTAAGTCACCCAGTCAGAGTCATCCACTGCTCCCCCTGGGATTGGTGACTGATGGAATTCTTTATGGGAGCGCTTCGACCTTGTTATGGGTTCCTGACATCCGGCCCTCTCTGGGTTCCTTACGAACGTGAGCTGCCAACCGTTCATTCTCTGCTTTGCTGGAGACGGGGTCACGGGAGTCGGAGTTCTGTCCACTTGCTTACCTTCATTCTCTCCCTTGCCCCCATTTTAAAAAGTAGACTTTAAAGGCAAAACGGACAAAAATGCTTGGCTATATACAGTTTTTTTCACCTGTTTGTTGAAACAGTTCTGAGCGATAGCAGAAAAGTCACTGTGGCTTTTAATTATTTCCAGAAAAAAAAATTGAATACCGGTTTATTCTCCCTAATGCAAATTGTGATGTTCTCAAGACATAAATGGCCCATTAGCCACCATTGACCAGGCTTGCTGGCAACGCGCTGACACTCTCCGTAGCTCCACCTCACTTCATACTGCAGTGAGGCGGGATCCAGATGCCTTGGTTTTTTCCATTCCTTTGAAACTGCATGTTGAAGTTTGCCCCGTAGTATCCTTAAAACTAGTTTTCAACTTGATATTGTTTGGTGCTAAGTCTCGGTATTCTCAGCTGTAGAATGGGAGGAGTAAGAGTGCCTGCCTTACGCGACTCTTGTGAGGATTCAAAGAGAAGATTCAGGGAAGGTGCTGAACCTGGTTCCTGGCGCACCTCACATGCTCCATCTCTAGTTAGCCATTACGAATCACGCTCAGGCTCCCAGCCATGACCATGGGTACAGTCTAATACCACCCTGACCCTTGGCGGTGATGGTGGCACGCTCCCTCAGACCCTCGTAGTGATCCATGGGGCACATTTGGAGGAAAGAATTACGCGTTTAGTCAACTCCCAGTGCAGGCAGGTAGCCTCAGGAAACTTGTAAGCTGAAGCTCGTGCTTATTAGAAGGACTCGGATAAAACCTCTTCAGGAATAATTGCCCAAAGAAAGCTTCAACTTGACCAGGTTAGATTCAAAATGACATAAGGCAGTCAACTTTCTTTGTTGCTAAAGGAATACAGAATAGTTATGGAAAATAGTTATGGAAAAGAATAGTTATGGAATAGTTATGGAAAAGTAAAATCCACAGTTGATCTCAAAACTGTGTTTTAGGCATTAGTTTCCAGTTCACCAACTTATTATTTTTTTCCCACCAGTCTGTATCTGAATAGCCTCTGTAGCCTTGGTCCTCTCAGTGTGGTTCACTGACCAGGAGCATCTGTAGCGCCTGGGAGTGCAGAACTCAGGACCCATTGCAGGCCTACCTAATTAGAATCTGCATGTGCCAAAGATCTCCAGGTGATTCGTAAGCACATTAAAGTTGAGAAGTACTGGTTAACAGAGTTCTCTCACCTCTATTTCTTGACTCAGTCCTCTTAAAGCCTATGTGATGTATTACCCCATTTTACAGATGAGGAAACTGAAAACCTTCCATTAAGTGCTTAGCCTAAGGTCACACAAAAATAAAGTAGCCAGGCATGCTCCTCTCACTGTACTAAAACGACCTCTTTAAAATCAGTAGGGGAAATGTAGCTGTTTAGGTATGTGAAATAGACTGAAAATGGGAGAATGGGCACAGGCAGGAAAAGGTGACAAGGGCCTGGGTCTGGTCATTCCACCAAAAGGGTAGCCAAGCCATTGCCAAAGTCACTCAACATTATGGCCTCAGAAAAGAAGTAAGATGCCACGTAAGTTAGGATAAATAGAACTAACTGCTGGTGATCTAAAACTGTGAGGAGCCATTCATTTCGAGTTTTCATGAAAGTTCTAAATGGTCAACTTGCAGCTTCTTGGGAAGATATAACCTCTTCGATTGCCCATTGCTGTGGCAGTAATCTACTAGAGCCTCCCTGACACCAAGCTCTGGCTCCCAGAGAGCCTGGGATGACACTGGGGCCACCTAGATGATCCAGAACCATCTCCCCATCTCAAGATCCTGAATTTATTCATATCTGCCAAACCCGTTTTTCCACATGAGGTACCATATTCACAGGTTCCAGGGATTACTATTTGGACATCTTTGGGGGAGTCATTATTTCACCAACCACACATCTCTTCAGTCAGTCAGGGCTGTAAACTATGTCATATACGGTAACTTGCCCATTAAACTGTCATATACGGTAACTTGCCCATTAAACTATGTCATATACGGTAACTTGCCCGTGAAAATGAATGTGAGTGGATAGGTGTGCATCTCCTTCTTATGCTTTGCAAATAAATTGAGCAGACTCCATTTCAAACACCAGAATCAGACAAAAGGACAAAATCCCAGTGTACACACACATTAGACAAAGATTATCTCCTCGGAGCCATGCCAGGGTGTAGCCCGAATTACAAGCCGATGGCTATTCACTATCTGCTTGTCAGTGGCACCAGTGCATTAACACAGAACACACTTGATTCTGAGTTGCTTGTGATAATATTGGGATATGCGGTCTTTGGTTTTCAAACTGTGCTCAGGGGCCATCCCAGGGCGGAGGAAAAGCTGCTGGGGACTTCCTCCCCTACATTCTGCCCAATCCCTTGTTTCCACCAGAGCAACCGTGTTTTTATCTGTCTTACGTATTATGCTTCTGCCTGCACTTTCTTTTGGCCAGTTGGGCTAAATGGATTTTCTGGGGGAGGGTTGGGGTAGATTTCAAAACTACTGACTCAGACCAAAACGGATTCCTCCCATCCCCGGGCTGGAAAGGCTCAGGGTTCAGAGTGTCTGCCTCTAGGTGAGGCACATAGATTGTTCCAGTTTTGGAACCCAGAGTTCAGAGAGGAAAAGGAGGAAGAGAGGAAGAATCAGCTATAAATGTTGATTCCTTTGCCCCAGGGCCATCCCTTTACAACTTGATGATGGAATCAAGTATAGAAGCATTTCAAATTATCTGGTAGACAGACATTTGATCTCTATAAAACCGGAAAAGGGTCATGTTGATGAAATCCGTACAAGTCTCCACTGAAGACGAGGGTTTAACAACATCCTTGATAGACTCCCCCATCAAACATCTCATGCTACGTCTCTTTGGCAAGGTCTGGGCCTTGTGAAATATGCTGCCGAGATGAATACCTTGTGGACTTGCTTGTCGAAGCCTTCCCATATATGTTTCCCACTACAAAGTCATTACCCCTTCTGGAACCTTTCCTTTCTGATGCCCACACAGCTTGATTGAGCAGAATGGCCAATTCATCATCCCTGTTTATCTCCTGAGAGAGGAATTTACAGTTAAATTAGGATTCGAGTCAGATAGCACTGATGCAGATGTTTGGTTTTCCGGAGACCGTTAATCTGAATTAGTGAAAACTCTGATTTATGAAGTAGCCGTACAGAAAGGCAGCTGTAATCCTCTGAGGTTCATACAAGAGCTCTGTGACTGTGCCGCCGAGAGTAGGTCATTTCAGACCTGCCTTAAGGAGCAGATTGGATTGGGAAGAGGTCTCCTCACACATTTTCTCTAAGGTCCAAACCATCTCCCTTAAAATCCCCTGTGCACTTTCATTTCATGAGGATCATAGTCTTTGAGCTGGAAGACACCTTAAAGATCATCCAACTCCTCTGTGGATCGATAATAGGAATCCTTATTGCCGGCTATCTGGTCACCTAAGGGTATCAAGCTCCCTGGCCCACAAAGCAGTGGCTTCTTTGTGCGGCCAGCTGTAGATTTTTAAGTCCTTTCTGATGTTGAAGTGAGATCTTTCCTGGCTAGATCTCTAATTCATTGGTCCTAGTTTTACCTTGGAAGACTCTCAGAAGTAGCCCACTCCCTTGCCCATAGGACAGAGCTTCCGGTTTTTGAAGCTGTCATCACATGAACCGCCCCCCTCCCTGCCCCAGAGTCTCCTGTAGGCAAAGTAGTCCCAGTTCTTTCATGTGGTTTCGGGACTGTCTATCTAATGGTGTCACATACATATTGAGCCCTTGACTGCACAAGAGGCCTGGTCGGTGTAAGCGTAGAGAGACTGTCATGTCTAGAGATTAAGGTGCCTGAACTACCTCTTAAAACCCATCTTTTACTCGATTACTCCCATTCTTGAAGTAATAGAATCAGAGACAGAAATAGGATTCCGTGGAACTGACCTGTACTTCCAACAAGGATCCAATCTCTGTCCCAGCTAAAAGCACTGGCGTTTATGCAACCTTAACCAAGCAAGAAGACAACTGCAGAATTTATATGCGGTGGGAACTCCACAAACTGTGTGGAATCACATCATTATTTCACAGGTAGAAAACGCCTTTCAAAAATGGGAATATTTGAAATTAAATATAGAAACGTTTGACAGTCAAAACCATCATCATAATACTTTGGTGCGTATTATGTAAATATAATTAAGCAATTAATTTTAATTTTGGTTTATGTATATGGCGGTGGAACATTTAAGAACTTAAATTTTACCATAAAAAAAAAAAACACGCGAAAAAATCCCATCTTTTCCCCCTAGTACTCTCAAGCTTCCGCACTAGGGCCAATGCTGTCTGCAGAAGGCATCTTAAAGACCTCCCAAACTTCTCTCCCACTGGCCTGCTCTTTGATCCCCTTCTCTAGCCCTGGATTTCCCCACGAGGGTCATTGACTTGCTAAGGCAGCTTCTTTGCCCTCAGTCTGGCCCGTGACCGTGAAGACCTACCAAATGGGATTAGGATTAAAATGAGGCTTCGCTCCGCTCAGTACAGACTGCTCACCCGATGAGCACAGTGGCAAAATCTGATCTTTGAAAAGGTTGAGCAGTTCACTTTGAAGTTGTTCACAAACATAGGTCCTTTGAGAAGTTTTATTACATTCGGGGTGAAATCACAGAGTACACTTTTCATATTTACAGACTATGGAGTAGGTGGTTTCATATATTAAATGTTAATGGTTTTTAGTATCACCTATTATCTCTGTTGTAACCACTAGCATTCTTTTTAAAAGCAATTTATTAAAATATGAAAGCAAATGGTGCATGGGAAATAAGTCTAATGCAGTTGGGGAATGACGAATGTGGAAATTGCACATCCGTCCTTCATCTCCTAGGCGGAATCGAGCATTATGTGGGCTAGCATCCCTCATAGCCACTTTAATATACATTTGAAAAATAAACTAGCAACATATGAAAATAAATGTAGCAGAAGTGGGAATTTAAGTAGCTGAACAGCTAACGGGTTTCCCTCCCACCAATGCTGGCTCTTCCCTATTTCCAACTGTGCAACTGCTCTGAGAAAGCAATTCTTTCTCATAAAGATGTTGAAGTCCTTCACCCCCCCCGTCTGAGTTCTCACGGGGCCCTCTTTGAATTCAAGTCCACCGTCCCGCTCATCCCCAAGTATTTCTGTCCATCAGTGTGAGCATGAAAAGTTGACGTACCTCTCCCTGTTCTTTCTATACTTGTTTCCCCTAAGTGGTCACTGTCAACGTTGACTGGCCGTGAGATCCTTCCCGAGAACACAGCAATAGGTTTAGCTGTAGGAAGACTTAGGGAAAATAATTTCAGTTCTCATTTCACTGGATCTCAGTCAAGGCTACTCTTAGGTTCCAAATCATCTTTATTTCGTATCTGCGTCTATACATATATTTACAGTCAATTTTTCATATGTGGTTTCTGTCCACATCTACAATCTCTTAATCACAATTCTGAAATTCAAAAAGTTTTGAGAACTGTTATTTTCAGACAGACTCATTTGATGACAAAACCTGACCTAAACTGATGTGCACGTAATAATTTCAAGTCTTTATTTTTCTCATTGTGACTGTTAACTGCAGTAATATGAATGAGTTTTATTAAAGGGGGCTTCCCAGATCCCACTGGGGGGTTTTATAGATGTGGTATAGCTACCATATTACTTTTTTAATTAAAAAAAATGTGAATATCAAAATCCATCTCCCTTCCAAAGGCTTTGGATAAGGAACACCTGTATACAGACACGCACACACACAAACCATAAATTAATGTATAGATAGGAAAGAAAAGTAGGAAACAGCCTTTTCACCTGAAAGTCATAACCACGGGAGTACAAGTTAGATCTTAAGTCTCTCAATCCACCAGGCAATAGTCTGAGTATTGCTGCTGCTCTGTGCTGTGTCTGCAACTTTACTTGGGGGGAATTGAGGCCAGGCAGGCACAGCCTCTGGATTAGTTGCACTTAAAGCTTTTCCCTCAGTCTTTATTTAGTAACCAAAGACAAAAACAATTGATTAGATTTAGAGGGTACTTTGCATAAATATGCAAGGGTACTTTATGCATAAATACTAAAAAGGAATGCAGGGAACGAAGCGCACTGAGCTGTATGTAGATCCCTGGCTCCACTGTCGCGCTCTCTCGCTCTCTCTCTCTCTCTCTCTCTCTCTCTCTCTCTCTCTCTCTCTCTCTCTCTCACACACACACACACACACACACACACACACACACACACACACACACACACACACTTTCCCAGGGGATAGAGTCCCCTACTTCTTCTGCTTCCCCTAATCTCTTGGTGTATTTGGCAGACGAATGAACTTGCAGATAGCATTTACTTAGCAGATAGCATTTTTAAATGAGCTTCGGCTATATGAAAGAAAAGAGCTACCTGGGAGATTAAAGGGGCCGTCTTCAGGGACGCGAGGCACACGTAATGCAAAGGCTGTACGCATTGGATGGTGACGGATGAGACACCCATGCTGGTTGGGGATCCTAGGCCTTCCCAGGCAGCAGCCGAGCATGGCTCCGGCTCAGCGGGCAAGAGCTGTAATGTTGAGAGCTAGGCTCCAGTGAGGGTGCAGGGTTGGGGCAGGCGAGGAATAATGGTCTCTGGCAGAGGGGGGCCTTAGAGTCCCTCTCTATCCAGTTTGAAGGTGGAGCCACAGGACCAGGTGCCCTCCAGGGCCAGGACTGGGTTTTCCAGGGAGAGCTGGGCAAGGAGCTGGGAGTCTGAGAGGCAGTGAGGTTTGGACGGCCAGCCAGGCGGATAGGAGGACCAGCCCAGCCCAGCAGCGAATATGCTCTGGCCCCCAGCCCATCCCTGTCCGTGATTAAACTTCTCTCCAAAGAGGCGCCTGGGCTGATGAGACAGAGAACGGACAAGACCCCTCCCCGCCCCCCTCGAATTTAGAGCCCCATTTTGGAGTGAAAGCAGAACAAAACTAGTCCAAAGAGATGATGAGCAAAAGGACAGAAAGGCTATGACATACCCCAGAGTGCCAAGAGGCAGCTGACGTTGATTTGTCACGGGGCACAGAGGGCAAACGATTAGTAAGGAAGAGTATGGACTGTCAATAAAGACAGCGGCAAGTGGTGGCCGTTTCCCAGTGCCTTGCTTTACAGATTTAAAATCAGTCATTAGAGACGGTTGGTCCTTTATGATCATACCTCCTGGTAAGGGTTCTAAGAAGCGTTTACAGAAATTCTGCTGGAGGAGGCCGAGAAGTGCGTCCTATCATCCCCTAATTCACACGGTCAGCTCTGCTCACCTTGGGGCCGGGCGCTGGACACCTGGCCGCGAATATCTTTACACAGCCCTGCCCTCCGAGGGACCTGAGAGTCCACGGTCCCAGTCTCACTTCTGTATCCACTGATAGCTATGTGGCTGAGGCAAGCCCTCCCACTTCTCTGAACCTCAGTCTCCCATGATGAAAGCGAGGATTCAACTCGCCCCTTCTTGCCGGGAGGACAGTACTGTGCATATAGCTAAGATCAGAGCCCCTTGACAGACCTGCGGGCCACTCACGGGGCCTCCCGTGAAATGGGATGGCAAGCTCCACTCAGCTGCCCCTCACAAATCATCAGCCTTTATGCTGACCTGGGCTCTTTTCCAGCTGGTCTGAGACCAAGTGGTGTCGTTTTCCTTTCAGCCCGCTCTTGGCCACGCCTCAGCCCACACCTGCAGCGCCAGCCAGCGGGGGATCCGGCAGCTCCAGTGACTCTGAGAGCAGCTCAGAGTCAGACTCAGACACTGAAAGCAGCACCACTGACAGCGAAGCCAATGAGGCGCCGCGCGTGGCCACGCCAGAGGTGGGTGACGGGCCGGGGCCCCAGCCACAGCTTACCTGCCCCGAGGCAGCACCTCCGACCCGCACACACACAACAATACAACAATCACAGTATTCCAGCGCGATGAGGGCTTCAGCACAGTATACACGTCAGAAAAGTACTCAGGTGTTCGATAGCATTTTTTTCTTCTAACACGTGTACTCGCGTGGTCCCTAACAGACATTTCTTTGCCGTGTGACTGATTCGCTGTGTGACTCACTCAGCCACTCTGAGCCTTGAGCCTCCCCGTTACTATTACACTGGCCTAGTGATCACTGGGCTCGCAACTTCACCTTCCAGAGAATCAGCAAAGCCAGTCCAGACCCACTTCTAGCTCTGGGGACGCCACCCCTTCCTCTAGGTTGAAGTGATGAAAGTCCCTCGGCAAGTAAGACCCAAGAAGCGTGATGGTTGAAAGGTCACAGGTATTTCTTTTTTAATTTCAATTAATATTCTTCAAGTGTACTCGATGGTAATTCATGAAAACATTTCACACAGCCCCACAAAATACCAGAATTATAATTTGGAGTTAAAAACCCTGTCCTTCCCCTCTCATCCTCTCTGAGTACCAGCCTCTCAGTTCCCCTGAGCCTGCACCTCGTACAGCAAACAGATCCCTCCATGGCTCTGGACACGCTTGTTTGTCAATAATCAGAAAAGAATAACAGAAGAAGATGTCATAGTAACATTACCGCTAATCATAATAGCTCACACTTCTTGAATATAGATCACACGCCGGGCACCGTGAGAAGCTCGTGACTCGGATTCTCTCCTTTCATCCTCATAACAGCTCTATGGGGTCCTTGCTATTATTATCCCATTTTACAGATGAGAGAATAAGGTTCTGAGAGGGTAAGAAAGAACTTTCCCAAGATCTCACAGGCAGGACTGAAACCAGGGTCTGTGTGCTACCAGAGCTGGGGCCCTTAACCTCGCGCTCTGCTGCCGACAGTAGCAGCCGCTCCGATTGCCTTGACACTTACCTGCCGTTGCTCTGTGCGGGTTGGAATCACGGCTACTCAGAGTCTTTTGAATTCTGTCACCCTCTGTTGGCTGGCGCCATAAGCCTCAGCTGATGCCTTTCAAAAAAGAGGAGTTCTAATAAAAATGATGGCTCTTTTAGTTCAACAGGCAGAATTCAGACTTGGGAATCAAGCACCCGAACTGACGCCTCATTTCCATGGCTTAACGGCGGACGCTAATGTCTGCATGCATGTCCCCGTAAATTGGTTATTGCCTATACACCGAGGAAAGTGCAGTGTTTTTTTGGAAGTCAAATCTTTTCATCCTTCAGTGAAAATACAGAAGGCCTCTTCTTTTTGCAGTGAATTACTGCATCGTATAGGAGGCCCCGGCAGTCTGGCAGAGAGAAAGCCTTTCCTTTAGAATTACAATTGAGGCACGCTTACATTTCTTTTCAGGACCAGAGATCACTACCTCGGCCTCCTGGTAAGAGGTTGAGTAATGAGTCCCACCAAAGGACTTTGGGAACCAGATTCCCTCCCAGGCCTCCCTGCCCACTCTCTGGAAAAACTCTCTGTGAATAATTCCTTCCTTGCTGGCCAAAGTAGGGGATAGTTTCAGAAGAGCAGTGGAACTTAGTTTAAATAAGTAGATTGGAGCCGGTGTGTGGAGTGTTTGGCCATCTAGGGAACGTGATGAATGTGAAGTCCGTGTATGTTTCTAAATGTGTGAATGGTCACTTAACAGCCCAAGCTTTTATCACCCAACAGTCAGTGCACTGAGGGTCCTCCTGACTTCTTTCCAAAGGTGAAATTCATTCTTGCCACTGTTTCTCAATCTGCAGCCTGAGCCGCCCTCCACCAACAAGTGGCAGCTGGACAAATGGCTTAACAAAGTGACATCTCAGAACAAGTCGTTTATTTGCGGCCAAAATGAAACACCCATGGAGACGATCTCTGTACCTCCTCCAGTCATACAGCCAATGGAAGTCCAGGTCAAGGTGAAGCCAAACCCCAGCCAGGTCCTGGCTGAACCCAAAGAGAGGCCTCTCCTCAGTCTTATCAGGGAGAAAGCCCGTCCACGGCCCACCCCCAAAATCCCAGAAACAAAGGCTCTGAAGCATAAATTGTCGACAACTCTCGAGACAGCATCTCAAAGGACAATTGGCAAAAAACAGCCCAAGAGGGTGGAGAAGAACCCCAGCATTGAGGAATTTACCTGGCCCAAACCAAATATCTCCAGCAGCACTCCCAAAGAAAAGGAAAGCATGGAGCTTCCTGAGCCCCCGAGAGGCCGCAACAAAGCCGCCGCCCACAAGCCGGTCCCTAGGAAAGAACCGAGGCCCAGCATCCCCTTGGCCGCCGAGAAGAAGAAGTACCGAGGGCCCGGCAAGATCGTGCCGAAGTCCCGGGAATTCATTGAAACCGACTCGTCTACGTCTGATTCCAACACAGATCAGGAAGAGACCCTGCAGATCAAAGTCCTGCCTCCTTGCATGGCTCCTGGGGGCAACACTGCCAAGTCCAAGGACACCTGCGGGCCCAGCCTGACCCTCAGCACCTTCAGCAGCAGCAACCCGCCCGTCCCCAGTGACGAGCCTACTTTTTCACCCATCCCTGTCATGCAGACCGAGCCTCTGTCTCCTCTCCGAGATCACGAGAATCTGAAAAATCTCTGGGTGAAGATTGACCTCGACCTACTGTCTCGAGTGCCTGGCCACAACTCACTGCAGGCGGCGCCGGCCAAGCCAGACCACAAGGAGACAGCCTCAAAGCCCAGGCGGCAGGCAGCTGCCGCCACTGCTGCGGATAAAGCGGCCCCCAAGGGCAAGCGTAAGCACAAGGTAAGCCGTCGGGTGTGGCCTGCCACGTGATCGGGAGCCGCGGCTGTCTGGGAGCTACTTTGGTCTTGAGTCTCCTTTTCCAGCAGGCTGGTGACAGTGGCTTGCAGTCTTTGGGGAAGGCAATGATGCTTTCCGTGCGGAATGCAGTATTTGACATGACCAGGGAGGAAGTGTTAGGGCTAATCGAGGTTTGCCAACCAACGTCAAGAGCGTCCAATATGGCACGTGATGTGTAGCGATGGAGAATATGAAGAGGCTCCTTCCCCAGGCAGCCAGATTCCTGGGTCATTATTCCATAGTCCCCCACGGCACCAGCAGCAGCAGGGCACCAGGGATTCCTAAGGTCAACATGCATCCTCTAGGCCTTGTTCATTTCTCCATCCAAACATCAGCATCCCTGCAACCCAGTTATATGTTGATCATCCTGGCTCCTACTAGACACACGTTCTGGCCAGCCTGCTTGGCCCCCTGACCTGTGCGGTCGGCTTGACTCGTAAAAACCTCACCTGCAAGACATTAGGGTTGGATTCCAGGGCTACAGATACAATCATAAGGTGAAACCCAGCATGGCCTCTTCCATTTCACGTCCATCTGGGGAAGTGAGTTTGTGTCCAGGAAGTTCGTTGTGTTGCATCTCTGGATCTCACAGTAGTCTTTTAGTGTAACATCATCTCATGGTGATATTTGAGTAATATTATTTTGAATGACTGCCGTGGGGAATCCTGCAAGGGTGATTTAAGTCATCATCCAGCTTTAGAGATTCACAGACGGTGTTATCTCTGAGCTGTGCACCGACTTATTCAATGAGAGTATTCCAAACTAGGGACCAAAGTCTGGTCCAAAGGAGGACCAAAGAGTCTGATAGGACAAGGGACTGTTTCCCTGCTCTTAGTGATGACAGCAGCACAACCAGCAGTAAACGTGGACCTTCAGAACCAGTACCTGAAGGTCCAAAGGTGTGCCTTGCATATGGTTAACTTCCTTGCATATTTTTGGTTGTAGAAGTGACCTTTATATGTTACCCTAACCCCCCAGGGTGCTTGGACGGGATTTATGCCGTGTTAGAATTGCAGTGTTAGTTTCTAAACTACTCATTTGTGGAGGCGTTGTTGCTGGAAGAAGTGTCTGAAAACTATAGATTCTCTTCACTTTCGGTATGATATCCCTGTGCCACCCGATCAGAGGCTCACATCACAGCTTCACCCTCTCAGATGCCAGCTTCTTGGTTGGAGTAGGCGAGGCAAGACTGATCGCTTTTCTGTCTGATCAAAGGTGCACTTTTAACTCCCCTACCTAGTCTAGGACTTAAAGTAGAAGCCAGCTGTCTCCCTTGCTCGTTGTTTTTAAATGTCTGCGTGTGCCATGGATTTCAAACTGTGTGTATTTTTTCTTCCTGTTAAAGCCAACAGAAGTTGCGGAGAAAATCCCTGAGAAGAAGCAGCGCCAGGAGGAGGCGGCCACCATCTGCCTGCTACCACCTTGCATCTCACCAGCTCCCCCCCAGAAACCTCCCAGCACTAAGGAGTGAGTTTGCCCTGGGCTGTATGATACTTTGCTTGTTCAGACTCTTAAGAAATCCCAAATGAACCCTTGGCCCGGGGGCAGGGGGTCCTGTCCCAGAGGAATGTTAGGTAAGAAACAGGAGTCTCTGAGTCCTGTCCTGACAGCAGTCTCTGACCACCAGTCTAACAAGGGTGGGATAAAGGGTGGCGCTCAGGCCGCCAGATTTGGGGTGACTCCTTGAGCTTTTTAGCAACATTTCTTTGTTCCAACTCAGACTGATGACCAAAAATCGGCGAAAGTGAACTTTTAGCGCTGAGTGAAGGGTAAGAGGAAGTAAATGAGTTTAAAAGGGGCATCAAGAGACGCCTATCCCTTGAGCCAAATCACCTCCTTCTGGGCAACTTCCAGTTCTGATGGTGATAAATAAAAAGATTTCCCTGGAAAGCAACCCCTTGGCCTCAACAGGATGACTCAGCAGCCGCTTCCTCTTTGGTGTCATTTCTCAACGCTAATATGAAGCTTGAGGGCTAGCAGCTCCATGCTGAACTCCTCAGAGGCCCAGGGGAGGCCAGAGAGATGAGCTGTCTGGGAGTGCCCCCCAGCCCCAGGCAGCTCTGTGCTGGGAAAAGCCGGCTAGGGATGGACGCGTTAATGCCGATCGGCTGGTACCTCTTCTCGCATCTCCCTCTTTGCAGAAGGTACCAGAGTCAGGCAGGAGCCCTCCTTGTACCGTCCTCACTCACACGACCCCAGCCTTCCCTACCAAACACTGTGATGGAGTCCTTCTGTCTTACACCTATCATTTCCCCAACAATCGTGTCAGCTACTGGAACCATTCCGTCTGGATAATTATTGCCATAAATTCATTCAAAATTAGAGATTACTTCCATCAAAGACCAGTTTGGGAGCCTATTAGCAGCCCAGAGCAGAGAGGCAATATGGCCATAACTGCTGCTCACAATTGATTTCACAGATTACTGTTTAACATCAGTGATAGGACATCAATCTGCCACAGATAAGATGTCGGAAATAAGTTATCAGCTGACACTTGTTTGGATCCTTGTTGTTTAGAGATGAAAGGTGGGAAAAGATCCGCTCAGTATAATAAGGAGATTTGGCCCTAGGCTGCCCGTCTCCCTGTGGACCCGAAGCTCTTTGTGACCGGCATCTGTGTTCCCCGGCATAATTTGATCGGAAATATCCCTTCACATACTTGGAGTTCTCAGAATTAGTAACTCTTCCAGTGGAGCAAACCAGCCCTTTTTCCCCCAGGGTGGGCCAGGAATGTGGGGAAACAGACTTCTTTCCCAGTGGTCAAACACTGTCATTCCAGGGCCCTCCTCATTTCCAAGGAGGAAGGACTAAAGTGGTGTCCCTGTAGTGGCGGTACTGCCCCAGTTCCCAGATTCAATCTATTCGGGCCGGGCCACCTGAGGGCACAAGGAAGAGCCAGGGAACTGTGGAGCATTGCCACACCATCGGTCCCCATTGCGAGCCTCCTTCAGCGACCCAGTGATCTGTCACTGGTCCCCATTTCATGGAAGAGAGATGATCAAATATTAAATCGATGTCTAATAATTCAAATTCGTTCTCATAAAATGGTGTTTTACCTCACAGTCCTTACCATCTTTCTGCTTTTGTAGTAGTTCGGAGAGCAGTGTTTACCTAGTAGCATTTATCATTCAGGAAGGGCCTGGATCGGGTTCTTAACACTTGTCCGGCAAATCCATGTCTCCGGGAAAATCTCGGGAGTTGAGGGAGAAGGAGCAGGACAGACCTCTCGGAGGTCTTCTCCTGGAAGCCCTCTCCTCAAGCTTTGTCTGCTCCTTTGTGCTTTGTTGACCCTTCAGACTAAATCCTTGGAAATTTCTATAAGATAACATTCACTTTTCTCAATGAATACTCTAAACCTAGCAAAGGATGCCACACCAGCCTATGACAGCTGGAGTTTCCCATCGTCCACCAGAAGGGCCCTGATGAGTTCCCTGCCCCTTCTTTGGGGCTTGAACCATCAGAGGGGCCTCTGAGGCATTAAATGGGGGACTCTCTTGTTTGCTGTCCTCCTGTACAAGAGCCAGAGCCTATACAAGCGGTGCCCTTATAGTAAGAAGCCAAAATGGTGACAGAGTGGTCTCTAGAAAATGCTCCCTGGGTGTCTTCACCCAGGAAGTCGTTAAAGGCCACATGGTTCCAGGTCGCTATCATACAGACGGAAAGGGGGCCAGATGACTGTGCCCATTGCACTGAATGTACTGTACTGGGAACGATGTACCGTGTACAATGGCAGATGGGGAGGCCTAGCACAACGATAGTTGCCAATGGCAAATGGACTGCCTCTAGGGAACAGCTCTTCCCCTCGCAGCCCACCCTCTTCTCCGGCAGCTCAGGTAGTGCAGGAGTGGTCATAGGTAAGGAACCCAGTCACTCCCGTAGATGCCACAGCAATGCTTGACTCCTTTCTATGTAAATTCCCCAAAGTCCGATTCCTCTGTAGTGATTACACTCAGCGTGGGCTGATGCTGGTGGAGCCTCCTCGTGGGCGTGCATCCTACTCCTTATTTTCACCATTATTTTCATCAGGCATCACCACTATCTCAAAACGACTCTTCATGCCCAAGCAATTTTAAAAATCCATTGGCAAATATTTTGTAATTAATTTTTTTTCTTTTGTCTTTTTTAAAATCAATTAATTAATTTTATTTTTGGCCATGTTGGGTCTTCGTTTCTGTGCGAGGGCTTTCTCTAGTTGTGGCGAGCGGGGGCCACTCTTCATCGCGGTGCGCGCGCCTCTCGCTATCGCGGCCTCTCTTGTTGCGGAGCACAGGCTTCAGACGCGCAGGCTCACTAGTTGTGGCTCACGGGCCCAGTTGCTCCGCGGCATGCGGGTTCCTCCCAGATCAGGGCTCGAACCCGTGTCCCCTGCATTAGCAGGCAGATTCTCAACCACTGCACCACCAGGGAAGCCCCTGTAATTAATTTAAATCCATTAAGGTAATGGCAGAAACAGTGAATTTTCTGAAAATCCGGCTGCCTGACAAAAATTGACATAGGGCCGCATTTATGAAACAGAAGATGACAAATATTGTTACAAATGGCAAATTTGGGCGGCAGAAGTGGAACGACGGGACTGCATTGACTGCTACCATTTCAGGAAATCAAACCACTTGAGTGCTTGTTCATCTTTGATTTGTTGCTTTGAGATATTGTAAATCTATATTTCTAGACACTGACTGAAATTGACCAAGAGGAAAACATAAATTCTTGTTGACTTAATTTGCTGTTGAAAATTGTAGTCAATAATCATGAAAAGTAAATGGCTGCACAGTACAATATTAGTTGTCTAAGAAAAGATGAAAATTCAAGTAATCTTCATTGATTAGTCTAAGACAGTAACTAAAATAAAAATCCATGGCCCAATTACCATGTTAAGCAGCTAGCATAAGGTTTTAGTTGTTCTGTTTTATTTGAAGTCTCAGTCTATTTGATGATGCCCACTTAACGGGCAGATAAATCAGTTTGAAAGCACAGGAGCGCTTCTAGGACTGTAGATGTCTTATGGAAAGATGACAAAATATTTTTCAAATGGACTTTTGTAAACCGGAGTACATCAGTACTTCAGTATAACAGCTTAAGGTCAGGGGCTCATTATGCCTTGGGTAGAACAGTTGGAACATACGATTTGCAATGTAACCCAAAAGTATTTAGTGTGTTATTTATTTCTGTGTAATGTATAAGCATAGTATTTCTTAGGAAAGTATCCTTCCACTAATTGTTTATTGTACTGTTTGTTGTGTGACCATGCAGTTAAGTCGTAGGGCAGAATAAGTAGGAACCAGCCTAAAAAATGATGGGATTAAAGTCTGCATTGGATTTTCCATAAAAATCTACTTAACGGTAATCTTAAAAGGTTACAAATATCACACTGGGGCAACATTCCATTAGACATTTCCATTTATCATGGAGTTCTGTTTCAAAGACCCGTGTTTATTCTTAGATACATATGGTTGCATTTATCTATAACTCAGTCTATAGGGAGGGCTCCCTCTCTGTAGATATCTATGTCTCTATGTTTTTATGTATACTCTTCACCACAAGTGAAGGTCCATCAGCCAACATATTACTTTAGCTGAAAGTATCAGCATCATGGGACAGCTCAGAATAAAGAGAGACAAGATTTTCTGACACCCCATACTTTTTGTTTACACAGAAATAATTCATCCAGGAGAGCAAACAGAAGAAAAGAAGAAAAGCTGTTTCCCCCTCCACTTTCCCCACTGCCAGAGGATCCTCCGCGCCGCAGGAATATCAGCGGCAATAGCGGTCCCTTCAGTCAAGACAAGACCATCCCTATGATTGGACAGATCACCTCGACCAAACCTAAGAGGAGTGAAGGCAAATTCTGTGCTACTTTCAAAGGGATATCTGTAAGTGTAAGCATCTTAGAAGAAATCTTATCAGTGTCAGGTGGAAACAAGTTGACCCAGCTTATCTAACTGAACTCAAGATGAATTTTTCATTCCAGTCTTACTTCTCCAAACAGATTATTATGCAGGCATTCAGGGCTTGGACGTCCTTTGGTCCAATGCCTTCAGATCTTGGGGGTGGGGGACACTTCGACAATACTGTCCACAGCATCTGGCACATGGGAGGCACTGATCATTTACCGAAAGGGAGAGAACAAATGGACGGAATTGCCCAAGGTCATGGAACTGGGGCCGGGACTCCAAGTTACATCTTTCCACCACCCGGCTTAGCAGGTGTGAATTGTGTTTTAAAATAGTGACTCAAAAGGATGGAGTTTCAAAGGTGAATCTGTTGCTAAAATCACACAATTGTGGTTCTCTAAGCCAAACTCAAGGATTATCCCGTCCTTTCGATTTTCTGCACTGCTGCTCGATTAGCATAAATAACTGCGAAGTTGTTTCACTTTTCTCATCTATACACAATGTCTTTTTATCTTGCCCCAGGTATAGGTACCTGAACCGTGAAAACCATGAGCGATAGTGTCGCTAGCGAATGTTAATGGCAAATGTACCTGCCTTTTTGGGTAAATGCACGTATGTGGAGATGCAGCATCTGATCTCCTTTAAGTGTAGTATAAAAAGCAAATGCATGAAAATCAATGAGTTTTCAAATGTCTAGCGCCAACCTGGTGGCCCCTGAACCCAAAGCGCCCATTTAACACTTCGTGAAAAGCCATGAGGCCTCTGAGCTTTAAGGACCACAATTTAAAGCCCTCCGTCATCTGAGATGACTAGATGACATACATATCTAGGTAAATTTTATTGGTGACATAAAGAAATTGCTCTATTACAAAGTTGTCATTTTCCAAATGAAATTTGTATGTGTGTGTGCCCACATTACATTTGCATTCACGTTTAAAGATGCTGACTTATAATGTTAGGAATGAAACTGTCTATTCTAAACAGTAATTACACTATCAATCCTATTTTTCATACTGAATGTAATTAATGTTATAAACTCCAACGGAGGCTTTCTCCTACCGCAAGCTTTTGGAGGGCATGCGCCATATCTAGGCAGCTCTCTTCATATAGCGCCTAGTACATGGTCACAAATAATTAGATGCTTAATAGAGATGTTGTTATGACAGTGATAATAAGAGGATCCTGCAAGGGCATTTTTTTCTTAAGGAAATCACCGGGGTCCCCATGATGGATTGAGTACCTGTTGCGTCTTCTTTGGCCATTAGTTTTTTCTATTAATGGCTTGAAATCTGAGAGACTTTGTGGAAGTTAAGAGACTTGCTTGACACATAGTGCTAACACGGCAACAAATCTGTTCTGTGACCTTGGGCAAATTATGAAACCTCTTTGGGTCCATGAAATGAGTAAATTTGACTAGATGATCTATACAGGTTCTTCCAGCTCCAAAAACGTTTTCCATCTTCTGCTCTCAGAGTCTTCTCTGTCCCATGTACGCACGAAGTCCTGTTTATTGACTCAATGGATGAGTGAGGGTCAACAGAGGACGTGTTTATATGACTTACATGGTCATGGCTGAACGCAGCCGTTTCCAGTCAGATGTGCCAGGACCGACATCACCTCCGTGTGCGTGGTGGACATGGTGTTTCAGGGTTCTCGTCACCTATCTTGGCCGTAGAGACACGTGGCTCTCTCTGGGGCCGACTCAGCTGTTTGGTCTGGGTCATCTGGCTTTGGCGGTAGAAGCGTGGAGCTGGCTTAGGAGTTCGAGTTCAGAAGCCTCTGAGTTTTTTATGTGTTTGGGTTGAATAGAATCCGTGATGAACTTTAAATGCTTTCCTACGTATCCACCGTAACCATTTTTAGATGTGCAGTCTCTCAGCACAGTTATCGCAATGAGCTCTTGATGGTAAGAAGTTTTGATAATCGGAAGGTCCAGGATGAAGTGGAAAAGATAAGACTTTCATGGATATAAGAAATGTTCACATTTGACTTTTCACTCTAAAGTGACCCTTTTGATTAAGGCAGGCAGGCCTGTGTTCAGCAAATCACTGAGTGCACTGGGCGGTGGGGTAGCGGGACGGGGCTGGGGTGGGAATGTAATAAATCAGAGACGGCCCCAGCGCCTAAAGGGCTCCCAGTCTAAGGTGAGCAATGAGACATGTGCTCGATAAACTGGGATACGAAATAGCTGCTGATTGGTGTCTTAGGGGAGGGCTTGAGACACACCCTTCCCATCTCTAAAGGGACCAAAAAGGTTTAAAGCACTTCTGGCCATATACATGAGGCAGTTTTCCTGGGAAGGCATTTGTTGAGCTGGGTTGAGCTGAGAGTGTTAAGTAGGGTTTAGTAATGAGGGGAAATGATTAAACAGGAGTGTGGTCTCTACACACAGTGGAATATTATCCAGTCTTCAAAAGGAAGGAAATTCTGCCACGTGCTACAACTTGGGTGAACCTTGAGGACATTGTGCTAAATGAGATCGGCCAGGCCCAAACAGACAAAGAGTGTATGATTCCACTTACACGTGGTACCTCGAGGAGTCAGATTTGCAAAGACAGAAACTAGAAGGGTGATTGCCAGGGGCTGGGGGTAGTAAGGGGATGGAGAGTTATGGTCTAATGGGCACAGAGTTTCAGCTTTGCAAGTTCGAAGAGCCCTGGAGATCGGTTGCACGATGATATAAATGTGCTTAACACGAGCGCACTGGGCGTTTAAAAATGGTTGAGGTGGTAAATGTGGGTGTCTTGTGTATTTTCCCTCAGTTTAAGCGCTGAAAAAAGACAGTACATTATCGCAAGGTGAAAAAAGTAACGAAGAGGAGGCTTTCTCAACCCTAAGACTGCGAAGGACCCAAAGCAGGAAGGTGGAGAAAGCCTGATGAGTTCAGTTTGGTGGCAGGTTCATCGGAGGGAGTCGGGAAGGGTGAAGCCAGGTCAGGAAGGGCCTTACACACCAGCAGAGGAGCTCAGCCTGGGGTTTGCACTCAGCCGCAAGGCAGTGAAATGCAGGGAGCTCCGGCTGGCAGGCGGCAGATGGAGGGTGATTGGAAAAGCTAGCTCAGAGGTCGGGCGTTCGGCCAGGAGGCTGTGTGATCAACTCTGGCTGAAGCCACGAGAGCCTGCACTTTGAGGCTTCAGAGGAGGAAGGGACAGGTTGTGAGACACTGGGGGGATGGAGTGAACAGGACTTTGTAGTGGATTGGACGGGGGTGACGGAGAAGGAGAAATAAGGGATGGAGAAGAGCAGTGGTTTTCAAAGTTTCAGGAGCATGATCCCATTTTGAAATGAAATCATTTCCAGAACTTCAATATCTACAACTGGTTCAAGCAGAGAAGCTCAGATGGAAGGCAAGGCGGGGAGGACACGGCTTCTGATGCCCCTGGCCCCGGGATGACCACCATGCCCTTACCGGCCTTGGTGACAGGGGGGACCGTCCTGCCATTCACAGAGCAAGGGGACTGGTTTGGATGTCAGTTTGGTTTCAGAGCAAGTTGAGATGCTGATGGGCCATCTTGGTGGAACTCTCCAGAAGCGATCACTGCAGTAGCATCAGAGAGAGGGTTACAGGTGGAGGTTTCCCTCGGGGAGTTATACCTGCTTATTGTCAGATCTGTGCCAGTGCACACAAGACTGGCAAATCCTGTCGAGGTCAAGAGAGAGGAGCTGAGGAATGAACGTTGGGGGATGCCAGCCTTGGAGGGAATCCCAGCTCAGACGAGGAGAAGGAGCAGGTGGCACCACGGCAAGTACGGTCAGAGGTAGAACAGTCAGGATCGTCCCGCAGTTGCCAGAGGGGGGCATGGGGGCAGAGTCAGCGGTGTGAACACGGCAGGTGGTCTCGTGACACGGAGCGTCACATCGTTACAGATCTTCCCACCTACTTCATTCATCTGGATCCCATTCTTTCTACGGCAGTGACAGTTCAGGGTGGAACTCAGAAGTCTCTGACTCCTTTGATTTTTGACCTGGTACAGATGAGTTTTCTCTCCCCCAAGGCCTGGAAATGAAGAGGCGCTCCTGTGGCATCACTAGCAGGAAAGCACTCGAGGCCTCGCGTGAACGGAAAGGCAGCCCCAGCCGCGGCCGGTCCCTTATCAAAAACAGACACGTCAGGGTGACAATCTCTCTCTCTCTCTCTCCTCTCTGTCCCTCTCTCTATCCTTCCCTCCCTTTCCCATACGTCCCCAACTGGATTTAGACCTTCGCCAGTGACTGTGTCACTGGGATGATGGAGCTATGTAGTCACAGCATGTGACTAGCTTGGTGTTTGGGGTCATCATAGAACAAAAGCTGGTGATTCCCGGAGTTCATGACATATAGCGGAGTCACCTGTGTATCCTCCAGCTGTGTGCATCGTTTTCTTCTCTCTCGTCTTGTTTCCTAGTGTGTTTGACATGCAAAGCATTTATGAAAAGATGCTCTAAAAATCTGGACCTAATGGAAATTCTTTGTCCTCCTTTTTCCCAGGAGGGAGACACTCCAAAAAAGGCAGCCTCTGCCACCGTCACTGTCACCAACACTGCTATTGCCACTGCCACTGTCACTGCTACTGCCACTGTCACCGCCACTGTCACGGCCACTGCCACGGCCACTGCCACTACCACCACCACTACCACTACCATTTCCACCATCACCTCCACCATCACTACTGGCCTCATGGACAGCAATCACCTGGAGATGACATCCTGGGCCGCCCTGCCCGTTCTTTCCAGCAGCACTACCAATGTCCGGAGACCCAAGCTCACTTTTGATGACTCGTATGTTGTCCCCAGATTCTCTGGAGTGGTGAACGGGGGTGGGGGCAGTATGGCTTTTCGAGCACCGTGCATGTGTCACCCGAAAATAAGGCCTCAGAGGCAGCAGTGCAGCTCCTATAGCCTTGAAAGTAGATTTCTCCCCTCCTCACACACACCTCTATCCCCATCGAGAAACGCTGGCCCATTTTCATCGTGGAGCTCTGTTACTGTTTCCAAAGGCAGGTGCTGAATCCCAGCCTGCTTGGTCCTCCTTGCTTACCCGTGTCCTCAGATAGAACTGTGTGCCAGCAGAGAGAATTATAGCCAGGTTCTCTTGGGTCTGTTTGGGCAGCTGGAAGGGTTGGGGTTGGAGGATGCGGGTATTTATCCTAATGGGCCATTATGCACTTCCGATTTCATTCACTGGACTATTTCAAGCTCGGTTATTATATGCACGACAGGCATTCATCGGCCCTGTTCAAGGCATTGTATAGGAATGGATTTATAGCCCCCCCAAATTGTGACTATTCGGTCTTTTAATGAAAAGATGAAACATTGCTTTCTGAACGTGCTCGTTTTGTTTGTTTAGGGTTCACAACGCTGATTATTACATGCAAGAGGCGAAGAAGCTGAAACACAAAGCTGATGCCCTGGTACGTTTCCTTTCTCCCGTTGCTGTCCTCCCATCCAGGTATTAGGCTTTGAAGGAAGACAAAGAAGGCACTTTACAAACGAGTCAAACCTCTTCATTGCTGCTGTGACGCAGAGCGATTGGAGCTGGTTAGTTCCTTAGCACCGGGATTCCCCAAGGTCTTGGCGCCACGTTGCCGTTCTTGGTTTTCCCACTCTTCTTCCCCTTGCTCCAACTTCAGAAGCTTAGTGGCTTGTACTGTCTTTTTTTTTTTTTTTTTTTTTTTTTTTTTTTTGCGGTACGCGGGCCTCTCACCGCTGTGGCCTCTCCCGTTGCGGAGCACAGGCTCAGCGGCCATGGCTCACGGGCCCAGCCGCTCCGCGGCATGTGGGATCTTCCCGGACCGGGGCACGAACCCGTGTCCCCTGCGTCGGCAGGCGGACTCTCAACCACTGCGCCACCAGGGAAGCCCCACTTGTACTGTCTTTCAAGTGATTTTGAAATGACCTTTGAAACTGCCCTGGGGAAGGTGGGAGCACCCATGGGTTCCAGTAAAGCCCGAACTGGGTGTGGGCAGGGAGAGGGCTGCTGAGAGCCAGTTAAGTGGCCTCAGTCATTGGCTCTGAGAAACTCAGGTCTGTAGAAAAATCTCAGCTCCTTGCTGCATTTGATGACATGTTTCCAGAGTGAGGCCCACAGCCAGCCTAGGTCCCCGCACACAGAAGGAAGTTCTGTTCTCTAGATTTCCCCCAGCACTTGGCCTCGCTGCCTCCAAGGGAGTCATCTGATTGACTGAGCCACCTAACAGGGGGTCTCAATCGTGGGGTGCAATCACTTGGGGAGCTTTAAACTAGCCCTGATGTCCAAGCCACACCCCAGAGAAATGGAATCAGAATTTCCGACACTGGGACCCAGCCATGGGTGTCTAAGCTTCCCCCGGGTGATTCCCAAGTGCAGCCAAGGTTGAGAACCACTGCCCTCAATTCAGGGTCCTCACCTTTGACTAAAGCCCAGCATAATTAGAGGTGTCAGTTCAACTCCATTGGGTTAAAAAAAAAATCACACCCTCCATCATCACATTGTGTCCAGCCAGGACTTAGCTGCCCTGTGCTGTTTGCCACTGGGAGGGCTGTAATGGAGGACCACGACGGTCTCTGCGCCGTGACTTGCGCGTGGCCACCATCCACCGCCCTCCAAAGGGCCACGGTACATAAGGAGATAATCGGTATGTCTTTAGTATTAAAATTTCCATGGGGTGTGTGAAAAAAAAATCTAAAAAATCTCCCTCGGTGGGGGGTGGGGGTGGGGGTGGGGAGGAATGATAAAAAAAGAAAAGGTTGAGAAATACTCATTTAGAGGAAGATGTCTTTGCTTGGCTTACGTCTACACCAGAGCTAGACACTCCTTTGGAGTTCAAGCCCCTAATTGGCCCTGTGGCCCATGTAGTCTTCTCTCTGGACTTCAGTTATTCCTTTTGGCAAAAGAGAGATTTGGGCCAGGTGATCTTTAAGGAGCGCCTTCCAGCTATGGACTTGCAAATGAAAAGTCAGTTTCAAAAATCAGGATGCAAAGCTTAATTTCCACAGGGGAGAACCAATCAGAGTCAGATGACCTAAAGAAATTATCTTGTAAGGCAAGAGAAGAAGGAGGTTTTCATAAAATCGCTTTGAATTGGGCTGAAACCGATATTTTTCCACAACAGCTTTCAGAAAGGAAACCACAGAATTCCTGCAGTACATAAAAGCTGGAGAACCTTTATTGCAAAGAGTCATTTACAGCAAGCGATTCTGCAGGACCTGTAACTCATCGTTTTATAGATGTACTTAATCCTTTGCTAGAGACAGCTACTCTGCCGTTTTGAGAATTGAAACCTTCACAGTTGCATAGAAAATATTTTGATAAAAGGTATACAAGAAAATTAGAATAGCTCAATCTGCATTCTACTGGTTCTTTCACATGAAATTCTGTATTAGTGGAATTCTTCCATCCAGCTATCAAAAATTGAAAATGTTAAATACTGTTAGAAAATACTCACTATAAAAGTGTCATATATAATATTCATTACACATAAAAAAGAAATCAGTATGTCTAAGTCAATTTAATCGTGACCATTATCAGGGCTAAAACCTTTTGCAATAAAATTTTACTAAACTAAAATATTTAGTAGTGCTATATTTGGGGGCTTTTTTTTTTTTTTTTGAGGTACGCGGGCCTCTCACTGCTGTGGCCTCTCCCGTTGCGGAGCACAGGCTCCGGACGCGCAGGCTCAGCGGCTATGGCTCACGGGCCCAGCCGCTCCGCAGCATGTGGGATGGGGATGATGTGCTCATCTAGAGTTCCAAGCAAAGACTAAACGGGTTAGTTGTCCAGGAGGCTTGTACAAAGCAGGGTTTCATTGCAAGCTCTGTCTAGAGGACATTATGTTGACCAGTCTAGTAAATGTAGTCAAGAGAAACGAGTCAAGGCAGTGATTTGGATCCTGGCCCACCAAAAAGATAACAACAACAGGAATACCACAAAGACATGATACCTTGGCTGCAGTTTTCTCTTCTCAACCAGCCTCCATGTCATGGCAATAGAACCTGAAATCAGTTACATCCTTGTCTAGACAAATTACTAATTGCTCCCCTCCATAGGTCACCCTTGGCACTGTTGGGCTGGGCAGTTCTCCACTGTGGGCGCTGTCCTGTGCATTGAGGGCTGTTGCAGCATCTCCGGCCTCTGTCCACTAGACGCCCCTCATCCCTAGTGGTGACAACCGAAAAGGTCTCCAGACATTGCCAAATGTTCCCTGGGGGAGGGGTGTAACGTTGCCCCGGGTTGAACACCACTGCTTTAGATGAAGGAGAGAAGAGGGACCGTCATGTTGACAAGTCTTCTTCCTGTTTCAGTTTGAGAAATTTGGCAAAGCCGTGAATTATGCCGATGCAGCCCTGTCCTTCACCGAATGTGGCAACGCGATGGAGCGCGACCCTCTGGAAGCCAAGTCTCCGTACACCATGTACTCTGAGACCGTGGAGCTTCTCAGGTTCGTGCCTTTCTGCTGCCTTTTTCCTTTGCTCTTTCCAGTCATAATTAGAAGCTGCTTGCTATGTTTGAAAACTATCACTTCCACATAATAATGACTCATCCAAGGCATCTCCTTCTTAGCAGTCATCATAATTCGTTCTTGCCATTTTATTCATGTCGTGGAAAATTTATAACTGATGGACACTGCTTGTATCAATTATTCCCTTCGGAGGTTATAACGTGAGCGTTACAATTTGCAATATTCATAAAATTAAAATGGAAAGGTAGTGGATGCGAGTAAAGTATCATCATTTCACTGTTTGGCGTGGACACTCGTCTTTTCAAAGCGCAGTTCTATAATTCACAAAAAGCGGTGCTATTGGGATTTCTGTTATAAACCATGTTTTCTAAAAATTTCTGCCTCAGTTATTACAAATGGAGGGGCACTGTTCCAACACAAAGGCAGCTCTGGAGGCCGCAGCTGTGGAGTAGACGTTCCATGCATCTGGAATTTGAGGGGCAGTCAAGGTGGTAGCAGGGGGAGGGGAGAGATGAGGTTGATAATAGGGGAGGGTGTATTAACGGCACAGATTATTGGTTTCATTTGCATTTTGAATGAAATTTTCTGGCCTGTTGCTCTTGGTGCAGTGGAGTTTGTGGGTAATCAAAAAATTCTTGTAAGAAGGGGAAAGAGAAGAAATGATATCCATTCTAGTGCTTTCCAGTAATCTGCAGGTATTTGTACAAGAATTTCCTCTACCTCTGAATAGTGGCTAAGCACCCTCATCTGCAGGATGGACTACATCATGGCTTTTGATTGAGTGAGCAGTTCTTCACCTGATAGGTCCTTGTATCCAGCCACCTCTGGCTTCATTCATCGATAATGCCAGGCCTGCTTTTTATTCTGTTCTTGCATCTGCAATAAACTGTTACAAACCTGAGGACCCTTGTACCTAAACCTTCAGACAGACATCGGACAGATTTAGCATGCATATTTTCCCAGGAAAGCATTTGAAAAGATCAGAAGAATGGGAGCCATTATAAAGAAGAAGAAGAAAAAAAAAAACTACGGTTACATAGAATCAGAAGACTTAGTTAAAGCCACCAAAGTAGGGAGATTGTGAGGAAAGTTCCAGCCTTACCTTGACAGGCCAGGCAGCCATCTTTGGCTTTTCGCTGCTCTGAGAAGTATAGAAAGTATCTCTCAGACTTACTTTATGCCCTGTGAAAGCCACCGCCGCCATTTGTAGCTTTCAAGGGGAAATTGATTTCTCAGTGTCTATACGAGGCTGCCTGCAGTTTTCAAAGATGCACAAGATGAAAATCCTGGCAGAAACGATAAGGATTCAAAATGGAGGGGAAACTTTAACGAACAAACCTGCAGAAAAGCCATGCCTTCTCTTCATCCCCAAATGCAAATTAAAACAAGGCACTTTTTCAATTGACAGGAAAATGTAAAAATGTTAATACCTAGTGTTAGCACATACGCAAAATAATGGTGAACCGGGCCTCCTCCATGCTGCTGATGGGAATGGAAATTGATCGTTGTAAATTGAGGGCAATTTGGCATTGTGTAGGAAAACCTATACAAGTGAGCATTCGTATCTTTTGAGCCAGTAATTCAACTTCCAGAAATTTGAATTTTCTATACTGAAGAAAAGACTTGTAAGAGGAGAACGAGTTATCTGTACAGTGTTCAGTTTGGCCTATATTATAGCACCCAATTAGAAGCAAAACAAATCATCAACAGGAGAAGGGTAATTAATTACATCGCAGTACACTCAACAGAATGATTTGCAGCCATTGAAGTGCAACAATGATGGAGACTGTGTAGCTGCACGAAAATGTTTATAGTATGATGTTAAAGTAAAAGCAAGCCACAGAATTATAGACACATTGCATTTCTAACCACGAAAGGCACGTTTCTGCACGTGGACCAACCTGGAAGGGAAATAAGGTCATATCTGTAATTGGGGGTGAAATTATGGGTGTTTTCACTCTCTATATATTTTTTCTTGTTTTCTTTTAGGAAAACACATGCTCTCTAAATAGAAAAGCGAAACATCAAATTTCATTTTTGGTAGAAATGCCATGTGAATCGCTGAGTGATATTTATTTCCATTAGAAAACACTTCTTTTTTATTATTTACAATTCTTTTTTCTTTTTGTCTAAGCACAGTTGTTTTTTTACATGATGTGATAGTTTACTCCCCATAGGAGTATATTTTCAGTGGAACCTGGTGAAAGTCAATGGAGAATTTATAGCCACTCACTTTTAAGTCAGTATTTTGAAACTTTATTTTGAGATAACTGGATATTCACATGCAGTTATAAGAAATGATACAGAAAGTTCCTGTGTACCTCTCCCCCACCCCCCGTTTCCCCCCATCTAGCGTAGCTCTAGTCCAAGATCACAGCCAGGACAGGGACATTGCTACAGTCCACCTGCCTTACTCAGAAGTCATCAGGTCTTTTTTCTCCCAGATTTAACCAGTTCTACCTGCAGTACTTTGTATGTCCTCTATATATGTAGAACTTTACATTTTCTAGTGTATGTGTGTGTGTAATTTTTTTTTTTTTTTTTTGGAGAGAAATTTCAATTGGGAATAAAATGGGCTGAAGCAACTAAGTCTTCTGGCCCATGTAAGCCACTGGAACTCCACTATCAAGCCACTTCAACAGTGGCTGCAATTAGAGGGTAACTGTAATAAGAACATGGTTTTTAGTAGCATAATTTTATGTTGAAGAGATCTGTATTACTCTCTCCCTGACGGTATGCTGGCTGCAGAGAGAGCACCCCATTTTTTTCATTCAAGTAATTATGGTTGCTCTGAGCCTTGGGAATCTGCAATAGACATATACTTGTGAAGACAAGAGGGGCATCGCAATGACTTGACATTTCAGTGATCCAGCCGTCAAAGACAGATTTATGACATCATAAGAAGCCTTTTTGCTTAATATGGCAACAACAGGAGGGACCCACATCAAGTGCGCGGGTCCTTTTGCTGGAAAATGTTCACTGGACAGAACTGGGGCAGTAACTGGGGAGAGCAGAGCGATAGGGGGCGCCGGTGTTCCGGGGAGGCTGCTGAAAGTGCGGGCTCACCGTCGCCTTCTCGTAATCGAGAGCTAGTCGGGGCTGCCTGCACATCTTCAACTTCCCTCTGCAGCACTGAACTCTGTTACTTATTCCACCACGAGTGCCTGTGAAATTGCATTAAAGCTCAGACAATGATTTTATGCAGTGAATTGATTTTCAAGAGTCTAAATGCCCAGAATGGAATCTGCTCAGCTCGAAGAAAAAAAAATGGGAACTACTCAACCTTTGATCTCCCCGGTGTGGAACAGTAACGATTAAAGAGAGTGGAAAGACAAAATATACAAGCACCATAAATTAGGGGCGCTCAGACCTTTACCTGCTGTGAAATGTACCTCCCTTAAAAAACAAAAAAACCACTTCCTAGAGGAATATGTTCCACACCTGAGCCATTAGAAACACACAGCTATTGTAAGCGTGTGATGGAGGCCTCCCTACACTCAGGTCAGACATAGCTGTGTTATTATTTACCTCATCTGTCAAAAACTCAACTGAAACTGACATTTGTGTCCACGTCTCATTGAAAGCCAATAATATTGTTTAACTAGAATGTTCTTAGAAACAGTATTTTGCCAGCATTTATACACACGCCAGACCCACAGTAGTTCCACAGCACTGTTCTGGAACGTGGGCTCCGGTTGTAGCTGGCTTCTCCAGCTAGCTTCCATCCGTCACAGCAGTGCCATCGTGACACTCCTGTGGTCGTCGTTTTGTATATGTTTTCGGGAAAGCACACTTTTGCCCACGTGCCCTTCTCGGTCCTGACACCCAGAGCACATGTGGGGCTAGCGCATTTAGGTGATGAGAACGCCAATGACTTTGGGACTTTCTGAAGAGTCAGATGCATTCCCCTTGAGCTTGTCCTTTCTCTTCAAAGGTATGCAATGAGGTTGAAGAACTTTGCAAGCCCCCTGGCTTCGGACGGGGAGAAAAAGCTGGCCGTACTATGGTAAGCCTCCTGGAGGCCACCAGGAAACAGCTGAAATGTTGCAGAAGGATTTGAAAAGTTAACTTAAGCTGCTTACCCCCAGATCATTATTCTTGTTTTCCATTAAACTCTGGAAGGCTAACTGGTGGATTTTTTCAGTCGCTGACTAAACATTTACTCTCTGAATTTATACCCTTATCAAGATGGGATTTTAATGCTTACCCCTTCTTTTTTTTAAAAAACGACACAAATTTATTATCTTACAGTTCTGAAGGTCAGAAGTCTGACTTGTGTTTCACGAGCCTATAATCAGAGTGTCAGCGAGGCTGCATTCCTTCCAGAGGCTCTAGGGGAGAATCAACTTCCTGGCCTTTTCCAGCTTTTAGAGGCCACCTGCACTCCCTGGCTCAGGGCCCCTTCGTCCATCCTCAAAGTCATCAGTGTAGCTTCTTAAAATAGCTCCCCGACTTTGACATTCGGCCTCCTTCTTCCATCTTTTGTGAACTCTTTTTTTCTTTTTTTAAACTTTTATTGAAGTGTAGTTGCTTTACGATGTTGTGTTAATTTCCGCTGTGCAGCACAGTGACTCAGTTATACATCTATATATATTCTTTTTCATATTCGTTTCCATTATGCTTTATCACAGGATGTTGAGTATAGTTCCCTGTGCTATGCTTACTCCCTCTTTTTAAATTTTTTTTCTTTTTTCACTTATATTCCTCGATAACCGTAGGAGAGTAACTGCAAAATAGGAATCAGTTTTTAGTTTTATAGGTTTGATCACGCATTGGCATTAACATGGTCCTTTCCTCAACACCACAGCTACCGATGCTTATCACTTCTCTACCTGCGGATGTTCAAACTGAAGAAGGACCACGCCATGAAGTACTCCAGATCACTGATGGAATATTTTAAGGTAATCCTTATTTGGTATAATTTATAGGCCCCGGGTGATTAAATCACTAATGAGACATGGCAGGCATGTTATTAAATGTCAAGGTTGCTGCTGCCAAAGGCTTAACCTTGCTCATCCTGGCTCCTCCCACCTCTCCTTTGGGGCTCAGCAGAGAGCTTAGGTTTGATTTGATTCCAGAGAGAGAAGGTACAATAGTTCAATCCCCTGATGATTCTCTGGACTGAACAAATGGCCCCGGGCAGCTTCCCAGCTGCAGTCAGGGTTGGGGGGGGGGGGGCGATGCCTTCCGCCCACCCTGCACGGTGGACCCGCCAGAGGACGCGGCTGGAGCTGTGGCCATGGCTATGGCCGGTCTCGTGTTACATGAGATGCCAGCCTAGAAATTTCTCGGCAATGAGAGAAGTCACCGCAGCCGCCCTGGGCTCTGCGGGGACAGCCACACCCCCTTTGACCATGGGGAGTCTTGGAGGACAGTGGTTGCCCTTGAAGATAGCTGATTGCTTTGGCTGCCAAAATAACAAACAATAAATAAACAAATGCATCGTCTAGGGAGCGGAAGTTTTGTTTTTTTCTTTTTTTTTTTCCGGTACGCGGGCCTCTCACTGCTGTGGCCTCTCCCGCTGCGGAGCACAGGCTCCGGACGCGCAGGCTCAGCGGCCATGGCTCACGGGCCCAGCCGCTCCGCGGCATGTGGGATCTTCCCGGACCGGGGCACGAACCCGTGTCCCCTGCATCGGCAGGCGGACTCTCAACCACTGCGCCACCAGGGAAGCCCTGAAGTTTTTAATCTGCAAGCAAAACAAGATATTTCAACCACGAGATGCAATGCCGAAATGTGGGAATGAGCCCGAATGAAAGCTGCAAGCCTGGAGCTAGGCCTGGCCGCTGTGCCGGGTATCACTGGCTTGAGGGTCCTCGGAGCTTCTGTGGCTTCTACCCCCATAACACTGGTCACGTTTTAGAGTTGAGGGGGTTCAAGGCTCCTGTTGGGCAGGTCCTGAAAGGAAAAGGACAATTTTTTTATTGATTTTTTTTTGCCAAGTTCATCAGACAACTTGGCTCGGTTGCACCAAGGCAGTTGTTTGAAATGAATCAAATCCTGACCTTACCTCAGACATCAGAACCCGGTGGGAGAGGGTACACAGCTGTGTGCGGACACCGACTCGGGAAAAGGAGCAGGTTCCCCAGCTACCATGTGGTGTGGCCGTAATAAAGCCAGTGCTTGTGGAGGTGAACACGGTCAAATGCAACAGCTGCCCACGACCGTATGTCTACAGTGTCAGCCCGGGCTCTGGAAAGGCGTCTTGATGCTGTAGGTCTGGGGTGCCCTAAGAATGGGCATATTTCTAACAAGTTCCCAGGCAGTGCTGATGCTGTGGTCGCGCTTTGAGCCCCAGCCCCAGCATCTGTCCTCTGCGGCCTGTCCTGTGTAGCTTTCAGGGCACTGCAAGATACCAAACAGACGTTAAGTAACTCACTCCCCTGGCGGTGCGCTGAGCTTCTCTGAGGTTCAAAACTGGAGGCTCTCACCTGTGAGGCCATTATAACGAGTTGTCCACATGGGGCGGTGCCGAGTGTCAGGTTTTCCTGTGCTCCACAAGTGTACCGCCACGACAACAGAGGAGACCCATTCTTTTTTAAAAAATGTATTTGGTTGAAGTCTAGTTGATTTACAATGTTGTGTTAATTCCTGCTGTACGGCAAAGTGATTCAGTTGTACACATTCTTCTTCATATTCTTTTCCATTGTGGTTTATCCCAGCATATTGAATAGAGTTCCCTGCGCTCTACAGTAGGACCTTGTTGTTTATCCATCCTATACATACTAGTTTGCATCTGCTGACCCCAAACTCCCAACCCACCCCTCCCCCACACCCCCTCCCCCTTGGCAACCACAAGTCTGCCCTCTATGTCTGTGAGTCCGTTTCTGTTTCATAGATATGTTCAATTGTGTCATATTTTAGATTCCACATATAAGTGATATCCTACGATATTTGTCTTTCTCTTTCTGACTTACTTCACTCAGTATGATCATCTCTAGGTGCGTCCATGTTGCTGCAAATGGCATTATTTCATTCTTTTTTATGGCTGAATAATATTCCATTGTACATATATACCACATCTTCTTTATCTACTCATCTGTTTATGGACACAGGTTGCTTCCATATCTTCGATATTGTAAATAGTGTTGTGATGAGCATTGGGGTGCAGGTATCTTTTCAAAGTATGGTTTTCTCTGAGTATACGCCCAGGAGTGGGATTGCTGGATCATATGGTAGCTCTATTTTTAGTTTTTTGAGGAACCTCCATACTGTCTTCCATAGTGGCTGCACCAATTTACATTCCCACCAACAGTGCAGGGGGGTTCCCTTTTCGAGGAGGCCCATTCTTTAAACCAACCCATCAGAGGGAAAGATTGTTTAGTGATCCACTGTAATGCAGCCCTGGAAAGCCGTCAGCCATGAGGATATGCATGTGATGACAGCAGATCAAGGTGGTTCACACACACACATACCCGAATGCTGCTTGGTCCTGGCGAGTTCCTGGGATTTCAGAAATGACCTCCTACCTTGCATCCCAGGGAAAAAGTTTGTAACTGGAGCTAAAGGTGAAAAGCTTGTCTGTACTCTGAAGAGCTTGTTTTGCAGAATAAATTTCAGATGAGGATAATTAAACCACTTCTTGGAGAACTGAGTCTGATTTCACTGGGCCTTTTAGTATATAAGATCTTTCATCAAGTGACTTTCATGGTCCTGATTGGAGCCCACTAATTATCCCAACCAGCTATTTTCATCGAGTGCGCATCGTGGTGTGCTGACGTGCACATACATTCCAGCTCTGGTAAGGAAACAGGAGGCATCCCGAAATGCTGCAATCAATATTAATGTACTCGAAATCACACTTCCATCTGTTTCTGAATTAATAAAACACAAGATAGATGTCCTCATTTCCCTCTCTCTTTCTCTCTTTTAGCAAAATGCTTCAAAAGTCGCTCAGATACCATCTCCATGGGTAGGCAATGGAAAGTAAGTATCTTCTGAAAATTATTTTTTCATGAAAATCAGCGATCGAATAGACCCCAAATATTGGGTATTGACAACCCCAGGTGGAAAGGTCAGTTCTGAATCTACAGTAATTTTGGTGCACACAGAATTCTAGTCAGGTTTCAGCTAATAGCAGGACAGAAAAGTTTAAGATGATGTGATTCCAAATTTCTTTCACTATTTGATCTTTAAGCCAAATGACGGCCATAAAAGTATCAGTTAATGAGATGGCAAGCACCGTGCCATTTCGGGGAGGCAGGGTAAAGTTACCTCCACTGCAGTGATTTTTCAATGAGTCACTCAGTAATGAAAGACCAATGAAATATTCATTGATATATGGTAAGTGCTTTAATAAAACCAGAGGCATAATAGCGCTGAAAATGTGAAGGCACTTGGTCAGCCAATTATCTGAACCTTCATGATGATTTTTATATTAATACTAAAATACCCTGACCTGAAATGTAACAGCAGCTACGCTACTGCCGGTCTGAGGCTCGGTGAACTCACCCACTCTGCGGCCGTCCTTAGAGCCCTATCTGCTCGGGGCAGCTCAGCCCTCCAGCAGTAGGGCAGGAGCTGGGAAGCCAGCTGACGTGGGCCAGGAGCTGCCCTTAGCTCCCAGGGTAAACTAAGAGAGCCCCTTCCTCTCTTTACAATGAAAGGGCCGGACCCAGTGACATCGGAGGCTCATCTGAAGACAGGTTCCTTTTCAGAGGGCGACTTGGAATCCTAGTTCTGTCTCAGCCCTGAACTGCCTACATGCCCACACTTAACTGGCTTGAGCACCCGTTTCTCCTGTGATTCCAATACTTCCCTCACCACCCCAAGCCCACTTCCCACCAGTGGATGTATACCTTCACAAAGAGCTGGGGGGGGGTCCCCATTTTTCTTCATTTCAAAATTCTTATGTCTCTGATCAAAACACTTTCTTGAACAGTGAAATAGTCTCCTTTGCCACTTTATAGTTTAAAGCACAGTCCCGAAGCAGTGGGATTGTGAACTCTAAGATCATAAAAACATTCAGAGTGAGGGAGCAGATCCATTAAAAACTACGTGTTAACTCAATTACTGTATTGAAAGGAAGGACCGTTCAAACTGTTGAATTAGGTCTCACTCTTATACTGACGGACAAAAGTGAAAGAACGCTTCTCTCTGGAAGCTCAGAAAATAAAAATAACTATTGAAAGGCCCAGAGAAAGCTATTTTCTCTGAGCACGGAGTAAAGCAAGGGCAAAGTCAGGTAAGCAGCCATTAAAGGATCATTGGGAAAAAAATTTTTTTTAATTCTGCAACGAAAGAACTCAAACACATTGTACGCTTGTGAAGTCACATGAAAAGTGTCCCGAAATGATTTTTAAAGCAGCTCCTGTCTGAAGAAAGCACACTCCCGTTGGTAGTCCAGAGAGCTTTTGAATGAGGCAACTCAAAACGGTCGCCCAGAGGTTACAGCCCATTCATTCAGCAAACACTTTGGGTACATTTCCCTACAAGAGACCTGGGACGCAGCGGAATTCCAAGGGCTCCCTGCACTCGAGAAGCACGCAGTCCAGTGGAGGGGGGTGACAGGTATGAACAAAGTTCTGCAGACACCCAAGAAAAAGAGAGCGCGGGCCTCCACGGGTGGTCAGGGAGGGCTTCTTTGTCTCCCAGCAACACTATAGCCTGCTTCCCCCAGCGAATGATGACAGCTGGCCCCGCACCAGACCTTTCACGATGCCTTGACCCTGACCGTGAAGAAGCAGTTGGAAGAAGGAGAAGAAAAATCCGCTTGATACAGAGCAGGGGTCGGCAAACCTTTTCTGCAAAGGGCCAGATAGTACATACTTGGGGCTTTGCCGGCCCAGAGGCAAAACCGAGGGTGTCATATGTAAAGAGAATATAAGAGAAAACAAGTTTCCACAAACATCTCACTGATGAAATTCAGAATATAACAGCAGTTAAGTACAAGTTTTATAATACAAGTCTGTTCAGGAGAGGAATGGAATTTTGAAAAAATAACATTTTGCATCACTGGGGTTCAAAGTAGCATTCTCGCTCATCCAAGTGATTGCAAATGTCCATCTTTTCACACCATTCATAGCTCACAGGCCATACAGAAACAGGTGGTGCACCAGCTTTTTTGACCTCCACAGAGAGTCATGGAAACCATGTTATGGAGAGTCTAAAAGGGCGGGGCAGCAGTCTCAGATGTCACCCAGAGAGAATAAAAAGAAAGAAGGCTGGGAAGGCTGTGGAAGGAGGAAAGAACGAGGCCATCTGAGGCCTTTAGAAGAACTCTTTCAGTAGACAGGTGGCCGTGGGTACCATATTGAAAGGGTTGGAAGAGAAGAGATATCTCCACATGTTTGGGACATTGGCCAATAAAAAGATGTGAGGAGTTTGGTGGTCACTGGAGGGAACATTCCCATCAAGCAAAACTTCTCCCCAAGATTAGGGAGGGCTGTGCCTGCGTGAACGTGGCGTGAGCTTGGGGACAGTGGTAGAAACAAGCCAGTGTGGACTCAAGGGTGAGGGTCAAGATGAACACCCAAGTCAGGTGAATCCTTTAGCAGAGGGAGTGTAGGACTTTGAGGTAACTTGATGGAATGGAAGGAGAGTGGACTTTGGAGGAAAACAGACCTGCTTTCAAATCCTGGCCCTTCAACCGATTTGCTACGTGACCCTCAAAAAGGAGCTGAATTTCTCTGAGCCCTTTTGCCGTCTGTGAAACAGTGGTGGCAGAAACTCGCCCACAGAGTTGTCACAAGGCTTAGAGATAATATCGGTGAAGCCCAGAGCACCGGGCTTGGTGCACGGCAACTTTAACAAATAGTGGCTCCTGCCACTGCCACGTTTTGTTGTCATTGTTACCTTTTTGAGTTGGAAAACATCAGTGATCTCGCCCCTAGAGCTCCCACAGCTCTTGGTGTACACTTCACTTTTGGCACTTAGCCTAGATTGTCAGAATTTAACGGAGTTCCCTCCCCATTAGACTATTTGCTCGTTTCAATAAGGGGCTGTTCATTCTTTTATTCACCAGACATTTATTGCATATGCCTGCTGTGTATGAGACACTCTGCCAGGCACTTTACAAACGTATACCCTCTCCATGTGCTGCTGTATGTTGTTCGTCTTCCCTCCCCAGAGCACCTCATGTGTAGTGGATACTGCATAATAACAGAGGGATGGCTGGAAGGTAATCCATTCATTTATCTAACTGGTATTAAGTACATGGTATGTGCACCAGGCACTGTTCTAGATGCTGGGAATGACGCTGGATGAAATAGACAAGGATCTAGAGACAAGGACCTCCTCAAGGTCACATTCTTTTGGAAGAGAAAGACAGTACAAAAAGAGTGCATATGCTAGATAATAAATGTCATAGAGGAAGGCGAAACAAGGAGCGGGGATGGAAAGGGCTGCTTGGCTTGGGGGAGGAAGATCCTGAATAGGGACATTAGGGAAGGATGCTGGGAGGGCGAGCCATGCAGATCCCTGGGGGAAGTGCATTCCACGCGCAGGGCTCGCCACCACCTCCAACGGGGACGTGACTCGTGATTACCAGGAACAGCAGGGGCTGAGTGTGGTTGGGAGGCAAGGGAGCACGGTGGACGCCCAGGGTGCTTATGCTGTGAGTGGTCGGAAGCCTGCGCTGGGGCGTACACACTCATGGCCACGTGCCACGGACGTGTGAAGAAAAGCACCAGATCTGAAGCAGATCCACAGAGGGAGAACTGAACGACGAAGCCCAAGCTGTGGGGAGAGCCAAGCTGGAGTTGGAGGCACACCAAGATGAGCGCGGCAACGGCCCTCTTTCAGCCGGAGGCAGTGTCCTAGGCAGGTTTTGATTCGTGGATTTCACGCATCTGATGCTGTGTGCAGGGTATGTAGCCGTGCTCCGTGCAAGGTCAGCTCACAGAGCCTCGTGTCAGGTCCGTCGTGACCAAAACCGAACGCATGCCCTCGCTCTCCTCGCCTCCACTGCTGATTATTTAAAAGAAGGTGCCGAGTGGAAGGGAAAGAAAGCCCCTCGGTAGCTCTTCAACGTTGTAAACTGAAAAGGCCTTTTCAGGATGTAGGAGATAAACAGAGGTGATGTGTTTCCCCTTATGACTTCTGGACATGATTGGAAATCACTGAATCCAGCCTTTTCTTGCAGGCCAGGGAAGGTCCAGCGAGGGGAGGGGTCTCAGGAGCACACGGCAATTGTACGTAAGGCAGGGCCAGGCTAGAGTCCCGGTCCCTGGGATTCCAGAGCTTTCCCAGCACCCCACGGTCCCCCTCTCAACATTTGTGACACTGACACCTTTGCAATCTTCTCTGGAGATTACAAATGAGGGCGTTTTCCTTTCTGGCTGTAAATTGACATTTACGGGTTAATGACCACCACTGGGTGGGAAAAGACTAGAAAATAGCATTTGCAACCTGCCATGACAAAAAAATCTAGCATTCACTGCTCTTTTGCTAACACTTCTGTGCCCAGGTCCCTGAGTTTAACCATTCCCCTGACCACGCCCCGCCTTGAAAGTAAATCTTTCCATCAAGAAGTATCAAACATCTCAGAAATTATAAACAGAGCAGGAAAACCTTCACACCCTCTTCCATCACACAAGCGCAGAGCACTTGCACAGAGGATCCACTTTCCCCCTCATGCCAGAACATACCAGAAGACATACTCTTTGCGGAAATGGACCAATGCCCTCCCGTGGCTGTAGGCACCGCCTGCGTGAGTCTCACGCGAGTGCATCAGTTGAGTTGCTCCCAGACCGAGTCAGCCCCGCTTTGGCATTTTGGTACGTGGTGACTGCCGTTCCCCCAAATCCTCTGTGTATGCAGCCTGTCAGGGTGCGCATCTGTTCTAGGAGCAGAGATTGGCTCTGAGAAATACAGCCACCCTGCAAAGGTAGTTGCCAACAGGTGGCTGGCACAGGGGAGGGAGTGTGAGAAGGGCGCCTCATGATGGGCAGTCATTCGAAGGCTGGCTGAACGAGGACAGGGGGGCTGTGGGGGTGTGTATAGGTCTTGCTCGTGGGCACAGGCAGCCACCCAGCCTTTGGGACTGTCCCTGACCCTCCATGCGACGTGCAGCCAGCCGGCGACTTCTTGTTGCTGGCATTAAAGGATTAAACAAAAACCTACCTCCGAACATTGGTACTGCCCAAAGTAGGAACTCCCCAAACTTCTCTTTATAACCCAGTGTGCAGGTGAACTGCCAGCGATTAACAGCCATCCTGTAGCCACGTCTTAAAGAATCCTAAAGAGATATTCGTAATCTTACTTGTTCCAGCTTCCTTAGTATTGCTCCTTGGGGGGCTTTTCAGGATTGCACTTTGCTTATGGTGGCAACTGTATTTGGAGCAAACTGTCACCATGGTTTCCACAAAACACTTTGATAAGAGGCCAGTATTGCACATCAAGTCTTTTCTAAGTGCCAGTATCCGTTCTGGCAGCAGGTAGAGAAATCATCATAGCTCTGAGCTGATGCCTTCTCTGGAACATCAGAAGACTTGCTAGATGTATTCAAAGTAAGAGCTACATTTGTGGGTAGAATTAATGCCAGAGGAAGATTCACCCAGCTCTCTGTGTGGTATTTCAAAACAAAGTAGCGATGTGCATGGAGTCATCAGTGGTTCCCAAAGGCAGTCAGACTTCAGGGTTTAAAGTTAGAAAAGGATAAGGATGGCTCGTTCTACAGCCTGGCCCTGTGGCCCCGTGTGGGTTGGTCTAATGAGGCAGGAACAGGGTGATAATAAGTTCTCTCTACGCTGGGGCCTCTGGAGAAAGCTACGGTGCTGGCAAAAGCTATAGGATGTCCTCTGAGAGGAGTTGGTGGGATGCAAGAGCAAGCTTCATGTATGTTCACCATGCTAAAACTCACTGTGGCAAATCACGTCCTCATGAGGTCCCAGTGTGATGGGGGAGGCCTAGAATGCCGCTGTCACTCTTCCCAAGCAACCTAACAAAGCCTGTCTCTTCCCATCCCCCAGAAACACTCCATCCCCAGTGTCTCTCAACAACGTGTCTCCCATCAACGCAATGGGGAACTGTAACAACGGCCCGGTCACCATCCCCCAGCGCATTCACCACATGGCCGCCAGCCACGTCAACATCACTAGCAACGTGTTACGGGGCTACGAACACTGGGACATGGCCGACAAACTGACAAGAGAGAATAAAGGTATGCTGCTCTGCTCGACCCATTGCTCACGGGCCATGGTGGAGTCAACTTGCTTTCAATGGCTTGAGTTTTCCATGGTGGCCTTCTCTTTCTGTCTGATTTCCAGGGCTACTGAGGGAAGAGGGGGTTAGCTCAGGGCTGACGTGGTGACCAGTTTTTGCTGAGAGAGTGAAAAAGGCCTAGGATTGAGTTCTCCTTTAAAGTTTAAAGTAACTTGACCTGTGATGTGTTGGCAAATGTCTGTTTCGCATTTTCACTCAATGGTAAGGATCAATGCAGAGAAACAGAGCAAAGGAGAAAAGAATGATTTGCAAATTAATTGGGATTAAGGCACTTGGCTTTTTTATTTTTTTGGAGAGGTGGGGTTGAACCAAGGCCTTTTACCTTCGTTTTAATCGTCAGCTCCAGTGAGTACATGACGATGCGGCTTTGCAGTCAGAAGCCAAGGCCAAGGCTCAGCTAGTGTTTTTCACCCACTGACACCTGGGATGAAAGATCAGAGCCCTGTTCATGGGAACACATGAGGTTGGCTACAAAACAAATGTGAGGAGAGCCCTGCTTCACCAGAGGGTGAAGTCAGTGGTCCTCAGCCACTCATGCTGCCATCTGTGACCCTAGCTGTCACACAGGTTTGCCCCAAAGCCGCCTATCCTAATGAAGATGGGAAGTTCAAAGAAACCATACTTTTGCCCTGGCCGTTCAGTTGACTTCGGTGATTCTGGCCCAGCAGTCAGCGACAGACCCACTCTAGTCGAAGTGAGGACAGATGTGGGTCTTTCTGAATCAGACTGCAAAGAGGTGACCTGTGGTTTAGAGCAGTAGAGACATCTGGCTAGGTACAGGCAAGAATTAGCATCTCGCAGGCTGGTGGCCCCTGCTGGGACAGGGTATGGTATAAGTTGCATGGAGTGGGCTTGGGTCCCAGACGGTGACAGGACTTTCTTGGAATCAGGCTGGGGCTGCAGGCTACCTAGATGCAGAGGGACGTTCCCGTGGGTTACCGGCCCCTCCTCCTGGCTGCATCTCTATTGCGGCATCACTAAGCGGGCGGGGAAACTGTCCCACGGAACTAGGAAGGGTGCAGATTTTGAAGCCTAATCACTTAAGCTTGAATCCTGTCGGGCACTGGCTGGGTGACCTCAGGCAAGTTACTGAAATCTGTGAGCTACTCCCTAGCTTCCATCTCTAGAATGGATATAATAGGATGATGATGAAACTACCCAGAAGGATGGTAGACATGGGTGGAATAAAATAAGATGTGTAAATCACCTAGCATAAAATATCAAGTGCGAGGTAGAAATCCTACAAAGATTTCTTTCCCTTTCCTTACTCCATATGATGACATATCTATATAATTGAAAGAGTCTGTGCCTATCAAAGCATATTGCATAATTTGGGACTCCGACCCCTTGACCCAGCTCTAAACTTGCACTGACTCCTAGGGCTATTTGCATGTGTTGGTTCTGTGTGTTCATGCGGTCATTTCTATACGCCAGGTGCTGTACTATTTGTTTTATCATTTGTTGTGTCATTTAGCCCCATTTCCTAGCTGTAGAAACCGAGGCTCAGTGAGATGCAGAAATTCACCCATGATATCCCAGCTCATCATATTGGAAGCAGAAATTGAATCGAGAAATGTCTGGTTTCAGAGTGTGAACTTTTATCCTATAGGATGCACTGCCCATCTAGAGGGCGAGATTAACAACGGGTCCTTGGAGACCTTCAGTGAGCTCCTGTCCTCAGTTATCTGAGTAATGGGCAGTTCTTAACTTGTCCACTTCCCTAGGCTTCTGGAAATCCAAAGGCAACTAACCCAGACAACCAGGCCAATCCAAGGGTTCTAGAATTGCTCAGGAAGGCATAAAGCATCTTAAGTCTTGCCTAGCTTGTCGGCCTCCGCTCTTCTCTGTCTTATTTTGTATTGGTAACTGGAGAGCTGTTCAATATTTATGGATTTCCTTCATAATTGCATCTATTTTCAAAATCTGTTAAAGTAATTCCTTCTAAATTAACCACAGAACTTTCCAGGAGCAATGTAGCGGCTGGGCTGATGTTGGACTCAGATGGTGCTCATCTCGGCCTTAGCACAGTGTGTCAAGGAGTTGTTCAATTCCCTGACTAATATTGAATCAAAATGACTGTGTCAGTCTACCAGCAGAAAGGTGCTGCACCCCGCTGGTGTGGTCCTAGGGCTGTACCAGGGGCCGGGGAGAGGACCTAGTTTGGAATCTTCTGTTTACGGCCCTGAGTTTCACACACTTTGTCATTTCTGAACTGCTTGAAGTGGGGGTTTCTTCCCACATCTGTCTTGTCTACATGGACATGGGGAAACTGAGGCACTTCCCTTTTGATTGGTACTCTGCCTCCCACTGGAGACCACCACGTACCTGCACCTTTTTCCACCCAATCATGCAATGGAGGTGGCGGAGGTTGGCTGTCCCAGTGGAAGGTCTCCACCCCTGCCCCATGTCTGCCCACCTGTACAGCTGCAGATGGCTCATTGCAGAACATTCTGGTGCTCAAATGGGCCAATAGGGCTGATTCTGCCCTCTGGCCTTTATTCTAGAAGCCCGGTTCCTTACCTTCCCAGCTGCTGACTTGAAACACTTATTAAAATGGTGACCTGGGTACCCAATGAAAAGTGCCACCGCAGAGGCTTCCCTGGTGGCGCAGTGGTTGAGAGTCCGCCTGCCGATGCAGGGGACACGGGTTTGTGCCCCGGTTCGGGAAGATCCTACATGCCGCGGAGCGGCTGGGCCCGTGAGCCATGGCCGCTGAGCCTGGGCGTCCGGAGCCTGTGCTCCGCAACGGGAGAGGCCACAACAGTGAGAGGCCCGCATACCACAAAAAAAAAATAGAATGCCACCGCAGACTTTGTACACAATATCTAGGGGACATCCCACTCACGTTCACTCGACAACAACTGGGTCCTTTAACATCTCCCTTAATATTGTATTACGGAAGAGAGTGTTTTCAATGCCCAAAGTAAGACTCTGGTCCCACTGCTTAGTAGTAAGGCCTCAGTGCCATTCCTTCCCCGAGTCAGCTGGAGGGGAATCGGCCAGGCAGTCTTACCATCCGTGTGCCGGGGGGCAGGGGGAAGTGCTATGCGACAGATCCTTACAGGTCATTTTCCTTCCCTAAAGGAGTAAGACTTACCAAACTGGATGCCTCCTAGACATTTATCTGGCCTTAGAGGCCGATGGCGCTAATGGCTGTCTAGGCTCACCAGCTGTATCTACGTCAAGGCAAGAAGCATCGATACTCAGTTCATTTAGACAAAAGGAAAAGAGAATATTTTCAATTCCATAATGCATAGAATGAAAAACAGCTTGGTATCATATAGACCATGGCTCCCTACCATTTTGTGTATAAAGACCCCTTTCTAACTATAAATTTAGAATATATAAAAATATAAATTCCAGGGCTTCCCTGGTGGCACAGTGGTTGAGAGTCCGCCTCCCGATGCAGGGGACACGGGTTCGTGCCCTGGTCCGGGAAGATCCCACGTGCCGCGGAGTGGCTGGGCCCGTGAGCCATGGCCGCTGAGCCTGCGCGTCCGGAGCCTGTGCTCCGCCACGGGAAAGGCCACAACAGTGAGAGGCCCGCGTACCGCAAAACAAAAACAAAAACAAAAATATAAATTCCATATTTTATATAAAATATATTTAGATACATTTTATTTTAGATACGTAATGTTATGTGTATATTTTCAATACATAAATATATGTTTCTATAAACATATATAAATATTTAGACAAATATATTTTATAGGTACTATATGCATACTGGGATATGTGTGTGTGTGTGTCTCACAGACCTCCACAGGATTGTAATGTACTCTTAGAATCTGTCGTCTGAGAAAATATATGGTGATTTGAAAAAACTTACTATGAATGAACAGATTTGAATGAATTTGTGTTTTCTTAACCACAGTAACACAGACTTGATTTATGCTGTAGAGCTTGGGGCGCTAACTAAAGATTAAAATAGTAGAGCTTGACATCCATATGGAGTTTGGGTCACCTAGTAGGTACTCTGGACACTTGTGTCGAAAGAATGAATGAACGAACAACGGATAACTTGTCCAACGCCCGCGTGGTTGTGGTCCTGCTGTCGTTCAAAGGCCTGACCGAGGTCTGCTCTGATTTTCAGAATTCTTTGGCGATCTGGACACGTTGATGGGGCCCCTGACCCAGCACAGCAGCATGACCAATCTCGTCCGCTACGTTCGCCAGGGACTGTGCTGGCTGCGCATCGACGCCCACTTGTTGTAGTGGGGTGCGCCCCCGTCTCCAGCACTGGTGGAACTCCACTCATTTGGGAAAATTCTCTTTGATTATGTTTGTTTTTATGCTTCTTTTGATATCTGTGAAAAACAGAAGTCATTGTAAGTGGACACTACACCTTGAGCAGTGTATCTTTTATCACTTAGTCATTTTTCAGTATTTTATATGCATTTCACAGATCCCACCATCCTTTTGTGCTTGATGGAATGACACAGTCCCTACAGTATTGTTTTAAGTCCACACTACCCACAACAAAGAATGGAAAGCAATTGTGAGAACAGGTTCCTGAGAAGTGAAACGGAATGTCATATATAGACATATATATATATGTGTGTGTGTGTGTGTGTGTGTGTCTATATATGAACGCAGGCACAGAGGACCTGCAAAGATTCATATTTTCAGCAATAGCCATTCCCCAAACTGCACTCTTCTGTCCGGACAAGAACATACTTCAGAATCCTTTGTTAAACTTTTGGGGTTCCCACAGACTCAGTTTTCAGATGAGAATTTTCATTGTCGAAACCCACTGGTTAGATGTTGTAGCAACATCAGAAAGTCAAATTTAAGAAAATTAATGAGCACGGCAATGCCACTCTGAAATGCAGCCAGAGGACTTTTTAGTTAGTATCCCTTTCCTGATTCCCTATTTGAAAAACTTCAAGGATGAGAAGGAGTGGCAAGATTGATGTCGACAACGTTAAGGCATCAGCTGGCATAAATATTTTTGAACTCCGTGATTTGAAGCGTAAATCCTCACCCAGCATTCTCTTTGTGTAAAGCTCTCCCTTGGAGGGCCGTTCAGTCAGTGCACGCCCTCGTAGCCTAAACGCTACACTCCAGTTTTAGAGATGAGAGACGGGAGGGGTCTGGAAACCGTCCAGGGAATGCACACCTCTGCCTCTTTTGCAGTTGGTTGGCGGGGTCTACAACTGGCAGGACTTTTTTTTTTTTTATTGTGCTTTGCTCAGATCTCTGGAAACGAAAGTCAAGTTGTCACTACCTAGAAGTAATCATATACAGTTTGCTTCCTAGTGGCTTTAAAATCTGGACTTCCCCAAGTATTATCCCCATTTTCTATTTTACCGGGTTTCTTTTTCACTTCTTCCTGTTTTCTTCTACCTTTCTTTTCCTTTTTCTTTTCTTTCTTTTTTTTGGGGGGGGTGCTCATTAGCTTTTGACGGAAATACAATCACTGGTTTTATTCAAGTCTATATTAGCTTGAATCATTTCCATGAAAATTCCGAAGAAAACTTCAAACTCTCTAAGTAGTAGCTAATCTTCTAACAAAAAAAATGAGTCTCGGGGTCATGCTTCACCCTAGGGTGGTTTTCACAGAGCCCTGAACATTGGGAACAGTTCCCTTGATTTGGAGATATTTCTGCATCAGTTGCGACTATCCCCACCCCTTTATGATCCTCTGCGTTCATTTTATGTCCCTAAACATCACAATGTAAATATCATCTTTGGTGTTCCAGCTCACTAGAAGAATTCCCCACACGTAGTAAAAACTATCCCTACGTTAGTTCCTTGTAATTACCTGCCGGTATCTAATTCCACATAGCCCTTCATCTGCTGAGTTATTGGATTCTCTTCACTGAGTTATGACCAGATAAATAATAGATATACACACACATGAAAGATGCAAACTTGTATGATTTTGAAAGCAAGTCACGCAAGTCTGTGATAAGAACGGCAAGGGATCACTCCGCACTCTCATTGTCAAGGTTAGCTGTATCCCCAGTTGCAAAAGAGCCAGACTTGAGCTCCGCTCTGGTCATCTCTGAGTTGAAGGCCCTTTGTTGTATCATAAGGGCTGTGGAAGTTGTCCTCCAATGGCTGAGGCCACGTTGTGAAAAGCTGACAGCTGGGAGCGTCCCAGCAGCTGAACCAGCACTTTTCATGCTCCCGGTACGGTTGAGCTGGACGTTGGCAGTCTCAGCGTCAACCCTCACACACGCAGACACACACACACAGACCAATGAAACCCGAGAGAATCTTTTCTGAGCCTCTTAAGTGAGGAAAATGATCCTATGAACGACTCCGGACACCCAAGGTGGGTGTCACCTATGCAAATGAAGCTGATGGCTCTGCAGTGACTCAAGGTCTCTGTGTGTTTTCCACGGCTTATCAGGTAGAGTGCCTGACTATGACTATATGATGAAGCCCGCTGGCTTGCCTTGCAAGTTCAACCTAGACCACAATCCTAGACCATCATGGATTTAGGAGTAGATTCTTCTTGAAATTCAACCTCTGGAAAGTAGACATTAGGATGCTAGGGGCAGTTTCCCGGGGAAACTACCATATTGCCTCATGAATGAAAGACTCGTAGCTCTAGTTTCAGTGCGTCATCATATCTACATGGCACACAGCACGGAAGCAGCAGAGCATCCTGCCTGCTGCCTGGTGTGTCACCCCTGGTGGCTAAATGTAAAGTGTGTGCCAACTCAGTGGCACAATGACCAAATCTGACAGGCGAGCTCAGGATCACCACCTGATGGTTTAGCAGAGACCCATTTGTAAAGCAGCTTAGTAACCAATTAAACGCGGAGGATGAATTACCTTCCTCTCCCTGGAGGTGGGACGTCTTTCGGTTTCCTGATTAAGGACTGTTGCTGTTTTCTAGGCACTCTATTCATCACATTGTAAATGGTGATGTGTGTCGTAGGTGTGCAGCTATTTGAGGGATTGAGGGATTTTGTCAAGTAGGTCTCGTCGGTGTACCAGTTTGTGGGAGGGATACAAGACACGTGGATGGTGGTGAGAGATCCTGCCTCGAGACTTGGATGGAGGCTTGGTGAGACGCATCTCACGATAAGCACATGGAGTTAGGGTAACGGGCAGAGAAACGGGCAGGTCCACCTGAGCGAGCAAGTACACAGAAGGATCTCAGCCCTGCCAACGGGACCCCCGTAGGGCCACCACTATGCCTTCACTTGTCACCCAAGCTCCAACCACAGAGAGTTTGACAAGTTTGTGTTATGATGTTGGCTTGGCTTCGTATTTTAATTAACCTTGGATTTTTTAGTGGTTTTGTCATATTACTGTCTGAGTTTGGTAGGTAGGATTAATTTGAAAAGAGTATACTAGTGTGGTCCTCGGGGTAGGATTTAGCCGTGAGCATGTTGTTAGCCAGCCTGTAGACTGTTAATGACTTAATAATGTCATTGGGAAAATACTAGTAGTTTTCTATTTGGATGACAGAATTGGAAAAGCAGATTAGCTGCTGATAACTTTTCAAAGGCTTGAGATTGGGATGCCTTTTTTCCACGTAATGACATCAAACGATTCAAATCTCCAATCAATAACCAAGTTGCTTGATTCAAAACCATTGGCTAAAATGTGTTTTGTTGAGTTTCCAAATGGTGGGTTTTCCTTTGGACATCACCTTGCTAGATTGCATTGGATTGGGTCTTCAGTGGGAAGATACTTGTCCTCTCGGTATCTTTCCCAGAGCTATCTAATTTGGATTGTGTTTTATTCAAATTCGCATCCCGGAGGTTGAAGTTGGAAAATGAAGTTGGAAAGCATTTCTGAAGGCAGAATTGATTTAGCTGTGAGGGAGGAGCCCTCACGTACTTCTCAACAGACATGATAAAATTTCACCTGCGTGAGTGGCAGGTGGGAGACAGCAAACTGGATCACTGGGTAGGACTACTCAGTAAGGCAATGAACTGCTTGCTTAGAGAGGCATCACTCTCCCCATGGAGAAAATGTGTGGCGAGACACTAGAGCTACACAACATTGAATGGATGGGTCGATTCCGTGCCCCCAAATTCAGTTCTGTGGGGAACAAATATGGCGCCCGTTGTCGCTTGCTCTATTATGCGACTGGCGAACTAAATTCTTCTTGGTTGTCGTTGTCGTTGTCGTTGTTGTTGTTCTCATTCCCACTTGCACAGCTTTATTCTCATGATGGAACTCCGATTCATTTGCTCTTCAGTGTTTGCAAACTCCAGCGACAGAACTGGCATCTGTGTATTGATGATCAACAGTGAGTGACCCTGGCAGGAGGCTAATCGGATAGGCTGGTCTCAGACATTAATCCTACCATCTGATATTTTCGGGGAAAGAAAAAGTATGAGTTCCCTTTCCGTTCCCCTCCTCACAAGTCTAGAAACCCCCTTTCCCAAGAGCATCACGTTTCCCTCTGTAATCCATCAACTCAAAGCAAATTGCATTGTGGGGAGGGCCGAGGCGGGTGGGGCCGGGGGTAGCGGGTAGGGAAGCCCTTCCAGTCCAGGCTGCAGTTCTCGCCCCTTTCTGCTTCTGACCTGAGAGGGTAATAACTCCTTCATCAGGCTCACAATGGGTTTAGGGGACACGGAACTGCTGTTCCGATCCATGATCAATCATCGTTCTTCTAAGAGATTGGAGCTTTGCTGTTTCATTAACTGTGCAGTGTAGACTAATGGTGTTTAATAAAAATCATTCAAAATTTCAAACTCTTTTGCCAGTGACCTCAATTTTGTTGGCTCTTTGATTCATACCAGACTCTGCGGAGGGAAGGGGGAGGCCCAGGAAGCCTGCTACCAGGCCCCTGGCAGGATGCTGTGGGGAGCACCCCCAGGGCCCACCAGCGCTTGCTGGTGAGCTGCCGCATGCAGACCAGCTGGGAACCCTCCTGAAGAAAGAATGCCCCCGTGGACGCTTGCAGCTGTGGCTAGCCTGTTCCTACCGAGGGAATCATTATTCTCCAGCCTCTGCAGCACGAAGCCAGCTGCCAGATCAGGACCTTAATCGGAATTGCAGGCACTTGACCTGTTTGGTTCTGGTCCACATCGCTCTCGTAGCTACCAAATAGGGGAAACATCTCAGAGCCTAGAGCCCAGCAGGGCGCGGAAGGCTAGCCAAATGCACCCCAGAAGCACATGCCCTTCTGAGGTCCTGCGGTACTTGGTGACATCAGTGGAAGAGGAGCCCCTGGGCAGGAAGCAGCCTTGGGGAAACCCCCAAAGAGACTGGGTTGGTACCATGTTGCCCAGATACAGAACTAGCTTCTCCTTTGATCTGCCCGGCATGCTACCGCTGGTCTACTGCTCAAACGTTTAACAAGCTCTCTGAGAACAGAAAGCACTTGATTTGTAGCATTTGCCAATCTCCATGGTGTAACTGCTCCCACCATGGCTAATTTCCAGCTACTAGGATGTCACTGAACACAGAGTTGGGAAGAGATGTACGCAAAGTTGGGAGTACACAGTACTGATCGCAGCCAGTCAAAGAGGGCTCGGATTTCACAGTTATGTTCTATGGACACACACACACACACACACACACACACACACACACACACACACTTTAATGACAAACTATTACATCATTTTCAAGTATGAGTCAATCCTCTGGGAAATGTAGATAGGTTTTTTTTGCTTGTTTGTTTTTTACATCTTTATTGGAGTATAACTGCTTTACAATGGTGTGTTAGTTTCTGCTTTATAACAAAGTGAATCAGTTATACATATACATATGTTCCCATATCTCCTCCCTCTTGCATCTCCCTCCCACCCTCCCTATCCCACCCCTCTAGGTGGTCACAAAGCACCGAGCTGATCTCCCTGTGCTATGCGGCTGCTTCCCACTAGCTATTTTACGTTTGGTAGTGTATATATGTCCATGCCTCTCTCTTGCTTTGTCCCAGCTTACCCTTGCCCCTCCCCGTGTCCTCAAGTCCATTCGCTAGTAGGTCTGTGTCTTTATTCCTGTCTTACCCCAAGGTTCTTCATGACATTTATTTTTTTCTTAGATTCCATATATATGTGTTAGCATACGGTATTTGTCTTTCTCTTTCTGACTTACTTCACTCTGTATGACAGACTCTGGGTCCATCCACCTCACTACACATAACTCAGTTTCGTTTCCTTTTATGGCTGAGTAATATTCCATTGTATATATGTGCCACATCTTCTTTATCCATTCATCCGATGATGGACACTTAGCTTGTTTCCATCTCCGGGCTATTGTAAATAGAGCTGCAATGAACATTTTGGTACATGACTCTTTTTGAATTTTGGTTTTCTCAGGGTATATGCCCAGTAGTGGGATTGCTGGGTCATGTGGTAGTTCTATTTGTAGATTTTTAAGGAACCTCCATACTGTTCTCCACAGTGGCTGTATCAATTGATGAGGCCCTGGAGGTGTGGGTTTTAAGCTGGAAGGGAAGAGGCCCTCTTGAGCCCAAAGCATAGATGCATCAGCGGGGGTGAGTGGGTCATCTCCATATCTCCAAGGTAAAACGGAAGTGAGATAAGTGTTTAAAAAACCCTCGTGGTTGGTTAAAAGTAAGGATACATGAGTACTGCTTTTTCTTATTAAAACATCCAAGTAGTACTTCAAACTTGTAAATGTAACTTGGATAACTGATTTACTATTTTCCTACTAATGACAGCCTTCGCCTAGTTAGGAAACATTAGGGCCTCTGTGGAGAACAGCACAGTCCAAAATGCAGTGTGTTGTTTTCTCATAATATGGAAACAGTAATTCTCCCATCTCCCCGTTGTTGTTCAGAAGGTTTTCACTTTCTCTATTAGGGATGGAAGTTATTTAACATGTGTTTTTAGTTGAAAGTACCTACTTACTGTCCTTGTTCTGAATTCAAACCAGAATGTCTCCTGGATCAATTCCATGATTAATATTCAGACATTATCATGCAAAGCAAAACAATTCCCTTTTCTACCCAATATAAAGAAAGCCAAGGTCACTAACAAGTAGGCATAAAGTTCAGTATATTTTTCTAAGAGAATGAGGTTTTCGTTAAACACACACACACACACACACACACACACACACACACACACACACTGGTTTTTTTATTAGACCTCCTCATCATAAATCATCCTGAGAGTAGAACAGAAAGTCTCAAAGGCCCCGTTCTCCTGGTCCCGTACATCTACAGTTAACACGAGCTTTGTATCTGGAAAGGTTGAAGAACTTTTCCTAAAATCCTATTTTTCTTTAAACATTTCTACATTCTGTCCGAGCCTGTGTCCACAGTCAAGTGTTAGCCCTGAAGGACACCCACGTCCTTTACTCTTTCCTTCCAGCCTCTCTCTCTTTTGCCTCCGAGGTTCTTTCTATGACCAGCACAGTAACATGGTTGGTGCGAGGGGCGGCCGGGGGGGAGGGTCTTCCAGCCCCTCGTGGTTTTCCTGCAACATTCATCCTGACTGAGTATGGTCCCATCTGGGTCTGGTTTAATTGCCATTACAGTCACATGGGGACTTGGTGTCCCCCAAGGCAATGGACAGGTTTGCATGGATACAGAGAGCTAGAAATGTGTTCATCATCAGCCGGTGATTTTCTGTTTCAAAACCAGCCTCATGAATCAATCATATTCACCCACAGATATTACAAATGAGATTGATTCTGTCTCGAGACAATTTTTCAAGTAGATTTCTTCCCGGATGACTCTACTCCCTGGGTATCTTAGAAAGCGAAACGTTTGAGATGAAATCCCTCACGTTTATTCAATTCCACAAATGGCTGTTCTTATTCCTATTTTCCTCGGAATAGCGCTTTTGAAGATGGTTTGGTGTAGTGTTGTCTTCGGATAAAATGAATCCTTTAAACGTGAGACCGGTAGAGCTACCGTGCTCAGAATGCCCCTGGGGATCAAAAGATCCCTAAGATTCTTCGCCTTGGCTCGCTTGGTGAGTTGACTGCCATATCCTTAGGCTCCTCCAAGAAGAGACTGGTTTCTGTTCTGTTCTGTGATGGTGATCGTGGTGGCTGGGTCTGTTCCTTGTATCTCTCTCTATCTTTCTATCTGGCTCTGGCTTTCGCTTTCCTGCTCGGGCTCTTTCTGTCTCTAAACAAATGAATAGTTGGATTCAATGTGAGCTTCTGAATCGTAACTTGTTCACGCTTTTCAGACATAACAGATTAATAAAAATAGGTGTGTTCTGATTTCCAACATGCCACCTGGACAGGCATGCCGTATTATGAAACCATGATATTATAACAACTGCATTATCACGTGGCAGTATAAATACTCGTCTGTTGAGTTCATTTGTCCAATTGTAGAACTTTGTGGAGCAGTGTTTTGACCTTCATGACGTCATTTTGGAGTAAGTGCAGTGGTTGCAGGCAGATGAGACAGTTTACATCAGGATTTTTCAACGAACTTTAGTTGGAGGCCTGGCAACGGCACACATCTTCAGATGTTGCTGTACCATGATAAATGTGAAGCAAACATTTCTGTTCCAGAAATTTCCCATAACACTTCAGTCAAGGTGGTTTTTTTTAGGTTCATCTTTTTCTTTATTTTTCTTTCTCGTTTTCCTTTTTTTTTTATTTTGAAGGGGTTTCTTATTATTGACTGAAGAAATATTTTGATCGATTGCAAAATGTGTATTTCTCCTCTCTCTCCCTCCCTCCCTCTCTCTCTCTTTCCCCCTCCCTCCCTCGTTAAAATATTGAAATCTGGAGTCTTTGACAAGTCTGCATTAGATCAGGCCAGGAATGAAGTCTATATCTAAGCAAACACTGATGGGTTTTCAAAGAGGAACACTCCCTGTTCACTGGGCCCTTCCACGCCCCACACTGACAAATGGTACGAAGGACAGAAGGGCACTTTTCTAACATCGTCTGAGACCTAATGCAGTTTAACAAATGACTCCACATGTTTTTCCAGTAAAGTCATTTGACTGAGACTTGAAAAATACCCTCTGAGACTTGCCAGGGGTGTCTTCTGCCTGGTCTGCAGCGTGTGTGTTTGCTTTGTATCTAAGAGGCATATTCCTGTCTTGTGCGCTCATTTGAAGTATTTCCTCACATTCGCATTAGCCTGTATATATAAGAACCAGAAAGATCACCGCAACATGTTATAAATGAAGATGTGACTCTATAAACCTTTCTCTCATTCTTGAAAATAAAAGACATTTTCATGCATATTTTAAACAGAAAGTTTGTATATTTAAGTGTCATGGAAATATTTATTGAGTAACCAGGATACAAATGGGAATTTAATTGTCATCATGTGCTTTGTGTAGGGGGTGCTTGCCAACACCGTGTCACTGCCCACGTAGAACATGTCATCTGTGTGTGTGTGTGTGTGTGTGCGTGCGCACATGTGCAACACGTCTGGCTTGCTGTCCTTCATGGGATTTTAGCTTTTCCTTCTTGAAAAACATTCTTGTACGGTTCCAGGAAGGCCATGGCTACATTGCTATATGAAAGCAGTGATTTGAAATGGAAACTCCTCTTCCCTTGGAAGCTATTATCATGATGTTACGGTTCAGCTACATGAATTCCACTGGATTTTGTGAGGGAAGAGGCTCTGTTCAAATCCAACTGAGTTTCCAAGAGAAAACCGTAGGCTGAAATGCACAGGGAGGGGGGAAAGATAGAGGCCACTTCAGCCGCAGCATTTGAGCTCAGCTGAGCCCTTAGGGTTGGAGTGAACTTGCCCCTGAGCCACACCTCAAATCCCTGGGGCCAGTGTCCTGGCCTGGGCTCCCTCCATGTCGGTAGATGAGCGGAACCGTCAGAAATAGCCTGGCCTGGTTCCCGAGAGGCCTTGGCCCTAGTGGAAGACGCTTTTCACACCAAGGGCACCCTAGGTGGCCATGAAAATGCGGTGGTCATTCATAAAGCGCCCCCTTTGTTTTACCATAATCCAAGTCAGCTTTTGAACCGCTTTTTCTTGGGTGCAGGTTTCCAATCTTCACACTCACTGCAGATTCACCATTGCTCGTCACTGTTCTTAACAAGCATGCTCGTCTTGTCAAAATTTCAGTAAGTTCCGATGCTCTGTGTCGACCAAGGTAACTGTTCAAACATCGAGGAATGAATGAAATGGTACCTGGTTCCTAAAAACTGGTTTCGTGTGCTTTATGCGAAGAAAACTGTATCTGCCTGTGTTGCTTTGCATTTCAAATGTGTGGCACACAAGCGTTTTGTTGGTGCTTTGTTCTCCGTATGGTAACTCTGTATACAAACGTTTTCATGTAGTTTTGCTGTTTTCCAACACGATGTCTCTGTAAAAATGATATTGGCTGAGCTGGTGCGTGGGTCTCTCTCATAGAGGCATTAACTATACTGCCAGTGCATTGAATTATTGAAAAATGCAAAATAAAATTTTTATGAAAATCTCATTTCAGACAGGTAGATGATTCCGCTTACAGACTTTCCAGCCATAAGTACCAAGTTACCACCCCTTTTGCCTTCTAAGGTATGGTCAACCCTCCCACTTACCTCAACGGCTTTACAACTCAGGGCCAGGAAGAAAATACTCTCACAAAGCCAATTGATTTGATGAGAGACCCTTGGCCTAGCATTCAAAGCCCACTGAAGAGAAAATGATCGAATGTTTCGTCATCTGGGTTCCTAGTACACAGCACAAAAAGGCTTGCAAAGTATGAAATTGCAACTGCAGTGGCCGTTGAATTGTACAACTAGACTAAAAACTTAAAAGCACAGCCGACTATGGCCATTTCTGGCTGGGGCGTGCAGCCACTGGCGTGGGAGAGAAGTGTGAGCCATCATTTTAGGTCACAATAATGACGTCATCAGGAAAAGCTTCAGTTATCTTCAGTTCAGTTATATAGTAAAAAGGATATACTAAGGCAGAAGAGCCATATAGTTTAGAACTATTTCCTTCAAAATGTTTAACATTTTCCAGGCGGCACCAAGGGAGTTTCAGGTACCTTGAAATTTCATTGATACCGAGTCTCTTTCCTGGGCACGCAAAGTGAGAAATTGCAATACTAATACACTACGCGGCACGGAGCACTTGTACGTGAACGTGACATTAACAATCAGCTGAGCTGAATTTCCTGTGAACAAACAAGCGGCCCTTGGTGTGGCCGGATATTCTGACACTGCTGTGATCTTAGGCCAGGTATGAACACTGATGTAGCTAACTGTGGCTGAAACTGAAGAATTCACCAAGAATTCCAAATCCTTCCAGAATTTGAAGCCTACGGTATGGGTAAATATGAACATTTTTCTTAGGAGATAATAAAGAAATATTTAATCTGAGTAAATAGAGCTAAACGGATTATAAATTTGTTCTCAAGCAAACAAGTTGCTTTCTCCTTCACTCAAAAAAAACCCAGATGTCATAAATTAGAATCATGCCTAGGTAAACGTGTGCCTGCGTGCAGAAAAGAGCTGGGAGGAAAAACGCAGAATGACATTTTTCAAAATTGGAGGCTGGGATATGCTAACTGATCAGTTTATGCAGCAGTTACTGTGTGCCAGGCACTGTTCTAGCACTTTCTTATATATCAACTTATATAATCTTCCTAATGACCCTATGAGATAGGTACTATTATATTCCTGTTCTATAGATGACAAGACAGAGGCACAGAGAGATTAAGCAGCTTGCCTAAGGTCACACAGCCGGAATTTGGACAGTGTGGCCCCAAAGCTGTTGATCTTAACCATTGCCACCTACTACTTCTCACTGTCATGCAGAATACTATTGCTGCTAGAGCATCATTTCATTCTAGAAACAAAAGTAAAGAAGGGCCCTGAGCCCTCGGGGAAGGATGTCCTCTTGGTCCTTCCAGCAGACTCTAAAGGAAAGGCCTTGGGCCAGCCTTCCAGAAACGCCTCCTTCCATGAGGACTGAGATCAGGACCTGACTGGAGTGAGCAACTCAGGAAAGATGTGGTGAGATGGGACCCCTTATGCTTGGAAGTAGCGAAGAGAAGAGAAAGCACCACCTTCTCGGCAGGCCAGACACTCTGGCTGAGGTCAAGGTCAGGCCTTGGACTGGTTGAGCGTTAAATCAGTCCACTTCAAAGACAGGCCTGGTGTGGCTTAACTCCTTGTTGATGACACGTGGGCACCAGCGCAGAAAGGAGGCAGAGCATCACCGGGGAGCAAGTGCCCTGGGCTTTGAAGTAAGACTTGAGCTCGGGCTCTTGCTGCCGGGCTCAAAGGAAACAACCTTTCCGTGCCCCACTTCCTTCCTCTACAAAACGGAGTCGATGATATCAGCCTTCTGCCAGCTTCCCAGAGATGAGCAAGGTATCATAGAGACAGGAGTTTCTCATCCTACAGCCCCTCTTGGCAACTCTGAGGAACGTGTTGCCCCAAAGAGTTTCCCCCAACACGCTGCCATTATCAAGGTCAGCAGTGTTCACCCTCTGAGGGTGTTAGTGAGGAATTGCACACGGTCACCTTGCTGGCAGCGGCTGGGCCACAGGTGGGTACGCTGTGGCAGAAAGTACCACGTGGGCCGGGCGGAGGGGAGGCTGGGAGCGCAATGAGCCTCATGCTTTGGACAAAGAATATGTTGAACTTTGTGAGTTTCTCCAGGAAACACTTTTCGGGCTAGCTAGGCAATTCTGTCCCCTTTCCCCCTTTTTTAGTAAAGGAAATAAAATCTAAAACATTTAGCTGTAATAGAAGCGAGATCTAGGTAATTTGTTAAGGGGCATCTTCCTCATAAGTTTCAGGTACGGTCGTTGGACATTGGCATGCGTTCTCCAGGGCCTTGGCACCTGTGATGGGCTCTGTGTGGATCATGAAGTGGGGGTCTACTGGGCCCGACAGTCACAGGACCTAGCGTGTGAGTTCAGGAGGCAAGTCAGGGGCAGGAATTGACCCTCAAGCCCTGTCTTTCTAGCCCTGTGACTCCCATGCTTCATCCTCCCCCCCTTCTTGAGGGGGGGAGGGGAAAGGTTTTGAGAGTGTAGAGAGAACAGGAGATAACGGTGCTTCCAGCGCTCTGGAGAAAACACCCCTCAGGAATCCAAGCTCAGAGTACTCTTCTCCAAGGAAGAGATTTCCTCTCGCGCTTTTGTAACTCTCCAGAAATTGCCCAGGTGGTTCCAACCACAGTTCACTTGAACATATTCTCATTTCCCAAATAAGACAGGCCCTGCAGTGGCCCAGAGATGTGAGGTTAACCCCCAAGAGGGGGGCGGCTGCACCTCTCTGGAAACATGACCTTGGGCAGGGCTGGACCTGGGCAGATGATGATGGTGGCGAGCTGAGATTCTCCCAGAATTCCCAACTCTGAGGACACAGCATAACCCAGGGAGCAGGAAGGGGAGTTCACTTAGAAAAGCATCCTCCCCACCCCAGCCCGCGACCCCGCCACAAACTTTAGTTGGGCTGAAGCATTTGCAGAACAGAAAACTCCAGACTAAGCAGAAGGGGCAGAGCTTCCCCAGAGTCTCCAAGGTACCGAAGGAGGTAAGGGTGGCCTCTGCGCCAATGACTTCTTCACAGTCGGCTGAAACCGGTTAGCTCAAAAGGCAAAAAGCTCAAAAATTTTACACATCCGTTGGTTTCAAACAGAGCCCAAAGGAGCAGATTTTTACCCATCTAGAGGCTGCTTGCTTTACAGAACCCAGAAACTTTGCCCGACATCTGTTCACCATAGATAAGGGAAACCCCGGGGCTATAAAAACCCCAAGGCGCTGAGCACATCACCTAGACACTTCCGCCCACGCTCCGACCCCCTCCTGGGAATTCCCATCTCTCTTCCTCTCTTGGGTGGAGGCCTCTGGAAGGTCTCGTCCTGTGAGAGACATCCCCACCCCCATGCATACCTGCCGGTGTCCCCCAGATGAAGCCTGCTGCAAGCTACTGACACCTTGTGGTCACGTCCTTCTCCTCGTTCACACCCCACCCCCATCCCTCCATCAAGCCCTCGAACTCGCTATACCCCGGTGTCAGAAAGAGCCCTGAAGGATCAAGTGACAGGGAGTGGTGGCAGGCTCCATGTGGGGTCCCCTCCCGGCACCCCCAGACACCCCCTAAACCAGCCAAGTCTTGGCCTTGACTCACTGCACATGTCCTGTGGCAGCCGCCAAGCACATCCTGAAGCACAGCCCTCCCTGGGAAACAGCCGCTCCCCCCAGGGGTGGCCCAGGTACCCCCGGGGCCCCTTGGCACTCCGGCCCAGCTCCTGCCCTACTGGTTGTTTCCTTGGCCTCTGCGCTGGCCCTGGACTTGGGGCGTAGCTCATCTCTTGCCCTCTGAGCCGGGGCGCCTCAACCCTGGCTGAGCTGGACGGCTTACTAATTCCTGGAGCCCACCCCCAGAAATTCTGATGATCGATTTGGGCCCACCCTCAAGGGAGCTTACACAGGGCATGTACACTGGAGGAGGGGGTCTTGGGGGCCATCTTACACTCCCACCCTCCACAAGCCTCTTCGGCCCCAGAAGACTTCACCTCCTGTCCAGTGGACTCGTCACCCTCTCCACAACCCCTGGAGCAGTGGACCTAGAGCTTCTGGAACTGTGACCCCCGCCATCCATCCATTTTTCTCTCTGCCTTAGTTTCTCCAAGCAGAAAACTATACAAGCAAACCTTACTTCTGTGCTACTTAGAGGAGCATAACACGTTAATGAATTAATTGTGTTAAGCTTATTAGTTGGAAGAAAGGTGCTATCAAATGCAAATTATTATTATTTTGAAATCCGGTGGCTGTCATCGCAAAGTTTGCCCTTAGTTATTAGACACCGTGCATTTGCCATCGCTCAGCCCCCAGTTCAAAAGCAATGCTCGTATATTGCTTCAAACCATTAATTTGGAAAGAACCACCTTGGTGCTCCTGATGTGCTGATGGGGAATTATCTGCCCTGGGAACTTGCCAGCAAGAATTATAAAAAAGAGATTTGCATTAGCTGAGCCTCAAAGAGGAGAACCAACCCAAAAGCAGGAGGAAAATATCCCCATCAGATGCCTCCCTTCCCTTCCAGGGTCTCCCGCCACTTGGAGGGGCCCCCGGTGTCTCAATGGGTGGCGTGCAGCCCAAGGGCTCGTTCCTTTTGACTACAGCTGAAGCCTCCCTAAGATAATTTGGAGTTTCCTGCCCCGGGGAACTCACCAGGGACAGCTTGCCTTCCTGGCCTCCGCTTCCCAGGCCCTCCCGGAAAAGCCAAGCTCTGCTCCCCAGAGAGCATTAGATTCACCAAGGGGCCAAGCCGTATTCCTCCGAGTCTCCCTCTCGAGTCCCTGCACACTTTCATCCCTTTCCCTTGGGCTGTGCATCCCCTCCTGAGCTGTTTCCTTGCAGCACTGCCTCCCATGTGGGTCGTATGGGATTTCTGTTCCGCGGGCTCAGCCCTTCTCCCTTCGGGAAGCGTCCACCTCATTTCCAGCCCAACATAATCCTCCTGAGTCCATTCTCCTCCTCAAGAGCGCTCCCCAGGGCCCAGCTCCTGCCTCCCTAGACCACAGTAGGAGCTAATTGTCAACTGCAGGACAGAGGACCGGGTGCGGGCGGAGCGAAAAGAAAGCAGGCCTTGACCTAAAGACACCCAAGCCTGAGGACTCTTGTCTGGGTCCATACCTTTGGGTTAGCCCCGCCCTCCACTTAGCTGCAGGAGAGCCCTGTGCAGCCCTGGCAACGTGGCTGTGAGGCTCAGTTGCAGTCCCACCAGGGACGGGTGCCTGGACTTAAATGTGCAGGGTGGCAGGAGCAAGCTGGGGAGAGACCTCTTATTCTCCTTAGCTCTGACCTGGAGAACAATTCTAACGTGTTTGCCATTGAGGCATCTAAGGAATTTCTGCCCCTGGGTCAGTGGCCTCGAGTTATGGATTGAATTGTATCCCGCCGCCCCCCCCCAGAAAAAATTCCCCTGTGGGAGTCCTAACCCCCAGTACCTCAGAATGTGAACTTATTTGGAGACAGAGTCTTTAAACAAATGAAAATGGGGTCATCAGGGTGGATCCCAATCCAATCTGACTCGTGTCCTTACAGAAAGGGAAATTTGGAAGCAGACTTGCACGCAGGGAGAATGCTATGTGAACATGAAGACAGCGTCTACATGCCAAGGAGAGAGACCCGGAACAGATCCTTCCGTCTCTGCTCTCAGAAGGAACCAATTCTGCCCACACCCTGGTCTCAGACTTCCAGCCTCCAGAGCTGGGGGACAATGCATTTCTGCTGTTTCAGCCCCCTAGACTGTAGGACTTTGTTATGGCTGCCCGAGCCATTGAGTACACCTGCCCTCGTCCATTTATTCGGTAGTCACTGTATGCACAGGATGGGGTTCTGGGACTTCATGGGGGAGCAAAACCAGGCCCTCCCTTGCCCTCATGGAGATCATGGGACAGAGAGCCATCTAGCGGTTAATCACACAAATAAATGTGAAATTACAACAAAGGTGAATACCGTCAGGAAGAATTGCCCAGAGCTCTAAGAGCCTGTAAAGGGGCATGTGACAAGTCAAGGAAGGCTTCACCGAGAAGGTGCCAATTGAGCTGAAATATGAAAGTAGACAAGGCAGTGAGGAAAGAGCAGTTCAGGCCTAGGGAGCAGCATGTGCAAAGGCCCTGCGGTAGAACTTGCCATGGGCCCTGCTCAGGCTCTCAGATGGCCCTCAAACATGCACATCAGCTTCACAGCCCACGCAACAGTGCCATTTAGCCCTCGTCACATCTGTGAAGGCACCCCCAAAGGACCTTCATTGGGTGTACCTATGGCCAGGGGAGGGAAATTCAGATGAGAAAAAAGCCAGCTAAGGCAAGAATGGGCATATCCAAACACTGGCTTCTGTTCTCAGCAACTTGTGTCCATGAGACCTGCCTTTATAGACAGCAGAGGTGCCGTGAGGCGGAGCCGTGAGGTCAGCATTGACCTGGATCGCCACTCTTCTGCTTGCCAAGTCATCCAGACACGTCATTTAAGTTTTCCGAGTCTCAATTTTCTCATCTGTAAAAGGGGGATCAAAAAAATGCCTCCCAGTATCGAACCCATTTAAAGGGTATAGCACAGGAGAAATAGTCACTCATAAGTACGGTTATTATTAACAGAGCAATCCTACCCCCCACACACTCCCAGCTGGTATTGGTGTTGGTTCTAGAACTGGAGAATGGCAGACAGACCTTACCCACAGGAGTAAGCTTCCTTAGATTGACAGATTGATAACAGACCACAGGTGGTGCAGGGCGACAAGGCAGGCCGGGCAACTCAGTCCCCTGAGGAGAAGGTACCTCCCATCAGGTCAAAGGCCACAGGGAGGAGGATATAGTGGCCAAGGGGAAGAGACAGGGCCGGGGCCCTCCCCAGGGCATCAGGGAGCCAGCTGCTCCCTAGACCTTTCCCCAGCCCGGACTGGGCCTGGCCTACCACCTCTGGCTGTGTGGCTATATCTCCCTCCTGTCTTTCAAGGCCTATGATGTGCGGCCCGGCAGACTCTGACTTCTCTGTAGCGGAGCCATTGCTGTTTGCTAGCACGATCATTTCTCAGAAAGCCCGTCCATAAAGGCTGGGGAGTGAAACAGAAACGGCTCCCACCACCCCAACTGCTAAATAATTTCTGGAATGAGTTGTCAGAAACCTTTTATTTACTGATTTCACGCATTTCATTTATTTCTGGCACGGGGCCAACCTTCCTGACAGTTAAGATTTATTGATTTAATTGCCTAGGGTAACCATGCAATAAAATCATCTCAAAGATAAATTTTCATGGCACTGTGCAGCACGGAGGTAATTTTTCAAATGCTACGGCTATATTTCTGCAGGTTACAGGTGCAAAATTTGCTTAAAGCACGGATGTCTCATTATTGCAGCTCGGGAACATCGGCGGGGGCGGGGTGGCCAGCTCTTTGGTGGAAAGTCTTTAGAGAGAGAGAGCAAGTGACAGAGAGGAGAGAAAGAGGGAGAGACCGGGCGGGGTGGGGGGGAGGGAGGGAGAGAAACACAGCCCTTTCAGGAAAGAAATGATATTTCCTTAATTGGTTCATAGATTCAATACCCATGAGAAAGTGGGGCTTCACTTTAATTAGGAGTGGGCTTGGAGGTTATTTACAGTGTTCTGAGGAACCATTTGTTTCCAGCTGTGCGACGCTTTGTACCGCACGAGCCTCGCAAGGTAGATGATTGCCACTTGTGACATTCGCGTTTATTGCTTCTTTAGATCTTTTTATTTACCCTGTTAAAGTGCTCATTATGTCTCTGAACAACGGGTAAATGAAAAACTCTGATTAACTCCCAGGTTAATGGTAACATTTCGGGAAGTCAGAAATAGCATAAACTTTTAACAATGTGAAATCTTTTCTTATCTCTCTTGATTTATTTTACAGTGTTTTTGCTTTGATTGCAGGTTTCACATGGTGCCGTTTAATAGCTTATTAAACTTGCAGCCTAGCAGATTTGCTGTTTGGATAAAATTTTCCTTTTGCTCAGGTGTAAATTTTGGAGCAGGTAGGGATTTTTTTTTTTTTCACCTCGTTGAATTCCCAGGGCCTGGGTCTGGCTGGTTTCCTCAGATGCTCTTGGTGGCCCCCAGGACCCCACAGGAGCCGGTCTGAAACTGTTGTCCTGGAAACCTCACCCTTGCCCATCATCGTGGACGGGGTGGCAAGTAGGGGTTGCGGGAGGTGCCCGCGGGCTTCTCAGATGAATCTGGATGAGGAGTGAAGGACCACATGCTGTGTTTGAATTCCAGCCTGAGCCCCTCATTGCTCAGATGGGGAAACTGAGGCCCAGGGAGTTCAGAGCAGAGAGAGGATTAAAAGCAGATCTCCAGACGCTCGGGGCCGACTTTCCCATCTTCCTGCTTCCCGGGCTGCCCCTTCCCCTCACTCAGTCATACAGTCCAACTACACGTGGTTCCCGGCAACCCCGCGCCCCTCCCTGTACTTCAGTTTCTCTGTCGACAGATGAAGGGGGTTGGAGTAGACGCACCTTAAGTGCTCACCCAGCTCTGACAGTCTGCAACTGGAAGACGTGTGCACATCTGGCCAGCCTCACCCCCACCACCCGGCCATTAGTAACGGCTGAACCCCCATCTCTCTGAACCATTCGACCCCGTAAGTTCAATACCCACACTCCCCAGTGGTCCAGACTCATGCCGTCCGCTGTGTCATGGCTACGTTTTCTCTCCCAATGGAGGGGGCTTGGCACAGTGTGGAGGCTGTGATTTGCAGAATTACAAGAGACACCTCTCTAACATGCAAATCTGATTATGCCACTCCCCCTTTCAAATCCTCCACAGACTCCCCATCACCCCAGGGTCAGGTCCAGAAGCCTTAGTGTGACTTGAAAAGGCCCAGAGGACCTGGCCCCTGCTCGGCTCTCCAGCTGTTTTCTCCCCTTTTGTCCAACCAGTTACCAACTCCTTTAGAGCTTCGGTGAATGGGGCAGCGATCAACTCAGGTACTCTCAGACACACACACACACACACACACACACACACACACACACACGTTATCTTTCATTTTTCCCTTTCCATAAACATTGATGTCCATTTCATCAAGAAGTCCTATCAACCCTACCTCTGATACAGAGCCATAAGCCATCTCCTTCTCTCCACATCCACTGTCTCCACCGTGGTCCAAGCCACCATCATCTCTCACTTGCATGTTAGCACATTAAGGGCTCTTCAAAATCTCTGGAAGAGGAAAGCTGTTTATGGTTAACCCTCAAGTTCTCAGAGGTATTTGACAACGGCTTTTGTTGAACAACTATTAACTTCATTCAGCAGCTATTCATTGAGTGCTTGCTTTGCCCTGTGAGCTGTCTAGGTGCTGAGAAGACATCACTGCAAACAAAAAGACAAAGTGAAGCTCATGGAGCTTCCTTGCTGCTAAAGCAGGGCATGAGGATGACGGGGGGTGGGGGGAGGGCATGGACCGGAAAAGCGGGGGCTGTGTGCTGGATGGGAGCACCGATGGCCCAGCCATTGTACCAGAAGGGAAGGCAGTGTACATGGGCCCACACAGCATAGAATGAAATGTTCCAGCCTTCCAGCTAAGTCTCCCATTGATCTCAGCTCTCACCACCCACTGCCCCCATCCACCCCTCCGACATGCATTCCACTCCAGCCACACCCAACCACTTTCCAACTTCCAAAGAAAATACCCTGTGACCTTCTTTGCCATTGTCCTGACCTGAAATGCCCGGCCCTCCATCTCTGCCTGGCAAAATCAGGTTCACTTTCGTGTCCCCCCCTCCTTCTTCCTGATGCTCTGAAACGCACTGTTAACGGGAAATCTCCTACCGTTTCCTTTGTCGAGTCAATGCGTCCCTTCTCAGAGCCACACTACTTACCCTGTTTTTCAAAAAGAGAAACCTAAGCTTCCCCAGAAGGTCGCCCAGGCCAACGCCCAGGCCAACACCAAATGATATCTTAAGGCCCAGCCATGCAGGGCCCCAAATCTCCCTGGGAGGAGGGTCTGTACGAGGCATGGGATGCTCAGAGTTGCTCTGCCCCCTCTCCCACACAAGTCCCGAGAGCGAGGGCCCAGCCGAGACCGGCACATCCGAATCTCTGGTCCTTTCCGCTCAGGCCTGGGTTACTACAAAGGGACATGTGAAAGCAATCAGGGTCCTACCCGAGGCATATAAGACAATGGCCAATAAAGGGCTAGCTCAGGCCAAGAGAAGGTTTGGGGACCACAGAAGGGCCAGACAGAGAGTTGATCCCCAGGAGGATTTCTGGGAGCTTGTTAGGACCCAGTTAATCCAAGGTAAGGGGTGGAAAAGTGAAGGTCGCCCTCATATGGAAGACATTAAGATTATAAAGCAGGAAGTTCATGGTGGGGAGGATATTAAAAAGCGCACACTCGGGCTAATTTGGAAGCAGCCAGTTGGAAGAATGTGCAGGAATGGGGCAGATCTGGCAGCCGCTCTCTGGCCTAGAAATCTGGGAGCACATTTCTCAGTGGATCAAATTCCTATGGGCGTCGGGCAGACTTCAGCTGCTGCCCCATCAAACAGCAGCCTGAATTCCAAATGCACCAATGCATTAACATTTTAAAGTCCACTGAGATGTTCATGTCTCTCTAATTAGAAAATTCCCATCATCTGGTGTGCCAGGCTCTGGCGCGGCCGAACCACGAAGGATCTTTCCATGGTGGCGGCCTATCTCCACCTGTGTGGCAGGCATGGCCAGTTTCCTCGGCTTGGCTATGCGGGACCTTGACCAACATATTTGGCCAGTTGCGTATGACAGTGGCCATTACAGAGCGTGCGTGACTCACGTAAATTCAGGCGAGATGGGATGAAATAGGCCACACTGGCTCAGTGTCAAGCCCTGTCTGTCGCCAAGTGGGTTCCACTCAGAGGTGTGTGTCCACGCGGATTCTACGTGAGCCAGGTTAGTATGGTGGCAGCAGACGGGACGATGCTCATTTCGCTTTGAATTGGGTCATTGCTACGGAGCCAAGCAAAACACGTCAGTTGAGGTTTCTTCGTCCTGTAACAGTCCTTCCCCAGGGGACCCAGGACTCAGCCTGGCCAACTGGATCAGCCTGAGAGAAGCCAGGGGCATAAGTTGCACTTGTCAAGGAGCTGGACTGGGGCTTCAGGTACATGCTCTTTGGCGAGTACCACCCAGCCCCTTTCATGCCGAATTGAAATGCTCTGCCTGACTTCCCAGTCCCCTCTTCTCTGAAGCTCTCCAGTGTCTTATCCACTCATTTCTCCATGACCTCTAGAGTCACTGGATGCCCTCTATGTGCCAGGCACCATGCCAAGTGTAGAGGATACAAAAATGAATGCGACAGGCTCCCCTCCTCAAGCGGAGGCAGACAAGAAGTTCCCACACAGCCTGTGCTAAGCGATCTGTGGGCTTTAACGCCTCACTCCTCTCTCTCCATCAGTAGATCGCAAGCTTTTTATGGTCATGGGAACTTTTCCTATTCTTCACAATTATTGAGGACCCCAAAGAGCTTGTATTTATGTGCGTTATGTCCAGAATCATCTATCATCTTAGAAATGAAAACTAATTAAATTAAAAATTAATTTAAATTTTTAATTAAAAAAATATGAATGTGTTAATTCATTTTAAAATAAAAGAAACCCTGTACCTGGTAACATAAATAACATATTTTTGAGAAAAGTAACTAAATATATATTTTCCAAAATATAAACAATTTAGTGACAAGAGAAGAGTTTCATTGTTTTACATTCTTGCAAACTTTTTTTTAATTTTTTTGTGGTACGTGGGCCTCTCACTGTGTGGCCTCTCCCGCTGCGGAGCACAGGGTCCGGACGCGCAGGCTCAGCGGCCATGGCTCACGGGCCCAGCCGCTCCGCGGCACGTGGGATCCTCCCAGACCGGGGCACGAACCCGTGTCCCCTGCATCGGCAGGCGGACTCTCAACCACTGCGCCACCAGGGAAGCCCTCTTGCAAACTTTTAATATGATCTTAATGAAAGATCGATCCTCACATCTGCTTGTGCACTGAATCTGTCGCAATATGTTGTTTTAGTTGAGATCTATGAGGAAAATACACATAGATATGCATTCGGAAAAGCAAAAGCTGTTTTCATAGACTTTCAGATAATTGTGGATATTCTTTGCTATAATATGAAAATCTCGACAAGAGGAAGTTTTTTGGAAAGGTTAGTAACAAGAAAGTCTGAAACCATAGGAATTCCAAATTTGCACTCTGCCATGTTAAAACCCACTGGTCTCTCTTTCACTTTGAATGGATCATATGAGCCATCTTGATGTTGTAACGCCGTGCACTAGGCATTGTGGAAAACGCTGGTGCCCCGACTTAAGCCAATCTTCCAAATGATGACACCTTCCGCCACGCGATACCTACAAGTCACCTTTGTTAATAGCACCACCGATCTGATGGGGAGAGTCTTAAGTACTGGGAAGCCGTCAAGCTCACAGTGGTGGATCCAAGTTTTCCAAACTTCTAACTTTTGCGGGAAAGCTCAGATATTATCATTGGAAAGTGATATCATTGGAAAGTGAGTGCCGGTTGTTTTCCTTGAAGTGACAGGCTCACTTTGTTCATTTCCAGGAAAATGTCTACTAAATGCCCAACTCTACATAACCATGGTTTGTCCCTCTGTCTGTCAAAGGAAAAAAAATGGAGTTCTATGAAAAAATTAAAGCCAGCCTGTTCGGTTCACAGCTCAACTGCACAAATGCTTGTCTTTGAGTCAACCATGGTACCACGCTGTTTAACGATGGCTTTACAGAGTTTCTGCCTCATCACACAGAGCAGTGAACAGACACGGACTCAAGGGTTGAGCTTTCATAAGATTAGTAATTGTTTTTCTACTTTATCAAGGATATTTTTTTTTACATCTTTATTGGAGTATAATTGCTTTACAATGGTGTGTTAGTTTCTGCTTTATAACAAAGTGAATCAGTTATACATATACATATGTTCCCATATCTCTTCCCTCTTGCGTCTCCCTCCCTCCCACCCTCCCTATATCAAGGATAGTCTTAAGTGAAACTGCCTTTTTTTTTTTTTCTAACTGCAAGCGCACGGCAGTGAAGAATACAAAAACTCCTAGTATGTTTTGGGGCCACCTGCTTGGACTCACTGTTGCTTTTGCACTATCGGTGAAAAGGGCAGATAATAATGCAGGTGGGTTTGACCTCACAGGATCCCCCCAGAGGGTCTCAGGGCTCCAGTGGGTGCGTGGAACACATTTCAAAAATCCCTGTTTGGCTTCATTTTCATGCCCCTCCCTTGAAAATGGGTAGCTAGGCCTCCCAGCCTCTGGGACCTGTGTCACTGTGTCTCCAAACTTTGTGAGGATGGGGTTCTGCTCCCACTGTCTCCCTGTCCCCTGGCACAGGGTCTGCTACCTGTGTAATATTTGCTGAATGAAGGGATGAATGAATGAATGAATGAGTGAGTTGCCTGGAGCAGGGCTGAATACAGGGCACTATGAAAGGTTCACCAAGAGGCAGCCGCTCTGCTCTCCAGCTGTTTCTCCCCTGGTGTGCTTTGCGCACGTGGAGGGGTGATGAGACGAATCAAGGCTGTGTCCGCAGGCTCCCAGGTCCCCTCTGCAGGAGATGTTTGCAGCTGTCCTAAAATCACTTGCTACATGAGAACTTGGTGGGGAAAATGAAAAGTCCACTCTTTTCTTGCAAAGGTCACTTCATTTTTCATGTGCACATATGATGATGCCAGCCCAATGAGGTCTGATTGACAGAGGAGAGGGCAAGGGGGGGGGTCCCCTCGGGCAGAGAAGGCCGTGCCTAAAGGGCGGGTTGGAGGGAACTACAACGAGCCACTCTCCAGAGTCTCAGACAGGAGAGCGCATGTGAGAACAAATCCCACATCTCAAAGGGAGATCGCAGAGATCACAGAAGAAGCAGGAGCCGTGGGCAGGAGAGGTGGTGACCCACCAGGAGGTTTCCTCCTGTTCTGAGCTGCATGGAAGTATTTGAAGCCATCACGGCTGTTGGGGAATGCACGGGTCACATCTGCTGGTGTAGGAGACCTTCTCTCCCATCCACTACAGCCTGGCATGTGCCTGGCCAATGCTGGACCCCTGTCTACACAAACAGCTTAATGAAAACATGTACAACAAAAGTCATGGGCCCTTGAATCACTGTTCAAGCTATAGTGATTCAGTGCCTAAGATTTAAGACAATAGGGAGAGAAGAGGGAGCTCCCTGTCTGCTTCTTGTCCCATCAGTACATGTGGGGAGGGGGCGGGTCCATGTGGGATTTGGGCTCCATGTCTTCCTGTTCACGTCCAGGAACCATCTCTTCCTGTCCTTGTCCAGGAACCATCTCTTCCTGTCCTTATGGTCTGGTGCACGGAGCATGGGTAATTAAACATCTCTTACCGAAAAGAAAAAGAAGTATTGTTGTTGTGACTCACATGGCATGGCTCTTCAGAACCTGCTTGTATTGGAACAATCTAGATCTTCTTGGCTCTGCAGGTCCCTGATGTCATTAGCTCAACGCTGGCTACGCTATTACTCGTGACCCTGCCATGATCCATTGGGCCACCTGTGGACACCGGCTCTGAGCTTCCTCTCAGACATGGTGACTGTGATTCGTGGATGATGAGCTCAAATGCAAGCCTCCCCCAGAGCATGCAGTGAAGTGTGAACGATAAGTCGTTTTCTGGTCACGTTCAATTTGCTCTTCACATTCTGCAGTGTAGATGAACAACGGTACATCTTCCAACCATGTCCTCTCTCGAGCTCCCTAGGATGTAGCCACTGCTTTCCTCGAACGGGACCTTTTTCCACGTCGGTGACACTCTGCATCCCACACACCACCACGGCCACCAGAAGGGAAGATAGGTGAGGGTGTCATCTTTAGAGCACGTAAGGAATGAACATGACTTCCCCACATGACTGAAAACAAAAGAGGACATTTATCAGAAGGGTCCACGGAGAAATGAGGCACCAGTCACCCGCATATGACTTCTTGACAAATGGCACAGACCCGCAGAAGGGATGGTATCCTGGATGCTGGTGACAGGGGGACACACCACGTAAAGGACCCCGCCTCAGGTGCTGTAGACTCACACATACTCAAGTCCAAGGGTTGGTGGTGAAATGATAGGAGCCCAGAGCCCTGGACTCGTGTCAGTCACGAATGAGGGTCACATCAAGTCAGCATGTCACACTGTTCTCACAACCCAATGTTGCACAATATCGTGAAAGAAATGCCACACAACTCACGGGAACAACCCATAGACGTGAGTCCAGGAGCTTCTTGGGGCATCTGGTTGACTCCATGATCAGGAGTGAGGACACAACAGCGAAACAGGTGACGGGTACCCAGAAAGAAGAAACGGAGACTGGGACTAATGTGGGTCTGTGTCCAGGCTCAGGGTGCCCTTTTCAGATCACGCTGCCAGTTTTGGCGGTCCCTGTCATGGAAGAGGACTTAGACATTGTCAAGGAAGGCCTCTGTACTGATCAGAACCCTCCCAGGACCTCTCCTAGGCCTGGGGGGCACTTCTGGCCCTGGCTGGTCCCAGGCACCGGAGGGGCATCTTTGAAATTATTGGAAAGCATTCCAAATGAGATGACCTCCTGAGGGATGGGCACTGGCACGGATGGCATGCCTGTTCATGTCTGAGGGAGGTATTACAGTGCGAGACTGGATTTCCAAGCTCTCCTTACATCTAGGTGGAGTTAGGAAACCACTTCCCAACAATTAAATGAGTAGAATGGGAGTTGGCCGCTTCCAGGCCAAGCTAGCTAAAGAGCAGGTATGACTTTTGTGGCTTTCATTTCCAGTTCTGCCAGCTGGAAGCAGAGTTCTCTGAGGTCTTAGCCGTAGCCTAGCTACAAGATGGAAAGACTCTGGGTCCCTGGGTGGAGGAAAGGCTGCCAGCCAGCAATGTCCATGGTGCGCTTCTACTGGAATGAGAAACAAACGTTTACTGGGTTAAACAGTTGACATTGGGGAGGTTTATTTGTTAGAGAACCAAGCGTTATCCAAAATGTACAGCCCAAGTTTACATGAGCTTGCCTTTAAAATGGGCCCGCTACAGTGTTAAATGTGTCTTCTGGAATCTCGATTACCAGCGACCTCGTTAAGGTGGACACACAGCTTGAACTTCAACAGGACTGCAGTGGGTGAAGACGTCAAATCCCTAGAGGTCACAGCTCAGGGAAGAAGGATTAGCAAGAGGGGTAGGTCTGTCTTTTTAGAATGTTTGCATCTGTAGTTGTACTTTGCAAAACTGACTCTGCTCTTCTAGGTTCAAACAGCTGAGTCTGAGCTCTCCACAAAATTCCCCCAAAGTGAGGGAACCGTTCTAGAGATCAGGGATCTAGGACAAAGGTGGTTAACTCTGGAGCCAAAGAAACAGATGGAGAGAGGTGCTGAGGTTGATTTGCACTCCCTGATTTTCTTAGGCAAAGCTTTGATTGACGACATGATTTCCTGGGCCCTTCATAGTCTCCATTTTTCTGTGAAATATAGCGTATAGAACACTAATAATGGATGCTATTGATTTAACGGGGGATTTTCATGAGGAACAGATTTTTATGAGATGCAACAGTGCTTATCTGAAACATATTGACATTTCTAGTGGTTGACAGCATCCATGCTGAGCGGCTTCCAGATTTACAGGGATGCAAGCTTGTAATAGGAAAAAAAGACAACGAAAATCATTAAGAATCCTAAATTAAATTGGGAATCTTTAAGAACTGTAAAGTTTTAGTCAGAAAGTAACTGTCAAGAGGGCTCCAGGTATGAACTCTGGGATTTCCAGCCACAGCAATCATGCCTTAGAAAACAAAAGAAAGGACTATTCATTGCTGGCTGTTTTAATACAGGAACTCATCCCAATAGGAAATGTCTTGGCTTTACTCCAACCCTGGGAGTTTCCAGCAAGTGTGATTGCTTCTTTTGTGGTTATCCAGCTATCAGAGCTCAAGAAACACTGCAGAGCTAAATGATGCAGTTATATGAGTGAGACAGAGAGCTAGAGCTAGCATGAAAAGCAACATCTTTATCATCAACTGGGTTGTCAGCTTCTAAAGATATCACTAGTCCCTTGGACCTGGAATATTGTCAGCCACCCATCATTGTACGTTCCTCCAAACAATCACACAGTAAGTCTAACTCAATGATGTGCCCACAGTAGGAAGCGAAGGTCACTTATTCATCGACTCATTCATTCATTCAATACATATTCCCTGAAGCCTGCTCTGTGCTAGGCCCTGGGGTTAGAGAAAGAGATGAACGAACCCTACCCTTAGCCTCCAGTGTCACGGTCTAACAGGGCACATGCATGTAAATAACCACAATCTAGTTTGAGCAGCATGAAGAAAAGTGTGCTGTTGTAGAATAATATTTAATGGCAGGTGGAAATGTTCAAGATATAGCAGATTATAAAAAAGAATAGATAGCAGTGATTCACTGTTATACAAAAAATAATAATGCAGGAGTGTTTTTGCGAAGAAAAAATTGGAGACTTCTACTCCAGAGGGCATTGTAGGTTCATACTTTGAGCCTCGTCCTGCCACATCACCCCTTCCCTTCCCATTCTCCACACACACACCAATGTGAAATGACGTGTAGAGAGAAAATTAAAAAGAAAATATAGCCACACTCCAAAACAAAATAATACCTCTGGACTTAAAATGGTATAGAAAAAGTAGCGAACTGGGAAGAAATGTCCAGAAGGGTCGGCAGGGCACAGGTTTTTAAAACAACCAGAAGTGTCTAAAAGTTCACTACCTGATGGGTAATGGATATAGGAATACACCACACAATATGGAAACAGAGGCAAGGCCTTCTGCTTGGAATGATGGTCAGGAACAGGGCTCCCCCATTGAGAAAGGAGGCTGAAACCAGCTGTGACTCACTGTACCTGGGGCTACGGCTTATATAAAGCTCCACTGAACATCCAGGCACACGCAGGAAGCAGAGCAAACTGCTCATCCAAGCCTTGGGCCAAGCTGCTGCTGCTGGTCTTATGGTTGGACCTGTGATATTCCCAGTATCATTGAGGACAGGGGAGCCCTATGTTGGACTTTGGGCCTGGGAGGCTGGATGAAGGCAAGTGCAAAATCATGAGATAGGGACTTTCAGGTAAGAATGTTTATAATCCGGGCTTCCCTGGTGGCGCAGTGGTTGAGAGTCCGCCTGCCGATGCAGGGGACACGGGTTCGAGCCCTGGTCCGGGAAGATCCCACATGCCGCAGAGCAACTAAGCCCGTGTGCCACAACTACTGAGCCTGCACTCTAGAGCCTGTGAGCCACAACTACTGAAGCCCATGCTCCTCAACAAGAGAAGCCACCACAGTGAGAAGCCTGCGCACCGCAATGAAGAGTAACCCCCCTCGCTGCAACTAGAGAAAACCCACACACAGCAATGAAGACCCAATGCAGCCAAAAAAAAAAAAAGCTTATAAATTCTTTAAAAAAGATAATAAAATAAATAAAATAGTAGGATAACATAAGAGAGTATCTTCATGACCTTGGAGTAGGCAAAGATGACTTAAACCAAAGAAAAACTCAGTAACCCTAAAGGGAAAGATTGCAATTTGGACTACATTAAAATTAAAAACTTCTGTTCATCCAATGACACTATTAAGAAATCAGAAAAGCAAGAGACAAAGTAGAAAATATATTTGTGATAAGTGTAAGTGATAAAACACATATCTATAATACTTCAAGAATTCCTGCAATTCAATAAGAAAAAGATATTTTCAGAAAAATGGGGAAAGGGCTTGAGCATACACTTCCTAAGAGAAGTTATCCAAATGGCCAACAAACATGAAAGGTGTTCATCCTCATTTGTCATCAGGGAAAAGATATTAAACCACAGTTAGATATTACCACACCCCTGGCAAACTGGTTAATGAAAGGAAGATTGACAACAATATCACGTGCTGGTGAGCATGTGAAACAACTAGAACTCTCAAACACCAGTGGGAGGAATAAAAACTGGTCCAGCTTTATTGGAAAACCTTCGAGATCTACTAAAGCTGAATATATGCAGACTTTATGACCCAACAATTATACTCTTAGGTAAAACCATCAGAAAAGGATATATGGTGCACGAAAAGACACAAACCAGAATGTCCATAGCAGCACTATTTTTAAAGCCTCAAACTGAAAAAAGCCCAAATGTCCATCAACAGGACATATCAATGAATCATGCTCTATTTATATGATAGAACACTAACCAGCAATAAGAATACATGGTCTGCCTCCACATGCAGCAACATGGGTGAATCTCACAAACAATGGCGAACAGAAGCATTTGTCTACACAAGCATCAGTAGATAATGTGTGATTCCATGTATAGAAACTTCGAAAAACAGGCAAATGAGTCTAGGGTAGTAAAAGTTAGAGACTCATGGTTACCTTTGAGGAAGAGGGTATGGAAAGCGGGAGGTTGCAAGAGAAGGGCTTCTGGATGCTGATCGTGTATGCTGTCTTTCTTGATCTAGATGGGGTTCACACGGATGTATTCACTTCGTGAGAATTCTTCAAACCATACCCTTAAGATTTGTGCACGTTTCTGCATATAAAAATTTGTAATGGACAAAAGACATCTAAAATCTCAAGCTATACTGATATGGGAAAAAAAAACAAGGCTGGAAAAAGAGTTTTTATGTTCTCATTTATCTAAAAAGGGGAAAGATATGAATACACACACACACACACACACACACACACACATACACACAAATCTGTGTGTCTTTGCTATACTCTCCTCCCCGTGCCCCAAAAAAGGATAGCCATATCATAAAAAAAGACCACAGATAACAAATGTTGGAGAGGATGTGGAGAAAAGGGAACCCTAGTACATTGTTGGTGGGAATGTAAATTGGTGTAGTCATTGAGGAAAACAGCATGGTGGTTTCTCAAAAAACTAAAAATATAATTACCATATGACCCAGCAGTTCCTCTCCTGGGTATATCTGAAAAAAACCAAAAACACTAATTGAAAAGATACATGCACCCCAACGTTCATTGCAGCACTATTTACAATTGCCAAGATATGGAAGCAACCTAAATGTCCATCCACAGAGGAATGGATAAAGAAGATGTGGTACAAATATACAATGGAATACTACTCAGCCATGAAAAAGAAGGAAAATTTGTCATTTGCAGCAACATGGATGGATTTGGAGGGCATCATGCTAAGTGAAATAAGTCAGGCAGAGAGAGACAAATTCTGTGTGATGTCACCTGCATGTGGAACCTAAACCTAAAACAAACTAGTGAGTACAACAAAAACCAGACTCACAGATACAGAGGACAAACCAGTGGTTACCCATGGGGAGAGGGAATGGGGGAGGGGCAAGATAGGGGTAGGGGATTAAGAGGTATAAACTACTGTATATAAAATACATAACCTACAAGGATATATTTGTACAACACAGCCAATAGTTTATAATAACTATAAAATATTGTACATCAACTATACCTTAATAAAAAACAACAACAATAGCCACAGCATTTTTCAAATGGCCACTTACAGGGAAAGAGGAGACACAGGATGAGAGTAAAGGGATAAAAGCCATACATCTTGGAGTATATTTGGATTGTATATTGGACTTTGGAATGATATAAGTGTTTTGCATAATTATAATGCAAAATTAAATGAAACTGAAAACAAAAACCATTCCTACAAACTGAAAATGAAATTTAATAAATGAAATGAACTGTGTTATTGAGTTGGTGGCAGAACCAAACAGAAAGGAATTATTCCAAGTGGCGGTAATTTGATTGTTCATCCCTAGTGGGATATACCCTAGGAGAAAAAAAAGCCAAACAAACAAGAACAATAAAAAAAACCACAGGGCTTCCCTGGTGGCGCAGTGGTTGAGAGCCCGCCTGCCGATGCAGGGGACACGGGTTTGTGCCCCGGTCTGGGAGGATCCCACATGCCGCGGAGCGACTGGGCCCATGAGCCATGGCCGCTGAGCCTGCGCGTCCGGAGCCTGTGCTCCGCAACGGGAGAGGCCACAACAGTGAGAGGCCCACGTACGACAAAAAAAAAAAAAAAAACCACAACCAAACCGCAAGCCCCAGAACAACAAAACAAAACAAACATGCAAAAAAAAACCTCTTACCCTGTCTTCACTAATCATATTGGTAATTTAAACATTGGTATTATTATCCTGAATCTATATATCTATCAATCAATCTATCAATCAATCCATAGACATATAAAGCAAGTAAGGAATTATGTAGATGTCATTAGCAATTAGGATTTTCTGCACAAGAGATAAATAATAGAAACATAATACTAAAGAAAGTAACTATAAAATCTACAATCCTGATTTTGAATTGGAAATAATAGTATAAATTTATAATGTATGTGGACCCTGATTCGAATAAACCAAGTGTAAAATATTATAAGACAACTGAAAATAAATGTGAAACGTGACAATATTTGATGGTATTAAGGAATTATTTTAGGTGTGAAATATTCTGTAATAAAAGTTTTTAAAAGTGCACTTAAAAAATCAAAAGTACAATGAGGTCTCACCTCACAGCTGTCAGAATGGCTATCATTAAAAAGTCTACAGATAAATGCTGGAGAGGGTGTGGAGAAAAGGGAACCCTCCTACACTGTTGGTGAGAATGTAAATTGGTGCAGCCGGTGTGGAGAGTAGTACGGAGGTTACTTAAAAAGCTAAAAATAGAGCTACCATATGATCCTGCAATCCCACTCCTGGGCATATATCTGGAGAAAAACATGGTTTGAAAGGATACATGCCCCCCAATTTTCATCGCAGTGCTGTTTACAATAGCCAAGACATGGAAGCAACCTAAATGTCCATTGACAGATGAATGGATAAAGAAGATGTGGTGTATACACACACGCACGCGCGCGCGTGCACACAAAACGGAATATTACTCAGCCATAAAAAAGAATGAAATAATGTCATTTGCAGAAACATGGATGGACCTAGAGTTTATCATACTAAGTGAAGTAAACCAGACAAAGACAAATATCATATGATATCACTTACATGTGGAATCTTAAGAAAATGATACAAATGAACTGGTTTACAAAACAGAAACAGACTCACAGACATAGAAAACAAACTTACGGTTACCACAGGAGATAGCAAAGGTGGGAGGAGGGATAAATTAGGAGTTTGGGATTAACGTATACACACTGCTATGTATAAAATAGATAAACAACAAGGACCTGCTGTATAGCACAGGGAACTATACTGAATATCTTATAATCACCTATAATGGAAAAGAATCTGAAAAAGAATATATATATGTATATGTATAACTGAATTACTTTGCTGTACACCTAAAACTAACACAACATCATAAATTAACTATAATTCAATAAAAATAAGTAAATAAACAAAAGTGCATTTAAAATGCCACACAGAATAAATAAAACTAAGTCCTCACCCTCCATAACTATACACATCATAATAAGTCTCATATTCTGATAGGGAGGAAAAAGAGAAAATCTTAAATGCTACCATAAAGGCAGTGTAGTAGTTACCTATTGCTGCATAACAAATTACCCAAAGTTTAGTGGCTTAAAACAACAGACATTTATTATCTCACTTTCATTGGATCTGGAATTTAGTTGCAGCTTACCTGGCTGGCTCTGCCTCAGTGTCTCTCACAAGGCTCCAATCAAGGTGGCAGCTGGGACAGCAGTGTCATTGAAGGCTCAACATGAGCTCACTCGTGAGCTTAACAGGATTCAGTTTCTCACTGGTTATTGGACTGAGCCTCAGTCCTTTTCTAGCTGTTGGCTGGAGGTCTTCCTCAGTTCCTTGCCACGTATGCCTCTCCATAGGGAAGTTCACGGCATGGTGGCTGACTTCATTTGAACAACCAAGTAGGAGAGGGATAGAGGCCATCCAAGATGGAAACCAGTTTTTCTGTAACCTAATCTTGGAAGTGACATGTCATCACTCATATTCTATTCGTTAGAAGAAAGTCACTAGGCACAGCCCACACTAAAGGGGGCAGGGGGCTCCACAGGGGACACATACCAGTAGGTTGAGATCATGCAGCACCATTCATTTTAGAAGTGGCCTACCACTGGCAGATTACTGATAAAGAAACAAAAATTAGATTGGCAGATTTTTCATCAGCAATAATGGATTCTAAAAGATAATGGGGGAATATCTTCCAAAACGTCCAAAGAAAAATAACTGCCAATCTAGAATTTTATTCCAAGCTAAACACGGTATAATAAAAGAGATGTTCAAAAGTCAATGAGAAGTTAATGTATTTTCTTAACGCTCATAGCTTGGGAGTAAGCAAAACCATTCAGTATATCTAGAGTTTTATATCAAGATAAACTGGTATAGCATTCAAGACTAAAGGTAAGATAAAACGTGTTTTTTTTTTCATACAAGAAATGAGAGGTGTCCACCACTATGCAGGGCAGAGCTTCTCCCTTCTACATTCCCTTCCTGGAAGGGGACTTTGGGAAGTCATAGGAAAGAGTTGGAGGCTGTCGATATAAAATCTCACTGGAATTATTCCATAAACGTTGGTGAATATCACCCAGAGAAAGTTTTGCTTATAGATATTTCACTATGGGCTTTCCCTGATAGCTCCATCAAGAGAACAGGAAAATATCAATGTGCTCTGAGTGAGAGAAGGCTATGGAGTGTCCAGAGGAGGAACAAAACTAAGACCAAAACGTAGGGAAGTGAGATGCCCAGTGCAGATCGTGTAGTTTAGACTTAGGAAAAGAAAAAAAACAGGACAGAACAAGACAAGAGAATAAAGAGAGACTTCCAAATGCCTACAAATGCTTATCTCTGGATCATGTGATTGCTGGTGATTTTTATTTTCTTTCTTTTTATGTATTTTCATAATTTTCGACAGTAATGTTGTTTTTTGGTAATAATAAAAAAGATGTCTCTTCAAAAAACGAGAGAACAGTCAATTTAAAAAACCACATTTATCTTTCCAGAGACCTAAGGGATAGAGCTGTTGAAAACGGTATGGTCCCTTCTTACCCTCCCCCAACTTCCCTATCCTTTGAAGTTACATTTGCTTATGTGACTTGACTGGCCCATGAAATATGAGTGCAAGTTACCTTGTCACTTCTGGATGTGATGCACTGAGTTGTCTTCCTCTTACTGAGGTAACGACGAGATCACATGCTGAGGTGGGACCTCCATCGTCCTGAGTCTCAGAAGGGCTGTGACCAGCAGAGGGACTATGCTGACCCCTGTCAAACACGTAGCAGGAGCAAAACGCGCACCTTTGTTATGTTACACCACTCAGGCTGGGGAACTCTGCTCATCACAGCCATCCAGAGACCCTCCTGGGATATCCATGCAGGTGATGCCCTGTTGCGGTTCGGGTTTCTCATTTTCCTCCTGATAAATTTGAGAACCAAACGAACTGGAGCAGAGAATAGGCCTCTCCTAACATCTTTCAAATTTCATGCTTAAGATCACCTGATGACTTCGCCGTAAACTTTTAAACACTTCATGCTTAGAAGATTTGCTCCAATGGCCAGGGCTTCAGAAGGATCTGTTCCTATTATTTACTCGTGAAATGTCTCCAGTACTCACAGAGCAAAAAAAAAAAAAAAAAATCTCAGCATTGCTGCACATTAAGGCCTCCTTTTCCTCCATACAAATGGCTAATTGCCTCGGAATCCCAGAGGCAGTGCAAGGCAAAAGGGAGATGGAGAATAAAAGAAAATTGCTTTAAATGGGCTAAGTATACCTATGAAGAAAAAAAAAAAAGCAAATTTTCCTACGAGGCAAGTGCATCAATTAAACCTTTCAACGGGGAGATCTCACTTAGGCTCTCGGCATTAGTCTGGAATATATATTACGGAACTCTATTTACTCCTCTAATTAATATAAATGAGCAGTTACCATAGCAATTATTGCATTATATGATGCACATAAAACCCGGGCTATGCTTAGAGCTAGGGTCAACATTTTAAATCACTCTTGATTCGTCATGAATCAAATGTCCCTTTCCGGATATTCCGATGCTCGAAGGTTGAGCATTTATTAGTAATAATGGAATGTGGAATTAATGTAGCACATTAGATCTTCAAAGTGCCTTCACTATTTTAACTAGCGAAACTCCACAGTGTCTTTTGTGAGTCTCTGTCCCGCCCATCTTTCGAATAAGGAGCCACGATGAGACCTGTCGAGGGGCCCAGGAGTCATTCCCAGAGAGGGGAATGGCGCCCTTTCCTATGGTTTGGAAATCCAAGGTAGAGAATTTTATTATTTGTCACAGGAATGATAGAAGAAAGAAGAGTTTACCTCACACCAGAATTCACAGCATCTTTTTGGTATGTTCCTGCGAAGAGTCTGAGATGTGAGAAGCCTGGAGTTTGGCCTGGAATCCAGCCTCATGGCCTGGAGCCTGGCCGGGGGGTGGGTGGGTGGGTGGGGGGGATGGATGCCCTGCTCTTGCCTCTGATGTGCGCGCCTCCCTGCACCCTTTCAGCAGTGGATCCCTTCCTGGCCAGAGGCCTACACCGTGCGCATCACAGCCCAAATGTGCCATCTCTGCTCTGGGTGGGCTGATTCCCCTCTCTGGTCTCTTCAGCAACTGGCACGCAGCCTGGGACTGAGGAGGTGTTCAGCTGTAGGCGAGTGGCCAGGGTTGCTGCCTGGGCCTCTGAGCGCAGAAGGCCTCCGGGCTTGGTTTAATGCTCTCTGGCCACTGGCTTGAAATTCTTAATCAGTTTAGCTTTGACCTTAATGTTTGGCAAGTGAAGTCTGGTGGGATAGTAAGCCCGGGAGCCTCAGCTCGCCTCCCATCCCACTCACCTCCCTGGGACAGGCTCTCGGCTACCTGCCCCCCGGGCCCTGGTACCCCTGAGCACCACCTGGCCTCTCCTTCCATGCCCTCCCAGAGACCACTGCTGCCCCCTGTCCCCGGCATGGGGAGAGGCAGTTGCGTATGTGCTGTGGAGTGTCAGGGTGGGACGTGGCAGCATCACCATACATTCAGAAACTAGGCAGAGGAGAGGCTCTATCTACCCTGATCCAGGTATCGCATCTGTCCTGGAGTGGAAGTCTCCTGTACGCCATGGGTTGGGGTGGTGGACTGGTGGCAAAGACAAATGCCCAGCTTGATTTCCCTGCCCTCAAGCCCTCAGCCGGGACCCTGTGTGGCCATCTGGCAGCTGGTGGGAGAAGGAATCTGGCAGCCTGTGGGCCTCGTGGGACCCTCTGGGCACCTTTGAGGGTCTATACTTGCCTCACAAGTATCAAGTGAATGTGACATTAAATAGCAAATGAAAATCACCAGGATAGGTCCAGAAAGAGACGGCGGGAGAAAGGAAATAAGTTTGATATTTTTGTAACTTTAATGGCACCTTTACCCTGACTTTTGAACAAGGGGTCTCATGTTTTAATTTTGCTCTGGGTCTTGCAAGTTATGTAGCTGGCCCTGTCCTCAGCAAAGATGTATCAGTAATATTTATTGAGCAATTACTCTGGCTAGGCATCATCTCATCTGATCCTTCAGACAGCCTTAGGAGGTAGATATCACTTCCTACTAGCTCTATGACGCATGAGTTTGGGGTCCAAGTTTCTTAGCTTTTATCAATATATGCCTCAGTTTTCTTACCTGTAAAATAGGCCGTATTAGATTAACTATATGAAATTGCAATTTTGTAGGTCAGAAATGGTCATATAATGGTAATTCTGTATGATTCAACTTTACGTTACCTTCCTCACTGGAGTGCAGGGAGGATTCAATGATACAGCACAGGGAAAGTACTGAGAAAAATGCCCAACTCAGAATAAGAACTCAACTAATATTCACTATTGGGCTTTTATTAAGAGTGATCATCTTATTAGTAGTGTAAGAATATTCCTTTTATATAAAACTGGGACTCCTAAAGTTAAGTGATGCAGTCAGAAAGTGATAGGTCTGAAATGGGAATCCAGGCCTTTACTACTCAAGCGGCAGCGCCTTGCTCCCGTGGGCTGTTTGGAGAAAGCACAGGGGCTCTTCCCGTCCTGGTGTGGCCTCGGGAAGTGTGTCCTGAGCTGAAATGTATCCTGTCTCTGAGGCTGACCCAGAGTTTAGAATCCAACCTTCACACTGTCCTTCAAAGCCCATGTAGCATTGCTGTTTCCTCACCTCTAAAAGAGAGACATTTCTCCGACCTGCAAATGCAGTGTGTTTGCGTGCATCAAGGAAGGGAGGGCAGCTTGCCAGAAAGGTATTGTCTAAAGAGAATGAGTGTTTTCCTCTATTTAGATCCAGTTTTCCAAGGACAGACACATCTCAAGATTTGTCCTCTGTGACAGTTTTCCAAGGACAGACACATCTCAAGATTTGTCCTCTGTGACAGTTTCCTTCTCGGAGGACTCATCAAGATTACCACTGCAATTGATTTCTTTTTATTAGCTGAGGATGAACTGAAAAAGGGTAAAGGTGCATGTTGGATAAACCCTCAAAAGTCCGGAAAGCTCCCAAGACTCCCGTTGAACTTTCTTAATCTCGCGCCAACTTTGCATTCTGTGTGATGATCCACGTTTTCAAAGAGGAAACTGCTCTTGCCTGAGGGTGCCAGGCCTCAGAGTGGCTTCATTCAAATCACAGAGCAGATGGGCAGGGGTCAGTGTGAGAAAAGTCCTGAAATGAAGGAGATTTTTAAAATGTAAAGCCTTTTGAAAACGAATGTGGTACTAAGTCTTCCTGGTACGACCTGAGTTATGGTCACCGTATCTCTTACTCATGGAAGAGTGAACAAAAACATCTTTTCCACTCTCATTTCCAAGGATTTCCTGACCCAGTCATCGCAGCAGTCTCGTGGAGGAATTTTGAAAAGCACATTGTGATCCAGCCTCGGTCCTATGATGACACTGCCCCTGACAAGCAAGAGAAAAGGTAGGTAAAGTGACTTTGAAATGCTTCATGTTGAATTCTGTCCTTTCACCCAAGGCAGTCATGGGTGGGAAAGCTCACAGTACCACCTGAGAGTCAGGAGCCCTGCTTTCACGTCCTTGCCCCTGTCATTCCTTTTTCTGGGTCTGTTTCTCCATCAGGAAAGTGAGGGCTTGGATGCAGGGTCTAAGGAATCCTTCAGATTCAACATCTTACTTCAGAACTTTCAGTGACAATAATATTCATAACGATCATAAAAGAATACTATGTGTTAATAAGAATTTATCATGTGCGATGTCACTTAGCAGCTGTGTGAATTTAAGGCATTACTTAAGCTCTTTGCACCTCAGTTTCTTCATCTGCAAAATGGGGAAACAGGGCTCACCTCCCACATAGTGTTGCCATGAGAATTAAATGAGTGAATGCATGTAAAATCCTATGTGCCTGCCACATCGGAAGGCCTCAAGAAATGTTATCATGCTCATTATTATGCTGTCCTGGATATTATGTGAGGTATTTTATGCAAATGTAGGCTGCCTATGCCTCTTCCCCTAATACAAAAATCACTACTCAAATTAGTGAATCTGGAGGTGGGGAAATAGGCTGCCTGCAGGGGAACAGAACCAGCGCAAAAAAAAGGATATTTTAATTAAAAACCAGGATTTTTAACTAAACATTTTAATTGTCTTTATTATTTAATCTACACTCAAAGATAAGTGTCAACGACAAGTGACAGTGTCTTCACGAAAATTCTGGGAGCCACAGCCACTGAGGTGCATGTCTCCCCAGTTGGGAATAGCTGACCAAGATGATGTCAGTTGACTTTCCTGCTGTAGCTTCTTTGAGGAGGCTGGGACAGATCTGGGTAGAAAAGAAAGCAAGTAAGAGGCCTGGGTCCTCATCCTAGCTCTACTAGTCTCTAGCTTTGGGCCTGGGAGGAAGGCTTCTCTTCTCTGAACCTTGGTTTCTCTGGCTAAAAAATGAGGAGGCAGCCCAGGCAGTATTATCAGTCCTTCCACCATAAGATTAAATAGTTCTAAATGAAATTTTGTCCATAAACTTGTATTGATGGCTCTGACTACTTTAAGGAAATTACTACCTTCTTTAACAAAATAAAATGTACATCCTTCAAGGCTGGCAATTCCTGTTATGAACTGAGTGTTTGTATCCCTCCCAAATTCATATGTTGAAGCCCTAATCCCCAACATAATGGTATTTGGAGGTGGGGCCTTTGGAAGGCAATTAGGTCATGAGGGTGGAGCCCTCATGGTTAGATTAGTGCCCTTACAAGGAGAGACACTAAAGACATAATCCCTCTTTTTTCCCTGTGAAGATACAACAAGAAGACAGCCATCTACAAACCAAGAAGAAGGCCTGCACCAGAACCCAACCATAATGGCACCCTGATCTTGGATATCCAGCTTCCAGCATGGCCAGTGTATGAGCCACATCAGGAATCAGTGAGGAGGTCAGATGATGAATGGGGCTTTTTGGTTTCAGGTCAATGTTCTCGCTTGAAGGTCTCCCTCTGGTATGAGGCTGCTTTAACAAAAATATCATACACTGGGTGGGCTTAAACAACACAATTTTATTTCTCTGGAGAGTGTCTCGGCCCTGTCCCTTCCTAACTCCCGGCCCACCTACAATCTCCCAAAAGCAATCCTGGCAAACACCCAGGAGTACTAGCTCAGAGAGCTGACTCCCTAACCAGCAGACTCAAAAATGTCAGTTTAAAGAGAACTCAGGTCCCTCTTCCCCTCTCCTGACCTCCTCAAGGCCACCTACCTAGTTATAATGTCTAAGAATCCACCTTTTCTAGGGACAGACCCAGGAAATCAGGGTAGAGCACAGCTACCAGGGACCACCCTGACAACTGGATTGGAATGGAACATAGTAAGGGCAACCCTTACAGCTACACTAAGAGCTGACAAACGTGAGTGCCCCTGATGCCCTGGCACTGTTCTAAGCATGTTACAAATGTCAGCTAATGTACTTCTCACAATAAGCCTATGAGGTTGCTACTATTATCCTCATTTAACAGATGAGAAAATTGAGGTCCAGAGAGGGGAAGTAGCTTGCCCAAGGTCACAAAGCAGATTGTAACAGAGCTGGCATTCAAGCCCAGGCAGTCTGGCTCCAGAGCCCACACGTACAACTGCTACAGTGTGCAGACACACACCCAGAAACAGCGCAGAGCTAGGCAGGCCCTGAGTGAGTTAGAGCACTGAGCTCAGATCTAGTAGGTGCTAGAAAAATGGCCACCTTGCCTCACACTGCTCAGAGGCTAGAGGAGAGAGACAGACATGTAGACAACTGACAGCAATATAATGCCGTGCAGCCCAAGGGCCAGTTACTGTTGCCCCCTGGAGGGTTTACAGAAAGCATCAAAGAAGAGTAGACTTTTATGTCCATCAACAGATGAATGGATAAAGAAGATGTGGTGCATATATACAATGGAATATTACTCAGCGATTACAGAGAATGAAATAATGTCATTTGCAGCAACATGGATGGACCTGGAGATGATCATACTGAGTGAGGTAAGTCAGACAAAGACAAGTATTATGTGATATTGCTTATATGTGGAATCTAAAATATGACACAAATGCACTTATTTATAAAACAGACCCACAGACAGAAAACAAACTGATGGTTACCAAATGGGAAAGGGGTGGGGGATAAATGAGGAGTTTGGGATGAACAGATACAAGCTATATATACAAAATAGATAAACAACAAGGTCCTATTGTAAAGCACAGGGAACTATATTCAATATGCTGTAATACATTGTAATGGAAAAGAATCTGGAAAAGAATGGATATAGATACATGTATAATTGATTCACTTTGCTGTGCAGCAGAAACTAACACAACATTGTCAATCAACTAGACTCCAATAAATAAATAAATTTTTTTTAAAAAAAGAAGAAGAGACTTTTGCATTAGACGTAAAGCTTAAAAGAAACAACCACTAGGGGCTTCCTCCAGAGTAAGCAGACCAAGTCTCCCAGAGCACACTGCTGCCATGCATACAGAGAGTATATTGTCCCTCATTATTTTGGTGAAATTCTGTAAAGTAGGTCACTTTTGATATGTTAAGAAATTATTGCAGAGCAAAAACAGAATTTTAAAATATATAAATATCCTCATACCCATTAGGATGGCCACTACGAAAAAACAGAAAATAACACATGTTGGTGAGGATGTGGAGAAAATGAAACCCCTGTGGGTGGGAATGTAAAATAGTGCAGCCACTGTGGAAAATGGTGTGGCAGTTCCTCAAAAAATTAAACAGAATTCCCCTATAATCCAGAAATACACATCTAGGTATATATCCAAAAGAACTGAAAGCAAGATCTCAAAGAGGTATTTGCCCATCTGTGTTCATGGGAGAATTATTTACAATACCCAAGAGGTGGAAGTAACACAAGTGTGCTCAGTGGATGAATGGATACACAAAATGCGGTATACGTGTACAATGTACTACGATTCAGCCTTAAAAAAGGAGGAAATTCCGTCACGTGGTACAACGTGGGTGAACCTTGAGGACATCATGCTGAGTGAATTAATCCAGTCACAGACGAATATTGTATGATTCCACTTACTTGAGGTACTTGGTCAAATTCACAAAGACGGAAAGTAGCACGGTGGTTGCCAGGGTCTGGGGGAGGGGAAATGGGGAGCGGCTGCATTATGGGAATAGAGTTTCAGCTTTGCCAGATGCAAAAATTCTGGAGATGGCTTATGGGTAAGGTGAGTATGCTTAACACTACTGAACTGTATACTTTGAAATAGTTAAGATGGTAAAGTCTATGCTAGTGTGTTTCTTACCACAATTTTTTTAGAGTACACATATAAACCATGGCAGCTGTGCTGTAATCTTGATCGAATACAAAGCCATAACTTTGAAGTGATGTCCACAGTATTGCTGATTCCTAATGGACCTTTGTTCATACTGATGCTACCTGGATTTCTATGCTTCACATGAAATGGCAGCCGGATGCATCTAGAATCCACCAATGACTCCCTCCTTGCCCCTTCTTTTGTTTCTAGAAGATTTTTTCCCATATTAACACGTTATTAGCAACATAACATGTCACCTGCTCAGTCGGGTAGACTCAGCCACAGCATAATGATCGATGGGTTCAATAACCCTAACAGTATCTTTTCTGCTCAAGATAAAGATCACCAGAGTCTTGTAACAGACCTCAAACATGGAAGCGATCATCTTCCCGTTTAAATTGAAAAGAGGAATCTACAATCTGTGCTGCATGTTAAACAATCAAAGCCCTTAAAAAGGCAAATAATGGCCCCATGGAGTGAAGACCGGGACCTCCCAGTGCTTGGCCCCAGCAAACCTGTATCACTTCCAGCGTCCGGTGAAGAGGTCTTGGCGGGGGGACTTCCCTGGTGGTCCAGTGAGCTAAGGGTCCATGCCCCCAATGCAGGGGGCCCGGGTTCGATCCCTGGTCAGGGAACTAGATCCCACACACTGCAACTAAAGACCCCGCATGCCCCAACTAAGATCCGGTGCAGCCAAATAAATAAATATTTAAAAAACAAAGAGAGATCTTGGGGATTAACGGAGCATGGGCGTAGTCCCGTTGGGAAAGACGTGATGGTATGGCTTCTGGAGTCCAAACACCCTGGATTCAAATTTCAGCCCTTCCACCTAGTGGTAGCGTGCTATTAGAAAAATCATTTTCCTCTGTGTTTCAATCTCCTCATCAGTAAGATATGAAGAATAACAGAACTGGGCTCATAGAATTGCTGTGAAGATTGATGGGGTAATACACTGAAGCACTTAGCATAGCACCATTACATCCTTAATACATTTTTGCTATTGTTATTGTTGTTGTCATTTTAATATGGTGCTCAAAAAAGGGAGTGCTCAACGACCTTCCTGAAGTATTTTTGTAGCTTAGATTTCCTGGAAGGGAAAAAGGTGTCTTCATTAATTGTTATGCTTGGACATGGTTAAGTCAGTCAACAAGTACGTCCCGGGCCTCAAGGGGCTATAGTCCAGTATTTCCAGGAGCTCTGCGGAATCTACCCCTTGGTCTTTCCATCAGCCATGCTGCTCTGAACTTAGTAGCCCTCAATAAATGTGGCTGAGCCAGCACTGCCAGGGCTTAGTCCCATCAGTTGAGGCCTCGACCACCACACCTCCTCACCACCACCACAGCATTTGCCAAGCTTCTGGGCTTGGAGTCAGCAGTAGAAAGGACCAAAAGCCAAAGTCTCTCTCCTAGAGCCAATGCAAGTGTTTCTAGATCAGCCTTGAATGGTCGGACCACCGAAGAGAGAATGCCTTCCTTACCAGCTGGAGCTTAGTCCCTCCTCAAATAATTACTAGGGCCTCCCCAGGCCAGCTGGGCAGTTGTTTGGCTCCAGGCTGCACCTGGAATAAACCAGATCTTAATTATTTCTCATAATTTTTTTGGCCATGCGGCTTGCAGGATCTCAGTTCCCCCCACCAGGGATTGAACCCGGGGCCCTTGCAGTGGAAGCGTGGAGTCTTAACCATTGGACAGCCAGGGAAGTGCCAATTTCTCATCATTTTAAATATTGGGTAGGCCAAAAAGTTCCTTCGGGTTTTTCCGTAAGATGTTACGGAAAAACCCGAAGGAACTTTTTGGCCAACCCAACGGTATCTTTCATGCCCAAAGCGTTTCTCCCAATTCGGGCATAGTTCTAAGCACTTAATGTGCTTAGAACTCACTTAATGTTCATAAACAACCCTATGAAGCAGATGCTCAGAGGGGTCAAGTCTTGCAGGTACCTTCCCTGAACCTCGGCTGGAATAAGGTTCCTGTAGCTGCTTAGTTCCTCAAAGAGCCAAATAACCCTGATGCAGGAGATGCTGCTAAGTCATCTTCCCAGTCCAGACAAACCGCCCTCTGCTTGTGAACTGAGGTCAGCTGAGGTTAAAGTACAAAAAAAGAATCAGGAGAAGCATTATGAGTTATGGAAAAGATGTGGAGCCCCAGCACCTGGTGTATCTCCCGGCATAGACTATAACACAGAGAGTGTGCGTGGGCTAGGTGAATAAGTGAATGAATGAAGCATACTAATTTTTTTCAGCAAAGATTTATGTTAAATAATTCATGCAATGGTCCAAATGTGTGTGTCTTCCCAAAATTCATGTGTTGAAATCCTAACCCCCAATGCAATGGTATTAAGAGGTGGGGCCCTTGGGAAGCGATTAGGTCATGAGGGTGGAGCCCTCATGAATGAAATTAGTGCCCTTATGAACAGAGGCTGCCTAGAGATCCCTCACCCCTTCCATCACATAAGGAATAACAAATCGGATGTCTGTAACTCAGAAGCAGGCTCTCACCAGAACGTGACCACATGGCACACTGATCTCAGACTTCCAGTCTCTGGAACCTTGAGTAATAAAGTTCTGCTGTTTATAAAGCACTCAGTCTGTGGTATTTGGTTATAGCAGCCTGAATGGACTAAGACAATCCAATAGCTAAATAAACAAAGAGAAGCATATAAGAAGAGACTTTTCATTTCTGCTTTTTAGGGCCCAGAGCCTAGGGCACAGAGAAATAATTCTTTTGGTTCCCAAACCTCTGCTGTGGCCTGAAATGGAAATGGGAGAGTAACTAAGAACTCAGGAACCGAGGAGCACGATGCTTAGGGCAGCCAGCCACTCATGATGGGACAGTGGGGTGGAAGTTCTCTCTCACCTCTCAAGCCAGAAGAGGTCTTGACCCCTCTGTCTGTCGCCAGAGCTATTGAACATGAAGTTGGGAGATGGCTGCAGGCCTCCCAGGGTCTCGCATGTGGCCAGAACCCCCCTGAAAGCTTCATCTTTAATGCTATTTCCCAGGGAAGAGCCTTCACGGGCAAGTCAGCCCAGCCCTGCACTATTAGCTTCAGACGATCTGGGCAATGCAGCTTTGTCATCCTTCATCTAGCAAGTTAGCCTGATCCCCAGGAAAGAGCTTTGAATCCTGCTTTCAGTAAACATCTTCTCTCTAATCTGTAAGCTGGTTATCAAATATGAATGTGCTTTTTGAAATGAGTAACTCATTTCCCTGGCACTTTTGTTCCAAAAATAATTGGAAGTGACAATACAAAGAATTACACATGGAGTTGAGTCATCATAAAATAAACATAAAGTTGGAACTGCCCTTGGAGGCTTGCTCTCTGGTGTCACTTCCTCTCCGAGGAGCCGTGGGTACTTCCATAGGCAGAGCTGTGTTTCATTATTGATTAGCTTTTAGACTCTTGTTACATATTAGATTAGCATGGCTCTGTGAATAGAGAATGAATAGTCCAACCACACATACAAACATCTTAAGAAAGAGCTTCTAATGTGATTTTTTTAAAAGGGAAACTCATTTGGGCAAAATTGGAGAAAATGACAGAGTCCATTAAGCCCACGCTCTAGGTGACTTCTTTCATTTGTATTCTGTTCTTCACAGAATGCAGCTCAAGATCACTTTTACCCAATTTGACATGTCGGCACATGTGTGTGATAGTGTGTGTGTGTGTGTGTGTGTGCACATGTGTATACACATCAACCGCTTTGGGCAGTAGTTTGAAATGAAGACATTAGAAAACATGCTCAAGGAGCATAAATGATGTATAATATGAGACTATTCTTTAAGATTAAGCCATTAAAACTCAAAAGGTATGTTTAAAGGAGTTTTCAAGCTCAGATAGTCTGAATTGAGCCAAAGACATTTGGAAGCACCCTCTCCTGCTCTCTGTGAGCCTTCCTTTCCTGTTCTTGGAAGTATATCTGCCTCAGAAACTGCCTGGGCAAGGTACCAGTGAGTCTTGGAAAGTTGTGCAGGCTCCGATGGTCCGATGCCCAAACAACCAGCTGGGTGTGCGCCTGTTTATTCAGAGCCCTGCTTTGGCATTATCCCAACCACGAAATCCTGGTGGTTGGACTGAACTCCACTTTACTCATTCTAGATGCTGCGGTTGTTGTCCTCTAGTAAAGGGAAAATAACCTTCCTGACCAGGTCCTTGTTGATCAATATCTGAGCTCGTACTGGTTTATATGGCTGCTGTAACAAATTAGCACAAGCTTAGTGGCTTAAACCAACAGAAATTTATTATCCTCCGGTTCCGGAGGTCAGAAGTCTGACTTGGGTCTCTTTGGGCTGAGATCAAGGTGTTAGCAAGGCTGTGTTCCTCTCCAGAGGCTCTAGGGGAGAATCTGTTTCCTTGCTCTTTTGAGCTTCTACAGACTGTCTGCATTCCTTGGCTTATGGCCCATTCCTTCATCTTCAAAGCCAACAACATTGCATCTCTCTGACCCTTCTTCCATTGCGACATCTCTTTCTGACTACAGCCAGGAAAGGTTCTCTGCTTTTAAGGACTCGTGATTTGAGTCAAGTTAGTCTGGGATCATCTCCCCATCTCAAGGTCTTTAACCTTAATCGTATTTGCAAATTCCCTTTAGTCATGTAAGGTAACATAGTCACAGGTTCTGGATTTAGGACATAGATAACTTTGGGGTCCATTATTCTGCCTTCCACAGAGCTCCATCGTTTTTGTTGGTGGTGATGGTAGGAGAACCTCCCCACTACTGATGGATCCGAAAAGAACAACAGGGCTCACTCAATTCAACAAATTCAGGAAGAACCTCTACTCTTTTGATCATCGTGGTGGTAATTGAGATCCTCATTGGCCAAGGCCCAGCAACAACGTGAGATGCTCATCTAGTTGGCTCTGATGGGCTGTCACACTCAGGCCCTCCAGTGTTTGGGGGCCGTGAAATAACTTGACTACCTAATAGCTCTTCCTGAGATAAGAAATTGTTTCTGCATGGACGGACATTTTCAACTTCCCCAAAATTATATTTTTAAAGTTGTCGGTTGTTCACAGATATATAAAGTGTGTGTACATTAATACAGAAACCACATTTTCTTTTGCCAAATTAGCACATTACATGTTTTCGCATTCACTTGATAAACACCCTTTTCCATTTAAATGCCTACTAAATGACAATGTAATTGTACTAAGTGAAGGGAATGCGAAACTCAGCTGAGACGCCATAATCACCTTCTAAGTGAAATTACCAGGCTTTCGTTGAATCATGATTCCAGGGCAGTTAAAACAAATTTCAGTGGCCGATGTTGAGCAGGAGAGCAATTGCATTTTTCAGCACAGGATGGTAATGTATTTGCCCCCCAAAAGGCATTTAAGAAATAAAATATTTCACAATACAAACTGGCTGGTGGAGGAGGGAGAGCCAGTAATTCCCAGGTAGGCTCAGCATGGGAGTTGATCAAGGCGCTGCAATTCACACAGACCACTCCAGGCTGCCAGGTCCAGGGGAGTGGTGATGTCTTGTAAATCTGGGCCGTTCACACTGTATAATTCAGGCTGAAGAAATAAAGAATCCCCCTTTCCTTCATTTCCTGTGTAATTAAGGAAAACGCGGAATTCGTGGTCTGTGTAATTACAGGTCTGGAGGCCTGGCCTCAGGCTGTCTACACAAGTGCCGAGAGACTCACCGGAAGAGTGAAAAATATCAATCAGCTGGTGGCTTTGTCACACAACTGGTTCAAATAATTTCCTTCCACCCGCCTCTTTCGAAATGGGGACAGAAGGTCGATGGGCCTGAAGTGTCTGCTGCGGCACCTGCACTCTGCCTCACCTGCACACACACCTGACCTGGGACACCTGACAAGGACATTCCCGGATGTCTGGTATTTTTACACAAGCTGGCTTCCTCATCGACCCAAACCTTATGACGACACCTATTCCCTCCTGTGTTCCTACTTCATTGAGGAAATTGAGACAAAAGACATGTATTTTATAATACTTCAAGCTTCTGCCCTCTGCCCATCTGCTGCCCCTTAATTCTGTCCCTCTTTTTACCCATGTGACCTTGGACAAGTCATTTCACATCCTCTTTGTTCACCTGTAAATTGGGGTGATTTGAAGGTGCACTACATTTAGTGCTATAGGAAATGTGAACGAGGAGGAGGATGGGGTCGTGGTCATACTGACTCCTCTGAGTCTCCTGAGGGAAGGAGAAAAAAGACGATGGCGAGTCACCTGCTTTGGCAAATCTCTGCTTGCACCGTTCTCCATCTCTCCTCCCTCCATCCCATCTCAACTCACTCACAGAGGGGAGATGAGCAGAAATATTCGGTACTTGGAGTCAAGAGAGACCTTGGGGCCATGGACTCCCTTTCCTTTGAAACAATTATATTGAGTGGAAAGATGTGGGAAGAAGACAGTTTTGGAGCCGGAGGTGCCTTCTGGATGGAGAGTGGTCCAGGTGGGTCTCAGAGGGTAGCCTCCAGGTCCTACCTCTTGGTCCTGAGCCAGCCTGGAAGCGATCTTGATTTGTAGTTGTACCCACATCACCATTCAGTTCTCCTCCTCCAGGCAGAGGAAGAAGGCTACAAATCTCATCCTGTTCAAAACAACGATCTTTATTTTATTGCCATCTCTTCAAATGTTATGTCAGAAAGTCTCCAGATTATGAAACCCAGAAAGAAAAAGAATCAACCAGAAGCAGAACCATCAACTTCTGATCCAAACATGCAAACCAAACAGGGCTTACAAGACAGTAGCATTTCTCTACAACCTGGCTTCCTGTAATTCAGATAGAGATAGGAACACCACGGGCTGTGGAATCTGGGGTGTGCTTTGAAGTCATAGTTCCTCATGTACAAACCTCTATGGTATTGGGCTACTTGGTTTACCTCGAGAAGCCTGGGTTGTCTTACCTCTAAAATGGGGAAGAGCGTTATAGGTGTCCTAGTCACTTTGGAACATATGGAACACAGTTATACTAGCTTATTTTTTATTTTAAATAAACCTTTAATTTTAGAATAGTTTTAGATTTACAGAAAAATTATAAAGATAGTACAAAGAGTTCTTGTGTACTCCACATCAATTTTCTCCGATTGTTAACATCTTACATTAGTACAATTGTCACAACTCATGCACCATTACTGATACATTATTATCACTGAAGTCCATATCTTATTCAGATTTTCTAAGTTTTTACCTAATGTCCTTTTTCTGATCCAGAAGCCCTATAGGATTACATGGGGTTGTCCTGGCTCCTTAGGTAACTCTTGACTGTGATAGTTTCTCAGGCTTTCCTTGTTTCTGATGACATTGACAGTTTTATGGAGGGCTGCTCAGGTGTTTTGTCAAATAACACTCAGCTGGGATTTGTCTGATATTTTTCTGAAGATTGGGCGGGGGTTACGGGTTCTGGGGAGGAAGATCACAGAGGCAAACTGCCGTTTTCATTTCATCATATCAAGGGAACATGCTATCAACATGACTTTTCAGTGTTGACGTTGACCCGATCACCTGGCCAAGGTAGTGTTTATCAGTTTCTCCACTGCAAAGCTACACTCTCTTCCTCTTCATATTGTCCTCTTTGGAAGGAAGTCACCACGCACAGCCCACAGTTAAGGGGTGGGGAGTTACCTACCTCCTTGTAGGGGTAGTATCTATATAAAATATTTGGACTTCTTCTGTATGGGAGATTTGTTTGTTCACCTTCATTTAATTCTTGATTCATCATTTATTTATGTCAGTATAGACTCTTGAATGTTTACTTAATGCTTTGAGTTATAATCGAATGTTTCCTTATTTATTGTGTTGCTTCGTTTTTTCCAGCTCTTTCAGGCTGGCTCTCGTGTCACTTTGACATGCCCCCATCCTTTCTATTTTTGAGCACGTCCTTACTTTCTAGCACTACAGAATGCTCCAGGCTGATCTTGCCTATTTCCTTCCCCAGCTCTAGAATCTGCCATTTCTTGAAGGAGCCCTAGTTTCTTTCTTTGGACGATGGAATTATAAACCAAGTTCTGGATGCTAGGTATGCTATTGCTATGGGGGTGTCATTGCTTCTAGTCTGTCTCAGTGGAAAGGAGCACGTACTATATCTCTGCATATGAACCTGTGTATATACATATATCTGTAGTTATTTCTATATCAATCTGTGTATGTATCTCCATCCATATCTATATCAGGCTAAACATGAGTTCGTACTATTGTCTCTGACTCTACCCCAGGGCCATGGGGTTCATTCTAGCCTTCCTTCCTTGCTTGCCTGTATCCTCTCACCCCAACACTGAGAAACCTGGCTCCCACCGTATGCCATATATTTCTTATTTTTTTCAAACCCATTATACGTGTATGGTGATTTCAGAATTAACTCATACAATCGGAAACAACTTCACCAACTAGAATACATTGCTATGTACATTTCCTTTTGTCTTTAGACTTAACATTTCCACTCATTTCCAAAGTTACTTAGGTCAGCACCTTTGTCCCCCACCCCTTTAGTGAAGTTATGTCATACATTTGTAATACGTTTAGATTATTTTGTCATAGTCTGCCAACTGGGGTTCGTGATCTACCAGTTGATGTAAAAAAAAAAAAAGGATTTGTACCTTGTGCTGTAAAGTTCTATAGGTTCTGACAAATGCACATTGTTGTGTATTCACTGCTATAGTATCATAGAATAGTTTCACCAGCCTAAGAAATCCCTTGTGCTTCACCTATTCAGTGTTACCTCTTCCCCAAACCTCTGGCAACTACTCATCTGTTGTCTGTCTCTATTGTCTTTTCCAGAGTGGAAAAGAAATGGAACCATACGGTGTATACCCTTTGCAGACTGCTTTCCTTCACAGTGCATACCTTTTCGTCACTGAATTGTATTCTATTGTCTGGCGGTACCACCGTTTGTTGATCCATTAGCCTCCCAAAAGACATCTTGGTTGCTTCCAGTTTTTGGTGATTATGAATAAAGCTACTTTATTCATATGATTATGAATAAACGTTCATACATTACATAAACAAACATTATTCAACTGATTATGAATAAGCATTCATGTACAGGTTTTTGTGTAAAATAAGTTTCCAAACCAGTTGGGTAAATAAGTTTTCAAATCAGTTAGGAGCACCACTGGTGGACTCTATGGTAAGACCTTATTCAGCTTTGTAAGGACTGCCAAACTGTCTACCGAAGTGGCTGTCCCACTTTGTGTTCCCCCAGCCAATTGGTATACCAACCAATTGGTATTGGTTTTTTGGATTTCAGCCCTTCTAAGATGTGTGTAGTCGTATCTCATTGTTTTGATTTACAATTCCTTAATGACAGATGATGTTGGGCCTCTTTTTACATGCTTATTTGCTATTTGTACGTCTTCTTTGGTGAGGTATCTGTTCAGATCTTTTGCACAATTTTACACTGGATTGTTTGTTTTCTCATTGTTGAGTTTTAAGAGTTCTTTGTGTATTTTGCATACAAGTTCTTTTATCAATCCGCGGCTTATCTTTTGATTTTCCTAAGAGTGTCTTTTACAGAGCAAAAGTTTTTAATGTCAATAAAGTCCAACTTATCCATGTTCCACTTCATGGATCATGTTTTTGGCGTTATATGCAAAAACTAATCACCAAATACAAGGCCATGCAAATTTTAACCTAGAAGTTTAAATGTTTTGTATTTGGGGCTTGACTCCTTATTTAAAAAAAAAAAGTTTTGCATTTTACATTTAGCTCTTTGATCCATTTTGAGTTCTTTACTGTTTAAGATGTGAAGTCTCTGTCTAGGTTCATTTGCTTTTTGTTTTGTTTTGTATTTTGTTTTGTTTTTTGCATATGTATCTCTAATTGTTCCAGCTCCATTTGTTGAAAAGTCAGTCTTTCTCCATTAAATTGCCTTTGTGCCTTTGTCAAGAATCAGTTGGTTCTAATTGTGTGGGTCTATTTCTATTCTCTCCATTCTGTTTCTTGGATCCATACACCTATTTTTCACCAGTACCACACACACACTGTCATGGTTACCATCAGTTTATCGAAAGGCTTGAAATGGGGTAATATGTATCTTCCAACTATGTTCTCCTTTTTCAGAACTGCTTTGGCTACTATAGGTCTTTTGCTTGCCATATAAGTTTTAGAATCAACTTACCAATATCTACCACCCCCCCAAAAAAAGCCTTGCTAGGTGTTTAATTCAGATTATGTTGAATCTACAGATCAACTTGAGAAGAAGTGGCATCTTTACAATATTGAGTCTTCTAATCCATTAACGTGGACTATCTCTCAATTTCTTTAGATCTACTTTGATTTCTTTCATCAGTATTTTATAGTTTCTGTGCACAGATCCCACACATATTTTATGAAACAAATACCTTAGCATGTCATTTTTGGGTGCTATTATAAGTACTGTTTTTCTAAAGAATCTAATTTCAATTATTCATTGCTGGTATATAGGAAAGCATTTGACTTCTGTATATTGTGTTGTATCCTACAATCTTTGTATATTCACTCATTAGTTTCAGGGGTATTTTGTAAATTATTTGTGGTTTTCTATAGATAATCATATATCTTTGAATAAAGACACTATTCCTTTCCACTCTCTACACATTTTATTCCTTTGTCTCATTTTATTGCACTAGCTAGAACTTCCCGTACAATGTTGAATAGGAGTGGTGAGAGAAGACCTCCTTGTTTGTTCCCTGTCTTAGACAGAAAGCATCCAGTCTCTCTCCATTAAGTATGAGGTTAGCTATGGGTTTTTCATGCATACCCTTTATTAGGATAATAAAATTCCCTTCTATTCCTAGATTTTTGAGAGTTTTTATCATGAAAGGTGTAGAACTTTGTTGTATGCATGTCTGCATATGTTAATATAATCAAATTGTTTTTCCTATTCAATCTATTAATATGATGAATTACACTGATTGATTTATTAATATTGAAACAGCTTTACATTCCAGGAATGAGTTCCACTTGGTTACAATGCATTACAATCTTTTTATGTATTGCTGGATTCAATTGCTAGTATTTTATTGAGAACTTTGACATCTGTGTTCATGAGAAATGGTGGTATGTGGTTTTCTTTTCCTGAAATTTCTTCTTAATTTGGTATTAGGGTAATGCTGGCCTCATAAGATGCATTGGGCAGTGTTTCCTCTTCTATTTTCTGGAAGAGATTGTGTCAAATTGGTATTATGTCTTCCTTAAGTTTTTGATAGAATACACAAGGAAAACCATCTGGGCCAGGTATTTTCTTTTCTTTTTTCGTTTTTTGGAAGGTTTTTAACTACTAATTCAATTTCTTTTCATGAATATAACACTTTCAGGTTGCCTCTTTCTCACTGAGTGAATATTCATAAGTTGTGACTTCCAATAAATTGGTTCATTTCATCTAAGTTATTAACTCTATGTGGGCATAGAGCTGTTCATGGCATTCCTGTACTATCTTCTTAATATCCATGAGATCAGTAGTGATGAACCTTTTTTTAATTGCTGATATTGGTCATTTGGGTCTCTCTTTTCTGTTTTCATTAGCTCGGCTGGAGAATTATTGGTTTTATTGACCTATTCAAAAAAGCACCTTTTAGCTTTCTTGATCTTCACTAAAATTTTTCTGTTTTCAATTTCACTGATTTCTGGCTTATTTTTTACTATTCCCTTTCTTCTACTCACTTTAGTTTAATTTGTTATTCTTTCTCTATTTCTTAAAGTAGAAGTTTGGGTTATTAATTTTAGATCATTCTTCTTTTCTAATATTTGCATGTAATTCTATAAATGTCCCTCTAAGCACTGTTTTAACTCTATCACAAAGTTTGGTAGGTTGTATTTTCATTTTCATTTAGTTCAATATGTTTTTAACTTTCTCTTGAGACTTGTTCTTTGACCCATGGTTTATTTAGAAGTGTGTAGTTTAATTTCCAAACATGTGGGGATTTTCCAGCCCTCTTTCTGTTATTGATTTATAGTTTAATTACATTTTTGTCAGAGAACATACTTTATATGATTTCTATTCTTTTAGATTTGTTAAGGTGTATTTTATGACCTAGAATGTTGTCTGTCTTGGTGAATGTTTCATTTGAACCTCAGAAGAATGTGTATTCTGTTGTTGTTGGATGGATTATGCTATAAATGTCATTTAGATCAAGTTGATTGATAGTACTGTTCAGGTCATCTATATCTTTATTGATTTTCTGCTTGCTGGATCTATCAATTAATGACACAGGGGTTGAAGTTTCCAACTGTAATAGTGGACTGTTTCTCCTTCCAGTTATATCAGATTTTGCCTCATGTATTTTGATGTTCTGTTGTTAGGTACATAAATGTTAAGGATTGCTATGTGTCTTTGTAAAAGTAACTTCTTTATCATTATATAATGTCCCTCTTTATCCCTGTTAATCTTCCTTATTTTGAAGTACACTTTGTCTAAATTTAATATAGCCCTCCAGCTTTCTTTTGATCGGTGTTGGCATGATGTCATTTTCTCCATCTTTACTTATCACCGATTTGAATCTTCATAATTAAAGTGGGTTTCTTGTACACAACATATACTTTGGTCTTGTGTTTCCTTGTTGCTGCTGTTGTTTATTCATTCTGACAACCTCTGCCTTTGGTATATGTAGAGAATTCACATTTAGAGTAATTACTGAGCTACCATCTTTGTTTTCTATTCAATCCTTTCCATGTTTTCTTTGTTTCTTTCTCTGCTTCTCTTTCTGCTTCTATTTTAATTGAACATTTTGTATGATTCCAATTTATCTCCTTTCTTGACATAAAAGTTATATTTCATTTGTAAACATTTTTAGAGTTGTACTATGGTTCACAATATACATTTTAAAATAATATATGTCCCTCCTCAAATAACATGGACATATATTATTATATCAATTTACATGAAATGTAGGTGCCTTATAGCAGAGTATTCTCATTTACTTTATTCAATCTCTTGTGACATTGCAGTCTTTCATTTAACGTATTCATTTGTTATAAACACTCAATACATTGTTACTATCATTGCTTTAAACAAGCATTTATCTTTTACCAATTAAGAATAAGAAAAAAGCTTCCTTTTATTTTACCTTCATTTCTTTATTTTATGACACTCTTCCTTTCTTTATTTAGCTCATAATTCTTGTTTAATATCACCTTCTTCTGTGTGAAGAACTTAAACTTTTAACATTTCTTACAGACCAGATCTGCTGAAAATAAGTTCCCTGAGTTTTTGTTCATATAAGAATATCTTTATTTCTCTGTTATTTTTGAAGGATGATTTTTCTGGACATAGAAGTCAGGGTTAGTGGTTTTTTTAAAAGCCTTTTATTTATTGACGTATTGTTCACATACCATAAATTTACCATTTAAAGTGTACAGTACAGTGATTTGTAGTTTATTTACAGCTTCTGTGACCATAACCACTACTTAATTCTAGAATATTTTCATCACTCCAGTGGGAAACACTGTACCGGTTGTCAGGCGCTTTCCATCTCCCCCCTCATCTGGCCCCTGGCATCCACTACTCTATTTTCTGTCTTTAGGGAATTGCCTAATCTGGGACATATTCAGTCATATATATGGAATAATGCAATATGCAGCCTTTTGTGTCTGGCTTCTTTTAATTAACATAATCATTTCAGAGCTATAGCATGTTATAGCATGGATCAGAACTCCACTTTTTTTATAGCCAGATAATATTCCATTGCATGTTTTATTTATTCATTCACAAATTGATGGACATTTGAGTCGTTTCAACTTTCTGACTATTACAAATAATGCTGCTATGAACATTCATGTGCAAGTCTTTGGGTAAACATATTTTTCATTCTTTTTGGTATATACCTAGGAATGGGATTGATGGGTCATATGGCAACCCAATGTTTAACTTTTTAAACAATTTCCCAAGTGTTTTCCACGGGGGCTGTACCATTTTGAATTTCCACCAGAAATGTATGAAAGTTCCAATTTCTGCACATCCTCATCACACTTCTTCTTGTTTGTTCCCTCATTATAGCCATCACTTAGGTGTGCAGTACTTAGTTGCCATCTGTATATCTTTTTTTGGTGAATTTCCTGTTCAAATCTTTTGTCCATTTTTTGCATTGTTGCCTTTCATAGATTTGGTCAGATCCTTAAGTTTTTCATACTTTGATGCTATTGTAAATGTTATAAATTTTTATTTTAGTGTTCAATTGTCTATCGTACTATATAGAAAAGCAATTCATTGAATTTTATATGTCAACTGTATATCTTGTAATGTTGCTTAAATTACTTATTAGTTTTAGTTTTTTGGTTGTCGTTGTTGTTGTAGATTCCACTGGATATTCTATACAGATGTCTGCAGATGAAAACAGTTTTATTCCTCTTTTCCAAACTGGATGCCTTCTATATCATTTTCTAATCTGATTTCATGGACAGAAATTTAGTACAATGAGAGTAGACATCTTGTTATTGATCCTGATCTTAGAAGTAAAGCATTCAGTCTTCTACCATAAAGCGTGATGTTAGTTATAGAGTTTATTGCCTTCATCAGTTAGAGGAAGTTTTCTATTTCTAGTTTGCTAAGAGTTTTTATACAGAATAGATGTTAGATTTTATCAAATTATTTTTCTGCATTTATTGAGATTACCCTGCTGATTTTCACTTTTGATTCGTTGGTAAGATGAATTACACTGATCGATTCTCAAATGTTTAACCAATTCTGCATTCCTGGGGGACAAAACTCAGTGGATCATGGTGTATAATACTTTTTATGTACTGATGGACTCTGTGCTTCAACCTGGACGGCTTCTATTGCTATGTCTTCAAGTACACAAATTTGTCCTTCTGCCCTGTCTAACCTGCCATTTATTCTGTCCACTGTGTTTGTCATCTAACACTATAGTTTTCACCTCTATAAGGACAATTTGTGTCTGTTTTATAATTTCCATGTCTCTACTTAATTTTTGAACATACAGAATACAGTTATTACAAGTATTTGAAAATCTGTGCCAGTTCCGGGTCAGTTTGACTTCTCAAGGAGTTTTAATTTGATTTTTCTTACCTTAGTGAGGTTAAATATCTTTTTAATACGGTTAGGGGCTAGTTCCATACCTTTCTTGTGAATTGGCTGCTCATGTCTTTTAAACATCTTTCAATAAGGTTAAAGGCCAGTGCTACACCTTTCTTATAAATTGCTGGCTCGTGTCTTTTTCACATTTTTCTATCAGGTTTTAGGTTGTTTGTTCTAAAAAGTTTCAGTCAGTCATCTTTTGGATTTTTTTATGGTATGTTTGCTCTGCCTCTTAAGATTTTAAGCAGTGTGATGCATCCTGGGTGAAATAGCAACCGGTGGACACCAGGAAGTGAGTGAGCTTCATAGGAAACCCAGAAAGCACCACCAAGCCAAAAGACTGTGTCCCCAGGGGAGCACCTCAGGCTAGCTGACCCAGCTAGTTGATTAGGAACACAAGGCATGTGGTGAAGCACACAACTCTTTCCCCTTTCCTCCAGGGCTGCTAACCTGAATGAGAGACCTTGGGAGCTAGATGGACAGGACTTGGTCACACAGTGTCTCCTCCAAGAAGTTGGAAGCTTGTGGTAGTTATTCACAGAAATGAATTCCACCAGGGCCTCGATGGTGAGGTAAGCTCCAATGGGGGTGCCAGCAGTAAAACAAGGTGAGAAACGTGTCTGGTTTGTGAGGACACATGTTGAGAAGACCTTTGCACATGAGGCTCACACACCTCTGGTAAGCTCTGCCCCTCCCTGGGAACACGCATCAGTCTCAGGCTTGGGTGTTGACAGGGTCTCAGGTGGTCATTTCCCGCCTCAGCACAAACCGTCACCCTGTTAAAACCCAAGCCTGGGTAGCATACCTAGTGAGGTGACCATGAGCCCCAGATTTGAAACAAGACGAGATTCCAAGTGGAGAGAGTGTATTCACTGCAGCCTGACAGCCTGACGACAGTGCTTTCAGAATGGAAAATAGAAAACTGAGGAGAGCTACGTGAACACTGAGAAAAGGAGGTGGGATGGAAATGGTTCCTCGTAGGTGGCCCAGAAGTACATGGTCTTCAAGGTGCATAAGAGCCCCTTGTAGGAGGAAAGTGGAAGGACTATCATTTCCACAGACACTTAAATACAGCCTCATTACCGTGGAGGGATTTTAGGCAAGACATACAAAAACTAGATAATGGTGAAAGATGGGAGAGGACAGAAAGAACCCCCGAATCGTGGGGCAGTGGGGCAAGGTTTGGAGGAGACATCTTCTCCCTGCCATGCGACCCATCAGAACTGACATGGGGAGATGAGGATGGTAGGTGAGTTTGGAGGGCTCTTTAGGGGTACTAAAAATGCCCCCTTTCTCCCACCCAGAGCCACCATTGGCTGGGGGAGTGACTTGCTGACCTCATTAAGCTGAAGGATGTGGCCCCGCATCACACTGGGGAGGGGCATGTAAGGGTGGTCTGGGGCTCTGGGGCAGACCACTGGGAGTCTTCGAAGTGGCCAACGTGACTAGGAAGCCACAAGGGCCTAGCGCAGTTATGGACTCCAAGCTGACTCGACGCACCAAAGGCAGGAAGGAGAAGACTCCCCATCAACAGAGACACAAAAGCAGGGACGAGGTGAGCTGGACCCACCCAAGCTCCTCTTGCCCATTGACACCGCCCATAAGAACCCCTCCCCTGTCCTTCCCTGGCACATACCCCGTCTCAGCCTATATCCCTTCTCCTGAAGCCCCCATTCCCACCCATACCCCACCCTCTTCCCCAAACCAGTGTCCGTCTGTGCTCACCCGCTTGTCTTTCTAGGTGGCCAAGGAAATCAGGAGATTAAAGAGGCACCTTCTAAGGAGTCTGACCGAAAAAGCCTCTCTAAAAGCTCACGCCCCGTCAGAGGAGTGTGAGAAAGCTGAATGGTTTGTGCTTGACAACCACTTTTCTGAGGTGAGTGAAGAGCTGAATCAAAAGGAAGCCACGCAGGTCCCAGAGATCGTGGGGAAGGCCGCCGCTCCAACTGAAACAGCAGTGGGCAGCCCCTGAAGCCCCCATTCCCATCCATACCCCACGCTCTTCCCCAAACCAGTGCCCTTCTGTGCTCACCCTCTTCTCTTTCTAGGAGGGCAAGGTAACCATGAGGTTAAGGAGGCGCCTTCCAGAGAGTTCGAGCCAAACAGCCCCTCCAGAAGCTCACACCCCATCAAAGAAGGTTAAGAAAGCCGTCGGAGCAGCCTGCCCTCCAGCTGAAACGATGGCAGAGCAGGGCCAGAGACCTCAGAAATCTCCGGGGGGTCTCCACAGTGAGAAACGTCCAACTGTATGGACCCTGAATCTTACACCGACAGGGTTCATTAATTGTGAAAATTAAATAAAATCCACCTGATATGACAATGTGTGTGTCAGAGTTCTCTGATGGTGGGGAGCGAGAAGGAAGGGAAGAGGCAAGTATGTGAGGAGGGAGGGAAGTGGGTGCTGCAGCGTTGGGGGTCGGACCAGAAGGTCCGGTTAGCCAGAGAGTGGGGAGAAGGACTCGGTCAGGACTGAGCCCCAAAGATACACTTCCCATGGGACAAGAAGACAAGGACTTAGTGTTTCTGTGTGTGTGTGCAGGAGAGGGCATTTAGCTGGGGACTGGTGTTATGTGTGGAGTGCCAGTGCCATCTCCTAAAAAGGCATACAAAGTAGTTGCCCCCAGGGCACCTACCTCATCGTGGTGTTCGTTACATCTCACCATACGATGTCAGCAACTAACAGCCCTCAAAAATCCCAAACACCTTGCCTTACTAAAAGTTAGTCCAAAGGACTAAAAGAATGGTGGTTTTCAGTATGGACATTTCTCAGAAAACTAAAAATAGAACTACCATAGGACCCAGAAATTGCACTCCTGGGTATATATCCAAAAAAAAAAAACCACACTAATTCAAAGAGATACATGCACCCCAATGTTCATAGCAGCATTATTTACAATTGCCAAGGTATGGAAGTGTCCATCCACAGAGGAATGGATAAAGAAGATGTGGTACATATATACAATGGAATACTACTCAGCCATAAAAAAGAATGACGCCATTTGCAGCAGCAAGGGTGGACGTGGAGGGCATCATGCGAAGTAAAATAAGTCAGACAGAGAAAGACAAATACTGTATGATATCACTTATGAAATCTAAAAATACAACAGAGTATAACAAAAAAGAAGCAGACTCACAGATATAGAGAACAAACTACTGGTTGTGGGGGGAGGGAAGGGGGAGGGGCAAGATAGGTGTGGGGAAGTGGGAGGTACAAACTATTAGGTGTAAGATGGGCTCAAGGACGTAGTGTACACCATGGGGAATCTAGCCAGCATTTTATAATAACTGTAAATGGAAAGTAAACTTTAAAAATGTATAATAGGGCTTCCCTGGTGGCACAGTGTTTGAGAGTCTGCCGGCCAATGCAGGGGACACAGGTTCGAGCCCTGGTCTGGGAAGATCCCACATGCCGCGGAGCAACTAGCCCCATGAGCCACAACTAGTGAGCCTGCGCGTCTGGAGCCTGTGCTCCGCAACAAGAGAGGCCACAATAGTGAGAGGCCCGCGCACTGCGATGAACAGTGGCCCCCACTTGCCGCAAGTAGAGAAAGCCCTCGCACAGAAACGAAGACCCAACACAGCCAAAAATAAATAAATAAATAAATAAAATTTAAAAAAAAGGCAAAATTCCTTTAAAAATGTGTAATAAATAAATAAGAGAGAAGGAAAGAAAGAGAGACAGGGGGAGATGGGGGGAAGGAAGGAGGGAAGAAAGGAAAGGTGTTTTTGGAGGTCACAAACCCAACAGTGCTTAGGCCCACTTTTTGCTAAGAAATTTTGAGTGGAGCAGTGGCCTCGCACAGGAGGGGCAGGGGGAGTGGCCTGCGCCCAGGGCAGGCAATAAAGGGGGGCATTGCCTGCAAAAAGTTTTATTACAAGAATAAAACCAAGTAAAAGCTGGTCCTGTTCTTATTACCACCTCCATACTCCAGTATTCTAAAATAATGTCAGTAGCTAAATACCTTTCCTCCGCCAAACCAAATTTTGTTGGTTTAAGTTCTAAAAGTTTGTTGTCATTTATGTCAAGTTTTAATATTTTATGTATTATTCAAAAGGTACGAACGTCTAGTATATATATACGTATATATGTATATACTTCTAGTATATGTGTGTGTGTGTATGTATATATATATAATTTCATATGGCCACAGTTTTAGTACTTATCCTTTAAAAATTAATTGTCTTCTGTGAAGGAGTTAATTTGGAGATCCTGTTATACAGTTGTCCCCAACACAGGCTGCCACGGTTACCACTCTTCTTTTCCATACAATGTTCTTAATGGTTTGGAAGGCTTTGAGACCACTTCCTGTACGTCCTGTAATCCCTGAGGGAATGTACTAATACACACACCCCACATTCAAACAGTAGATTCTAAATACACAGTGATATCACAAAGATTGTCAAGGTAAAGACACACAACTTCTTTTTATTTATGTCTAAATCAGCGAAACAAAGTATTAACTGCAAGGTACAAGCTCTTTTGGTTTGAGAAGTATAAAATTTTCTTCTATTTGAACATAAAATATCTTGCTGAATTTGAAAAATAGGTTTTAAAGTGAAATTCATTCTTCTTTGTCAGTTATTTTGAGACTATGGAACAAAGAAAGAAAATAAAATTACATTAATTGTGGCTGCTTAAATTGTATCTTTTGCAGATGTTTTGTTTTCTTAAGATTCCCTTATACATTTTACCGTCATAATTATATATAAACAGATCAATAGATTTTATACTCTATTTATTTTATGGACATTATTATTTTCTTTAGTTTATGGATGTTACTAGAAAGTTGTTCTATTGAGGAGGGGGTATTAAAAGTTACTCCTTCCCAGTGTGGAATACACTGTTTATGCTACTGCTGGGAGACACATTTTATTGCCTAAAACCTTTTATAATTCAGCTTTAGTGTCTAAGCTTTTTGTTTTGCTTTGTTTAGGCTGAGGATTTTCTCATCTATTCCCAGTTTCCTAAGAGTTTCTGTAAGGAATGTGCGTTGCATATTGTCAAATACTCTTTCTGCATCTATTGGTATGATCACACTCATTTAACTTTTAGCTTGTTAATGACATGAATTACATTGATTGATTTTCAAGTGTTTAACCAACCGTGCATTCCTGGGACAAACCCCACTTGATTATGGTGTATTATCCTTTGTATACACTGATGGACTCTGTGTGTTCCATTCGAGGTGGCTCCTACTGCTATGTCTTCAAGTATACAAACCTTTCCCTCTGCTATGTCTAATTTACTGCTAATCCCATCAAATGTATTTGTCATCACAAACACTGTGATTTTCAACTTGATGAAGATAACTTGGGTCTTTTTATGTCTTCTATGACTCTACCAAACTTTTTGAACATATACAATACAGTTATAACTATTTTAATGTGCCTGTCTGCTAATTCTAAAATCTGTGTCAGTTTTGGGGCAGTTTCCATGTCTCAGGATAGCTTTTTTTTTTAATTAGCATTTTTCTTATTTAGCGAGGTTAAACTGCTTTTAATATGGTTAAAGGCCAGTTCTGTATCTTTCTTATGAACTGTCTGCTCATGTATTTTTCACACTTTTCTATCAGGTGTTGAGTCCTTCATTCAAAAAATGTTCAGTGTTTAACTATTAGAGATATTAGCCCTCTATTGGAGATCTAAGTTACAAATATGTTTTGCCAGTTTGTTAGTTGTCTTTTGATTTATTTTATGGTGTGCTGTGCTCTGCCTTCAAAAATTTTAAATAGAGTGATGCATCCTGGGTAGGTAAGCAATCAGTGGACACCAGGAAGTGAATGCTTCATAGGAAACCCAGGAAGTCCCACTAAGCCATGTCCCCAGGGGTGCACCTCAGGCTGGCTGACCCTGATAGTTAGTTAGGACCACAAGGCCTGCAGTGAAGCACACAACCCGTTCCTCTTTCCTCCAGGGCCATAAACCCGAATGAGAGACCCTGTCCCTATGGAGCCATATAGACAGGACCTGATCACACAGGAGGCTCCTCCAAGCAGCTAGAAGCTTGTGGTACCCAGAGCCGACTTCCTGAGAGTGTGACCCATGCATTCCCACAGGGCCCTGTGTCTAGAAGGGCTCCAGGTACTTGTTTTGAGGCTCTGCTGCTGGAGCGTTGAAATGTATAATCAGTTTTGAACAAGGCCCTGCATTTTCATTTTACACTCAGCCTTGCAATCGATGTCATTGGCTTTGCCCCCACCCTCAGACCTCTAAGTGAAAGGTCTTGAGTCCCGTGGCTGTACGGCTTCCCAGCTGCACACAGCTCTCTCGCTCTCTCATCCCATGTCACATGGGGAAGATGGAAAGACAGAAATAGATGCACTTAACGTAGACAGCAAACAAGTACGTGTTCTCGGGATTCTCCTCACAGAGGGCCCACAGGCCGGCCAGCCACGGCTCCCAAATCTGGCAGGCGTGCAAAACCAGGACGCCAGCTGCTGGGGTCTCCTGCTGCATCTGGAAAACACATCTGGAACTCATTCCCTCCCTCACCAATTGAACCCATACTTTGAAACTCAGGGCAGTCCTGCAAGGGGGCAATATGGGCGCCTGCCGGAGTTGAGAGCCTTAAAGGCTCTGGACTTCTAACTTCGGAAATGAAGCCGTGACCCACTGGAGACTTGTGGTGGCCTCTGCTTCGGAGTCAGAAGAAAGGGCCTGGTGAAGGCTTTGTCAATTGTCAGGACATCAAAAGGCCCTTAGACCTTTTTATCATGCTGAAGGATTCAACAAGATCTGGCTGAAATTTCGCCTCAAGCACTCACGCATTTTAACACGAGGAAAAGGGGATGAGCAAAATAGGCTGATCAGACCCCAAAAGAAGCCGAGGATGTGGGGAAACCCCAGATGAAACTGCCCTGGCCTCGCCCGTGCGTAGTTCAAGCCACATGAAAGTGCTTTGTCCTTTTCGGAAAGCCTGTTTCTCGCCATCTACCCTAACTGCCTTAGAGATCAGAGAAAGCAGATTTCAGACTCTGACGACCCACGTGCTCTGGAGAATGGCACATTCAGGGCACCCCAAGCTGCTCCTTTCATACCTTCCTTTTCCAACTTGCTAGGGACAACTGGGAGCTCTCACCTGCCACGCAGAACAGAAACCGTATCCTCTATTCCTTTCAGAGTCGCTCTACGTCGAAAGTGACGTAATTACAGAAACGGACAGTTTGCACCAGCCAGCAATTTCCCGTGGAGCAGCTCCTTCCACACTGCATCCTCTGCTAAGCTTCTTCCAAGGCCGAGGGTGAGCGTGAGGGTCCTGCCTCCTACGTGGCTCCTGGTGCAAAGGCGCCAGATCATATCAGCAGTTCCACGTCTGCTTCTGTTCCAGCATTTCTTTGAATGAGTTGAACAGGAACATCTGAAATTTGGAGGGGAATGGGTTTTGTCCCTGAACCCCGCCCCCCCGCCCAGTGTCTAGAGCTGAGGCATCGTGACAGTGGCCTTGGCATTCTGACTTGCGACAGTGGTCCTGGGAGCGCTGGATGAATCAGCCTTTCTGCTCCTTCATCTGTGACATATAGTCAGAGAGGCGCATTCACAGGGGACCGAGATCCAAGCATGGTTCGCTAATGGAGGGCTGTTTGACCTGCCACGTGAAAGAAAGGGAAGAGCTCATTTTCGGGTGCTGAACCTTTGAAGCCCCATGATATGACCTGGTTACCTGGTTTGTGAACCACTATTGTCACCGTCTCTCACCAACAGGAGCTGGCCCATTTAATTGAAAAGACTGCCCAATACCAGTTATCAGACAACAATCTCTGAGGCAGGCTGGGCCAGTAGCTGTTTCTAGCCCTCGGCCCAGCCTTCTCTCATTGGAGAGACCAGTTCCCATAGGTACGTGAATCTCTGGAGGCTGATAGATTCTATTCAGGAATAAGGACACATTATTTCCTCTTACAAATAAATATACTCCAAACTGAGAAGGCAGAAAAGTGAACACAATTCCCTTTTGAAGACAACAAAGCCTCGAAATCATGGGGTGTCCACACTGGTGCTTTGTCCTTCCTGCCTCTAAGGATCTTGACCAACTCCTGCAACGTGCAAAAATGCAATATGCGAATAATAATAATAAACAACTAACTTACACTTCCGAGTACGGTCCTTATTCTTTACATAAATAAATAAACACAAAACCCCAGAAAATAACAAGTGTTGGCAAGGATGTGGAGAAATTGGAACCCTTTACATGGTTGCTGAGAATGTAAATTGGTAGAGCATTAGAGAAAACAGTATGGAGGTTCCCCCCAAAATGCAAAATAGAACTATCATAGGATCCAGCAATCCCACTACTGGGTATATCGCCAAAAGGATTGAAAACAGGATCTCAAAGAGATATTTGTGCTCCCAGGTTCGTCGCAGCATTATTCGCTATAGCCAAGAGGTGGAAACAACCTAAATATCTATCAACTGATGAATAGGTTTTTAAAAAAATGGTCTAGACATACAATGGAATATTGTTCATCTTCAAAAAAGATGGAAAGCCTGTCCTGTGTGACAACATGGATAAACCTGGAGGCCATTATGCCGAGTGAAATGAGCCAGTCACAGAGGGACAAATACTGCGTGATTCCACTTATATGAGGGACCTAAAGTAGTCAAACTCACAGAAGCAGAAAGCAGAATGGTGGATGCCAGGGGGTGGGTGGGAAATGGGGGACTGTTGGGCAACAGACAGAGTTTCAGTCTTGCAAGATGACAAAGCTCTGGAGCTGCAGTCCACCATCGTGTCTGTGGTTGACACTTGTGCACTGAAAATTTTAAGAGGATACATTTCATGTTATATCAGATGATATTCCCCAACCCAGAAGAGTCAGGGGCACAGATCTCACTGCCCTACCACCTTCACCCACTTTTCATTATTTGTTAGGATATATCACTCTTCCCCTTAAACGAGACAGATGAGAGTATAACTGTAGCATCATTATGAAAGCTGCTTGAATCACCGACGCCTTCCAACACAGCTGAAGTGCAACATGGACCCCAGCAGGCACCAAGGGGAGATGCTGGCTTGAGAGAAGATTGGGAACAAAGTGCACATCCCAGACGTTGGTCTACACCAGTGGGCATCCCAGTTCTGCCGAGACCGCGGCCAGCTGACCTCAAGGCGGCTTCTAGCCGGAATGGCTAGGGTTTGCTGAGGAGGGTCCCACATTTCTGAGCCAGAATGGCATACATGACTGAGCTCGGGTCTGTCATTCATGACTCTGTCCCCTCGTGCGCTGTCTCACTCATTCGCCCCGCACACATTGGCACACTGTTTGTGTGCCTGAGACTTTGCTGGCCCAGAGCAAGTGGCAGAGGGCGGTGGCCGGAGATGCCCAAGAGAAGTTGATTCATTGGCCTGGACTCGAGACCACTGTTCCCCAACCTGCAGAACGGTGGATCTTTGAGGGGCTTTGGTGTTAATGCAGAAGGTTCAGCCTGGAAAGCGGACATCAATCCCGGACTGAATACATCACACAGGTGCTCTATACAGGTACTGTAGTAGGTAGCCAAGAGCACGGCCTTGGAGCTGGACCCCGGGTTCAATCTCAGTTCTGATATCTCGGCAGGTTCTTCACGTTGCCATGCCTGTTTCGTCATCCATGTAATGGAGACAAAGAATAATATTTACCCAAGAGCTAGCATATGTGAAGCCTATATATATTTGATCTCTATTAAATGCATGTCACACATTTTCAAATGTCTATAGATACTATTATAATAAATGAAACATACATTTATTTCAAAATAGAACCGAATCTAAAGTAGTTTATTGTCATTCTGTATTTTCTCAATCAACTGGTGCTAAAAAAGTATAATTACTGCCAAGTGAGGGCCTCGCGATTTATTTCGATGGACAGCATAAAGGATCATGGGCCTCCTTCATGCCACGCCCCTGGTGTTTCTCCAGCCATTTCTCTAGCTGGACAGAGTCTGAGGTTAGGGACTGGCTGGGCCCAGATTCTCATCCCAGATCCACTCCTTTGTCAATCATTCAAAAAACATTTATTAGAGCCTAATTATACTAGAGCCGACATGAGACACTACTTCTTAGCTAGGAAACTGGCAGCAAATTACTTCACCTGCCTAAATCTCACTTCCTCACCTGCGAAGCAGACTTCTAACCCCCAGCTGGTTTTGAAAATTAGATGAGTAACTTACGTAAAATCAACTGGCACAGTGCCTGGCACAGACAAGGTGCTCAATAAATGTCCACTTTCTTTCCAGTTCATGAAATGGCAATTGAAAAAGAGCTGTATAACTTGCCTCATCTCCCAAATATGAGAAATCACGTATGGTGCCACGGTAGTCACGAGAGCTGAAATGTACCCTGCCCTCTTCCAGCAGGGGCTGGGATGTGATAAAAATTAGATTCCACAGAGCAGATCTTAGCCAGGGGCTGCTGCTGTTCTTTGAGGGACAGAATCTAGCGCACAGGCACTGGTAGGAGAGATCCTAGACCGGAAATGCTCAATGGCTCAGAATTTAATCAGTGTGGGTGTCAACATTCAGCTATGGGTGTGATTCCTAAAGAAGTTCTAATCCGTGTAAATATCCCGTGGGCTCCGGTGGCCGTTAGAAGTTGCTCTGTGTGTTGTTATGCCCTCTGTTCAATGGTTTCAGTCAATGTTTCTCTTAGTAAATTTCCCTGAAAGTTTCATCTGAGTCTGGCCTCTGCTGTGGGCAATGGAGGGAAAGGGCTGCTGTGGGTGAGGGCGGGGGTCCAGAGTCGGAGTCCTGCTCAGCACCCATGGGACACCTCTCCAGGGAGAGGGTAAGGTAGGCACTTTGCAGACCCAGACATCGTGAGGGTTTTTCTTCCATTTCATAGGTGAATTGTAAAGTTTTAGCGAAAACTGATAATTGCCTAAAAAGGCAGTAGAGAAGTTAAAATGTAAATGAAAACCTTGATTATCTCAGCAGGAAAAAGGGAACATAGGAGCAGCAATAGTTGGACAGACACTGCTATGGACTGAATATTTGTAAACCTCTCCCCCTCATTCACCTGTTAAACTCTAACCCCCAAAGGGATGGGATTTGGAGGTGGGGCCCTGGGAAGTGATTAGCCCATGAGGGGGGAGCCCTCATGAATGAGATTACCTCCCTTATAAAAGAGGCCCCAGACGGCTGCCTCATCCTCTTGTGCCATGTGAGAAGATGGCTAGTTGATACAACTAGACAAGAAATCAGTCCATATGAAGAAGAGCTTTATTACTATTATTTATTACTCAGCCGTACAAAGGAACGAAATTGGGTCATTTGTAGATGCGTGAATGGATCTAGAGACTGTCATACAGAGTGAAGGAAGTCAGAAAGAGAGAAACAAATATCGTGTATTAATGCACATATGTGGAACCTAGATAAATGGTACAGATGAACTGGTTTGCAGGGCAGAAATAGAGACACAGACGTAGAGCACAAACATATGGGCACCAGGGTAAGAAAATGGTGGGGGCGGGCGGGGGGTGTGATGAATTGGGAGATTGGGATTGAATATGTACACTAATATGCGTAAATGGATAACTCATAAGAACCTGCTGTATAAAAAATAAAATTTAATTTAAAAATTTAAAAAAAAGAAATATGATTTCGGGGAGCAGTTTTCTGTGTGCTTTCTAGGCAGCTGAGATAGTTAGAGATGGCAACGTGCTCTGTAATGTCAACAACTTTTTATTCCCCTAAGTTTGCAAATGAGTCATCAGTTACTCCTGTTGATCTTTCTCAGGTATCATACAACAGCTGCAGTTTGGAAATTACGTTGTTTCGCGAGTCAACTATTGTTTCCTGGGATTGTCTAAAAGTGGTGTGTGACCCATTTTGACAGCCTCTTCCAAGATATCGTACTAGTAGGTGCAGAGAACTGTTTAAAGAAATTATGATGGCGGTAAAAACACGGCTGCAAATTCTTTGATACTTTTCCCATTGAGATATGGAGTCCATGCCCCCTCCCTTTGAGTCTCGGTGGGCCTGTGACTTCTTTGACAATTAGGGAGTATGGCAGAAGTGACACCGTGTTCCAAGACTAGGTGATAAAAGGCTATGTAGCTTCTGCCTACCTCTCTTGAAGTATTCGTTTTCCTTGAAAGCCCCATCTCATGGTGGTCCCTCTCAGAAAACAGCTGTCATATGATAAGAGTTGCAGTTCATATGTCTAGGCCACACATAGGTGCTCTGCTCACCTGTCTCAGCTACACTCACCCCTGAAGACATTGTAGCCCAGGTGCCAGATGTGTGAGTGAAGAACCCTCCAGGTAATTCTAGTCACCAGCTGTTAAAGTCACCCTGGTCATACAAGTCTTCCCAGCTGAGGCCTTAGAAAATATGGAACAATCCCCGCTGTGTTCTGTCCAAATCCTTGACCCACAGAATACAAGAGCATAAATCATAAATGCTTGTTGTTTCGTGGGTGGTTAGGGTAGTTTATTATGCAGCAGTAGTAACTGGAACAGAGTGATAAAATGAAAATTTTGGCTGAAGCACTGAAAGGTGGCCACATCTTAATATGGAACACTGAAAGATGAATAAATAAGTGAATACACTATAAAAAGTTTCACAAGGCAGAAAGGGAAGAATGGCTTGTTGGCAAGAGCCTTGTTTTCAAGGTTAAATTATTGGACAATGCCCCTGTGTTGTGGGACTATTAGTATTTGACCCATAGTTTTGGAAGAATCAAATACTATTATGTATTATTTCAATTATCCAAAGGGCAGTGTTCTGACATCCTCAGGCATCTGGAACACAGCCATCAATTTAGAAGTGAAAAAAGATATGTATGCAGTCATGAAAAACAGCAACAACAAAACAAATAAGATGGACTGATGGATGGGTAGAAGGATGGATAGATAGGTGGATACAGCAAGTGTAGTGACAAAGCAAGTGTAGTAAAACATTAATTGTAGAATATAGATTATGGGAGTATATTATATCTATTGCTGTATAGCAAATAATTCCAAAAGTTAAGATTAGCAACCTAAACTTGGGAGTGATACCCCATCACTTCAACCATATTCTATGCATTAGAAGCAAGTAATCAGGTCCCGCCCACACTCAAGGTGAGGGGACTAACTACACAAAGTCCTCAACACCAGAAAGTGAGGGTACAGGAGGTCTGCTGTAAAATGCACATTTACATTATAAAATATTTGGGGAACATTTACATCATGAAATGTTTGGGGAAAATTCTTATATATATATCTCCATGTTCTATACTCTGTAGGAAGCCATAGCAAACTTCAGGCTTTCATGCGATCAATTATATTGATACAAGATAAGGCACCAGTCTAGAAGCATTGTGGCCTGTAGACAAAGAGGAAAGCAACAGCTAATACATAAAAGAAGAGAGAGAGAGCGTGCTCTTGAGAGATAGAAGGAAAACGTTATCTGGGGCTATGTAATGTTCAGGCAGGAAAATAACAACAACACCCACAAAACACTACGAGGCAATGAAGCAGACGCCAATCTAAACCCTTTACACAGATTAACTGATTTAACCCACACAACAAAACAACGAGGAAGGTAATATTACTATCCCCATTTACAGATGAGGAGATTGAGGCACAGAAGGGTTAAACAATTTTCCCAAGGTCATAATGTCACTCGGAAATCATCCAGATGAATTTATATTCATCCTTTTAAGAAGGCGAGGAAGCATGTACTATGCTTTAGAAAGATTTCCGAAGGAAAGAGCTCCAATCCAAAGCATGCTTGAGCTGAAGCCTATCAACTCAGGTGGAGTGTTCTGCTGCTTCCCTGAAGAGGCATTCCTTCACCTCTGAAGGTTCCATTCTTCCTACTTAACCCCTGCCTTTCTGTTCCAGAGTCCTTGCAGCCATGGCAACCCACCAAGCCTGTGATCCCTACCTAGGGCTGGGAGATAAAATACAGAACTCGGGATAAATTGTAATTTCAGATAAACAACGAATACTTTTTAAAGTGTAAGAATGACCCAAATATTGCATGGGACATATATGAGGAAGTATTCATTGTTTATCTGAAAGTCGACTCTAACTAGACACCCAATATCTTTATTTGCTCATCTGGCCACCCAATCTGTTGCAGAACCCTCCTGCCGAAGCCCTTGAACGTCCCACGCCCCTACTTTTTGATTCTCGCAGGACTTTCCACCTTTCTACCTTCCAGCCTGAAGGAAAGAGGGACTGGGGAGTCTAGGCTCCAGCTGCCAGAGGCTAGAAAGGGCTGGGGAATTGCTCCTGGCATCCACAATTAGCCCGGGGAGCACATTTTCCCATAGAAACAATGATCTTAATGGCGACTGGCTCCCTAGTGCTATGGGCCCTGTAGTCCAACCATATTCTGGGTTAAATAGGCTTTTGTGGACTGGCCTGGGAACCTTCTCATCATTTGTAACATTGTTTCCATGGGAAAAATGCTTCTCCAGTTCCAAACAACTGACTTACAAACAAACTTTTGGAACAAAATGCCTTGGTAAGTTAGGGAAGACGGTAGACTCTCCCAGAGTCATTCAAAGGCCTGTGACTTCACTCCAAGATGTTAGCATCATTTAGGACTACTTAGCATACCAAAGAAAGGCCACTGGGTTTGCCAAAGAAACTTTAATAAGCAAACAGACGAGACTGACAGGTCCATAATAGACAGTCTGACTCCGCCTTTGACTGGCTGCACAGGCCAGCATTTACATGGACCGATTTCCCTTAATCAAACACAGACCTTATCTGGACAGGCAGGACACTTATCCGACTAAGTGGGTGGTTATTAAAGAGATGGCAGGTACTCTGTAGCTAATTGTACACTGAGTACCCTTTCACAGACACCGGCACACCAGAGGAAAGACAAGCTGATTTTTTTGCTCCATTGTCTGGTACTTTCAATGTTTCGTTGGTTCATTCACCTTGATGAAAACAGAGCAATTATACAGCTTTCATCTGCTTCTTTGAAAGGCATATGGAAAATTCTGCTTTCAGGAATAAAATGTTAATTCCAAAAAAAGTACTTCAAGGCATTCTGAGAGGCGGCCTCCCATATTGCTGAAATTACAGGCAGTGCCGGTGCATTTGCATAGCAAATGTGACAGGAAGGCTACTTCAGAGACTAAAACCGGAGGAATAAAATGTGTGGAGCTATCTCATTTCTCATTAATTATTATTCCAAATGAAATGCAATGCCAGGAGCTAGGGTGTCAGAAGTAGAAGACTGAAATATATCATCATGTATTTAAAACCCTTTACAGAGTACAATAATAATGAAGCAATGATGACACTACTGACCTTTTAGAAGCAGTGTGGCCACCTGTTCACGCCTTTATTCATCACCAGTTTTCTTCTTCCTTAACGCTGCACAGCGAAGATCATTAAAGGGAAGAATTCAAAAATGGAGGAGACATAATTTATATCACACAGCAAAGTATATTAAAATGCATCATTTTAATTAAGACTTTCACTAGTAGAGAAAGTCATATTTTAAGTCTGGTTTATAGCAGCATATAATTTGACTTAAAAGAATAGCAATGCCTATTAGTAATTATTATTGTTGATATTATTAATTTGCTCTAAAATGAACTGTAAGGGATTCTTTTATCTCCTCCAAGCAGCAAGCAGTCACTGCCATAAAAGTGTGTTTACTGGGTAGTTCGGAGGGATACATTCACTCAGGGCTGTCAGCAGGGGAAAGGAAGGTACTGAGTTTCTCAAGGGGGAGGGTGACCTAGGGCTGCATCTGTGCAGGAAAGCTTGACCCCTGAGACCAACTGGCTGAGCTCCTGCCCAGGTAACTGGTGTGTGATCCTCATGGCTACTGGGGAGACGCCATGCCTGATGATGCCGAAATCTCAGCCTCTGACACCAGTGCCAAACCAAATCTTGGAGACGGAGTTTTGGATGAAGTAGAAAAGAAGAGTTTTATTGCTTTTCCAGGCAAAGGGGGACAGAGCTGGCTCGTGCCTCTCAAAAATGTGTGTCCCAACCCGGGGGTGGGGGGGGGATTTGATGAAGAGTTTTATAGCAATGGTTCAAGGGTGGGGGTCGCTGATAAGGATGTGTGCAGGGCCTGCACTCCTTTCATCTGGCCTCAGGTGGTCTCTTGATGAGCTTTGGAGGTTATCTGGAATGAAGAATGCTAACATCTTCCATTTGTTGGGGGTTTTAGTTCTGTAAAGAGCTCAAAGATATTGTTATGTGTATTCCTTGAGGGGGAACCAGGACCCTGCCCCAAGGCTGCACTATTGTTTCTGGACCGCTCCTCCCCTGTCTCTGCATCCCCTCCCTTCCCTGATTAGCAACTGTTTGAACCTGCCCTTTGGAACACAGTGAGGGTCATGGAGGCTGAAGGCTATTCCCTACAAACTAGAAATGGGGACACAGAGGCTTTCACGCCCAGGAGTCCCACAGGGTCCTGCTCAGCTTCAGTGATAGCAACAAATGCCTGGGAAAGAAAGTGGGGCCTCAGTAAGTTACTTAACCCCCCTCAGACTCAATTACTTTGGTTTTTCTTTTTGCAGAATCTCTCCAAACTTTATTGAAATGTCCCAAAGGTCTTGGTTATGGTTATTTTAAAAATTATGAATTTGGAAACTGCTTACTAACAAATGAAAGCAATTGAGATAAAATATTATAGCAATAATGATCATATAAACACTAAATTGTTTTATAGGTTGAATCACAAATTGGATTATTATTTCATTTTTTAAGTCAGTGTAAAGTACAATTGACTCTGGGGGTGTAGAGTTCTGTGAATCTTAACACACGTATGAATTCATGTAACTACCACCACAACCAGGATACAGAACAATTCTATCACTCCGTAAAATCCACCCCGTCCCTGCTATCCCTTTATAATGACACTCTCCCCCCACCCTAGCCCCTGGCAAACACTAATCCGTTCTCTACTACTACAGTTTTATCTTTTCAAGACTGTCATACAAGTGGAATCACACAGTATATAACCTTTTGAGATTGGCTTCTCTCACTCAGCATGCCCTTGCCATTCATCCAAGTCGTGTATATCAATAGATCTTCCCTTTTTATGGCTTTGTGATATTCCACTGTATAAATGTACCACAGTTTCGTCAAGTACCCACTTAAGGACATTTGGGTTGTTTCCAGTTTATGTTTCCAGTTGACTACTCAGGTGATTATAAACAGACTCAAACATTCATGTGCAGGTTTTTGCATGAACATAACTTTTCATTTCTCTAGGAAAGGGTGACTGCTGAATCATATGGAAAGTATATGCTTAACTTCATAAGAAATTGCCTGTTTTGCAGAGTTGACTCTACAATTTTGCATTCCCACCAGCAATGCCTAAGAGTTCCAGTGGCTCTGCATTCTCGTCAGCATTTCATATTGTCAGTATTTTTTATTTTAGCCATTTAATAGGTTTGTCATGGAATTTCATCATTGTTTACATTTTACTAATGTCTGCTGATGTTGATCATATTTTCATGTTCTTATTTTCTATCTGTATGTCTTCACTGATGACGTGTCTGCTGAAGTATTTTGCCCACTTTTTGTTTTCAGTTGGGTTGTTTCCTTAATGTTGAGTTTTGAGAATTCAATATGTATTCTGCATACAAATCCTTAGTCAGATATGTGGTTTAAAAATATTTTCTCCCGGTCTGTGATTGCCTCTTTATTATCTTGACAGTGGCTTTGGCAATGTTTAATTTTAATGAAGTCTGATTTATCTTTTTTTTTCTTTTATGGATCATGTCTTTGGTGTCGTGTCTAAGAATTCTTTGCCTAAACTCGGTTCAATTTTTCTTTGTTTTCAAAGGTTTTGCTGTTTTAGGTTTTACATTTAGATCTAGGATACATTTCAGTTAATTTTTGTATACAGTAGAAAGTTTAGGTCAAAGTTTATTGTTTTACCCATGGATGTGCAATTGCTCCAGCACCATTTGTCAAAAAGGCTGCCCTTCCTCCATTTAATTGTTTTGCACCTTTGTCAAAAATAAATTGGCAACATCATCTCTTGCCTAGACTGGAGATCAACAAACTATGGCCTATGGACCAAATCTGGCCCACCACCTATTTCTGTATATACAGTTGTATTGGAACACAGACAGTCATTTGTTTATGTGCTGTATTGTTTACATATTGTTGATGGCTACTTTCATGCTGCAAGAGCAGAATTATATAGTTGTGACAGAGGCCATATGGCTTACAAAGCCAAAACTCTTTTCTATTTTGCCCTTTAAAGAAAAAATTTGCCAACCCCTGGTCTAGGCCACTGTGGTAGCCCCTGCAGTGCAATGAGCAGGATTATCGAACTATGACCGTAATAGTTCGTTCTGGGTTGCCAGGAGAATGAGCCAGCTGGGGCTGAGGGCTCCCCCTTCTCCTAGCAGGGAAGGGGCTGTACCTGAACTAGGTTCCCATGAGACTGGTATCTTCTTCACTCCAGCAGTGGAGATCGTAACATTCCTCGGGCAGCAGGCAGTCCCAGACAACCCCTGTAAGCCACTGGCACCCCAAATCTAGTCTGCCTGTTGCTCAGAGGCTTGTGTAGTCTCCCGTTGACAAGACTGTTCCTGCACGCCTGCCCTATAAAAAGGGGGACTGTCAGGGGGTACGTTCTCCTTGCTGAGACCCAGTAGAGCTCTGGCCTTTAGCTCACTTCTCCATGCGATGACAGGAGAATGGAGGGTCTGTGCCTTTTTTGTTTCGTTCTGGCTCTCTCGGCCCTGTAAATTTCAATGACCTTCAATAAAGCCCATTCCCTAATTTACACTATGTGGTTTTGTGAAATTTACCCCGAAGGCTGGTGCATCATAGCTGACAATCCTGACTAGACTCATTTGCTCGCCAGTGGGGACCCCAAAGGCACCCACCTAGCACAGTGGCCTCCTCACTGACCTCCCGTATCTACATTGACTCTCCTCCAGTTTATTTTTCACACTGCGCCTGGGTCTTTCTAAACAAACCTATTGTTTCACCCACCTTCCCTCCACAGCCCAATTTAAAACACTGCAGTGACTTCTTATTGGTCTTAAAGTAGACCGAAATCTTTAACAAGGCTTAATACAACACAACGCCATCTAGCCCCGGCCTTTCTTCCAGCCTAATCTCCTATTATTCTTCTTCCCTCTCTGAACTCCAGCCGAAGAAACCAGAATTTAGTCTATCTCTGTGAATGTTCCAGATGCACTTGGAAAGAATATTTATGCTGCCACTGTTGACTGGAGTATTCCATAAATGTCAGTGAATTCCTCTTGGTTGATGGGGTTATTCAGTTTTTCTATATCCTACATTGTTTTTGTCTATTAATTCTATCCATTACTGAGAGAGAAGTGTAGAAATCTCCAAGTATACTGTGGGTTTGTCTACTTTTCTGTTCTGTCAGGTTTTGCCTCATATATTATAAATATCTGCTGTTGGTGCATGCACATTTTATTTGATTTTTTAAATTGAAGTATAGTTAATTTACAATGTTGTGTTCATTTCAAGTGTACAACAAAGTGATTCAGTTATACGTGTGTGTGTGTGTGTATATATATATTCTTTTTCAGATTCTTTTCCCTTATAGGTTATTATAGGATATTGAACGTAGTTCCCCGTGCTACACAGTAGGTCCTTGTTGGTTATATCTATTTTATACATAGTAGTGTGTGTACCTGTTAATCCCAAACTCCTAATTTTTCCCTCCATCCCCTTTCTTCTTTGGTAACCATAAGTTTGTTTTCTCTGTTTGTGAGTCTTTTTCTGTTTTGGAAATAAGTCCATTTGTTTTGTTTTGTTTTGTTTTTTAGATTCCACATGGAAGTGATATCATATGATATTTGTCTTTCTCTGGCTTACTTCATTTAGTATGATAATCTCTAGGTCCATCCATGTTGCTGCAAATGGCATGATTTCATTCTTTTTTATGGCTGAGTAGTATTCCATTGTGTGTATATACCACATCTTCTTTAGCCATTCACCTGTCGATGGACATTTAGGTTGTAATTGTGTTATGTATTATATTTTGGTACATCAAAATCCAATCAGACAATGTAATAACTTCTGATTTCAAGTCTCAAATATATTTTAAGAACTCAAGACGGGAAGAATCATCTATTATACTTACCCATTTATGTTGCTCTTCTTCCATTTCCTGATGTTCCAAGCTTCCTTCTGGCGTCATATCCCCCACTGTGTGCAGAACTACCTTTAGCAAATCTTTAGAGAAATTATATTGGCAATGAACTCTCTTAGTTTTCCTTCATCTGAGAATGTCTTTATTTTACCTTCCTTCCTGAAGGATATTTCTAGCCAGAATTCTTGGTTGACAGTTCTTTTCTTTTAGCACTTTAAAAATGTTTTGCATTTTCTTTCTGGCCTCAATAATCTCTGATGAGCGTCAAGCACTCACTGAACAGCAGTATGGTACAGCTGCTAGGTTGGCACACCACACTTCCATAGGTTTGGCTGGTAAGGAGACAGCAAATCCAGATGGAGTAAGACAGTTGATTACTTAGAGTAAGCAAGATCAGCACAGTGTCAGCTCTCTGTATCCCTAGCCCTACAGAATGGCACTGAACCTGATGAACCAAATGATTAATGGCACGAGCAGACGTCACTCATGGAAGAGCCAGTTCTGGACTGTAGCTAAATAGCTTTATTGCCTGCAGTTTTTTCTTAAGGGGAGGAGGCAAGGTGGACAGTCCAGGAAGGTAGATGAGGACCTGGCTTGTGGCAGCCTCTTACAAGATAGGGAGGCAAGTGATACCTCCTTACAAGTTTGCCTATTTCACCATGTTTTGGGAGAATCACAGGATGGTCTTCCAAGGCTTATGTCAAATTACGGTTTAGCTTTGCCTACGTGGTCTATGTGCATGCAAGCAAGGTGGCCAGATCGCCATGATGGAGCTGTTCCACTACCATGAAAAATCATCATTCAAGTCATTGATTATAAGTAATGTGTTGTTAATTTTCTGGCTGCATTCAAGACTTTAGTTTTAGTAGTTTTATTATGATGTGTCTGGGCATGGATTTCTTTGGGTTTAACCTGTTTGGATTTCACTAAACTTCTCAGATCTAGAGGCTTATGTCTTTTGCCAAATTTGGGGATATTTCAGTCGTTGTCTCTTCAAATTTTACCTGCACTTAATTCTTTCTCCACCATCTGTGGGACTCCTATGACCCCAGCCCCTCTGATCGAAGAAGAAGGTCCCCCTTTCTCAGAGTTTTAGGCTCTAGGAGCCCTGCTGCCTTCATTGCTGTTGTCACCACCACTGCCCCTGTGGTATGGTCTGGGGTTGAGATGAAAAAGAATGTTGGAAAGAAAAAAGGTAAAATTGGAGATTTCTCCCGCTCTCTTTGAAGTGTCAGTTATCCACTTTCCTGCTTCTCGAGCCAGAACTTGAAGTTTTCTCCTGGAGCTCTCTTTGGGTTCCAGGCTACCTGGGGCCCAGGACTGGAGATCCAGGAGGAAAAAATGGGAAACTCACCACCAGTTTGGTAGTACTTAAAATTCTGGTTTTCCTCCTCAATCTGTCCTCTACTATTTACTTTAAAGCCCTCAAAGAGCTGCTCCATGCATTCTGTCTAAATTTCATAGCTACAGTCAATAGGAGAGACAGGGTGGAGTGTGGTGACTCTGTCTTACCTGAAACCAGAACTCTCAGCCTCAATTCTGTCACTGGAGAACTGAAGCTACCTACAGGCACGCAGCTTAACTGGATTAAGGACACGATAGTACTTCCCATGAAATTCTTATCCAGGAAAATGAAATTAAACATAACTTTTTGATTGTTTCAGGGACTGAAACTTCATTTATTTGAACAAATGAATAGTCAAGTAATCCTCAACGGAGTAATAATTCCCTTCTCAAAATGATAGATCATTCAATGGGTTTTTTTTTTTTTTTTCTTCTGCGGTGTGTGGGCCTCTCACTGTTGTGGCCTCTCCCGTTGCGGAGCACAGGCTCCGGACGCGCAGGCTCAGCGGCCATGGCTCACGGGCCCAGCCGCTCCGCGGAATGTGGGATCTTCCCGGACCAGGGCACGAACCCGTGTCCCCTGCATCGGCAGGCGTACTCTCAACCACTGCACCACCAGGGAAGCCCTCAATGGGCTTTTGATATGATTGTTATTCTTCAAGACTTGCTTCAAAACCCACACCTCACTGTGTCCACCAATTCCAAACTATTAATATATCACAAACTATGTCCAATCTAAATCATGCCCCGACACTGAGTTATCTACCTTAAATCAGACTGCTTGATCAACAGATTATTATGGTGGTGGGTTTTTAATTTTGTTTGTTTTTTTGAGGTTGGTGGTTGACAGACGTTACCCAAAAATAGTCTCAAGGAACCAAAGTAGCAATGAAAAACCCTTAACAATGCTTTCTACTTTCACGAAAATAAAGCAGTTAAGACAGATCACTAAATATAAATATCTCAACAAGAGTTTATACATCACAAATGAGAGACATGAAAACCACCCAACTCATTTACACATACCAACCTTTACTAACTAGAATGTTCCCTGGATCTCACTCTCCCAGCATTGCCAATGAGAGTTTTCTACATTTGTTTTGCTTTGTTACACGTGATATGGAGAAGAAGACAATTTTAGTTTTTATATGTCCGGTTCTCCATTCAAGAACTTTCCTATATTAAAGTCATGTGGTTTACTTTCACCGCTTGGGTCTCTCCCAAGCTCCCAGACACCCACCTCAAAGCACATGTTAACTTCTGTTCCCTTTCTCATAAAACCAATGTTCCTTGTTTTTATGTGTGCGAACCCATCACCTGTTTTGTAGCGAACCAAGCCATAATTATTTTATGCTTGCGTTGTAAATGCCACACACTAGTGTTTTAACATAGGCATGTGTGTAATTAAATACATGTGTCTAAGCTAAAGGAAGGAAAATAACCCATTCAAACCTTACTCCAGTTTATTTATAGGTAATTGTGCTCGTCTGTCCTGCTTATTTTGCCTAATTCCCCAGAGGTTCTTTTCTTCCCTTTCTGCTTTTTATTTTAAAGATGACAAACACTTCAGAAAAATGATCATGTAAATATCACATTAGGCATGGTGTCATCAAGATGTGAGGTGTTGTGACTTTGAAATCTTCGTCTTTAAAATTTTGCTTCACGTTTTAGAGACGTTTGCCCTAGTTTTAACTGTCCTGTTGCAGAGTTTCCTTCCACTCTCCAGTTTCACTTCCCTACCCCAAAGTCTCCACTCCTGCTCTACTCCCCTCTCATTCCCCACCTCTATCAGGAACGACTCACATCTACTCACGTGGAGATTTGTTTCTGGGTAAGTATACAGAGATAAAGCTAGGTACAGTAGAATTTTGCTTGAAGGGAACTCACAGTGGGGAAAGGATTTATATAATTCCCTTGTTTTTGGGGGGGGGACTTTGTTCTCTGGGCTTCTTATCAAACAAATTCACAGGACTCTTCTGTATAATATTCTCATTCCCCTGTTTAAAAATCACTTCGATATGCATTTGATCCTCACGAAGACTGCCTGAGACAGGGAACATCATTGCTCTTCTTGAACAAATTAGGACACTGAGACTCACCCAGGAAAGAGGGCTCCATGAGCTATGTGCTAAACAGGCAGCTTGCTCATCATTGCTTTTGAATTTATTCACACATTTATTCATTCGCCAGATATTTTCTACACTCTGAGAATGTGCTAGTTTCTGAGCTAGGTGGGAGGCCCAGCTCCTGTGTTGCTCCCAGACTCCTGAAGCAGACAGATGAGACACCTCCCTTTATAATTTGGGCAACAAGACTCTTTAGCTTAACTGACTTTTTCTTTCCAGATCAAGCCCAGCCCAAGTTGAATTGGAAATTAATGAAAGGAGGCAGAAATAGCAAATTGGGGCTCAAGAGCTATTATGTACTAAATCTGACTCAGCCTTTAACTTTTTTTAATAGATCTTTATTGGAGTATAATTGCTTCACAATACTGTGTTGCACAACAAAGCAAATCAGCCGTATGCATACGCATGTCCCCACATCCCCTCCCTCTTGAGCCTCCCTCCCACCCTCCCTATCCCACCCCTCTAGGTCATCGCAAAGCACCGATCTGATCTCCCTGTGCTATGCTGCTGCTTCCCACCAGCCAGCTATTTTACATTCGGTAGTGTCTATATGTCGATGCTACTCTCGCTTCGCCCCAGCTTCACCCTCCCGCCCCATGTCCTCAAGTCCATTCTCTATGTCTACCTCTTTCCTGCCCTGCAACTAGGTTCATCAGTCTGACCTTAGACAATACCATTGCCCTCTCTGGGCCTCAGTTTCTCCATCTTTAAAGAGAAATATTAGACTAAGGGTATTGATAACTCTAAGAATCTGTCTTTAAAGATTCCTGTTAATTGGCTCTTATGATCTAGTCAAAGATACACTAGGTCAGTGACTCTCAGTGGGGAGTAGGGGCTACATCCCCCGAGGTGAGGGTGTGTCAGAATCTGGGAGTCGCGGAATTTGAAAAGGCACTCTAAATATTATAACTGAATATTTTTAAAAAGCAGGGGAAAGGGGGAACCTATGGGTTTTATATTGCGAACGGCAGAATGCAGAGTTAACGGCGCGTCCTGGACTGATGAGAACATATATGCAACTTTAGAGCTGATATGGGGGTGGGAGGGACAGCAGACTATCTGTTGACCTAAAGCGTCCTGGGTTTTAAAAAGCAGAAGATGCTCTGCTTGACTGCAGACCCCTTGACCATCCCTTTACCTCCCGGAGCCCCTGGTGGGGAGTGTGCTGGGGGTGACCCCCTCCTCCTTCCTCGAAGTCCCTGCCTGTCACGTGGGGGGAGGGGGAGGGATTTCTCCCGTAGCTGTCTCCCTGCCTCAGCCTTCCCTCCCCATTGAATTCCTGCCTGCTGCATGCCTAGCGCCTGATGACTTAACGACCATTTACCTTGTTCTGCTGTCTTCCTTTATAGACAATTTAATTTCGGTTTTGATCTCCATATTGTGCTTTTTCCTTTTGGTTCTCCCAACTTGTTGATTTCAGCGCGCACACCCTCGCTGCCCAATCCACTCTTTATTTCATCTCTCATTTCGTTTAATCCACTCACCCTCACCGTTTTTCATCTCCTCTTGGCCAACGATCACTTTGGTTCACACCCAGTCGCCCAGCCTCATCCACAGCTTTTGTCTATCTAGCATTCATCCGTCCATAGCTTTCTGTCATATTCGCCAGACCTGAAGCATCGATTTTCCCCCTTTTTGCCTGAGAAAATAGTTAGTAGCTAAATGATGGTGCTTTTCAAGACTCCCCTGTGAGAAGCCCACAAATGATCATTGATCAAGGATTTTCATTAAGGGCATCATTAAGCAAACACTATTCTTTTAACACACCCGAAATCCGTCTTTCCCAGAAGGAGCGGGGGTGACGACCAGGGCGATTCTGGTGCTAAGTTCTTCATCCGAATGCGGCGTGAAGAGCAGCCCTTCATCTCTATGGGGTCCGCTCTGGTTTCCACACGAGCACATCACCGGCAGTGACATAAATCAATTTTTTACGGATTAACACAGGCTTCCGCGCAGAAGACAGGCAGGGCTCCTGGTGACTCGTGTCTGAAGAATGCTCCCGATTTCTTTTATTGCCCCCTTTAACATGAAATAAATGCCGAAGCTTGGAGTTGAAAGTCTCCCGAATGCTGCCCAAGCTCTGTTGAACGGAGCAACTCGCCACGCACTGCTGAACTCTCCTTGGTCCCAGAAATGCCCCTCGAGCCACCTTCGAAACCTCCGCCTCAGTGGCACCCCTTTGAAAAACCATTGTTTCTATTTCAACAGCTCAATATGCCCACTGACTCCTCATTTACCCCTTTGAAGCTCAGCAAAAAGGGGACGTTGGAGGGAGGAAAGCACCTGGGAAAAGCCGCCCAACAGCAAACATCAAACTGTCAGCACCCTGCCTGGGTTGAAAAAAAATCAGGGAAGCCCAGGGGGAGCCAATAGCGTGGGTTTCTTATTCCTGAAACTCCAGCAGGCTTCACTCTGCCCAGACCAACTTTTGAAATGGAAAGGAGAGAAAAGAAAGGGGGCATGATTAACAAAGAAGAAAAGCCATGCTTAGATGATGATTTCATCTCCCAGATCCGCCTTTCCTGCCTCATTAATATACCTCTGGAGTGGATGAAAGTACTTGGCATCCAAAGCAGGTAGTAATGGTCCATCAAGAGATCCCATGTCAGTTTCCTAATGCCTTATCAAAGGTTTATTGAAGAATACAGTCATCTTGCTACTCTCGCTGGTTTTAAAGAGTTACATGAAGACAAATGAAATGCCCCTGTCCTTCATGCATTTTTCCCCAACCTTTTCTGACAATATCTTTCATGTATAAATCATACTTCTCTGATAGCATTTGGCTGGGTCTATCACGCTAACAGTGGGACTGAGACAAGGCCAGAGGTCTGAGGAAAAGCGTTAAGTTCGTTTAAAGATGCAGAAGTGTCGTCACAGCATATTAACCCCCAGAGAGCAGCGGCCTGTGTGCCTGCTACAGTGTTACTGGTGCTGGAGCTTGGGATTTGCAGAGTGGTAAATATATTATTGGGAACTGTCTCCATAGATGGAGCTGCGACTATGTTATTAGCAACAATAGAATGGAGAAGCAATGCTTACAGAGGTTTTCTTCAACCCCAGCTTGAGTGACCTTTTGCCTCTATGTTCCTATTGCAGTAGCAGAAGCAGTTTCTCCCGGGTGCCCAGAGTGGGAGGCTCAGTGCTCCAGACACTAGCAGTGGGTCTAAAGTCTCCTGTGTACTAAAGACCACCCCACCACCCTGTCTGTTCCCCCGGCCCTAGGCACTGAGCCATCTTTGGCACCTTCCTATTCTTTGTTCTCTGCTTCTCATCCATTGCTATGGCTTATTGTTTCTACGTCTTACAGACCCTTCTCGCTGCTCCATCCTCTGTGGCTACACCACCCAGCATCACCTCTTGTTGGGATACTGTACACACCTCCCTGAGGGTCTCCGCACCCCCGCCCTTCTACACAATGAATGCATCTGGGCCGTCACCCACCACTGTGGCTGAGTGCCTATCCTGAAACACAGTTCTAAACACAGGCCTCCTTACTCACCGCTTCCACGGTAAAACCTTGAAAGGTTTCAATTAGTTTGCAATTTAAAGACTCCTACTGCCTTGTCCTGGCATTCAAAATCATCCTCCAGGGACTTCCGTGGTGGTCTGGTGGTTAAGACTTTGCCTTCCAATGCAGGGCGTGCGGGTTCGATCCGTGGTCGGGGAACTAAGATCCCACATGCCTCGCGGCCAAAAAAGCAAAACATGAAACAGAAGGAATATTGTAACAAATTCAATAAAGACTTTAAAAATGGTCCACATCAAAAAAACTCTTTAAAAACCCCCCAAAACAAAAAAACCCAAATCATCTTCCATGGGAGTCCAGATGACTCACGAATACCACCTTTCTGTATTAATACTTTGCTACTACCCACCCCCTCATGTATCATCTCTTCCATGCAAACTCAGCTACTTGCTGTTCCCCATACACGTAACGGGGTTTCCAAGCCTTGGCTGGCTGCTTAAGGTAGTCCTTCCCTCTTTCACATCGTGCCTCACCCCACGCCTGCATATTCACATCTCTCTCATCCTTCAAGACTCAGTTCAAAGGGCGATTTCCCCATGCAGTCTTCTGTGCCCCACAGCCAGAGGTGATTGCTCCCTCTTCTGACCCCCCCAAATATTTGTTCTTTGCCCCTCTTGTGTTCTGTCACTGCTTAGCTTATATGCGAATGATTCCTCCTTACACATGCAACAGCATTTGTTTTTCAAAAACTGTCTTACGTCTCAGTTCATATGATCTTCTTAACAACGCTGTGACATAGGTAGGCTTTACTATCCCTATTTTACAGATAAAGAAACTGAGGCTTAAAATGATAAAAGGACTTATCCAAGGTTCCACAGTTTGTGGCAAAGTCAGGAGCCGAATCCAGGTTTGCTCCTCCATTTCCAAGTCTTTATAACTCCTGCTTGTCAATATGAAAAACACAATGGGGTTGACGTTTCTTTTTGACAAGAGAGACAGATTTTTTTCTTTTTCTTTTTTTTTAAATTGAAGTATAGTTGATTGACAATGTTGTGTTCATTCCTGCTATACAACAAAGTGATTCTGTTATACATATACATATTCTTTTCCATTATGGTTTATCACAGGATATTGAATATAGTTCCCTGTGCTACACAGTAGGTCCTAGTTGGTTATCTATTTTATATATAGTAATGTGTATATGTTAACCCCAAACTCCTAATTTATCCCACCCCCCATCCTCTTTGGTAACCATAAGTTTGTTTTCTCTGTCTGTGAGTCTGCTTCTGTTTTGTACATAGATTCATCTGCATTATTTTTTTAGATTCCACATATAGATGATATCATACAGTATTTGTCTTGCTCTTTCTGACTTACTTCACTGAGTATGATAATCTCTAGGTCCATCATGTTACTGCAAATTGCATTATTTCATTCTTTCTAATGGCTGAGCAGTATTCCATTGTAGACATATACCACATCTTCTTTATCCATTCATCTGTTGATGGACATTTAGGTTGTTTCCATGTCTTGGCTATTTTGAATACTGCTGCAATGAACATAGGGGTGCATGTATCTTTTTTTTTAATAAATCTTTATTGGAGTATAATTGTTCACAATACTGTGTGAGTTTCTGTTGTACAACAAAGCGAACCAGCCATATGCATACACATGTCCCCATATCCCCTCCCTCTTGAGCTTCCCTCCCACCCTCCCTATCCCACCCCTCTAGGTCATCACAAAGCAGTGAGCTGATCTCCCTGTGCTATACTGTTGCTTCCAACTAGCTAACTATTTTACATTCGGTAGTGTATATATGTTGATGCTACTCTCACTTTGCCCCAGCTTCTCCCTCCCTCCCCATGTCTTAAGTCCATTCTCTATGTCTACATTTTTTTTCCTGCCCTGCCACTAGGTTCATCAGTACCATTTTTTTTCTTTTTGGATTCCATACATATGTGTTAGCATACGCTATTTGTTTTTCTCTTTCTGACTTACTTCACTCTGTATGACAGACTCTAGGTCCATCCATCTCACTACAAATAACTCAATTTCATTTCTTTTTATGGCTGAGTAATATTCCATTGTATATATGTGTCACATCTTCTTTATCCATTCATCTGTCGATGGACATTTAGGTTGCTTCCATGTCCTGGCTATTGTAAATAGTGCTGCAATGAACATTTGGGTACATGTCTTTTTTGAATTATGGTTTTCTCAGGATATATGACCAGTAATGGGATTGCTGGGTCATACGGTAGTTCTATTTTTAGTTTTTTAAGGAACCTCCATACTGTTCTCCGTAGTGGTTGTATCAGTTTACATTCCCGCCAACAGTGCAAGAGGGTTCCTTTTTCACCACACCCTTTGCAGCATTTGCTGTTTCTAGATTTTTTGATGATGACCATTCTGACCATTGTGAAGTGATACCTCACTGCAGTTTTGATTGGCATTTCTCTAATGTCTAGTGATGTTGAGCATCTTTTCCTGTGCCTCTTGGTCATCGGTTTGTCTTCTTTTGTGAAATGTCTATTTAGGTCTTCCACCCAGTTTTTTTTTGTTTTGTTTTGTTTTTTTTTGCGGTACACAGGCCTCTCACTGCTCTGGCCCCTCCTGCCGTGGAGCACAGGCTCCGGACGCGCAGGCTCAACGGCCATGGCTTATGGGCCCAGACGCTCCACGGCATGTGGGATCCTCCCGGACCAGGGCACGAACCCGCGTCCCCTGCATCAGCAGGAGGACTCCCAACCACTGCGCCACCAGGGAAGCCCCACCCAGTTTTTTAATTAAATTGTTGTGTTTTTTTTATATTGTGCTCCATGAGCTGTTTGTATATTTTGGAGATTAATCCTTTGTCTGTTGTTTAATTTGCAAATATTTTCTCCCGTTCTGAGGGTTGTCTTTTCATCTTGTTTATGGCTTCCTTTGCTGTGCAAGAGCCTTGAGGTTTAATTAGGTCCCATTTGTTTATTTTTGTTTTTATTTCCATTACTCTAGGGGGTGGGTCAAAAAAGATCTTGCTGTGGTTTATGTCAAAGTGTTTTTCCTATGTTTTCCTCTAACAGTTTTATAGTGTTTCATCTTACATTTAGGTCTTTAATCCATTTGGAATTTCCTTTTGTGTATGGTGTTACATAGTGTTCTAATTTCATTCTTTTACAGGTAGCTGTCCAGTTTTCCCAGCAGCACTTATTGAAGAGGCTGTCTTTTCTCCATTGTATATTTTTGCCTCTTTTATCAAAGATAAGGTGACCGTATGTGCATGGGTTTATCTCTGGGCTTTCTATCCTGTACCATTGATCTATATTTCTGTTTTTGTGCCAGTACCATACTGTCTTGATTACTGTAGCTTTGTAGTATAGTTTGAAATCAAGGAGCCTGATTCCTCCAGCTCCATTTTTCTTTCTCAAGATTGCTTTGGCTCTCCGGGGTCTTTTGTGCTTCCATAAAATTGTAAAATTTTTTGTTCTAATTCTGTGAAGAATGCCATTGGTAGTTTGATAGGGATTGCATTGAATCTGTAGATTGCTCTAGGTAGTATAGGCATTTTCACAATACTGATTCTTCCAATCCAAGAACATGGTATATTTCTCCATCTGTTTATGTCATCTTTGATTTCTTTCATCAGTGATTTATAGTTTTCTGAGTACAAGTCTTTCACCTCCTTAGGTAGGTTTATTCCTAGGTATTTTATTCTTTTTGTTGCGATGGTAAATGGGATTGTTTCCTTAATTTCTTTTCCTGGTTTTTCGTTGTTAGTGTATAGGAATGCCAGAGATTTCTCTGCATTAATTCTGTACCCTGCAACTGTACCAAATTCATTGATTAGTTCTCATAGTTTTCTGGTGGCATCTTTAGGATTCTCTACGTATAGTATCATGTGATCTGCAAACAGTTACAGTTTTACTTCTTCTTTTCCAATTTGGATTCCTTTTATTTCTTTTTCTTCTCTGATTGCTGTGGCTAGGACTTCCAAAACTATGTTGAATAAGAGTGGCGAGAGTGGACATCCTTGTTCCTGATCTTAGTGGAAATGCTTTCAGTTTTTCACCATTGAGTATGATGTTTGCTGTGGGTTTGTCATATATGGCCTTTATTATGTTGAGGTAGGTTCCCTCTATGCCTGCTTTCTGGAGAGTTTTTATCATAAATGGGTGTTGAATTTTGTCAAAAGCTTTTTCTGCATCTATTGAGATGACCATAAGGTTTTTATTCCCTAATTTGTTGATATGGTGTATCACATTGATTGATTTGTGTATATTGAAGAATCCTTGCATTCCTGGGATAAATCCCACTTGATCATGGTGTATGATCCTTTTAATATGTTGTTGGATTCTGTTTGCTAGTATTTTGTTGAGGATTTTTGCCTCTATGTTCACCAGTGATATTGGCCTGTAGTTTTCTTTCTTTGTGACATCTTTGTCTGGTTTTGGTATCAGGGTGATGGTGGCCTCGTAGAATGAGTTTGGGAGTGTTCCTCCCTCTGCTATATTTGGAAGAGTTTGAGAAGGATCAGTGTTAGCTCTTCTCTACATGTTTGATAGAATTTGCCTGTGAATCCAGGTCGTGGGCTTTTGTCTGTTGGAAGATTTTAATTACAGTTTCAATTTCATTACTTGTGATAGGTCTATTCATATTTTCTAATTCTTTCCATCTTGGAAAATTGTGCCTTTCCAAGAATTTGTCCATTTCTTCGTGGTTTTCCATTTTATTGGCATATAGTTTTTTGTAGTAGTCTCTTATAATCCTTTGTATATCTGTGGGGTCAGTTGTGATTTCTTCTTTTTCATTTCAAATTTTATTGATTTGTGTCCTCTCCTTTTTTTTCTTGATGAGTCTGGCTAAGGGTTTATCAATTTTGTTTATCTTCTCAAAGAACCAGCTTTTAGTTTTATTGATCTTTGCTACTGTTTTCTTCGTTTCTATTTCATTTATTTCTGCTCTGATCTCTATGATTTCTTTCCTTCTACTGACTTTGGGTTTTCTTTGTTGTTCTTTCTCTAGTTGCTTTAGGTGTAGGGTTAGATAGTTTACTTGAGATTTTTCTTGTTTATTGAGGTGAGATTGAATTGATATAAACTTCCCTCTTAAAACAGCTTTTGCTGCATCCCATAGGTTTTCGGTCGTTGTGTTTTCATTGCCATTTGTTTCTATGTATTTTTTTAATGTCTTCTTTGATTTCTTCACTGATCTCTTGGTTATTTAGTAACATGCTGTTTAGCCTCCATGTATTTGTGGTTTTTACAGTTTTTTTCCTGTAATTGATTTCTAATCTCATAACGTTGTGGTCAGAAAAGATGCTTGATATGATTTCAATTTTCTTAAATTTTCCGAGGCTTGATATGTGACCCAAGATGTGTTCTATCCTAGAGAATGTTCTGTGTGCACTTGAGAAGAAAGTGTATTCTGCCACGTTCAGGTGGAATGTTCTATAAATATCAATTAAATCTCTGGTCTATTATGCCATTGAAAGCTTGTGTTTCCTTATTTATTTTCTGTTTGGATGATCTGTCCATTGGTGTGAGTGGGGTGTAAAAGTCCCCTACTATTAATGTGTTACTGTCGATTTCCCCTTTCATGGTTGTTAGCATTTGCCTTATGTATTGAGGTGCTCCTATGTTGGGTGCATAAACATTTATAATGCTTATATCTTCTTCTTGGATTGATCCCTTGGCCATTATGTAGTGTCCTTCCTTCTCTCTTGTAAAGTCTGTTTTATCTGATATGAGTATTGCTACTCCAGCTTTCTTTTGATTTCCATTTGCATGGAATAGTTTTTTCCATTCCTTCACTTTCAGTCTGTATGTATCCCTAGGTCTGAAGTGGGTCTCTTGTAGACAGCATATATATGGGTCTTGTTTTTGTATCCATTCAGCCACTCTGTGTCTTTTGCTTGGGGCATTTAATCCATTTACATTCAAGGTTATTATCGATATGTATGTTCCTATTGCCATTTTCTGAATTGTTTTGGGTTTGTTTTTGTGGGTCTTTTTCTTCTCTTGTGTTTCCTGCCTAGGGAAGTTTCTTTAGCATTTGTTGTAAAGCTGGTTTGGTGGTGCTGAATTCTCTTAGCTTTTGCTTGTCTGAAAAGCTTTTGATTTCTCTGTCGAATCTGAATGAGATCCTTGCTGCATAATCTTGGTTGTAGGTTTTTCTCTTTCATCACTTTAAGTATATCCTGCCACTCCCTTCTGGCCTGCAGAGTTTCTGCTGAAATCAGCTGTTAACCTTATGGGGATTCCTTTGTATGTTATTTTTTGTTTTTCCTTTGCTACTTTTAATATTTTTTCTTTGAATTTAATTTTTGTTAGTTTGATTAATATGTGTCTTGGTGTGTTTTTCCTAGGATTTATCCTGTATGGGACTCTCTGTGTTTCCTGGTCTTGGGTGACTATTTCTTTTCCCATGTTAGGGAAGTTTTCCACTAGAATCTCTTCAAATATTTTCTCACTTTCTTTTTCTGTTCTTCTTCTGGGATCCCTATAATTCGAATGTTGGTGTGATTAGTGTTGTCCCAGAGGTCTCTGAGATTGTCTTCAATTCTTTTCATTCTTTTTTCTTTATTCTCCTCAGTAGTTATTTCCACCATTTTATCTTCCAGGTCACTTATCCGTTCTTCTGCCTCAGTTATTCTGCTATTGATTCCTTCTAGTGTATTTTTCATTTCAGTTATTGTGTTGTTCATCTTTGTTTGTTTGCGCTTTAGTTCTTCTAGATCTTTGTTAAACACTTCTTGTATTTTCTCAACCCGTGCCTCCATTCTATTTCTGAGATTCTGGATCATCTTTACTATCATTACTCTGAATTCTTTTTTAGGAGGATTGCCTATTTCCTCTTCATTTATTTGGTCTTATAAGTTTTTACCTTGCTCCTTCATTGGTGACATATTTTTTTGCTGTCTCTTTTTTTTCCTTTTTTTTAATGATTGGGATTGTGTTTTTATGTTACTGGTTGTTTGGCCTGAGGCTTCCAACACTGCAGTTTGTAGCGTGTTGGGTAGAGCTGGATCTTGGTGCTGAGATGAGGACCTCTGGGAGACCTCACTCCAATGAATATTCCCTGGGGTCTGCGGTTCTCTGTTAGTCCAGTGGTTCGGACTTGGAACTCCCACTGCAGGAGCTTTGGCCTGACCCCTGGCTTGTGAACCAAGATCCTGCAAGCTGCCTGAGGCAGCAAAAAAAAAAAAAAGGAGAATAACAAAGTAAAAAATAAAATTAGACTAGGAAACTAACAGCTATGTTAGAAAAAAAATAAAAATATAGATGAAACAATAACCAGAGGGTAAAACAGAACCACAATAGTAAAAAAGAGGAGAAAAAAAAAAAAAAGATGGAAAAGGTCTTGGCTGTGGAGGGCGGGGCCTAAGCAGGGGTAAGGTTTGGGTAGTGGGCGGGGCCTATGCTTAGTACCCACAGAGCTGGAATGGGGAGGGTGGGGGGCGCTTAGGCTCAACAGAACAGAAGTGGCCCTGGCGTTCCTCCTGCTCTGGTCTCAGAGGTTGGAGGGCCCCACTTGGGAGCCCAGCAGGCTTCCTGGGCTTGAGTGGGCAGGGCAAACACCCTCCACTCCTCTCCTGCTCCTCCCATCCTGGAGGAACCCTCCTGCCTGCCTCTCCTGATCTCCCCGGCCTCTCTTCTACGCCCCCAGCACCAACCCAACCCAGAGGGGACCTCTGAGGGCATAGGACCTGGCCCAAGAGCTGGGCAGACTTCCCTGGCCTACTGGGCAGGGGAAACGTTGGGCCTACTCCCCCCTGATCTGAGCCCCTGAGGGTCCCTCCAGGCTTGGGAACCCCTTCCTCCTCTCAGCCACCCCTCAGGGGCACCAGTCCTGTCTGGCTTCCACTTCTCCTCTCTCCTCAGTTCCTCCATGTCCTACTGGTTTGCTTGGGGGTTCTTTCCATCTCCTTGGGCATCGGGGTCCCCCATCAGCATCTGGCAGGTGCCCTAGTTGTGGGGAGACGCGAACTCTGTGTCTTCCCACACCACCATCTTGACTCCTCCCCTCGCATGTATCTTTTTGAATTGTAGTTTTGTCCAGATATATGCCCAGGAGCAGGATTGCTGGGTCATATTGTAGCTCTATTTTTAGATTTTTGAGGAACCTTCATACTGTTTTCCATAGTGGCTGCACTAACTTATGTTCCCACCAACAATGTAGGAGGGTTCCCTTTTCTCCACACCCTCTCCAGTATTTGTTATTTGTAGACTTTTTAGTGATGGCCATTATGACTGGTGTGAGGTGGTACCTCACTGTAATCTTGATTTGCATTGAGAGACAAATTTTAATTTGGATGGTAATTTCTTATTTGACTCAATTCATCTACCTATCTCCTCCCTCTAAGTGATTGGGTGAGTAATACTATAGGGTAAATTTTAAACTATGTTCTGCCACTTTCAACTTATATGTTCTTGGCAAACTACTTTCTTGCTCTGGTCTTCACTTTCCTGATCTGTGAAATGGACATAACTGTGCTAACTTAGGACCAAGAGGAGAATATATTTGCTATGCGCATATGTGGTATTCACAAACATCAGTCACTACCATACTTTTGATTATGTGCCCTGGGTGTTCCCTAGGGCCAGAAGAATTCATTGCAGTGCTTCATCCCCTTTGGGAAATGGGGAGTGAGGAGAGAAACACCCTTCCCCCTGCCACCAACTTTTACCTGACTTCTGGCCTGGGGTAAATCAATGAAACAGGTTGTTTTCTGACCTTTTCTAAATGAGATGTGCTCAGAAGTATCATGAAGAGCCAATTTTCTTTTTTAGAAGCAACTTCATGCAAATGATAAGGCTTTGCTCCTAGGTCTGACCAGAGCACACCCAGGGTTGGGAGCCAATCATTTGTATTTGATGCAAAAGACCAATCTGTGATAGGGCCACGCTGTGGGGACTGGCTAATTTATCTCAACCATCTAAAGAGCACAGTGCTCAAGAGAACCAGGGTTCCAGATTGATCTACGTGTGGGCTGCTTGGCCATGTAACATGATATCCTCTTAATCCTATCCAGTCTCCTGCTACTTTGTCATAGGACCTTTCTCTTGGCCGGTTAGCAGGACACTGAATGATTGATTCAAAATGGGAATAAATGATAGAGACAGAGATCAGGGGAAAATAAGGTAGAATTTTTTAAAGTACAGTATACATACAAAAATATAAAAAACAATGAATTTTCAAAGCGAACATACCCACAGAACTCCATCCAGGTCAAGAAATAGAATACTACCTGGATTCCTAAAGTCTTCCTCATGTCCCCTTTTAACCACTACTCTCTCCTCTAGGGAGGGTTAATTTTGCAAAAAGCCACATCAGGAAGGGGTGAAACGTCTAGAAGGCCATCAATATAGAAGGCAAGATGCAAAGCAGTGAGTAGGATGTGAACATATGGTTCTTAACTGTTAGGCCAGTCTCTCTCTAGTCACACACAGTGACAAGAACACAAGTTCAATGGCAGCCTGGGATAGTGCAGTGAGACCTGGACCCGCTGGCAGTGTGACTGCAGACAAGTTACTTCCCTTTTCTCATTTCCCCCCTTTGTAAAAAGGAAAAATAGAATGTCTACCTTGAAGGCTGCTGAGACAATTAAGTAAAATCATGCATTTATATTTCACAATATAAACTTAGTAGGTGCTCAGTGAATAGGAACTGCTGTTTTGCCATCATTATTATTGGTGAGTTACATTATGCAGCATCATCCCCAACCCAAGACCTGTGTGAGCTGCTGGAGGCATCACCTCTGGTTCCCTTCATCTACTACAAAGAGCATGTTATTTGAGCAACGTATTTTTTTTTACAGTTTATTTAAACCCTATCAAGTGTCTTAAGTGGAGAGTGCCAAGTTCAATTCGGAAGTTGATGCTGCACTCTACCAACTGGTTTGTATATTTTATTTAGCAAGCAATTATCCTTATTAATTGTCGGGAAAAAAAGTTTTCATTCCATTTCACAAACATTGTTATTTGAGGACCATGTCTTCGGGGTGACACCTGTAAAAACAGCCAGTGACCCTTCTACACACTTGGGCTTGTTTGACATCTTGGAGATTACCTCCCTTTATTTCAACAGGCCTCAGCCCCAACTCCTGAGAGTCCCCTTCACTAGAGCTTTAATTGCCACCCCAGCTTTAATCTATGTCATTAGCACGGACTGCAAGAGGTGAAGCCTTGTGTCTGTGCTCACCGACAGATACAAGGCTGATTCCTACAAACATCCCTGAGGACCAGGCTACGGATACCCAAGAGTTAATTCGACCTGTTTCATCAAATAACCGAATTGTTTCTGGGCAATCAAGGCCCAATCTCAGCTCTGCCACTAGCAATTAGTTAGGACTGCTGACAAACAATGAGCAGAGATCGATGGCTATTCCCCATGGGGAGGGCTGCAGGAGCCCTGCAGGAGTGTCGGGAAAAGAGAACACAGAGGGTCCAAGAGCTATGATGGGTAACTGAAAAAAGTAGGGTGTCGTGTTTAGAATGTCTTCCTCAAACCATTTTTGTGAGTTGTTCAAATCTTGTTATGGCCACTCTTTTTAGTCATATGTATTGTGGTGGGTTGAGAAACGTGTTCCCTATTCTGTTCTTCTAAAGGACACAGAAGCAGGTGAGGGTAGTGATTGGTTCAACTTCTTCTTAACAATTAAAGACAATTTTCATGGCCTCATTTTTCAACAAATGGTGCTGGGAAAACTGACTATCCACATGCAGAAGAATGAGATTGGACCCTTACCTAAAACATATACAAAAATTAACTCAAAATGGACGAGGACCTAAATATAAGACCTAAAACAATAAAACTCTTAGAAGAAAACTGGACGAAACCTTCACAACATTGGCTTTGGCAATGGTTTCTTGGATATGATACCAAAAGCACAGGTGACAACCACAAAAACAACAAAATAGACAAATTGGACTTCGTGAAAATTTTTATGCATCAAAAAACATTATCCACAGAGTAAAGAGGCCACCCACAGAATAGGGGAGATTATTTTCAAATCATATATATTATAAAAGACTAGTATCCAGACTATGTAGAGAACTCCTAAAACTCAACAACAAAAAACCAAACAACCTGATTCAAAAATGGACAAAGGACTGGAATAGACATTTCTCCTAAGAAGATACCCAAATAGCCAATAACGTGAAAAGCTGCTCAACATCACTCATCATCAGGGAAATGAAAATCAAAACTACAGTGAGATACCACCTCATACCCATTAGGACGGCTACTATCAAAAAAGCATAAAACTACATGTTGGTGACGATGTGGAGAAATTAGAACCCCTGTGCACTGTTGGTGGGAACGTAAGATGGTGCAACTGCTACGGAAAACAGTATAGTGGTTCCTCAAAATATTAAAAATAGAATTACCATATGATCCAGCTATTCCACTTTGGGGTATATACTCAAAAGAATCGAAAATAGTCTTGAGAAGATGTTCGTACAACCAGGTTCATAGCAGTATCATTCACAATAGCTAAAATGTGTAAGTAACCTGTGTCCATTGACCAATGAACGGATAAGCAAAATGTGGTCTATCCATACAATGGAATATTATTCAGCCTTAAAAAGGAAGGAAATTCTGATACATGCTACAAGACGGACAAACCTTGAGGACATCATGCTAGGTTAAATAAGCCAGTCCCAAAAGACAAATACTGTATGATCCCACTTGTATGAGCTACTTAGAGTAGTCAAAATCCTAAAGAAAGCAGAATGGTGATTGCCAGGGGCTTGGGGTAGGAGAGAATTGGGAATTATTGTTTAAGGGGTATAGAGTTTCAATTTTACAAGATGAAAAGAGTTACAGGGATAGATGGTGGTGATGGTTGCACAACAATGTGAATGAACTGAATACCACCAAACTGTACATTTAAAATAGTTAAGATGGCAAATTTTATGTTATGTGTATTTTACCACAATGAGAAAAAATTTTTTAAACAACCATGGCTTCCATGATCCCTTGCTCTAAGCCTTCAGAAAGCACTTGGTAATATCTGGTCAGATGCTTCTTGCCCTCAGAAGAAAGAAAAGATATATTATTTGCTCTCTCGCTTCCTTTTTACAATGCCAATCCTCTCCTCCTCATCCAATTCCATCTCGTCTTTGGGCTCATCCCACCTCGAGGCTCCTACAGGTGGCAGCCCCCATCCTCCCCCTACTACCTACGGTCCTGACTCTGCAGGGCCGGACATCCTGCGCTTTTCAGTCAGGGCTGCTTGAAGTCTTCTCTTTGTAAACACTGGGATCCCTGGCAAACCTTTGCTTTTCAGAGACAAGATCCAGCTCGTGCTTCTGCCCCTGTGGGAAGCTTTCTGGACCTACGTGAGAAAACTTGATCTCTGCCCTCCTTGCTGCCACCTTTACAGGACGTGGAGCCCAGCACTGACCCATTTGCATGGGAATGGATTGTTCGTGTTTTGGTCTCACACTCTGTGACCCCCTGAAGGCTTTGAGCTCAGTGCCTGGCACATACCAGGCACACGAGCATCCCCTAGACTGATGGATGGATGAGTCTCTGTGCTGACCCTTCACCATAAAAAATGTCAGTTACCTGCTTCTTTTGTCTAAATTTTTCTCTACTGAACATATATCTGAGTAAAACAGTAATTGGAAAAGATACATGTACCCCAATGTTCATAGCAGTGCTGTTTACAATAGCCAACATATGGAAACAACCTAAATGTCCATCAACTGAGGGATGGATAAAGATGTAGTACATATATACAATGAAATATTACTCAGCCATAAAAAACCCCAAAATAATGCCATCTGCAGCAACATGGGTGGACCTAGAGATTATCATATTAAGTGAAGTCAGTCAGACAGAGAAAGACAAATATCTTATGATATCACTTATATGTGGAATCTAAAATATGACACAAATGAAGTTATTTACAAAACAGAAATAGACTCACAGACATAGAAAACAAATGTATAGTTACCAAAAGGGAAAGGGGGGTAGGATAAATTAGGAGGTTGGGATTAACATATACACACCACTATATATAAAATAGGTAACCAGTAAGGACCTATTGTATAGCACAGGGAACTCTACTCAGTAGTTTGTAATAACCTATAAGGGAAAAGAATCGGAAAAAGAATATATATATAATCACTTTGCTATACACCTGAAACTAATGCAACATTGTAAATTGACCTACTTCAATAAACAAAAAATCCCAAACCAAGTTACATTTCCAGTAGCCCCCCCTGCCAGCCTCCCTTCTCTCTTGGCAACCTTACTTCCCTCTTCCCTTCCAGCTCCCCCAATGGAAAACATAGGGCCTAGTCTTCTAGGCCCATCACACTCCTTGACTTTGGGTTTGACTATTTGACTGTATGCTTGTGGGGATGGAATAGTAACGTTCAACTCTCACGTTAGCTGGGCATTCAACATTGTCCTACAACTGGCCCCCAAACTACTTATCCAGACTCATAGCACAGCACCCTCTTTTATTACATATATCATCAATTTTCATGCCTTCATACTTTTGTTCAAACTGGTAACTCCTGTAACTTCCATCCCTGTCCTTTTGGCATCCTGCCATCTTATCCAGGTTCATACCAACCTTTAATGTTACCTCCATTGTCAAATGAGCTGCCTCCTTCTCTATGCGCCCCTAACACTTCGTATACACTTCCCGGATTGCATGTACCCTTTGTATCTTACAACATTGCTATTCGTGTGCCCGCCTGCTGCCTGCACTAGTCTCCATAATTGTGTCTTCTCCATGTCAGCATCTCTAGTACCTGTCCCGAGTGGGCACCCAGTAAATGCTTGTTAAACCAAAAAGACCCATAATTTGTCCTCCAAATGTCATTTTATTTAACACAGATTTTAGGAAACTTAAGATGTGCTTAGATAAAATCAACAGAGTGTAATTTTGAAAGGATTTCTCTATTAACTTTTTCTGACAACAGTTTTACTTATCAAGAGAAAGCAAGCCCATCGTCATTAGCTGGGAATTCTTTTGTAAGATTCTTTCAAATTAGTAAAGATGTCACTAGCTGAATCACACAGCCCTCATTACTTGATCATATGTGATGATGATTCAATTGTCATTAAATAAGAATTAAAATATTTTTCTGATGACCTTGATTTTAACATGCATTTTAATATGTATTGATGGTGCTCTAATGAGTTACCACAGATTAGAAATCATTTTTTCCCTAATGCCAATTATTAAGGGTCAATTGACATTTTCATCTTGTGATTTTCAGGTACAAATGGCCCAGAGATGCCAGTTGAATGTGAAATACCTGATTCTGTAATGCAAGTCACAGAAACCGTGCCGTTTTGGGAGATTAAAAATTGTTGCTTTCTTTGGGGTCTGCCATGAAAGGAAATAGCCACATATGGAATGACTTTGCTTTGGAGGAATTGCTTTGTTTTTTAGTAGGTAAACCGGATTTATCTTCAGAAATGAAATGCTTCTCTGGATAATGTCTGATGGACGCACTGTGATTGAAACTTGCCCCTTCGGCAATCAGTTTGCCCTTTCACAGCATGCCACGCTCACTCACAACCTTCCCATAAACCAAGTACTGTAACCAGGATCTCCTGCCAGTAAGAAGAGATGGAGAATGTACTGATGACTTCTCCCGACAAGGTCTCTGGTTCGGAAACTCCCCCACCCAAGTCGAGGGGAAAGCCTGTTTGAGGTTCCTGAGCTGTTTGCTATCCATTTAGGTCACTTACCACCTTATCAAGCCAAGTCATTGAGAGAGCATTAAAATTAATGTCCAAGAACATTAAATGTAAGTGAACATATCCGGGAGATTTAATCACTCTGTCTAATCAACCTAAATGCTCTAAAAGCTAGACAAGCAGAGTCCATGCCAGGAGTTCCAGCAGAAAGATCAACGGATGCCAACATCCCTAACACCAGATCGCAAGCTTCAAAGCAAGGGCCAGTCAAAAGTGACAGACTCCAACCGTGATGATGTATGGAGACCTTCTCGGGTGACCTGAGGTGGCAACCCGCAACGTAATGACTCATCAGTGAGGAAGAAACAGTGGAGAGGGATCAGGAAAACAGTAATCTGGTTCTGACATGTAATGCATGCCTAGAAACGAGTGTCAATTTCACCAAGACGGCCTTTTTAGCCTTGAAAAATTGGATCAACACAAATGAATGGAGTTCTGAAAGTTCAAAAGGTTTTCTTTGAGGGGAAAAAAAAAGGAAAAAGAAAGAAGATTGCTTCCTTAAAATCAAGCAATCACTCAGGAGGCCTACAATGCTATTTCTTCCAAATGTCTCTCATTACCACTCCGAATATTTTTGTCTCAGATTTATAGCAGTTTCGGTTTGTTTTCCCTCAAATCTTTTTTTATCCAAAGAACCCCCTTTTAATTTGCAACTCGGAAAAAAATAAATTCCCCACAGACACTCAAAGGCAGCTGGTACCTAGTGTTGCAAATTTTACTTTCAAATGGATTCAATTTTTGCTCATTTTCAACCTGAATCCTTTTGTTCTGTGCAGCAGAAACATGTACTCCTATTTCCACTGCCTTTTGTACTTCTCTTGTTAAGACTTCTAGGCCCTGACTAAGAAATTCAAGCTTTTGAATGCAGATTAATAAAAATTAGAAACAAGAACAGATTTCTGTTCTCAAGAACACACACAGCTATACTGAAGTCACTGGGAGCACTGGGTATCAGAGACTGGAGTCTGACTTGGCAGACAAATGTATTTATTGCATCTACATCTTAGTCACTTGGATCGAAGAGGCAAACTCACTTAACGATTCACTTATCGCACCAAAACCCCAAGGCTTGTTTCATCTTGGAAGATGTTCATGTGCCTTCTAGATGCCGACAACATGAGTAACCATGAAGCTTGTTGTATGTCTCGGGGTTGGGGAGTGTGGGAGGTAGCAGAGGGTGTCCCTCAGGAAATTCCTCACTGGAGTGGCTTTCGAGTGGCAGCGATGTCCTCTTTGTGTTGGTTGGAAGGCTTTTAAAATGCAGAGTTTGCAGACAGAAGATGATAAGACAGAGTGGCCCCAGCCCATCCACTGTGTAATTAGCTTCTGGTGAAATTAAAGGCTCTTCAGTGATATGTTATCTTGTGTCAACTTGAACACAATTGCAAGAGATTTAACGCAAATCGCACTATCCCCCCTGACATCCGCTCACACCTCACCCCCAACACACACACACATACACACACACACAAAGGATTTGCAGTTTGCACTTAGAGTAGGGCTGCCCTTCCTCCATCCTGCAGAGTAACATTTGCTACTTTTCCAAGGTGGATTGTCCTTAGATCAATCCAGATGAAAGCCATACACCGAAGAAGCCCACACGGAAAATTTTCCTTTGAGTTGTAACTAATGTTATTCTCTGTATATTTAGGTCTAGCTCCAAGCCAGTTTGAGCTAGCTCAGTTTTTAGGAGTATTAGAAATATCCCACTTTTTTTGGTGGGGGAAGGGTTATGGTACTTTAGTTACACTTAGGATCTGAGACTTTGAAATGATTCCCTGGGTTCATTTCCAGGTTGGGCGTGGGGTGAGGTGGAGATGGGAGATCACAGGCTGCTTTCCAATCCAGTCCTGTTTGCAAGAGCAACCTGATCTCACATACACAGGGCTCCACAGAACAGACCTTTGCTCTTCGAGGTAGGGGTCTCCAATTTCAATTATTTTTGAAAAGGGAAAACCTGGACTCAATCCATCTAAGTGAAGGGCAGGTTTTTTAGTTTATTTAACTCTCAAAGGAAAAAAATCCCCCTTAGACACATCTCTTTGGTTACAAATCTATGTTAACCTTTTCCAGGCACGACATATTTCCCTTCCCAGTTTCCAATCTGTAAACCTAAGGGGTGCACAGGAACAGCCCTTCCAGATTGTTAAAGCATAAAGTTAGTTGTTCCTCTATCACGTGTTGACCAAGAAGGCATCCTCACCACACGCGCGCGTGCACACACACACACACACACAGACACACACACACACACACACACACAGACACACACACACACACACACACACACACACAGTGCTAACTCCTAATGGATTGCTGTCCTTGAACGTAACCACCTGACTCGTCTGTGGGATTATTTGCCGCTCCTTAGGGCATATATTACTCGAATTCTCAAGAATTAAGTGTCCAGACAGAAGGGAACCTTCCACAAAGCAAAGGGAAAATGAATTAGCAGAAAATCAACAAGCAGCGAAGGTAAATCTAAATTGCATTCCATAGATATATGTGTACTTGGCTGAAACATGGCAAAAGGGAGCCAAAACATGGAATGTTTTTCATCTAAATACTGCATCAATCCATTGGTTTAATATAATACCTCACTCCTTATAAATATGGTTAAAAGTGATGAGCACAACCCTGAAAAAATGATCACAGCCAACAATGAATGCCTAAGAAATGGGCTGCTGGGTTTAAGGCACCGAGTCCGTCAGGCAGGAAGGAGAAAGCTCCTCTGGGAGAAGAGAGACCGTTACATCATTTGTAAATTGGTCCTGCTCAATTTATGAGGTGTATGACAGAGTTAAAAAATCGTTTCTGCACAAATGTGTGGTCCATAAGTCAGCAGACAGAGGTATCATATCATGTCTAAAGGACAGTGCAACACAGACTCAATGAATTTTCCTTACTAATAATATTAACTTCAGAAATTGTTTCCATCCATTCCAGATTTCTTTTTCCATTCCAGATTTTTATGAGGAGGATTTACAGCCAGATCTACACAATACTTCATGCAAGACGTCTTCGCTGGAGGGAACACTGCATTGGGCCAGAGTGCGTTGTCTCAGATCTGACTCGGTGTCTTGACTTCTTGGAATCAGCTAATAGAACACCAGGGTGAGCACCTCGAAGCCATGCCCCAAGAGACTCTGGAATCAAGGTCAGTGATCCACACGCAGGCTTCAAGACATTTTAAAAGATCAAGTGGAGAAAGGGCACCAAAAGTTATCTGACATGGAGGTAGCGTGATAGAGCGGTCCACATGTGGACCTTGGAATCCAACTGCCTGGGTTCAAATCCTGGCTCTACTACCACTAGCCATGTGAACGTGGACAACTTAATGCCCCCGAGCTCCAGTGTTCTCATCTGTAAACTGGAGAGCACCATAGAGCCTGCCTCAGAGGGTTGTTGTAAAGATAAAATGAGGTTATACATATAAAGCACTTCTGGCATCCATATAAGAGCAGGAAAGGATGTAAATCAACTATACTTCAATAAAATAAATTTTAAAAAAGAAAAAAAAAGACTACTTCCATGTTATAAAGCAGAAACCAACACAACGTTGTAAAGCAATTATACTCCAGTAATGATGTTAAAAAAAAAGAAATCAATTGACCATTTTTAAAAAGGAGCAGGAAAGGAGAAGCGTGAAGGCATAACTGATGCTTTCTTGCTGAGCATCAACTGCTTTTTAATATATATATATAGATAGATAGATAGATATAGATATACATATATCCCCATATCCCCTCCCTCTTGCGTCTCCCTCCCACCCTCCCTATCCCACCCCTCTAGGTGGTCACAGAGCACCGAGCTGATCTCCCTGTGCTATGCGGCTGCTTCCCACTAGCTATCTGTTTTACATTTGGTAGTATATATATGTCCATGCCACCCTCTCACTTCATCCCAGCTTACCCTTCCCCCTCTCCACATCCTCAAGTCCATTCTCTAGTAGGTCTGTGTCTCCATTCCCATCTTACCCCTAGGTTCTTCATGACCTTTTTTTCCCCTTAGATTCCATATATATGTGTTAGCATATGGTATTTGTCTTTCTCTTTCTGACTTACTTCACTCTGTATGACAGACTCTAGGTCCGTCCACCTCACTACAAAGAACTCAATTTCATTTCTTTTTATGGCTCAGTAATATTCCATTGTATATATGTGCCACATCTTCTTTATCCATTCATCTGTCGATGGACATTTAGGTTGCTTCCATGTCCTGGCTATTGTTAATAGAGCTGCAATGAACATTATGGTACATGACTCTTTTTGAATTTTGGTTTTCTCAGGGTATATGCCCAGTAGTGGGATTGCTGGGTAATATGGTAGTTGTTTTTAGTTTTTTAAGGAACCTCCATACTGTTCTCCATAGTGACTGTATCAATTTACATTCCCACCAACAGTGTATATTAGTCCATGCCATTCTCGAAGGAACAACTGCTTTTTTCCATTCATTTACTGAGCAACAGACATGGCTCAAGGACAAGTAATAGACCAATGAAACAAATAGATGTCGTCCCTTGACGGGTGAGTCTTATAGTCTACCTCTTCCTCCCACTTGTAGGCCTGAGGAATCTGAACTAATCTTCTGCTATGCAGAGATCACCACAGTCCTCCTTGGAGCCCCTGTGGTTTAGGACACAAGCCCCCAAACTGTCTGTGGTATAACACATGAATAGCCACTTTCAGAATTTCAGGGGTTTGTGGTAAATACTGGTATGAAAATGAACAGGTAATATCTTGATAATTTCTACGCTGTTTAGTCATGTTTATGTATTTGTTCTTTTTAACCTGCTTAGTTCTCCAAAGGTCGTGAGCCAACATAAATTATATCCTCTACAATAAGACAAAAATTAAGTGGAGGCTTGGCTCAAGATAGCAGATTAAGAACATACATCTTCAACCCTTTCTGCCTAACATCATTAGAAAATACATAAGAATATGTTTTATAGGAAAGCAATAAGTGAAAAGCAGTGCTGATAAACAAGAAAGATTCCCATCAGGAGACAAGAAATGTTCAGGAATCTCTGGAAGATAGAAAACAGATTGGACTGAAATTAAAGCCAATATACACACAAGACATCACTCCAGGCTCACAGACAATAGAGAGAAGTAGCTGGAGAGGCTCCAGGATAACTCTAGGGGTAACTAACTGGGCAACTGTTTCCAAAAAGATTCCTAGAAAAAGAGATGACAGAGGGAAAAGAATAAAGAAATAATAGAAGAAATTTTCGCAGAGCGAAAGAAAGACATGACACTTCAGTGATGCAAGGGACTACCAAGTGTCAAAGAGAATGAAAGAAAAAGACACTCAGATGCGTCCTGGTGAAATTTCAGAACGCCAAAGATAAAGGAAAAACCCTAAAAGCTGTCAGAAAGTACATACAAAAGAACAAGAATCAGATTCACATCAGACTTCTCATCAATAATGCTGGCTATTAAAGGATAATGAGATACTGAAAAAGAAAATGATTTTGAATCTTGAATCCTATCCCTAGCTAAATAAGCTTTGATGCAGAAAGGTAAAATAATTTTCAGGCATATTTGGACTCAAAAAGATTACAATCCACAGTCACTTTTGAAATTCCTGATGCTGTAGTTCAGCAAAATAAATAATACAGCATAAGGAATGTAGTCAATAATACTGAAATAATTTTGTGTGGTGACAGATGGTTTCTAGATTTATCCGGGTGATCGTTTCATAACATATCTAAATGGCGAATCACTATTGTACACCTCCAACTAACATAACATTGTATGTCAACTATACTTTGATTTAAAATATAAATAAATAAATATGACTATAATAATAAATAATAAAATGAATAATAAATACTAGAACAAAAGATGATATGGGATGCAAGAAAGAGAAGTGAACAAAGGAATCTGTGAAAGTTAGATTTGAGTCCAAGAAATGGTTAATGGATAATATTTTTAGAAAGAAAAAGAAGAATAACAGTAAGAAATTAAATATCAAATGACTTAAAAATGGAAGAAGGGAAGGGCAGTCAGTGAATACACGTTAAAATTCTTGTTATGGTCCAAAGGTCATCAATACAAAATCAATCACTACAGAGAAGCAGGAGCATGGTGGCGGTGTAGAACCTGGGGTGCAGAATCAGACTGGCTGAGTCAAATCCTTAACCTCTGTTATTTGCTCACCGTATGACTTTGGGAAATTTACTTTCTTCTTTTTGCCTCAGATTTTTTTATCCGTAAAATGGAGCTAATAATTCAAACTACCTCACTGAAGTGCTGTGAAACTGAATTTAGTTAATATTTGTAGAGCACTCAGAAAAGTGTCTGGCACCCAATAAACATCAGCTATTATTATAATCACTGTTAGCATTAACTTGAGACGTTGACTTTAGAACTATAAGATGAAATATGTGGAAAGAATTTAAGGGTTAGCACAACATGAATAGAAGTAGGGATGCATAACTTCCAAACCACTACAGGAAAAAAAAACCCAAAAACATAGAAGAAGTAGGAAAACGAGAGCCAGACAAGAAAAGGCCAGAGAGAGAAACAAGAACAACAATAACAAAACAAATTAAGATAGCATGAACCAGGAGCCATAATAATTGTGAAGAAATCCCTTTATTAAAGACAGAAATGCCTTCAGGAATTCCCTGGTGGTCCAGTGGTTAAGACTTCACGCTTCAGCTGCAGGCGCCTGGGTTCAATCCCTCGTCAGGGAACTAAGATCCTGCAAGCAGTGCAGCAGGGCCAAAAATAAAAAATTTTAAAAATAAAAGAGAAATGCCCAGATAGGGTGTAAAAAATCTAATTACATCCCGTTTCTAAGAGATGCACAAAACAAAATGACACGCAAAGGTAGAAAATGAAAAAACAGAAAAGATATTCCATGCAAATGTTCACAAGAACAAAACGTACGTGGTGGTATTAATATTGGACAAGACAGAATTCAATATGAAAAACAATAAAAGTGAGAAAATGCATATTTTGTACTGACAAAAGGAGTGATACTCAATAAAGACACAAAGATGAATTTCCCACACACTTCACAACATACCTTTGAAATATATAGTATAAAAATTATTATAAATGGGAAGAGAAACTGAAAATTTGTCATCCACAATCATAGTGGGAGACTTTAACTTAGCTGTCTAAGAAATCAATAGACTGAGTCAACAAAAATATAATTAATCATCTATTAAACCACACACACACACAAAATCTCAACAAATTCTCAAAATAGAGACTGCATAGGTCACATTCTTTAACTTATTTCAATAAAATTAGAAATCGATCACCAAAGGGTGGACAAAAATACTTTAATGCTTTTCTAAATAATTGTTGGATTAAAGCAAAACATGATGACTAAAATTTATAAACTGTTTAGAAATAAACAATAATGAGAACACTATATACCAAAACCTGTGGGATGCATCCAATGTAGAATTCAGAGGGAAATAAATGTCTTCTATCACTTATTAGAAAACATGAAATAATCAAAATAAATAGCCCAAGTTTTTCACAAGATCATAGAAAAAGCACAGCAAACATAATGTCAGAGAAAGTGATACAAGTAATTAAGACTAAGCACACATTAATAAAATATAAAAGTTAGGCTTGGTCAATAAAACTAAAAGCTGGTTCTTTGAAAACATACATAAAAGAGACAAATCTTTACAACTGTGTCAAGGAAAGAAGAAAGAAGACACATCTAAACAAATTAGGAATGAGGAAGCACATATAAGTACAGTTATTGAGGAGATTTTGTACACTGCAAGAGAATAGACAGGCTTATTCCAATAATTCTGAACATCAAAAAGTTCCCACGTGATGCGGTTTCCAAGCCACATAAGATGGACAGTTTACTTTCGTGTTCTACAAGGCTACATTACCTTAATATCCATAAAAGACAAGTTTAGCATGAAAGGACAAACTCTAGCCAATTTCACCTTGGAAACAGATCTAAAATTATCCATCTCCTCTTCTTCCTTTGTAATAGAATCTTGATTTCATTTGGTGGGGAATGTGCTCAGCTGAAAATGTTTTAAAAAAACAAAAACCAGAAACTGAAACAGAAAAACAACTACACTGCCCAATCTCACCTACAGATGGATGGGGTCATGTAACTCAGTACTGTGAAGGAGAAGGAGGTGTATGTGGAATTTCTGGGTGGGGATTCCACAGAAGCCCTTCAAGTGGGGCCAGCTGGCCCCATCCCCCTCATCCTCCCCCTCCCTCATGCTGTCTATTCTGCATCTGTTCCTCCAGAGCTGCTCTCCACCTTTCTCTCTCTGCTCTGGGTCCAGGAGGCTGACCTGTATGGAACCCATCAGCAAGTACCCTTGCCCTCTGAATTTCAGCAAGAGATGGAGCCTGGAAGGGCAGAGAAATCAAAATTTTTTTCTCTGGGTTCCCTCTCTGTCAGGCCACACGTGGACAGTGGCTGCTTCCCTCTGTCAAAGGCCACAGCTCTAGTCAGGCAGACATCTCTGACCACTACAGCTGCAGCTCACGCTGGATTCCTGCAACTATTCCCTGCCCTTACCCCTTCACACTTAGGAGTGGTAATGCCTCCCTGCTGTTGCTAACCCCTGGGTTCCTTATAATTCCTTGTTCATTTCCCTTCACCTTACCCACACCTTTGTGAAGAATCCATCTGTTAAAATCAACCAGTTACTCCATCTGTTTCTTGCCAGGACCCGGACTGATACACTCATCCTGTCTCTTGTCTGGAATACACATGTGTTAGCTGGAGTACCTGCAGCCCTCTCAGATACTGAGGCAAACTGGAGAATGGAACAGCAAGCTAAGGATGGAGAGGAAGAAGACGGGAGTCTGGGTCCTTGATAACTTCCTATAGCTCCAGATTAGCTCTGGACTACCTTTATGTGAGAGAATTAACTCCTAATTTATTTAAGCCACTCTTATATTTATCCTGAGCAGCCACAAGTAGTTCCTAATTAATACATAGGATTTATCTAAAGAATGAAATATTAGTTTAACATTAAGAAATGTATTAATCCAGCGATCCCACTACTGGACATATACCCAGAGAAAACCATAATTCAAAAAGAGTCATGTACCACAATGTTCATTGCAGCTCTATTTACAATAACCAGGACATGGAAGCAACCTAAGTGTCCACCGACAGATGAATGGATAAAGAAGATGTGGCACATACATATAATGGAATATTACTCAGCCATAAAAAGAAATGAAATTGAGTTATTTGTGGTGAGGTGGATGGACCTAGAGACTGTCATACAGAGTGAAGTAAGTCAGAAAGAGAAAACAAATACCATATGCTAACACATATATATGGAATCTAAAAAAAAAAAAAAACAAGGTTCTGAAGAACCTAGGGGCAGGACAGGAATAAAGATGCAGACGTAGAGAATGGACTTGAGGACACAGGGAGGGGGAAGGTTAAGCTGGGATGAAATGAAAGAGTGGCACTGACATATATACACTACCAAATGTAAAATAGATAGCTAGTGGGAAGCAGCTGCATAGCACAGGGAGATCAACTCAGTGCTTTGTGTCCACCTAGAGCGGTGGGATAGGGTGGGTGGGAGGGAGACGCAAGAGGGAGGGAATATGGGAATATATGTATACGTATAGCTGATTCATTTTGTTAAACAGCAGAAACTAACACAACATTGTAAAGCAATTATACTCCAATAAAGATGTTAAAAAAATAATCCATGTGAAAGATGACAGTAGCTTATACTGGGGTACAGTAGTGGAGGTGAAGATGAATGGTAAGTTGATGGATATATTTTGCAAGTAGAGCCCATAGGATTTGTTGATGGACTAGATATAGGAAAGAGAGAGGAGTCAGGAAGGACTCCAAGATTTTTTGGGCAGAGCAACTGGAAGATTGAAATTGACATCTATTGAGATAAGGAAGATTGCAAGTATTATAAGGACTGAGATTGACTATTGCATATGATAATATGGAAGTCATGTGTGACTGTGAAAGAGCAATTTCAGTGTAGTGGGGTCAAAGCCTGCCTGAAGTGGGTGCAAGAGAGAATAGGAGGGGAACAGTGGAGACAGTGAAAGAAGACAACTCTTTGTAGGAGTTTTGCATAAAGGGAAATGGAGAAATGGGACAGAAGTTTTACAGAAATGTGAGGTCAAGGAAACCAAGGTCTTAGTTCTTTTGGGCTGCTGTAACAAGTGCGATGTGACAAATAAAGGGATTGCAGGGACAGAAAATATGTAAAATGTCATTATTTCACATATCATCCCACCACATCCAATGATCTGTCATACATGCCTTCTTCCACAAGTGAAGATAACAAATAAGTAATGAGAAAGAAAGAATCCAACTCTTGGAGATCAAGCTACTTGAACCAGTTTGTTTTTAAGGGCTCCCTGGAACTTAGCCTTCACACAAAACATCATGCCAGCTTCACCCTGAAGGGGTCAATTCAGACTCTTCTAGTTAAAGAACCTATCACTGAAATGCCCCACTTGAACAGGTCTCTCAAAGTCAGCATGGTCTTTACTGGCTTTGTTTTGGTGTCTCGAGATCTCATTCTTTGTTGCAAAAACACATGTAGCATCTTCTTTAATTAATTTTTTAAAATCGAAGCATAGTTGATTTACAAGGTTGTGTTAATTTCTGCTGTGCAAAGTGACTCAGTTATACACATATATACATTCTTTGACACATGAAGCATCTTGTCCCTTGACAGCCACCATACTTTACCATAGAAAAGCAAAGCTTTGAATTCACAGTAGCCAGGAAAGAAGTGAAAGCAGAGGCCATGTTTGATCGTATTTCTGATTGTCACCCTTCCTTTAAAAACTGAGACACGATCAGGAGATGGGTTGTTGACCATCAATAGTTTTCCATGAATAAATCTGCTTGGGCATTCAAGTACAAACTCTATTTTTTTTTATCTTTTACAACACCCTTCCCTGCTGTACACATCACAGATTCTCTGTCAGTACTCAGCCAGATACACTGTTTTCCCCAGTTAAAATCATCACTCACAAAATAATCATTAACTAAACGAAGGAAAAAACCCCTCTCCTTCTGTACTCTGGGTTGTCAGTGATAAACAGAACAATAATAAAAGTCATTGAATGCAATAGTCATATATGCCCCACTCATATGCCAAGAGCCGATTTATACTCTACACATCAGTGGTTTCATTTAACTATAGTGTGAAATAGCTGCTTTCATGCACACATGATAGTAATTGCTCTCCCTTTTGTTTGTCATTGATGTCTTGTAACATCCAACAGTGTCATTTAACACCTTTTTATTCTTTCTCTCTAAATATAATATTTGTCATTAAATGTGCAGCTGTGATCACAACCTTCTCAGCAATCCAGTAGCTTATACCTGGGTATTAAGTCTGAGTATGTGTTTAACTGCATGAAATAGAGAACAAAATTAACAGAGGCTTCAACAGAGTAGAAGTTGATTTCCATCTCATGTAACAGTCTGGAGTTAGAAGGTTCAAGATTGCCTTGGAGGCTCTGCAAGTCATCCAGAGATTGGACTCCTTCTAGCTTACGAACCTGCCTTCTCTCAAGTGTTGGTCTCGCCTGTATGGTCCAAGATGGCTCACCATCGCATCCACATCCCAGGCAGGAGATGGAGGGTGTCCCTTTAAAGACACGCTCCAAGAGTTGCACACATCACTATCCCTCGAATCCCACTGGGTAAAATTCAGTCACATGGCACATGGCTGCAAAGAAGCTGAGCAACTCTCTATTTATGCTGAATGTCCATGTACCCAGCTAACACATCCGTTTCTCTTTCTGCAAAAAAGTGGGGAACATGGATCTGCATGAACTCTAGGAGCCTCTGTGTCACACCCTGATTTTGCTACATGGAGCAAATTAGTGAAAAAATTATTAATTTATTACTAGAAAGCATTATCACGTACTTGCATTGGAAATAATCAATGTTGTGTGCCTTCTTAGAAAAGGACACGAAAGCTGTGATACCTTTATGCAAACTTTTAACAAAGTTTTATTTTTAAACACAGTCATCAGCATATTTCTTAGTCACACTTTTCTTCTTTTTTTCTTTTTTTTGGCTGCTTATGTGAAATCAAAATCACACATTCACTTGTTATAGAACACACAGATACACAGTCTATATTTGTAATTGAGTTCTACTCACTAAGTTTACACTATTTTGAGTTGGATGTATGTTCCCATTTTCTTGAGTGCTTTTATACCTCATTGGACCATTTAGAGTCATTGATCTGCTTCTTTTGAAGTGAGGATATATGAGCGTAATAAACAATAGGAACAACAAAAAATATAACATCCACAAAAAATCACATACAAATCACATGAAAATGAGACAGTGAACAGCCATCTTGTAACTGGATTATTAGATAAAACAAGCTGATAAATTCCGTCCTTTTAGACTGTAATGATTATTAGGGACATTAAGGAATTTCTGAGACCATCCTAATTGATCTTACATTTTGAATATCAGGAGCATATGTGAATGAATTAATTTCATTGCCTTTTCCACTAAAACTATGGAACTCGTTTGGAATCACTTGAAGGAGACCATCAGGGATCCATTAGTGGTCTGAGGCCTGCACTTTGAGAAACACTATTTCCTTAAGTTGGCCCTAGTGTGGTTTGCAAATTCATTTGCAGGGCTCAACGAATCAGTTTCAGTCTGCTTGAGGCAGAAGGGTGTGTGTCCCTGTTTGGGGTGGAGGTGGGGTGTGAGGGGAGGTTGGGAACAAGGGATGGAGACAATCAATAATATTTAACTCCTATATAAATAAAAATCCTATTAACAGAGCTTTTAATATCTCTGAAAATTAGCTTTAGCCAGTCAGTGGTATAGTGGATTACGAAGTCACCCTTGTTACCCAGTTGTTGCGCTTTTCCATCTTTACAAAGTTTTGGAGAGATGCTTTAGATATATATATGCAACCTAGATTTCAGTGATCCTTGAGTTTTTTAAACCTATGACAGCATCACTAATAGACTGACATTCCAAGACCAAAGTCCTTATGAAAAATAGAGATCAAAATAAATGTCCACCTACCATTCCTCCCATGTGGATTTCCTAGGGTGGGGAATTTATGTGGGTAGAATATAATCTGCTAAAGGAAGAACATGTCCCTGGCATGTGTTAAGGTTGAGGAAGGCATGGCTAGTGGGCGGCTTCCCTCTGAGACCTGGAGAGCTGACTGGGTCACTTTGCTCAGCTTCCTTCTCTTGACCTTCACTGAACCATAGCCCCAGTGCTTTTGGAGGTGATGAAGTTGATCTAGAGCAGCAGCATTAGATACTTTCCAACCTGTAAGAAGTCTGAAAGATTTTGAAGAGCTGGAGTGATATTGATATCTACTTTAATTCATTGGACTCAATGGAGTGTTTTTCTGATTGAACTAGAATTGTGAAAATTGATGGACCAAAAGCCATTTGCTCACTTCAGAAATTGGAGAATCTCAGGGCTATAAGAGACCTTAGATGGATGTATAATCAAACTTTTCTTCTACTCTACTCCATCTGGTACTAATGATTATAATATGGTACTGGTACTATGTTACACCTAAGTGATCACTGTCTGTATTAGTTAGCTATTATCACAATAATACTGCATAAAAAATCCTTCTCCCCAAATTCAGCACAGTATAATAATAGGCATTTGCTTTGCATTCATGTGTCCATGGATTGGGGTTCAGTTCATCTAGGTTAGACTCAGCTGGGCTTGGCTCTGGGCTGGATACAGGTTTGCTCTATGGGTCTCTCATTCTCCTTGGGTCAGGAGCTACATGAGCACGTTCCCATGGTGAAATGTAGGAGTACAAGAGGGTAACCAAACTTTAAGCTCTGTTTGCGTCACATACTATCATTGGCCAAGACCAAAGTCAAGGAGCAGGAAAGTATACTCTGCTCATCACAAGACTATGGCAAGGATGTGGATGTATTATGACATTGCAGAGGAGTGGAGAATTGGGAGCAACAATTTAGTTCCTTCAACTGTTCTTCACATAACATAGTTCTGAGACCCCTCCTCATTCTGATAACTCACCTCTGAGCATGGTCATGTTTCTCCTTATTCTCCTGTTGAAGCACTGGGCCCATGGTTATATCACATTCCAGGTGGGGTTGACAATCAGCAGATACATACCAGGGATCATCTTTTTATATTTATTTTGGTGTCTATTAGTCCTGGTTCTCTGTATTCCTGAACTGTACCCAGTAGACCAGACTTATCACCTCTCTACTTCTGAAAATTCTACTGTATGTAACATGAGATTTCATTAATTTTTTGGTAGTAATACATTGCTAACAAGTTATTAGCCACAATACTCTTCAATTAACCATCTCAATGATAAAGTTTCTACTTCCATTTTCACATTGCGGTCACTCAATGCTCCATTTAGGAAGAACATATCTGATAGAATATTTTGTAGGATCTATGGAAGTAGCATGATTTTTAATGAATCAATCAGAATATATGTGAGTGTTCATATGTGTGTGTGCATATTCCCCACATGAAAAAGGTCTCATTTATAGCAGGAGGTCATAAACTTATTTAAAACATTTGTGAACACTACTTTGCACATTACCTTATGAGTCTACAGAACATGCCATAATGGTATAAAAGCTATGGGCATCGACAGTAGATTTTTTTTTTGCGGTACGCAGGCCTCTCACTGTTGTGGCCTCTCCCGTTGCGGAGCACAGGCTCCGGACGCGCAGGCTCAGTGGCCATGGCTCATGGGCTCAGCCGCTCCGCGGCATGTGGGATCTTCCCGGACTGGGGCACGAACCCGCGTCCCCTGCATCGGCAGGCGGACTCTCAACCACTGCACCACCAGGGAAGCCCAACAGTAGATTTTGATGCAGCTCCTTAAAGAATGTAACTCTGCTTGTGCAGAAACAGTAGTCAAGTTCCCTCTCTTTGACGTTCAGATGGGTATATTGTTCGATCTTATGGAGGAAAATGAGGAAATCAGATTAGCACTGCCATTCCGTAATACTAACACCACACACCTTTTTCTTTTTAGAGTTCTGGAAAAGTAAGTAAGTAGGCTCCCAATCCCAAAATAGGAAGTAGCTCTCAGAGACTGGTGCTGTGATGAATGATCTCAAGATAATTTCGCAATATTTCTGGACTATATGCTCTTGCAGGACATTGCTATTTCCCTATCAAAAGGTGGAGTGTATTTTCCCTTCTTTTGAACCTGGTCAGGCTTTTGTTACTGCCTTCACAACGTAGGAGAAGTAACACTGTGAGGCCAGGTCCTAAAAGGCAATATGACTTCTACCTGCCCAATCCATCCATTTCTTGGGATGCCTGACCTTGGAACCCAGCCACCATGATGCGAGAAAGCCATGGGGTCACATGGAAAGGCTACTTGTAGGCAACTACAAGACATTGTGAGTGAGTGAATGAGCCCTCAGACAACTCCAGCCTCCAGCTTTTGAGACAATTGGTTGAGGCCGAATAGAGCAGAACCCTACTCAAATTGCATATTCACGAGCAAAATAAATGTTGTTATGTTAAGCCACTATCTTGAGATATTTGTTACACAGCAGTAGATAACTGGAACAGAAGAGTAGCAGAGAAATTTGACAGAAGCTTGAGGGATTGTGAGGAAAAGGGAGAGTGGAGATGGAAGATAACAGAGGGTGTTTAGGGAGGCACAGAATGGTAATAAGAAGTTTGGTTTTAGGTGTGCTGTGTTCGAACTGCCTGAGAGGAGTATCCGAGCAGAGATGTCTGATAAGCATTTGGATGAATAGGTCAGAGAAGTAATGTATAACAGGTAAGAGAAGTCACCTCTCTGAAAAGAATACTAGCCTGGGAGGCGAGAGACCTTGGTTCATTTCTGACTCATCTCCTAACTTTCTGAATGTCCATGGGCAAACTCTTCTTCCTCTCTCAGAATCAATATCTCTTGTGTACACTAAGAGATGTGGAATTTTAAGGGCCTTTTCTTCTCTAACAAACCTAACTTGGATTTCTCAAAGTAACGTCTCCAATGATCACATAAGAGGCTCTTATGTATTCAGAGAATGTAATTTACCCTCAAAAAATCAACCTTAGGAAGTTCCCATGTTATAATGTGCCGACCCAGCCACAAATAGGAATGACATGCTGCTTCTACTTTTCTAACCAGTCCTAACCTAGACAGGTTGGAACATATTGTAACCATTACTCTCAAACTGATTATACTAAATAGTTTCCAAAGTTGGCTTCCTGCCTTTATCCATGGAGCTATTTCCAATATCATGAGTTCAATGTGATTCTTAACCTTCTGGGACTTTTTACGAAAGCTAGGTGGATTCTCTGCAGAAAAATGAGCAGATATCTTTACATGACTTTTCAAAAAACCTTGATTAGTTTACATACCCCTCTCCCCATGTTGAAGCCAGAACACAGACCAGCAAGCTAAGAGCCTACATGAATTAAGACCACTCCATTCTCTTTACCATTAGAATGACTTACTTACTGTGTAAACAATACTTACTGTGTAATCATGGGGAGGTTTCTTAAATTCCCTTCCTTGCTCTCTCATTTACTGTTTCATTATCATCTTTTTTGAATTTATTGTTTAGAGCAGTTTTAGGTTCACAGCAAAATCGAATGGAAAGCACAGAGTTCTCATGTACTCCTTGCCCCCATACACTCACAACTCCCTACACTATCAAACTCCCACACCATGTGGCACATTTGTTACAATCAGTGAACCTACACTGACACAGCACTGTTACCCAAAGCCCATACTTTACATTAGTGTTCACTGTTGGTGTTGTACATTCTATGCATTTTGGCAAATGTATAATGACACGTATCCACTATCATATGTATCATACAGAAGAGTTTCACTGGCCTATAAATCTTCCGTGCTCTTCCTACTCATCCCTCTCTCCCTCCTAAGTCTTGACACCACTTATCTCATAGTTTTATCTTTTCCAGATGTCATACAGTCAGAATCACACAGTATGTAGCCTCTTCAGACCGGCTTCTTTCGCTTAGCAATATGCATTTAAGTTTCCTCCACGTCTTTTCATGGCTTGATAGCTCATTTCTTTTTAGCACTGAATAGTATTCCATTGTCTGGATGTACCACAGTTTATCCATTCACTTACTGAAGGACATCTTGTTTGCTTCCAAGTTTTGGCAATTAGGAATAAAGCAGCCATAAACATCCCCGTGCAGATTTTCACGTGGACGTAAGTTTCCAACTCATTTGGGTAAACACCCAAGAAGCATGACTGCGGGATTGTATGGTAAGATCATGTTTACTTTTGTAAGAAACTGCCAAACTGTCTTGCAATGAACAAGAGTTCCTATTGCTCCACATGCTCGCCAGCATTTGGTATTGTCAAATGTTTTAGATTTTAGCCATTCTAATAGGTGTATAGTGGTATCTCATTGTTTTAACGTGCAATTCCCTAATGACATATGATGTTGAACATCTTATCATATGCTTATTTGCCATCTGTGGTGAGATGTTGATTAAGGTCTTTGGACCAGTTTTTAATCATATTGCTCATCCTCTTATTTTGAGCTTTAAGAGTTTTTTGTATATTTTAGATAACAGTCCTTTATCAGGTGTGTCCTTTGCAAATATTTTCTCCCAGTCTGTGATTTGTCTTCTCATTCTGTTGACATTGTCTTTCACAGAGCACAGGTTTTAAATTTTAAAGAAGTCCAGCTTATCAATTATTTCTTTCACAGATTATGCCTTTGGTGGTAACTAAAACGTCACCACCGTACCCAAGGTCATTTTCATTTTATGTTATCTTCTGGGAATTTTATATTTTGTGTTTTACATCTAGGTCTATGATCCATTTTGAGTTAATTTTTGTGAAGGGTATAAGGTCTATGTCTAGATTCTTTTTTTTCTTTTTTTTGCATTTGGATGTCTAGTTGTCCCAGCACCATTTGTTGAAAGACTGTATTTTCTCTATTGTGTTGCCTTTGATCCTTTGTTAAGGATCAGTTGACTATATTTATGGAGGGGAAGTCTATTTATGGGCTCTTTATTCTATTCCACTGATGCATTTGTCTATTCTTTCACTGATACCACACTGTGTTGATAACTGTAGCTTTATAATAAGACTTGAATTTGGGTAGTGTCAGTCCTCAACTTTGTTCTTCTCCTTCAGTACTGAGTTGGTTATTCTGGGTCTTTTGCATTTTCATATAAACTTTAAAATCAGTGTGTCAATATCCACAAAATAACTTGGAATTTTGATTGGTATTGTGTTGAATCTGTAGCTCAAGTTGGGAAAAACTGACATCTTGACAATATTGAGTCTTTCTATCCATGAACATGGAATATCTCCCCATTCACAAATGAAATATCTTAAGTATTTTATTTCCGGAGGTGCTAATGTAAATGGTAATGCATTTTTAAAAATTAATTTATTTATTTTATTTACTTATTTTTTGGCTGTGTTGGGTCTTCCTTGCTGTGCACGTGCTCTCTCTAGTTGTGGCAAGCGGAGGCTACTCTTCATTGCTGTGCGCAGGCTTCTCATTGCGGTGGCTTCTCTTGTTGCAGAGCATGGGCTCTAGTCATGCGGGCTTCAGCAGTTGTGGCTCGCGGGCTCTAGAGTGCAGGCTCAGTAGTTGTGGTGCCCGGGCTTCATTGCTCCGTGGCATGTGGGAACTTCCTGGACCAGGGCTCGAACCCAGTCCCCTGCATTGGCAGGCAGATTCTTAACTGCTGCGCCACCAGGGAAGCCCAGTAATGCATTTTTAATTCAAATTCCACTTGTTAATTACTGGTATATAGGAAAGTGAATGACTTTTGTAAATTAAATTTGTATCCTATAAACTTGCTATAATTGTTTATTATTTCCAGGATTTTTTTGTCAATTCTTTTAGATTTTCTATGTAGACGATCATGTCATCTGTAAACAAATACAGTTTTATTCTCTCTTCCCAACCCGTATACATTTTATTTCCCTTTCTTCCCTTATTGAATTAGCTAGGATTTCTATTACAATGTTGAAAAGAAGTGCTGAGAGAGAAACACTCTTCCTTTTTTCCTGATCTTTGAAGGAAAGCTTCAAGTTTCCCACAATTATGTATGATGTTAGTTGTAAGGTTTTTGTAGATGTTCTTTTTCAAGTTGAAGGAGTTCTCCTTTAGTCTTAGTTTGCAGTGAGTTTTTTATTTTTTTTATCATGAATGGGTGTTGGATTCTGTGAAATATTTTTCTATATCTTCTGATATGATTATCAATGATACACCAATATCATTTTTTAAAATTTAGCTGTTGTTCCATACTACCCAAAGCAACCTACAGATTTAATCACCCAAATTACCCATGACATTTTTCACAGAACTAGAACAAATAATCCTAAAATTTATATAGAACTATAAAAGACCCAGAATTGCCAAAGTAATACTGAGGAAAAAGAACAAAGGTGGAGGCATAACCCTCCCAGACTCCAGACAATGCTACAAAGCTACAATAATCAAAACAGCATGATACCGGCACTAAAACAGACATATGGGTCAATGGAACAGAATAGAGAGCCCAGAAATAAACCCACACACCTATGGTCAATTAATCTTCGACAAAGGAGGCAAGAATATACAATGGAGAAAAGACAGTCTCTTCAGCAAGTGGTGTTGGGAAAGCTGGACAGCCACATGTAAATCAATGAAGTTAGAACACTCCCTAACACCAAACACAAAAATAAACTCAAAATAGCTTAAAAACTTAAATATAAGACTTGACACCTTAAAACCCTTAGAAGAGAATATAGGCAAAAATTCTCTGACATAAATTGAAGCAGTGTTTTTCTTTGGTCAGTCTCCCAAGGCAATAGAAATGAAAGCAAAAATAAACAAATGGAACCTAATCAAACTTATAAGCCTTTTCACAGCAAAGGAAACCATAAACAAAATGAAAAGACAACAAATGGAATGGGAGAAAATATTTGCAAATGATGTGACTGACAAGGGCTTAATTTCCAAAATATACAAACAACTCATACAAATCAATAACAATAAAACAACCCAATAAAAAAATGGGCAGGAGACCTAAACAGACATTTCTCCAAAGAAGACATGGATGGCCAACAGGCACATGAAAAGATGCTCAACATCACTAAGTATTAGAGAAATGTAAATGAAAACCACAATGAGATATCACCTCACACCAGTCAGAATGGCCAGCATTAAAAATTCTACAAATAAATGCTGGAGAGGGTATGGAGAAAAGGGGACTCTCCTACACTGTTGGTAGGAATGTAAATTGGTGTAACCATTATGGAAAACAGTATGGAAGTTCCTTAAAAAACTAAAAATAGAGTTGCCATATGACCCAGCAATCCCACTCCTGGGGATATATCTGGACAAAGCTATAATTTGAAAAGATACATGCACTCCAATGTTCATAGCAGCACTATTTGCAATAGCCAAGACATGGAAACAACCTAAATGTCTATTGACAGATGAATGGATAAAGAAGATGTGGTATATATATACAATGGAATACTACTCAGCCATAAAAAGAATTAAATAATGCCATTTACAGAAACATGGATGGACCTAGAGATTATCATACTAAGTGAAGTAAGTCAGGCAGAGAAAGACAAATATCATATGATATCACTTATATGTGGAATCTAAAATATGATACAAATGAACTTATTTACAAAACAGAAACAGACTCACAGACATAGAAAACAAACGTATGGTTACCAAAGGGGAAAGAGAGTAGGGAGTGATAAATTATGAGTTTGGGATTAGCAGATACAAACTACTATTTATAAAATAGATAAACAGTAAAGTCCTACTATATAGCACAGGAACAAGATATTCAATATCTTGTCATAAACTATAATGGAAAAGAATATATATACACACACACACATAAAACTGAATCACTTTGCTGTACACCAGCAACTAACACAACATTGTAAATCAACTATATTTCGATTAAAAATTAACTAAAAGCAAAAAAACAATAAATTTAGCCCATTGTTGTGATGGGTTATCATTTGTTTTAAAAGTGGTACATAAACAAGAAAAATAATATCTACCTTGCAGTGGTAATGTAAGGTCTAAAGTGAATAATACATGTAAAGGACCTAGCCTTGTGCCTGGTATGTAATAGGAGTTCAGTAACTGGGAGTTTCTTTCTTTTGAACCCCTTCCACAAAGGTGGAAACAACTGACACTCAAGCCCCAATCCCCAGTCTGCTCCCAGAGAGGCTCTGAATCCCTTGCCAGAGGAGCATGCTGGCACTTGGGAAGAAGCTACCGTCATATCGCAACCCTAGCCTTCTGATTCTTGAAAACTTATCAAAGAACAGGTCTCATGGTATAGTCCTTCTACTATGTATTCAAAACAATTATTGTCAATACATCTTTAATATCGAACACAAAAGGAGTAAAATCTGCCTGAAAATCCTTAGTTTGCATAAGTATGAAGTTCACTTTTTTGGAACACTAATTTCTCCCCTGACTACATCATCACACATAGAGTTTTCTTATGCTTACTAGTACAAGTGTCTGCCAAACTAATTAGACATCAGCTTATAAATGGATTTGACCTCATAATCTGTGAAATATCACCCTGGCACAGTGGAGCAAAATGTCCATGGCTTAGAGTCCACCAATGTTTAATTCATCCCAGAGAATGTTTGCAGGGAACCAGATCCAGGGCCGTGACTCAATGCAGCTTTCAAACGTGTTGGCCAGAAAAAGGATAGACTCCAATAGGAGTATTGCCAGTGATTAATCACATGCAAACTTTGAGAATCAGGGTGAGAAAGGGTAAACATTATCCTGGGCTAGTTGTCACGGCATTCTGAAACAGGCGCACTTGAAAGAATAGGGCTTGTCTGCTCTGTCTTTGGTACCCTGACGTTGTGTATAACATGGAACCAGGGGTGTCATGGGGAGTGGGTTCAAGCCAGAATCTACCAAAAGAATATCCTAAGGCAGACTTGGATCTTCCCCGTGTCCCAGAGCCAGGCCTGCACTCTGAGGAGCCCTGCCGGATGGAGGCCTATGCCTATGAGTGTGTGTTGCGGTCTGCTGAGTCATCGCTCTTTATTATAATTGCAACTCATGAGGCTATGCTTTATAGGCAATTTTGTGAGCCTTCCTTCAGTTTCCTTAGTTAGGAAGTAACTTGTAACTCTAGGAGAGTCTGCCTTCTTCCTGAATTCATGGGCCTAGGGAAAGGCATTGACCTATGTCAGAGGCACCAAAGAAACTGTTATAGCGAAAGTCAGTTCCCATTCCATGCAGTAAACATCCACTGGCAGCCCCCGTGGGGTTAGGCCTTGGGGTATGGGTGGCAGGTTCCAGAGGCTGCAGCCATGAAGTTGGCACAATCCCTGTCCTCACAGAGCTTGCATGGAAGTATCAACGATGAAAACAACTAGTTCAAAAACGAAGGGGACCTGGAAAATCTCCTAAAAGCCCTGGATGAAAATATCTTCAACCCCAGGCAAAAGGCCAGCTCTTCTTATGCCATTTCTCTAATAAAATTTTGCCATGGCTCTGAGCAACTTCAAGAAAACAATTCAAACTCTAATCGTTACTCTCCATAAGTTGGTCCCATTCTACTTTCTTCCCAGCTTTATCGAAATATAATTGACATAGAACGTGCAAATGTAAGGTGTACAGTGTGATGATCCGATACATGTGTATATTGCAAAATGATACCACAATAAGGTTTGTTAACACCTCCATCACCTCATATAATTACATGTTTTGGGTTTGTTTCATTTTTGGTGAGAACGTTTAAGAGCTACTCTCAAGTACACAATACGGTACTGTGAACTATAGTCACCATGCTGCACATTAGATCCCCAGAACTTATTCAGGGAACATGAATGAGTGTTTTGTATGGCTGATGCACTTTGAAAGTCTTCTAGGCCAATCTAACTTCCGCTGTGGCTTAGGTTGTGGAAGTAGATGAAGCAACTGTCCAGAAGGCATCATGGTTAAAGCACGGACTCCAAAGCCACATTGTCTGACTTCAAGTTTTGGCTCTGCTACTTACCAGCTGTGTTACCTTAGGTAAGTTATTTCAGGAACCTGTGCCTTAATCTGTAGAATGGAGGGGGTTATAGTACTTATCTCAGGGTGTGAGCGACACTGAGCGAAATTCTGTCTGAAAGGTGCACTTCTTTTTATTATTATTGAAGTATAGTTGATTTACAATGTTGTGTTAGTTTCTGGTGTACAGAAACTATATAATTTTTTTTGCGGTACGCGGGCCTCTCACTGTTGTGGCCTCTCCCGTCACGGAGCACAGGCTCCAGACGCGCAGGCTCAGCGGCCATGGCTCACGGGCCCAGCCGCTCCGCGGCATGTGGGATCTTCCCGGACCGGGGCACGAACCCGTGTCCCCTGCATCGGCAGGCAGACTCTCAACCACTGCGCCACCAGGGATGCCCCAGGATATTTTTTTAACATCTTTATTGGAGTATAATTGCTTTACAATGGTGTGTTAGTTTCTGCTTCATAACAAAGTGAATCAGTTATACATATACATATGTTCCCATATCTCTTCCCTCTTGCGTCTCCCTCCCTCCCACCCTCCCTATCCCACCCCTCTAGGTGGTCACAAAGCACCGAGCTGATCTCCCTGTGCTATGCAGCTGCTTCCCACTAGCTATCTATTTTATGTTTGGTAGTGTATATACGTCCATGCCACTCTCTCGCTTTGTCACAGCTTACCCTTCCCCCTCCCCATATCCTCAAGTCCATTCTCTAGTAGGTCTGTGTCTTTATTCCCATCTTACTCCTAGGTTCTTCATGACCTTTTTTTCCCTTAGATTCCATATATATGTGTTAGCATATGGTATTTGTTTTTCTCTTTCTGACTTACTTCACTCTGTATGACAGACTCTAATCATTAGAGAAATGCAAATCAAAACTACAATGAGGTATCACCTCACACCGGTCAGAATGGCCATCATCAAAAAATCTAGAAACAATAAATGCTGGAGAGGGTGTGGAGAAAAGGGAACACTCTTGCACTGCTGGTGGGAATGTAAATTGATACAGCCACTATGGAGAACAGTATGGAGGTTCCTTAAAAAACTACAAGTATTACAGGATATTGAATATAGTTCCGTGTGCTATACAGTAGGTCCTAGTTATCTACTTTATGTATAGTAGTTTGTATCTGCTAATCCCAAACTCCTAATTTATCTCTCCCTCACCCTAAAAGGTGAAGTTTTATCTGGGTAAAAATACTGGTCTGTAAAGTCAGCTTTAATAGCATTACCAATTTGTCTATAAGCTAAATTATATCAGTCTTACTTTAATCAACTAAACAGAATACAGAAGAGATTACAGAGCCACAATCTTGAACTGTATCTAGTAAAACTCTAGCAAAGAAAGTATGAAACATAAAAAGGAAACATATGAAACATGCTACTCATAGACACCTCTAAGTATCATAAACTCTTAACTTTATTAATTTGGATTTCTGGAAAGTTCTATGCTTGGTCTCATTTATCTTGCTGTAGAAACACTTTCATTGAGTCATGCTTTATTGTTTTGTCCTTGGCCTTTATCTAGATGACTGCACAAACTAAATGCCACAGTATTTCTTAAAAGAATGGCTAGAGGGCTTCTCTGGTGGCACAGTGGCTGGGAGTCCGCCTGCCAATGCAGGGGACACGGGTTCGTGCCCCGGTCCGGGAGGATCCCACATGCTGCAGAGCGGCTGGGCCCGTGAGCCATGGCCACTGAGCCTGTGCGTCCGGAGCCTGCGCTCCGCAACGGGAGAGGCCACAACAGTGAGAGGACCCGCGTACCGTAAAAAAAAAAAAAAAAAAAAAAAAAAAGTAGCTAGAAAGATGGATGGATTGATTAGTTGCTGTTCTTACTGCAAAATTATCATGTAAGATATTGTCGATTATGTTTTTCAGTGTCCTCAGTGTAAAAACCACACCACACTTCTTTTTTTTTTTATAAAAAAAAAAGTTTGATTTCCTTGAGGAATTGATAGGCTTCCTTCTGTCAGAAAATAACTCTAAAGCAAGTTTTCTCAGGTTGCCTAGAAACTCAGTAAAGTTTAATGCCCAATCACTGTAACTCAGAGCCCCCAATGTTAGCTTATTTTTGCTTCTCCTTTGCATACATTTGACTTTCCAGTTTTATCCTAATGATTTCAGTGTGTATTTTTATAACTATAATAACAACAAACATTTATTGACTTCTTACTGTTTTCCAGATAATGTTCTACGAGCTTTGAATAGGTTATCTCATTGTAAGCTGCTGCAAACCTCTTTGGCAAGTATGGGGATATAAATCAATAAAGGTGTGGTACATTTATACAATGGAATATTACTCAGCCATAAAAAGGGACGAAATTGGGTCATTTGTAGAGACGTGGATGGACCTAGAGACTGTTATACAGAGTGAAGTAAGCCAGAAAGAGAAAAAAATATGGTATATTAATGCATATATGTGGAATCTAGAAAAATGGTACAGATGAACCTATTTGCAAAGCAGAAATAGAGACACAGATGTAGAGAACAAATGTGTGGACACCGGGGAGGGGGAAGGGGGGGATGGGAAGAACTGGGAGATTGGGACTAACATATATACACTGCTGGGTATGAAATAGATAACTAGTGAGGACCTGCTGTATAGCACAGGGAACTCTACTCGGTGCTCTGTGGTGACCTGGATGGGAGGGAAATCCAAAAGGGAGAGGATATGTGTACACATATGGCCAGTTCACTTCGCTGTGCAGCAGGAGCTGCCACAACATTGTAAAGCAACTATACTCCAATTAGAAAAAAAAAGATTCACATACATGTCAGTGTGAATTGATTATTAAATGAGAATGAAATTTTACGGTGAGAAATAAGAATACTCAATATTGATATACTCAATATTGTACCAGCTGACTACTTTTGTTTAAAGAAGAGTTAGAGAACTTCAGTTTCCAGCAGAGCTGTACATTAGATATTCTGGACAACTCCTGACGAATATAACTAAAATACTGGATAACACACATCTCTCCCTTAATGACTTTAATTTGTTCCTGAAAACCCTACTGCTAAGTGAAAAGCTGTTACATGAAAATTTTTTCCATTAATTTTAATGGGAAAAATTACTATGCATTCATCCCAACCTAAGATACCCAAACAATTATCACCTATATTGAACAGTGAATTGAATAATTCGACAATAAAAAAGTATATATAAGTAATAAACAACAATGTGAAAATAAATGTAGTTTGAACATAAAGTGTTAAAGGTCTATTATACTCATTTTTTTCTTTGTACATCATTTTCTTGATCTATTTTTCAATATTTGGGGCAGGGGAGGTTCTCAAGGTCATCTTGTACTGATGCTGAACCTTTAGAATAAAGGCAAAATACTAGACCGTGTTGAAATATGTGGAATAGCTCATGTACACAACAGAACGAAGAGTAGTAGAAGAAGGTACCTCTTTATCCCTCGGACTTGATATATGTACACCAAGTAAAATGTTTGGGGTACATTTAAACTTAACGCACAGTTCAACTTTGTTCCTTATCATATTTTCTGACTAAAAACTGTTGTGTTGACTATACTCATGAGGATGTCTTTGTCTGAAATTGTAATTTTGAAATATCACTTTTTATAGCAATTTATTTAGTGCGATTATAGTGAATTAAGACAGTGGCAAAAAACTGTACTAGTAGCCATTGTATCCTTCACTGTCACATACTTGCAATAAAATTGAAAAAGCCAATTTCACGTAAGAATGTCCTTGATGAATCATTAAAAAATTAATTATATTAAATCTTGATCTTTGCCTTTCTAAAATATTCTGTGTGATGAAGTAAGTACATATAAAAGGGTTTCTTCTGTTTTATAAATAAGTTCATTAACATAACATTGTAAAACAACTATACTTCAATTTTAAAAAATTGTGTTGCATAGTTAAAAAAAATTTTTTTAAGCTCTGCTTCTGCATACCAAAGTCTAATGAGTTGTGAACTGAACTAACTGCTTTTCTTATGGGATAACAATTTTACTTGAAAGAACAAATCAGAGATAAACTGTGGTCATTCAAATTTGGGTATTTAGGAGACATTTCCTTGAAAGTGAACAAAGTGAGTATCACTTCAAGAGAAACAACTGACAGTATTTTTTGCCCGTGATAAAATTCCAACTTCAAAATGGAAATTAGAATTTTGGAAAACTTGAATCTGCCACCTTGAATTTAATAGCTTCCAGGTGCTTATGGATTTTTCTAATAAGTTGGGTGGTGATATTAATGAATGTGAATTTCTGATATTATATAATGGAATGCATCAACATTTGGAAGATCTGCATAATCCAGTGAACCAGTATTTTAGAAAAATATCCCTAATGTATAATGTTACAAACTTAGGCATGGGTAAAAGGTCCACTCAAAGTGTACCTAAGGATAGACCTAGAGTCTGTCATACAGAGTGAAGTAAGTCAGAAAGAGAAAGACAAATACCATATGCTAACACATATATATGGAATTTAAGGGAAAAAATGTCATGAAGAACCTAGGGGTAAGACAGGAATAAAGACACAGACCTACTAGAGAATGGACTTGAGGATATGGGGAGCGGGAAGGGTGAGCTGTGACAAAGCGAGAGAGAGGCATGGACATATATACACTACCAAACGTAAGGTAGATAGCTAGTGGGAAGCAGCCGCATAGCACAGGGAGATCAGCTCGGTGCTTTGTGACCACCTGGAGGGGTGGGATAGGGAGGGTGGGAGGGAGGGAGACGCAAGAGGGAAGAGATATGGGAACATATGTATATGTATAACTGATTCACTTTGTTATGAAGCAGAAGCTAACACACCATTGTAAAGCAATTATACTCCAATAAAGATGTAAAAAAAAAAGTGTACCTAGGATCAATGTATTTTAATTTAATTCAATTTATTTTTAAATTGAAGTATAATTGACTTATAATATTATATTAGTTTCAGGTATACAACACAATGATTTGTTATTTTTATACATTACAAAATGATCACCATGAAGTCTAGTTACCATCTGTCACCATACAGAGTTAGTACAATATTATCAACTATATTTCCTATACCATACATTATACCACTGTGATTTATTTTATAACTGGAAGTTTGTACCTCTTAAAGTCCTTTCCTAATTTTGCCCATGCCCCCACCCCTGCCCCTCTAGCAACCACCAGTTTTTTCTCTGTATTTATGAGTCTGTTTCTATTTTGTTATGTTTGTTTAGATTCCACATATAAGTAAAATCATATGGTACTTGTCTTTCTCTGTCTGACTTCTTCCACTTGTCATAATACCCTCTAGGTCCATCCATGTTGTTGTAAAAGGCAAGATTTCATTCTTTTTTATGTCTGAGTAATATTCTATTGTATTCCATGTACATACTCCACATGTACTCCATGTGATAGATACCACATTTCCTTTATCCATTCATCTATCGATGGACACTTAAGTTGCTCCCATATCTGACCTATGGAAAATAGCACTGCCAAGGACATAGGGGTGCATATATCTTTTTAAATTAGTGTTTTCATTTTCTTCAGGTAAATATCCAGAGGTTGGATTTGCTGGATCATATGGTAGTTCTATTTTCAATTTTTTAAGGAAACTCCATATGTTTCCATAATGGCTGTACCAATTTACATTCCAATCAACAGTGCACAGTGAAGGAAACCATCAACAAAACAAAGAGTCAGCCTACTGAATGGGAGAAGATATTTGCAACTGATATGTCGATAAGTGGTTAATATTCAAAATACATAAAGAACTCATACAACTCAATGTCAACAAAACAAACAATCTGATTAAAAAATGCGCAGAGGATCTGAATAGACATTTTTCCAAAGAAGACACACAGATGGCCAACAGGCACATGAAAAGATGCTCAACATCACTAATCATCAGGGATATTCAAATCAAAACCAAAATGAGATATCACCGCACACCTGTCTAAATGGCTATTGTCAAAAAGACCACAAATAACGGGTATAAGCGAGGAAGTGGAGAAAAGGGAACCCTTGTGCACTGTTGGTGAGATCAATGGATTTTAACATAATCGAGTATGAAAGATTCATTAATATGGTTTCAGAATACACATTTTAAATTTTAAGAAACTACCACTTGTTGAGTTTGGTAAAATGTAAAAGAATATCCAGAACTATATAAAAAGGCTATTAGAATATACCTCAGTTTTCCAACTGTGTATCTGTGTGAGGCCAGATTTTTTTTATATACTTCAGCCAAAACAATATAATGCAACACATTGAATACAAAAGTGGCTATGACAAACCCACTATCCGTTATTAAACCAGACATTAAAGAGATTTGCAAAGAACTTAATGCAGTTCTGACTAAATGTGTACAGATTCAAAGTGATTCCAATAAAAATTCCTATTTTTTCCCAGGGGAAGTTAAACTGATTCTACATTTTATATGAAAAGAGCAAATATCTTAAAATAGTCAATATACTCCTAAAAAAGAACAAGGTAGGGAGACTTACCCTACTTGATATCAAGACCTAATTTTAAGCTGCACTATATAAGGTAGTGTAGGATTGGCACCAGGATAAGCAAATATACTAGTGGAACAAAGTAGATATCCCGGAAACCAACCCACACACATGTTGAAATGATATATGACAGAATTGACATTGCAGACTATTGGAAGAAATAGCAGCGGGGAAAGGGGGGAAGGATAAATTGGGTGATTGGGATTGACATATACACACTACTATATATAAAATAGATAACTAATAAGGACCTACTGTATAGCACAAGGAACTCAATACTCTAATGACCTATGTGGGAAAAGAATCTAAAAAGGAATAGATATATGTATATGTATAACTGATTCACTTCACCGTACACCTGAAGCTAACACAACATTGTAAATCAACTATACTCCAATAATTTTTTTAAAAAAAGAAATAGCATTAAATATATATTACTGAGACAATTAGCTATTCAAATAAAGAAAAATGTAAAATTGGATCCCTATCTCAGCATACTAAAAAATCAATTCCAAGTGGAATAAATAAAGACTTGAATGTAAACTTTAAAACTGTAAACTTTTAGAAAACAATATTGGTAGATATCTTTATAACTTCAGAGTACAGAAATTTTAAAACAAGTTACCAAGTTACCAAAAGCATAAATTATAAAGAAACTAATAAATACATGAAAATTAAGATCTTTGGTTCATCAAAAGATACAATAAAGAGGGTAGAAAAACAAGCCACAAATATCTAAAGATATTTGTAACACCTATTACCTAAAAGTAATTCATATCCAAAATATATAAAAGACTCTTACAAACCAATCAGAAAAAATATACATAACCCAATAGGTTAAAAATGGGCAAAAGAACTGAATAAGCAGTTCCCAGAAGATGAAATATAAATGGCCCATACTCTTATGGAGAGATGCTTATTCTCATTAGCAATCAGAGAAATGCAAATTGAGAGCACAAGGACATATCATTTCACACACAAGATATCGGTAAATATTAGAAAGTCTGACAATACTGTCTCAGCAAGGATGTAGAGAAACAGGAATTCTTGTCCACTGGTGGGAGTGTAAATTGGTACAACCAATGACTGTGGTAGCCATAGAAGTGTGCCACTCAACTTCCCTTCAGGAAAGCCTGCTGCAGAGAGCATGGCTGACTGACAGCCCCAGCTGCCAACCTTCTGGATCTACCACCATGTTTGCCCCAAAGCCACACTTCCCCCGGGTTGCTCCCAGCCGATGACTGAGCACTGCAGGGGTACTAGCGGTGGACCATTCCTGTGGGATGCAGGACTCCTCTAACAGTGGAGTTTGGCACAGAAACACTTCATCAGCCTGTCTGAGATCCTTCTTAGTCAATTTTGCTTCCTTCTTTCTCTCCTTTCAGAGTCCAGACCAACACTGAGGTCTGAAGGCTCTCTCTGCCTACACCTCTCTGCTCTTTCCCATTTACCTATCATGGGCATTCCCTCAGTAGGTCCTTCACACACTTAGTTCCAGCTTGGTAATTCTGCTTCTTCATGGACCTAAGCTGACACAACCACATGGTAAAGTTGAACATGGCATAGTCTATGATCCCACAATTTTACTTTCAACGGTGTGCCCTGGAAAAACCCATACCATGATACACGTACAAAAATGTTCACAACAGCATGGTACTAAATAGCCCCAAACTGGATAACTGTCCAATTATTGGTCAGTGGTAGAATGGGTAAATGAATTGTGGTTTATTCATACAATGGTTACATTCCAGCCCGAGCAGCTGTGTATTGATTCATGGGCTGCGTATAGCAGAACTCTGGAGAAGAGGGCAGTCACACAGACTAAGAACAAACTACAGTTAGATGCATTGACATGGAAAATCTTGAAAATGGCAGTGAGTAAAAGAAGCAGGCAACAGAAAATTCCCTAGAGTAGGATTTCATTTAAAGTTCAAAACCAGGGAAAACTGAGCAATATACTGGTCAGGATTGGCGACAAAAGGGATGGGCTTCGAAGGTATTATGCTGAGTGAAGTAAGTCAGATGGAGAAAGACAAATACCACACGATCTCACTCATATGTGAAATATAAAAAACAAGCAAACAAAAATAAATGAACAAAGCACACGAAAACAAACACGTAGATACAGACAACAGAGAAGTGGTTACCAGAGGGGAAGAGGCGGGGGGGGGGAGGGTGAAATGCGTAAAGGGGATCAACTGTAGGGCAATGGATGGAAACTAAATGTTGGCTGATAAGCACACTGTAAGGTATATAGAAGTAGAAATATAATGTTGCACACATGAAACTTGTATAATGTTATAAACTAATGTTACCTCAATTAAAAATACATCTAAAATTAAAAAATACACTGGTTAGAGATGTACATATAAGCACAAAAAGCAAAGGAATGATAGATACAAAAGTTAGGAGAACGGTTACCCCTGGGGTGGGGATGGAGGGGCAGAGAATACAGGGGGCTTCTAAGTTACAGGCAATGTTCCATTGCATAAGGCGGGTGGTGGGTTCTAGTTATTAATTATTATTATTTTGTGTGCATATTTCACAATATTTTGAAGGCATTGGAAGCCCCAGTTCATAACAATTTAAAACAACCTATTTTCTAGTCCCTTTTAAAAACCAAATCCTTTCCTAGGCTGATGGGCTAGACCTGATTTGGGGAAAGGAAGCGATAAGCAGTCACTCATGCCAACTTCCACATTTCTCTTCACACACAGTGAACACATTCTCTGGGGAGCAGAGATCACCACAACAGATGAAACAGGTGTGCTGCCTGATACTTCCCTCAAGTCCCAGTTAGTCATGCAGCAAAAGGAACTCAAAATAAAGCAGGCACATGCTTTGTTATTATTAAATAGCTCTAAAGGCATTTTTTAAAGTATCATGTGTAAATGTTTCCCTTTCAGAGTTAGAGAATTTGAGGAGGTGGCTTAGTTAGGGAGATCTCTCATAAGAAATCACTGGCAGAAATGACCCCTCCCTTCATTTCCACAGACAGAGTTGTTTGCAGGCTGAAGCCCTCCTTAACCAATGGCCCTCACTCTGGGTATGGCCAGATGCTGGACTCCCCTCCCAAGACCATTAACATCCTCCATAGCCCTGGGGTGAAGATGCTCCAGGAAGGTCTCCCACAGGGATAGGAATAACCCCCACCACTGAGTGAGAACCTTCCAGAGTGATCCTGTGAAGATGGAAGATGCAGTTTCAAGCGGTCCAAGACCTGCAACTGCTGCAGTCACTGACTGCCACTAACTTCACTGTCCTGGTAATAATATCAACACATTTTTTACAAAATTATCACATCAAAAGTTAAGAAAACAGAATGGTGTTTCATCAAATCTAACTTTCACAGCAATCTTATGCAGTTACCTATTGTCCCCATTTTGCAGATATGAAAACTGAGGCACCAGAGGGGAAGTGACATGCCCAAGGGCACCCAGCTGACGAGAGGTATAGATCTTGTAGCATTGGATCCCAGAGCTGAATCCTAGGCTCGAGCCCGTCCAGCATGATACTTAATATGTCCTGTGGATTCTGTAGCTCAAACCTCTCCTACCTATCATCTCCTTTCCATTCCTACCTGCACTCACTTCCCTAAGTCTCTCAATACTTTTTGACTTGACTACTGCAAGAGCCTTCTGAAAGCCTCCTGTCCCCTCTTTCTGGCCTATTCTGTTCATCCACAAGCTTGTACAATGACCGCCCTCCCTATGTAGCCTCCATGAATTCCTGCACACCACGCTCCTTCCTTTGAGTTCCCATGGCACTATGCTTGAACAATTTTTGAGGACTTATTTCACCAGCTTTGTACATAGCTCTCTCTCCTAAATCCGATACTTCATATACCATTAATGCAAATTCACTTGTGGCTTTTTAGCATCAGTGTTAGTTTTAGTTCCAGTGCATCTGAATCAAGGGTCATTCTTATTGACAATAATTTTAAAAAAATAAAAGAAAGAAAAGAGGAAACCAGAGAAAGGGACAGGAAAAGGGAGGTAAAGAGAAAGTCAAAAGAATTGAGAGTCTCACAATGAAGCTTGGGAGAAAGAAAAGCTAAGGAAGGGTTAAACAAGGCCAAGCCAGTCAAAGCTCTATATTATAGAGGCATGGGCAACACCTCTATCACTGTGGAGATTAGGGCAAATAGAAGTTGTCTAATGGGGGAAAGGACCCACTGGTGGGAGTCTCTACAGCCTTAGATCAACCCGGAGAGGACCTGAACATGATTCATGACCTCAGTCCCCTTAACCGGTTTTTTTCCCCATGAGGTCTAAAATTCTTCAGGAATGAAGAATTTTGTGTAAGTAAACATAATAATGGAAGCTTCAATGCATTTAATACTTACTGTGTGCAGACACTAGATGAAATACTTTGTAAACATTATCTCACAAGTCAGGCACTATCATTTTCTTCACTTAATAACAGAAGGAGCTGAAGTTTGACAGATGCAGTGCCTTGCCCAAGGTCACACAGCGCATGAAGGGAAGTTCTGGAATTCAAACCCAGAGCACTGGGACTCTGACAACCATTAGGCTCTGGTGTCTCACAGAACATACTCCAGGGCGAATGAGACTAGAGTGATAATGGGGTACACTGCAGCAGTGCCATGGGAGGGCAGGGAGAGACTGTTTCCAACTGGGTAAATCCAGGAAGACTTTGAGGAGGTGGTGGGTTTCAATGAAATACACTGTCGTTAGAGACACATCTGGACTGCTGCAGCTGGCAGGGTCAACCCTGTTAATTTCCTCTTGCAGAGACCATCAGGAGCACATCTACAGTTAAAGAAATCAGGGTCATTGACTCTTTGTAATGAGGTGATCACACACCATAGGGATCTGTGTGGTGTCACAGTAAAAGGCGGACAGACAGCACTCATTGTAAGATTTCAGATTGCATTAGGTGATTTGGGGAAGTGTTCCGGAAATGGGCTCTGCTACAGATTGGATGCTGTCAGGAAACTGGGATAATTTTATGACTAGGAATAATAATATTTATCTAGAAGGTGGGAAAAACAGAATGAGGCTAAGGCTGTAATTGTTCTGTTTTGTTTTGCTTTGTTTTGAAGAACCTAGTGTCAGGACAGGAATAAAGACGCAGACGTAGAGAATGGACTTGAGGACATGGGGAGGGCGAAGGGTAAACTGGGACGAAGTGAGAGAGTGGCATGGACATATATACACTACCAAATGTAAAACAGACAGCTAGTGGGAAGCAGCCACATAGCACAGGGAGATCAGCTCAGGGTTTTGTGACCACCTAGAGGGGTGAGGAGGAGAGGGGGAGGGAGACGCAAGAGGGAGGAGGAGGGGTTATGGGGATATCTGTATACGTATAGCTGATTCACTTTGTTATAAAGCAGAAACTAACACACCATTGTAAAGCAATTATACTCCAATACAGATGTTAAAAAAAAAGCAGCAGTTACTCATGTTCACCAGGATAATGAGATGTTCAGTCAGTTTAGTGGTTTGGACAATGTTCTTGCTTCTGCCTGTGCTCAGACTTGATTACAAGTAGTCTTGATCTTGTCTTGATCCATCAGAGTCACAGAATGGTCTTGTATGATGTTGATGCTCTGTGAAATTATTTCTGTTCAACACCAAGGTCTAGATGAGCGTGGCAGGCTAAGCTTCTGGCTGTCAGGGGCTGCTTTATTCTTTCTCAACACTTAACTTCTGCTCAGACTAGTTGGGTCTGAGGGTTTTGGGTATTTAAAGGCAAACAGATGCATTTAATGAGACAATACGTACAAGAAGGATGCCTACCATTTGTGGAATACCAGGTACCATCATAAGAATTTTGCATGCAGTAATTTATTTAATCCTTACACAATCAAGTGATATAGTGTCAAATACCTTCTCCATACTTTAAAATATTGTTGTGGTAAAAAGTACATAGCATAAAATATACCATCGTAACCATTTTTAACTTTCTCCTCTTACAAAACTGAAACCATATCTGTTGAATCTCTTTTTCCCCCTCCCCCCAGCCCCTGGCAACCACCATTATATTTTTTGCTTTTTAAAGTTTGACTTTTTGCTCTTAAGCGTTTTGAGTACCTTAGATAGCTCATATAATTGGAATCATGCAGTATTTGTCATTCTGTGACAGGCTTATTTACTTAGCATAATGTCTTCAAGGTTCATCCATGTTGCAGCATGTGACAGGATTTCCTTTTTTAAGGCTGAATAATATTCCACTGCATGTATATGTGACATTTTCTTTATCCATTGATCCAGCAATGAATACTTGGGTTGATTCCACCTCTTGGATATTGTGAATAATGTCACAATGAACATGGGTGTACAAATATCTCTTTGAGATCCTGATTTCAAATATTTTGGACAAACACCCAAAAGTAGGATTGCTGGATCATATGGTAGTTCTATTTTTCATTTTTTGAGTGATGTCCATGTTGTTTTTCCATAGCAGCTGCACCATTTTACATTCCAACCAACACTGTACAAGAATTCCAATTTCTCCACATCCTCCTCAACATTTATTATCGCTTGTTGTTGTTTTATTCTTGATGAAAAGTCATCCTAATGGGTGTAAAGGGATACCTCATTGTGGTTTGGATTTGCGTTTCCCTGGTGATTAGTGATGTTGAGCATTTTTTCATAAACCTGTTGTCCATTTGTATATCTTCTTTGGAGAAATGTTTAAGTCTTTTGCCCATTTTTAATCAGATAATCTGGGTTTTTTGTTGTTGTTTATAGTTCTTTATATACTCTAGACATTAATCCCTTATCAGACATATGGTTTGCAAATATCTTCTCCCATTTTATAGGCTGCTTTTTTGCTCTGTTTATTGATTCCATTGCTGTGCAGAGTTTTTAAGTTTGATATAGCCCCATCTGTTTAATTTTGCTTTTGTTACCTGTTTTCTCAATTTTCTTCTTTTGTTGCCTGTTTGTCCCCTATTATTTTCTTCTACTAGTTTTATAGCTTCAGGTTTTATGTTTAGGTCTTTGATTCATTTTGAGTTTATTTTTGTTTATGGTGTAAGATAAGGGTCCACCTTTATTCTTTTGCATGTGGATATCCAGTTTTCTCAACATCATTTGCTAAAGAGACTATTCTTTCTCTATCATGTAGACTTGGCACTCTTGTAGAAGATCATTTGACCTTATACATGGGGATTTACTTCTGGGCTCTCTATTCTGTTCCATTTGTCTATATGTCTGCTTTAAAACAGTACCACACTGTTCTGATTACTATGGGTTTGTAATATGTTTTGAAATTGGGAAATTTGAGGTCTGCACCTTTGTCTGTATTTCTTAAGATTGTTTTGGTTACTCAGGGTCCTTTGAGATTCCATATGAATTTTAGGATTTTTTTCCATCTCTATAAATAATGACATTGGAATTTCGATAGGGATTGCATTAAATGTGTAGATAGCTTTGGGTAATATCAACATTAACAGTATTAAATCTTCCAATCCATGAACATGGAAATCTTTCCATTTATTTCTGGCTTCTTTAATACCTTTTATCAATGTTTTGTGGTTTTTGGTGTACAAGCCTTTCCCCTCCTTTGTTAAGCTCATTCCTAAATATTTTATTTTATTTTTAATTTATTTAAAAAATTTTTCTTTTTTTGCCACACTGCATGGCTTGTGGGATCTTAGTTCCCCGACCAGATATTGAACCTGAGCCCTGACATTAAAAGTGCAGGGTCCTGACCACTGGACCACCAGGGAATTCCCTTAAATATTTTATTATTTTTGACGCTATTATAAATGGGATTGTTTGCTTAATTACCTTTTTGTATTGCTCATTGTTAGTGTATAAAAACATAACTGATTTTTTGTGTTAATTTTGTATACTGTGAAATTATGGAATTCCTTTACTAGTTCTAATATTGTGTGTGTGTGATCTTAAGGCTTTTCTACATATAAAATCATGTCATCTGAAGACAGAGATGCTTTTAACTTATTCCTTTCTGACCTGGATGCCTTTTACTTATTTTTTCTTGCCTAACTGTTCTGTCTAGGACTTCCAGTATGGTGTTGGACAGAGATGGTGAGAGTGGGCAACCTTGCCTTTATCTTGATCTTAGAGGAAAAGCTTTCAGTTTTTCACCATTGAGTATGATGTTAGCTGTGGGCATTTCATATATGCTCATTATTATGTTGAAGTAATTTTTTTCTATTCCTAGTTTGTTGAAATAAAATTTTATCATGAAAAAGTATTGAATTTTTTTCAAATGATTTTTCTACATCAATGAGATTATCATGCAATTTTTGCCCTTCATTCTGTTAATGTGGTGTATTACATTAATTGATTTTCATATGTTGAAACATTCTTGCATTCCAGGAATAATTGCCATTTGGTCATGATGTATAATCCTTTTAATGTGTTGTTGAATTCAATTTACTAGTATTTTGTTGAGAATTTTTGCATCAATATTGGTCAGGGATACTGGTCTATGGTTTTCTTTTCTTGTAGTATTTTTGTTTGATTTTTGTATCAGGGTAATGCTGACCTCATAAAATGAATTTAGTACTGTTCCCTCCACTTCATTTTTTCAGAAAACTTTGAGGAGGTTTTGCATTAATTCTTCTTTAAATGTTTGTTAGAATTCACCAGTGAAGCCATCTGGCCCTCGGCTTTTCTTTGTTGGGAGGTTTTTGATTATTGATTCAATCTTCTTACAAGTTATAAGTCAATTCAGATTTTTTATTTCTTCATGATTCAGTCTTGATAGGTTACATGTTTCTAGGAATTTTTTTCATCTAGGTTATCCAATTTGTTGGGGTATAATTGTTCATCATAGTCTCATGATTTTTTTTTTTTGTTTCTGTGGCAGTGGTTGTAATTTCTCTTTCACTTCTAATTTTAGTTATTTGAGTCTTCTCTCTTTCCTTCTTAATCTAGCTAAGGGTTTGTAAATTTTCTTAATATTTTCAAAAAAGCAACTCAGTTTTGTTGATTTTTTTCTATTGTTTTTCTCTTCTCTATTTTATTTATTTCTGTTCTAATTTTTATTCTTCCTTTCCTTCTGCTAACTTTGGGTTTTGTTTGTTCTTTTTCTATTTCCTTGAGGTATAAAGTTAGGTTGTTGATTTGAGATCTTTCTACTTTTTTAATGTAGGAATTCATTGCTATAAACATCCTTCTTGGTACTGCCTTTGCTGCGTCGCATAACTTTTGGCATGTTTTATTTTTGTTTTCATTTGTCTAAAAATATTTTCTAATTTCCTTTGTGATTTTTTTGACCCATTGGTTGTTCCAGATTGTGTTTAATTTCTATATATTTGTAAAATTCCCAGTTTTCCTTTTGCTATTGATTTCTAGCCTCATTCCATTATGGTACTGAAGTCTCCTACTATTATGGTGTTGCTGTCTATTTTTCCCCTCAACTCTGTTTATGTTTGTTTAATATATTTGGGTGCTCGGCTGTTAGATGCACATTTATTTATAATTGTTATATCTTCTTGGTTACACTTTTATCTGTGTATGATATCTTTTTTTGTCTCTTGTGACAGTTTTTAACATAAAGTCTATTTTGTCTAAGTGTAGCCAGCCCTGCTCTCTTTTGGTTACCATTTGCATGGAATATCTTTTTCCATCCTTTCACTTTCAGCCTACATGTGTCCTCAAATCTAAAGTGAGTCTCTTGTAGACAACACATAGTTGGATCTTCTTTTTCCATTTTTATCCATTCTGCCACTCTACGTCTTTTGATTGAGGAGTATATTAGTCTGCTCAAGCTGTCATAACAAAATACCACAAAGTGTGTAGCTTAAAAAACAGACATTTATTTTCTCAAAGGAGAAAATATTTTCTCCAGTTCTGGAGCTAGAAGTCTATGGCCAAGGTGCCAGCAAATTTAGTTTCTGATGAGCACCCTCGTTCCTGGCTTGTAGATGACTATCTTTTCTCTGTGTCTTCATAAAGCCTTTCCTCTTTGCTTATATGTCAAGAGAGAGAAAGATTTCTGGTGTCTCCTCCTCTTCTTATGAGGACATCAATCCTATTGGATTAAGGTCCCATTCTTATGACCTCATTTAATCTTAATTACTTCCCTGAAGGCCCTATCTCCACATACAGTCACAACTGGGGTTAGGATATCAACATGTGAATGTGGTCAGGGGCACAATTTAATCCATAACAGGGAGTTCAGTCCATTTACATTTAAAATAATCACTGATAGTGAAGGACTTATTTTTGCCATTTTGCTAATTCTTTTTTGTATGTTTTGCAGTTATTTTGACCCTCTTTTCCTCTCTTGCTGCCTCTCTTTGTGTTTTGTTGATTTTTTATAGTGACATAGTTTGATTCCTTTTTAAAAAATGTTTAATTTACTTTTGGTTCTACTCATACTTTTTTTTTGTTTTTTTCTTTTAGTTGACGTACGATACTATATAAGTTTCAGGTGTACAACATAGAGATTCACAACTTTTAAAGGTTATATTCCATTTATAGCTATTATAAAATATTGGCTATATTCCCTGTGTTGTACAATATATCCCTGTAGTTTATTTTATTATTATTTTTAAATTTATTTATTTTATTTATTTATTTTTGGCTGTGTTGGGTCTTCGTTGCTGTGTGTGGGCTTTCACTAGAGGCAGCGAGCGAGGGTTACTCTTTGTTGTGGTGCGCGGGCTTCTCATTACAGTGGCTTCTCTTGTTGTGGAGCACGGGCTCTAGGCACACGGACTTCAGTAGTTGTGGTGCATGGGCTCAGTAGTTGTGGCTTGCAGGCTCTAGAGTGCAAGCTCAGTAGTTGTGGCGCACGGGCTTAGTTGCTCCGTGGCATGTGGGATCTTCCCAGACCAGGGCTTGAACCCATGTGCCCTGTACTGTCAGGTGGATTCTTACCCACTGAGCCACCAGGGAAGCCCTAGTTTTTTTTCTACATACTAGTTTGTACCTCTCTCATTTCTTTCATGTATCTCCTATAGGTATTTTTCTTTGTGGTTACCATGGAGATTACATAAGACACCTTATATTTATAACAATCTATTCTAAACATGACAATTTAACTTCAATTGCATACAAAACCTCTACTTATTTACATCTCCTCACTTTGTTATTGATGTCGCAAATTACATCTTTTTGTATTTTGTAGCCATTAACATGTGTTTATCCTTATAATTATTTTTATGCTTTTATAATTTAAAGTCTATACACGGATCAAAGGGATTAAAAGTGATTTAGGCACCATTATTATACTATTACAGGTGTTTACTTGATCAGAATGAGCTGTGTCAGCTTGGGAAAGGACTACCATGGGTAAAATGCAGTGGATTTTCTCACCCATTTTAGTGTGGCCGTTCTTGGCTTTGTGCTTGCCTGAGGGTCCTGCAATTTCTTAACTGATTTCTGGAATACCCATAAAGGCTTTTTGGATCAGATATTGTTGTTAGGTTGGCATCTCTGTATGGGAACAAGGTCTGGGGCTTTCTATTCCATCATCTTCCTCTATCGTCATGCCTTTTAAGGAATGATAAATTTGAGGCTTAGAGAGAGATTAAATGAATTGCCCAAAAATACACGGTGGGAAAGTTGCAGAACTGGATTCTGAAAGAGGGATAGTCTGAGCACCAGTCTGTGCGCTTAGCATCTGTACCCCGTTCTGCAGCTGGCAGTCAAGGAAAAGAAGAAGAATCATGCAATCTGAGGCCATTCCGTGCAGGGGCAACAAAGGGCTATGACGCTGAGTCAAATAGGAAAAGGTCTCCTTTCCTACTGGGCATATTGTTTACATAGGCAAACTAACAAGGAGGGTTTTTGTTTTTCTTTAACGGAATTAAACAGTCTCCAGTTGCGAATCTAGAAAGTCTTCTTTTCATTAAAGTATATTCAATTTTATTACATGTTATTAGGTATCAGGCTGCTAAAAGGATTTATAAATTGTTGACTTACGAACTTTTTTTTTCATTGAGGTATAACTGACATAAGATTACATTAGTTTCAGGCATAAAACATGATGATTCAATATCTGTATATATAGCAAAATGATCAACATGATACTTCTAACTAGATAAATCTAGTTAGATAAATCTAGTTAGCATCTGTCACCATGCATAGTTACAATTTTTTTCTTGTGATGAGAACTTTGAAGATCTACTCTCTTAGCAAGTTTCAAATACGTAAGACAGTATTATTAACTCTAGTTGCCATGCTGTACATTACATCCCCATGATGATAGAGATCGTTTTTGAATGGTTTACAGTAACATATATTTTATATATAAAATAGTCTTTTTTAAAGTTCGAAAAAGGGTAGTCTTTAAGGTTCTTTTTCAAATCATTTACTTGAAAGGTGCTTTCTGGCCTAGTTCCATCACTACCTCCCCATATAACCTAGAGCAAGTCACATGGCCTTAGAAGAAACACTAAAGGGAGTCCTCCAAGTTGAAACAAAGGATGCTCGCTAGAGAGCAACACAAAAGCGTACAAAAATATAAAGCTCTCTGGTAAAAGTAAATACATAGAAAAATACAGAGAAAGGAGTCAAACCGGATGCCATAACCAAAGGACAAACAGATTTTGAGTCCTGAACCTGCCGCTCCCTAGACAGGGCTGCAGAATGAGCAGAACAGGATCAACCTCCCAGGGTTGTGGGCATTAAATAAAGTAATGTGCGTAAAAGTACCTCCTAACTGTACTTTAGTGGGTACTTTGGTTATAATTATTTTTGCCTTTTATATTATCTTCCAGATCTTGTCCACAGGCACAGAACCTTTCCCAGCTATGATAGTTACACCCACAAGTTCATTGCTTGCCCCTTGATCTTGTCGTGGACTTGCATGCCTGTTTCTATATCATCACTCTCATCATTGTTGAAGGTAGTGTGCTATCTTAAGTGGATATGCCAAAATGCATCAAGCCATTTCTCCACTCTTGGGTGGCGTATCTATTTCTGAAGCTTTGCTATATAGATAACAATGAGCATCTTTTAATGGTTTGTATTTTTTGAACATCAACAGGAAACGTTAAACTCTAGTTTAGAGGTCTGTAAGGGCGAACGAAGTTCTTCTTCTGAGAACATAATTGGCCAAAGTCAGGCTTGCTGCCAGTGAGGCTTTCATGAGCCAGAGCCTCAGGACCCATCAAAGGTGCTTTGTGCCCCCGCAAAGTCAGGAGACAAAGACAGTGAGGGGCCCGGGCAGCGATTTTTCAATGTAGCTGTGGGAATTGCTGTGCATGTGGCTTACAGCACTCATTTAGAGACTGGAATAGATGTAAACACAACTCGCAAGGCCCAAAAGCCAAAGTCTTGGTCCGCAGAGGTTACAATTCAAAACAGTCTAATTGGATGTGGGAACAAAGAGCAAAATGGCCCAGGCTGACGAGTCACCAGGCATCTAAAGATGGGATTGGTGCTGTCAGAGGCTTGGCCAGGAGGCAGGTCTGAGACAGGCCAGACTCGGAGGGGCAGTCGGAAGGAAAGGAGGCCAGAGCTAAGCACCGTTCAAGGGCAGGAAAGGCTCAGGGAGCAGAGGCGGTGCAGCGCAGCAAGAGGAATCCAAACCCAACACAGAGTGTAAGGCCTTTTCTAAGCTGTCTCGTTAGGAAAGACCAGGGGGAGTGGAGGGAAGCGGCCTCTCCTGGGAACGGCAAGAAACTCAGATGGCGAGCGGTTTCAGGAACAGAAAGTGGGCCCAGAGGACAAGGTTTCGGACAATTGAATAAGCCCAGGGAGGGTCCATGCTCAGCCTGGCTCCCTCCACTCTGCCACCTGGAACAGATAACAGGGGCAGAAGCAATCACAGGTCAACCTGATGGTTTATCTCGCTGCATAAAACTCTTCAAAGCATCCCCTTTGCTCTTACTATAGATAAAGTCTGACTCCGCCCTGTGGCTTAAAATGCGCTGTCTTCCCCCCGCCCCCACCCCGGACCCAGTGTGCCGGTTCAGAGTCTTTGAACAAGTCATGCCCTCTCTCACTTTCAAGCTTTCTTACATCTGCTCCTTCAGCCTCCAACACTCTCTCTTCCCACCTTCCTCACCCGGCTGATTCCTACTCATCATGCAGCTCGAACTGAAATGTCACTTTCTCCCGGCAGTGTAGACTTAGGCACTCCTCAGCATCTGGGCATATTACACGGTGACACTTGTCAAACTCTTTGGTAACAGGTACCTTCCTGTCTCTCCCATAATCCGTGAGCTCAAATGGGGCAGGCACTACGTCTGTCTTGCTCACCACTGACTGCTGGAACAGAATAGGTACTTGATAAATGTTTTGAAAAAAATAATAAATAAAGGAAAGCAAATTGATCGATTCCTTTTAGTCTAGTTACCGCTTACTGAGCTCATGGTCTGTAGCAAGTTTTGTTCTAAGAGTGGTGAGCAATACGGGCATGGTCCCTGTCCCCATATGTGAGTCCATTACCTGTCTAGTGGGGAAACAGAGAATTCTGTTATAGGGACTTCCCTGGTGATCCAGTGGTTTGGACGTGGCGCTTTCACTGCCAAGGGCCCGGGCTCAATCCCTGGTCGGGGAACTAAGATCCTGCAAGCTGCGAGGGGAGGCTCCAGAAGTGATGCAGAGCGCTTGGGGAAGCAAGGGTGCGAGTTGAAGAGAAAGACAGGAGAAGACTCCATGGAAAGGAAAGGATTGCAACTTAGCCTTGGAAGTCCAATAATCCTTTAGTAGACAAAAAGGGGGAGGAAGGATGTTTCTGGCAGACCGAGCAGCTAGAGCAAAGTCGTGGAACCGCAAGTAATGGAAGATGCTCAGGGGACAGCAAGCAGGCTGGGTGACCACTGTCAGAGATACCCATTTTGCTTTCAGGTGAGGATAGAAAGCAGGCAGCAGTCAGATCACAGAGGACCATCTTTTCCAAGCTAAAGAAAATGGACTTCATCTCCCAGTCAATGGGGAGATATAAGAAGAGCTATACTTTGGTTGATGGACAGATTGCCTTGGGACAATAGCCTGCATGGTTGGGAATCTTTGGTCTGTAGGCAGCAAGGATGGGAGAAAATGTTCTTAGGAAAACCTTATGGTTTGTAGTCTGAACTTGTGTAACTGTTTATGAAACTACAGAGGACGTAGAAAGGATGTTGGCTGCATCCTGGAATACTCACATGAGAGGGGCTGGTTTGGGGTCAAGTCTATGATCCACATTTCCCTGGTACAGGCCAACCACACAGAAGGGCTAGAGTACAGGCACAGGTGAGAGGTAGTGAATGGGTGCAGTGGAAAGGGCAGAGGGCAGGAAGACAGGTTAGGGTTCCAACTCCAGCTCTGCTGTGCAACAGTGGGCAACTCCCTTCTCCTCTCTAGGCTTCTGTTTTTCCTGCTAAGTCCTTTTCATTCTAATGTCATATGGTTTGATGGGCAGCTTGGATACACAGTTGAGTCATGGGGGATGACCCACTGCAAGGTAGCTGCTAGCCTTTGTGCAAATATGAAAAAAGTCATACCTTTCACTAGACATTTTACTTACATAAGTTGGAAAACTACTCTAAGAAATATATAATGCTCGCTACCTACTAAAGGAAGGGCATCCTCTAGGGTGGTGCAGTATAAAATCTACACAAATGTTCAGCAACCCGGGATCCACGTGGTGCTCATGTCAGAAATCAGGGGCTGGCTATGGAGAACAGTACGGAGGTTCCTTAAAAAACTACGAATAGACCTACCATATGATCCAGCAATCCCACTCCTGGGCATATATCTGTAGAAAACCATAATTTGAAAAGATACATGCACCCTAATGTTCATAGCAGCACTATTTACAATAGCCAGGACATGGAAGCAACCTAAATGTCCATCGACAGATGAATAGATAAAGAAGATGTGGTATATATATATAATGGAATATTACTCAGCCATAAAAAAACAAAATAATGCCATTTGCAGCAACATGGATGGACCCAGAGATTCTCATACTAAGTGAAGTAAGTCAGAAAAAGAATGACAAATATTATATGATATCACTTATATGTAGAATCTAAAAAAAAGATACAAAAGAACTTTAATACAAAACAGAAATAGACCCACAGATATAGAAAACAAACTTGTGGTCACCAAAGGGAAAGGGAGGGAGGGATAAATTAGGAGTTTGGGATTAACAGATACACACTACTATATGTAAAACAGATAACAAAAAAGGACCTACTGTATAGCACAGGGAACTCTACTCAATATATTGTAATAACCTACAAGGGAAAAGAGTCAACAAAGAATACACACACACACACACACACACACACACATATATATTATATATTATATATAACTGAACCATTTGCTGTACACCTGAAGCTAACACAACATTGTAAATCAACTAGACTTCAATTTTAAAAAAAGAATTTGGTTTAAAAAAAAAAAAGAAAAGAAATCCGGGGCTGGGAAGGCCATCAATCTGGCCCAGTGAGGCATATCTTACTGGTCCAGGACCAATAAGGAAGAATGTGGCTTTTAGGATAAGCAAAGTAGATTAGAAGAGCCTACCATTAAGCCAGAACCCGAAGAAGTCCCATCAACAGAGTGAGGGTGGCAGCCCCACAGCTATCTCTTCTTCATGGGCCAAGCGAGACCCTGCAAAATGACACAGCCAGAGGCTACAGTTGGCTATGGGATTGGGCTGGGGAACGGAGGAATGTGGATTAGTTGAATGGCCCAATTGCTGTACGTGATAGAAAAGGGATACATTTCTGTCATTGGCCCTTTGTGGATGACAACAAATACTTGACCAGGTCCTCTCAGGCAAGACTTTCTCAAGTTCATTTCAAAGATGCCCTAGACACCTCAGATGCCCAGACAGAGCGAGAAACAGTGGACTTGGCCCAGAAGTCTCCTGAATATTTTAAAGAACTGGTGTTTCTTCCTCTACAAATGAAACCTCCACAGCACATGATGGGTACATTTATCTAGGACTGACTTATTTACCAGCAACTAAAAGTTGAAATTAGCTGGTCCCTAAAGGCAACTTTGTCCTTCCCTGCCTGATGCTTTAATAAATCATCCCAATCAAGGAGGTCGGGAGGCACTGGGGGAAGGTACCACATTTGCTTTCCATATTCTCACATTCTGCCTGAGCAAGCGTTTTCCATTTAGGGCCTGTGATGATCCCCTTGAGACCATCTGTGTGATCGTGTGATTTCTAGTTTCTGGGGGCCTGACCATGTGTTTGCCTTGGCCAACTACAACAGGAAACTTTCTTTCGCTTTTTGGGGTTTCAAAATTTAAAGTCCTGGGAATGTTTTAGAAGCAGGCCCCTGACCAGGACAATGTTTCTACTGCAGCAGAGCATAACAGGGATGATTCTCAAGAGCATAATCCTTCCCCTTCCTCAGACACACTTTTGAAGAGAGCAAAAGAGACCTGATTTGAATGTTCATATTTCTGTCCATTCCCTGGCTGCTGTGAGAAATGTGAGTGTGTGCGAAACACTCTCCTCTGGGGTTGGCAATCCAGGAGCCCCAGAAGGTGCCATTTTTTCTGCCAAATAAATAGTAAACCCAGGAGCTGCTAGGAGAAAGAAAGACTTAGCGTGGTCTGGCCCTGAGGATGAGCACAGCCACAGCTTGTGTTCCAGCGATGGTTCAGTGATGGTGATGGTGATGGTGGTGGAGATGGTGATAGAGGTGGGGATGGTGATAGAGGTGGGGATGGTGATGGAGGTGGGGATGGTGATGGTGGTGGAGATGGTGATAGAGGCGGGGATGGTGATGGTGGTGGAGATGGTGATGGTGGTGGTGATGGTGGTGGGGATGGTGATGGTGGTGGAGATGGTGATAGAGGCGGGGATGGTGATAGAGGTGGGGATGGTGATGGTGATGGTGGTGAGGATGGTGATAGAGGCGGGGATGGTGATAGAGGTGGGGATGGTGATGGAGGTGGGGATGGTGATGGTGGTGGGGATGGTGATGGTGGTGGGGATGGTGATGGAGGTGGGGATGGTGATGGTGGTGGAGATGGTGATAGAGGCGGGGATGGTGATTGTGGTGGAGATGGTGATGGTGGTGGGGATGGTGATGGAGGTGGGGATGGGGATGGTGGTGGAGATGGTGATAGAGGCGGGGATGGTGACGGTGGTGGGGATGGTGACGGTGGTGGGGATGGCCATGCTAAGGCCAGAGGGGCCTTTCTCCTGGGCTGAGAAGGTGGGGGAGGACCTATAAACTGTGAGCCTTAGCGATCCATCTGGAAATATAGGCAATGTGTAATCTGGTCTGGGGATCCTAAAGCCAGGAGTTCAAGACCTCTTGTAACTAGCTTGCTCGGCAATGGAAGAGAGCACTGGAAATCACAGGTACCCCCCGAGACTTTTAAAAGCCAACAAGACATGAAAGCAAAAGGTCCTTGGCCTTTCTTGGTTCCTCTTCTTAGGTCGGCATTGCAATAGCTGAATTGCAATTTCCTTATTAGGTATTTATATTTTCTTCTATTTGTATGTTTTGAATCTTTTTTTTCCTTCACAAATGAGTACCCCCATTGCCAGGATGTGGGAACGAGGCAGCTCATTAACTGTTATGATCTTAGAGGGCATTCTTCTAAATATTTCAAAACAAATCACTAAATCTTTTGTTATGCCTTCACTAAAAATTTCACAAATCAAATCACCACTCATGTCATTTGATAGCTATTTTCCCTCTTTACCCCAACCAGGAAGCCATAAGGAAGCTTGAAATTTCACTATTTGCTTCCAGGGTTGCAAGAAATTAAAAAGTGAGACTGTTATTCCACATTTTGTACTTTTTTCAGAAAAGATTAATTCTTCATGATGTTCTTGATGGAAATGAAGAGAATAAAATTAACGTTAGCATTTTGTCACGAAGTCAAGAAATTGAAGGAAAATGTCAGAGCGCCCATTCTAGCTGGAGCCCAAAGGAGAGGAGAGAGACAGAGACAGGCAGAGAGGTGAGTCCTTGAGCCTCAGAGCCTCAGCTGTTTCAGATGTAAAATGAGGATGTTAACCGAGGTAGGTAGTGGTGTGATTAAAGCTGATGTATGGTGCGGCACCCAGAGGCAGCCTGATCCGTGCCACTTGCTCTGAAGGAGCTGTTGGAGGCAACAAATGGGACATCATTGTCTAGCCATTTTCTGTGGGCCTGCCATGCACTACATGCTGAACTGGGTATCCATTCTCAAGCCCTCTCAAGTCCTTTATGGAACCAGCTGAGAAATAAACAAAAACTTCACATTAACTCTATGAAGGAGGTGCTATGACTGCTCCCATTTTATAAATAAGGAAACTAAGGTTGAGGCAGGTCAACTAATTTGCCCAAGATCACAGAGTAACTAGAAAAATTTGTGATTCTAACCCAGGACTGTGTCAGACTCCATGTTCTTTCTTATAATCCACTTTCCCCAGAATTTGTATGACTGAAATTTTTCAGTGGCATCATTGAATCATAGAGATATCACAACTGGAAGGGATCTCAAGACATGATCTAATCCATCCACCTCTTTTCACAAATGAGAACATTGACGTTCTAAATTGGGTAAGTGGTTTGACCTAGGTCACACAGAAGATGACTGGGAACAAGAATCAGAGTATGCAAGCCCAGGAGGGGCCCTCCCTAGGAAACCACGCCCCCTCCAGGCCACACTGCTCAGAAGAGTGTGACCTAGGTTCCTGCCCCCTGGCCCAGGGCTGGTCCTCCTCTAGAAGGGGTGCTTGACCTGTGAACTAGAAACCTGGATTGGACCAAAGTTACACTGTTAGTTTCAGCAGCTTCTAAGTAGAATTTAGAACTTCCCCCAATTAATGAATGTAGGTAATAAGCCACAGTAGAATCAGCAGTCAGTACTTGTCACATGTTACCAAGAGCAATTACAGATCTTTGCAAATCACTTTAGAGTTGTTGAAGATATCTCCAAATGTCACTTATACTCACGACTCTAAAATTACAGTCGTTGTTCAAAAATCCTTGATGGAGAAGTGCATATGCTACTGTATCACACATTTGTTTGCTAAAACACTTTATATTTCAGTATTATTGGCTCCCTTTCTAATCTCATGTGTTTTACACATTTAAAGACCTTTCTGAAACGGGCCTATAGGCTTCAACAGACCACCGAGGGGGCCAGGGCACAACCAGGTTAAGACCTCCTGCCCCACAATAAATGGCACTCTTAGTCCTGGCAAGGCTCACCTCCAAGGGTGAACAGTTCAGCACAAACTCGTCACCATAGTAGTACAACTCGGAGCTATTCTGCAACAGCTGGCCACGCATGGGCTGGGCTTAAGGAAAGAGCAGCAGCCATGCCGGAGGAACTGGAATTGTGCCATCAGTCAACACCAAAACTCAGCTGCAAGTTCAGTCCCTTCTTAGTAACCCCACAGGAGGTTTGCTACATGATCTCCTGGGCTGCGGTGTCACTGGCCTGTATAGACTGAATTCTCCCCTTCAGTGGGCAAGACACGATTCTTCATTCTAGCAAGAAATGATTGTCCCTGGACTTGTGCAAAGAGCATGACCTCAAAATAACTTTTCAATGGAAACAACCTAAATGTCCATCAACAGAGGAACGGATAAAGAAGATGTGGTGCATATATACAATGGAATACTACTCAGCCATAAAAAAGAATGAAATAATGCCATTTGCAGCAACATGGATGGACCTAGAGATTATCATACAAGGTCAAGTAAGTCAGAAACAGAATGACGAATATCATATGATATCACTTATGTGTGGATAAAATATGACACAAAAGAACTTATTTATGAAACAAAAACAGACTCACAGACATAGAGAACAGACTGGTGGTTTCCAAGGGGTAGGGGTGGGTGGGGGAGGGATGCAGAGGCAAACTATTACATATAGGAAGGATAAACAACAAGGTCCTACTGTATAGCACAGGGAACTATATTCAATATCCTGTGATAAACCATAATGGAAAAGAATATAGATATATTTATATTTATTTATATATAACTGAATCACTTTGCTGTACAGCAGAAATCAACACAACATTGTAAATCAACTATACATCAATAAAATATATTAAAAAAAATAACTTGTCAAATACATATTAGTCTATGCCCTATAAAACCTTCCCACCAAGGCTGGACATTGGGCGTGGGTGGGAGGAACACACCTAACTCTGGATACTTGAAGGATGTTTCTCACTTGCACCATCACCGTGTCCCTTACTGCCACCTCCCTTCCCGTTTCCTGAGTCTGTGCATACTGAAACTGGGAGGGAACGGGGGACATTGCCCTGGGGAGAACTTAAAAGTGTGAAAAATCTCCCCTCATCTTCCAATGTTTATTTTTAATCCAAGAACTAATGCTTTGTTCGTGCAGTCGATTAACACGTGGATTCCTATTGTACCAGGATTTGTACTTATATACATTATTTCCTCATCTGGACAGAAAACACTCTAATTTTCATGAGAGAAATTCCCACAGAGTGAGGATGTAGCAACTGTCCCTGTAAAGGAGTGGCCATGTGTAAAGTACTGGAACAGCACTTCACAGTTTACACAGCACTTCACAAACATCACCCCAATTAATCGGCACGACTGTCTGGCAGGTGGTACTATCTCCACTTTAGATAGACCAGGAGATAAGGTCACATGCCTTGCCCAAGGTCACACGGGCAGGCAGAAGCAGAACTAGCACTTGGACTTGGCTCTCTTACCAAGGCTCTCCACAGTGCCCAACAGCTTCAGTTTATTTGCACCCCTAAGACGGTGCTGGTGAGAGGACAGCCACACTAGGCCTGTCTCACCAATGGATGGCATTCTCTTCCAAATCCTCAGATGCGTGTCTAGTGACATGCCCAGAGACAGACCTGGAAGTCAGTCCTTCCCGCGATTGGATTTCAGCTTTACCCCTTTCCCGTCTCCCAAACTGAACACAGATGAAGGATCCCAACGAGCCAATGAAGACTGAGGGATGAGGAGCGATCTTGCCCCAGCTACAAATCCTTTTGAAAGTCAGAGAGCTGACTTTTCCTCCTCGGACACAACTCCGCCAACCAGCAACAGAGTGTGTGTTCCCATTCCAAGATTTCTGAGACACACAGTCACTGGGACCTCAGAGGGGCGAAGTCAACTGGATAGGAATTTCTCACTTGGAAGCAGAGGAAATGAGCAACAGAGGAATCAAGGGACAGATCATTTAAAGGTCCCTGCCAAACTTTCTCTCTGGATGTAACTGTGGTTCCCACGGCAGTCTGATGGGAAATGTCCAGAATACACCTGTAAATACTCAACTGCTGGGGCAATTATTGGAGTGAGCTGACCATCTGTCATTTGGGGAAACAACTGCCTAATTGCCTCCTTAACTGAGTATTTGCAGATGTGTTCAATACATGCAAAAGAGAAGGCCACTCAGAGTCATGACCAAGGGCTTCATTATCACATTAACAGATCCTTCTTTGACAGCAAAGAGGAGACCTGCAAGTCAGCAGCTTTCCCCCAGATCAGCCATCCTAGTGGGACAGGGAGGAACAGGATGAGAGAGAGAAAGAGAGCATGCCAGGTTCTCCTTCAAGGGCCTGAACCAGGCTTCTGGGGTGGCCAGCCTCAACCAGGCACACTTTCTGCAAGAGAAGTGCCCCAAAGGCATCGGCTGGGGAGGGAGAAGGGACGGTAGCTGGCTCCCCATGTCCTCAGACCTGGCATGAGACAATAATACCGGTCCAACATATGTAAAGTTCGGTCAGATCCTCCAGAGCAACCCCGTGCTCATTACCAATGCATCACACTGATTGAAACGTGGCTGTGGCTCTGAATTGCTAGATCTACCCACAGAACTGCCTGGGAGCACACGATACCTGAAAATGGTGGCAAAGCCCAAGAGTTGGCTCAGACTATCTTTTACGATCACTGACGGAATTGCAGAAGGGCTTCACCTGCCCGTGTGTCTCTCAGGACCATGATCACACTTACCTGTTGGTCAGACAGCTGCTGATTGTCCCACCTGACAAATCAGAGCATCGAGAAATGCCAGAGCTGGGAGGACCGTTGGTGAGCACGTAGGGCCACCCTCATTTATTTTGCAGATGAGAAAGTAGAGGTAGGGAGAGAAGAGGCTTGCTTGAGGCTACACAGAAAGTTAGGGGCAGGACTGAGACTAGAATCCAGGTCTCCTGGGGCAGGAGCTGGGACACCACCTGCTCACCGATTGCTGTCTAATATTAGACGGATATGTGTGATGTATCCTCTACAGAGCCAAGACATGTCATTTCCGCCCTCCTCCCCTTTCCAAACGTGTCCTGAGGAGCGCTCAGCTGCACCTCAATTACGATTAATATTTGGCAGATGGAATTTCCTGTACCTGTGTTGTCCCAAAGATTTCCTAGAGTTAATGGCACTGGAGATATGCATAAATTAATGATGAGTATAGATGGCAGGATCTTGTGGCAGGCAAAGCCATAAAAATCTAGAACGAGTCCCTAGGTGTAGATATAAAAACTCCTCTGGGAACATCTCTGCAGGAAGAGTGTTTCTATGACACTGAGTTAAAATCTAAATTACATTATCTGGAGCTCTACAAGTGTGGACTAATAAATAACATAAAATGAAACAGCACTTTATGAGGAAGGCTCATTCTATATTTCAAGCATTTTCTCACTCTTCAATTCGTTATTTAATACGGACACTTTAGACACAAAATTTCTAGAGTTTATTCAATATTTTTTATGTGTTTACAAGGTCATTAGAGAATTTATTTGCTCTTTCCCTTACAGATTGGAAGGTGGGCAGTGATATATGAGGTTTCACATTTTATTTATTCACCAAACTGTTCCAGATGTGATCCCATCATTTATCCACTGACACATCAAACCTGCTGGGTGCCCTGCACACTGACCTCCTCCCTACGTTTGCTTTCATGCTCTTAAAGTTATAGCACAGCTCACTTCGATGAGAAGACAAGAGAATTGCTATTTTGGGAGAGTTGGTGGCGGGAGGGAGGCGATCGAACTTCAGTAATAAAAAATTTAATTGCTCGCCTACAATTTGAAAACGATATCCAGGTGGAAAACTGACCCAGTCCCTTTCCCCCCAAATCATTGCTTCCCACTTGCCCTCCAACCAGGGCTGCAGGCCTCAGATTTGGAATGTGCAGGATCTGAATAAGTGGAATTGAGCAGGTACTAAATCATCTCCCCCTTCTCCTAGTGATTTGTCACTGTAATAAGCATTCTGAGGGTGACAGACCTTTTATTAATATACACTGTTAAGCAGGAAGGAGGCTGCAATGTATTCCTGGTGCTCTTTAGGGAAAATAATTACCCCATGCAGACATTTTTTTAAAATATCGATTTAACAGAAAGAGCTATATTTAAACCCAAGTGCTTATTTAGGGCAAAATATGAAACGTTGTTATGTTTGGATTGGAGATACATACCGTAGTCCACAAGATGCAATCCACACTTTCCCAGACACCTCCCTATATATTGTTTGATGAGGGCAAAGGGAGGAAGGGAGGTTCTCACTGCAGGAGCCCCTGTATAATGCCAGTTTTACTATATACTATATATACTATATACTATAGTATATATATATAAGTACTGGTACGACCATCTAATATTTGAAGAGCGTTTCATAATTTGCCAAACAGTATCATATGCATCATCCCATGTGATCCCCACAATAGCCTTGTGAGGGCTTCAGGGCTGATGTTATTAGTTCCATTTTCCAGCGGAGAAGACTGAAGCTCAGAGAGACTGACACGAGGATGAAAAAAATATACATGGAAATAGAAACAGTGCTGTAGCTCAGGTCTCCAAATTTAGCAAAAAAAAAAAAAAAAACAGAAAAAAGAAAAAAGCATATTACATGGGACATACTTATACTACAAAATTATTCATTGTTTATTTGAAATTCAAATTTAACTGGATACCGCGTATTTCATCTGACAACACTAAGTGGAGTGGACCGCCCAAAGAAGTCCCAACCTCTTCTCGCTCCCATGGCTTTGTTAAGAAAGCATGGGTGATTCACCCACAGTCCCACAGTGAGTAAATGGCAGAGTTGGGAATTCAGGTCATTTCTGTGACTTCTCAGCTGAGTAATTTGAAATTCTCCCTTGCTTCCCCACCTCCACCCGGGACCAGAGGCAGGAGAGCTGGCACACGCTGTGACATGCTCAGCCCACCTAAGTGGGAAACAGTTCTCTTGGGTCTTTGAGGTCCCCATGCACAGGCGGCTGCCATGATCCAAAGACGACCTTGGTGTGGTACCCTCCACACTTCACCCGGCAGGGCGTCTTCTGGGTGCAACCCAGCCCAACAACCAGTGTACCCAAATAGATGGTTCTTTTATATGTAGAGCTGCTTCATAAAGCAGAAACTAACACACCATTGTCAAGCAATTATACTCCAATAAAGATGTTAAACAACAAAAAAAATTAAGTGGGCCCAAGAAAATACGTTCAGTCTCATGAACAAATACAGAAACGTACATCAAAGCAATGCAATACCATTTTCTGCACTGAGCAGAACACAAGGCTATGTTATGCCCGGTGCTGGTGCAGCTGAGAGGAAACAGCCCTCTCATACAGTTAAAGTGTAAATGGACGCCATCTTTCTAGGGATCAATTTGGCACTATCTGTGTCAATTTAAAACTCACATACCCTCTGGCCCAGCAATTTCACACTACAGGAAATTAACTTGCCCATGCAGAGGCTTACATGGTCCAGCTCTATCCATTGGCCATAGACCGGACTAGACATATTCAACATGACCTTCATCCCGCGAACAAGAGCACCCACCGTTAGCACCAAGCATGGTGCCAAGTTCTCCATGTAAGTTTATTTCATGTAAGCCCACCAAGTCAACGCCAGTATGAACCCCGTTATACATAGGTGGAAACTGACACTTGAAGAGATTCAGAAGAACTCACTTTAGATGACATAACAATTAAGTGGAGGACCAGGGATTGGAACCTAAATCCGTTTTACACTAAAGTCTGCTCCTTACCCCTTTCCACACTGAAGTTCAGGGAGAAAGCAAGGAGGGAGCCATGGCGATAGACTCCCGTGAGAAGAGGAAATAGCTATTCCTCTCCCCGGTTAGATTGTGGTATTTTCTGCTATGGTTCAGCTGCTCAAACTTCTGGAACAAGTCATTAACAGGTAGGGGAAGTCTGCACAGAATCCAGGGTCCCCAGTGACCCTCCTGGGGTAGAGAGTACAAACGAATGAACGCATCAATAGATTTCTGCTTCACCAAAGGAATCCATTTCTTTGCTTTCAGTCCAAAAGTATAACAATCTTTTTTTTTTGTAGTCAAGTCATTTCATCAAAAGCAAATGACAGCTTGATGGTATAAATGGTAAATTTCGAGGTGTCAGCCTGAGGAGACAGTGAAGACATTTGGAAGGGCTGACACTCCTGTGAAGCTATCAGGGAAAAAATTATTTTGAAAAATGTTCTGGTGACATGATTAACCCTAAAGGTAAGAGAGATGTAACCTTGTTAGGTTGGTTTGTTCTTTTATGAAGTAAAAGATGAATGGCTTTAACCAGCAAGCATTGAAACATTTCAACTCTCCTCTCAAGCAAAAAGAAAAAGAGAAAAAAAAAAATGGTGATTGAGTACTTACAGTATGCAAGGAAGACACTGAGGCAGGCTTATGCCCTAAGAGACTGTCGTAGTCCTGTCCTGACACATGTCCTAAACCACAAATCAAAGCAATATGGTTGAGCGCAAAGGGCTTTAGTCTAGTATTCATATTAGAGATGGACTGGTCAGGTCTTGAGCAAGTGGTTTAGCTCCTCCAGACCTCAATTTCCTAATCTATAGCACGGGAATACTCATGCCTGTCTGATATCTCACAGGGCCGTTACCATTAAAAGCAGAATTAACACAAGTGAAAGAGTGTTGACAAAAGTAAAAGCATGATACGGCTGCCTGGTGGTGTAGTCACAAGACTGGGACTGGAGAAGTATGTCTCAGTCCTGGGTGGGCTGGCCTCATGACCTTAGAAAAGTCACTTCATCGCTTCCAGGACTTCCTAGGTGGGGGGAGAACAGAAGGGCCTAGTTTGTCTACTATTCAGTTGCAAACACATAAGATGTGATATGGGCTTGGTAAAAATAATGACTTCAGCCTTGAACTACTGTGTCTTCAGAAAAAATTTCCAGAGAACTAAAATGCCATGGGTTGCAGAGGATGTCATTTGTAAGTAGTGGGTGGCTCATGTCCCAGGATCCATTGGGCTGCCTTGAAGGCTGGAGTGTCATGTGTTAACTGGTCCTCCTAGAATGGTCCCCTCCTACCGAGGTGTCCACAGAGAGCCTCTTTGGATGACCATTGCTATAATTTCCTTTTCATGTGTTGTAATTGGGGTATAATTGATATATAATAAACTGCATTTATTTAAATTCTACTCTTATTTTTGAATATATAAAAATGCTTTAAATGTTGCAATACTTTTATATTTTATCTGCTTCACCTGTTAAGTCACCTTTCTATGTACATTTCTTCATCATAGATTTATATTTCTTCTTATGTAGCCTGCCCAGGAAGACTGTTCTTTGTGGCTGTCGACTTTGTATTTAGCTTTTCATTAGTTTTCATTTTGGGTAAACTAGAAGCATTTTTGCACACATTTTTACTTTATCAGTTTACAGTCATCTCTATAATAGCATTTGTGATCTAGTTCTAATTATTTAATATCCACATCATTTCATCTACCATCAAAATATGTAACCATCGTTCAGGCACACATTGAATTTCCCCAATCTAGTAGGTCTTCTTCAGGAAATAATTTAAGTAATAAACCACTAGTGTACTCACTGAAGAATATAAGAATTTAGCTATGGCAGTTTAATATTTTTGTCCTCTGAATAACATAGTATTTCTAAGTGCACCCCAGAGCTGTCTGCAGGGAGGTTGCCAAAGCCTATGTCCATCTCAGGGCTGATGCGAGAATTACACGCAGCCATGACACGTAATTCTGGACAGTTGTGCCCTGGACAGTGCTGTCCACATGTGAGGAATCATTTTTATGTAAGCCACTCATACTGTCAGCCAGAGGAATCAGACTTTCAGAAGGCCAAACATGACAGCATCCAGGAAGACACCACCGTGCTGTTAAATTCAGAGTGGTATACACCCCTCTCAGATCACAGGTGCTGAGTTCTGCAAAGGTTTCTCTTGTACAGGGCCAGGGCCCTTTTCTTTTTAACATATTTATTGGAGTATAATTGCTTTACAATGGTGTGTGAGTTTCTGCTTTACAACAAAGTAAATCAGCTATACATATATATATATCCCCATATCTCCTCCCTCTTGTGTCTCCCTCCCACCCTCCCTATCCCACCCCTCTAGGTGGTCACAAAGCACCGAGCTGATCTCCCTGTGCTATGTGGCTGCTTCCCACTAGCTATCTATTTTACGTTTGGTAGTGTATATATGTCAATGCCACTCTCTCACTTAGTCCCAGCTTACCCTTCCCCCTCCCCATGTCCTCAAGTCCATTCTCTAGTAGGTCTGTGTCTTTATGCCCATCCTGCCCCTAGGTTCTTCATGACCATTTTTTTTTTAGATTCCATATATGTGTTAGCATAAGGTATTTGTTTTTCTCTTTCTGACTTACTTCACTCTGTATGAGACTCTAGGTCCATCCACCTCACTACAAATAACTCATTTTCGTTTCTTCTTATGGCTCAGTAGTATTCCATTGTATATATGTGCCAAATCTTCTTTATCCATTCATCTGTCGATGGACACTTAGGTTGTTTCCATGTCCTGGCTATTGTAAATAGAGCTTCAATGAACATAGTGGTACACAACTCGATTTGAATTATGGTTTTCTCAGGGTATATGCTCAGTCGTGGGATTGCTGGGTCGTATGGTAGTTCTATTTTCAGTTTTTTAAGGAACCTCCATACCGTTCTCCATAGAGGCTGTATCAACTTACATTCCCACCAACAGTGCAAGAGGGTTCCCTTTTCTCCACACCCTCTCCAGCATTTATTGTTTGTAGATATTTCGATGATGGCCCTTCTGACCAGTGTGAGATGATACCTCATTGTAGTTTTGATTTGCATTTCTCTAATGATTAGTGATGTTGAGCATCCTTTCATGTGTTTGTTGGCAGTCTGTATATCTTCTCTGGAGAAATGTCTATTTAGGTCTTCTGCCCATTTTTGGATTGGGCTGTTCGTTTTTTTGATATTGAGCTGCATGAGCTGCTTGTAAATTTTGGAGATTAATCCTTTGTCAGTTGCTCCATTTACAAATATTTTCTCCCATTCTGAGGGTTGCCTTTTCATCTTGCTTATGGTTTCCTCGGCTGTGGAAAAGTTTTGAAGTTTCATTAGGTCCCATTTGTTTAGTTTTGTTTTTACTTCCATTTCTCCAGGAGGTGGGTCAAAGAGGATCTTGCTGTGATTTATGTCAAAGAGTGTTCTGCCTATGTTTTCCTCTAAGAGTTTGATAGTGTCTGGCCTTATATTTAGGTCTTTAATCCATTTTGAGTTTATTTTTGTGTATGGTGTTAGGTTAGGGAGTGTTCTAATTTCATTCTTTTACATGTAGCTGTCCAGTTTTCACAGGACCACTTATTGAAGAGGCTGTCTTTTCTCCATTGTATATTCTTGCCTCCTTTATCAAAGATAAGGTGACCATATGTGCGTGGGTTTATCTCTGGGCTTTCTATCCTGTTCCAATGATCTATATTTCTGTTTTTGTGCCAGTACCATACTGTCTTGATTACTGTAGCTTTGTAGTATAGTCTGAAGTCCAGGAGCCTGATTCCTCCAGCTCTGTTTTTCTTTCTCAAGATTGTTTTGGCTATTCAGGGTCTTTTGTATCTAGTTCTAGTTCTGTGAAAAATGCCATTGGTAGTTTGATAGGGATTGCATTGAATCTGTAGAGTGCTTTGGGGAGTAGAGTCATTTTCACAATGTTGATTCTTCCAATCCAAGAACATGGTATATCTCTCCATCTATTTGTATCATCTTTAATTTCTTTCATCAGTGTCTTATAATTTTCTGCATACAGGTCTTTTGTCTCCTTAGGTAGGTTTATTCCTAGGTATTTTTTTCTTTTTGTTGCAATGGTAAATGGGAGTGTTTCCTTAATTTCTCTTTCAGATTTTTCATCATTAGTGCATAGGAATGCCAGAGATTTCTGTGCATTAACTTTGTATCCGGCTACTTTACCAAATTCATTGATTAGCTCTAGTAGTTTTCTGGTAGCATCTTTAGGATTCTCTATGTATAGTATCATGTCACCTGCAAACAGTGACAGCTTTACTTCTTCTTTTCCGATTTGGATTTCTTTTGTTTCTTTTTCTTCTCTGATTGCTGTGGCTAAAACTTCCAAAACTATGTTGAATAAGAGTGGTGAGAGTGGGCAACCTTGTCTTCTTCCTGATCTTAGTGGAAATGCTTTCAGTTTTTCACCATTGAGGACAATGTTGGCTGTGGGTTTGTCATATATGGCCTTTATTATGTTGAGGAAAGTTCCCTCTATGCCTACTTTCTGGAGGGTTTTTATCATAAATAGGTGTTACATTTTGTCGAAAGCTTTCTCTGCATCTATTGAGATGATCATATGGTTTTTCTCCTTCAATTTGT